>NC_080072.1:109326489-109926489 GCF_949987535.1 Balaenoptera acutorostrata | reverse complement strand
TACTGAGCCTGCGCGTCTGGAGCCTGTGCTCTGCAACAAGAGAGGCCACGATAGTGAGAGGCCCGCGCACCACGATGAAGAGTGGCCCCCGCTTGCCACAACTAGAGAAAGCCCTCGCATAGAAACAAAGACGTAACACAGCCAAAAATAAATAAATAAATAAATAATAAAATAAAAGGAATTCCTTTAAAAAAAAAAAACAAAACCCTGCCATCAACGCAAGTCCCAAATGAGCATCACTGGATGGGACCCTGCAGGACAGCTGCAGAGACTCAGCAGATTTGGGTTTGCGAATATCAGAGGGAGGTCACTGGGTGTGGGATTATTCTGCCCACGGACTTATGCATGATTTACTCATTCATTCAAAAATATTTGCCAGGTTTGCCTGGGACTGTCCCAGTTTTAGCACTTAAAGTCCGGTGACTCAAAAAACCCCTAATCCTAACATGAAGCTGTGTTTTTTGGCTAATTTTGACATGTTTATTAGGCTCAGAGTTACCTCCTCTGGAAAGCTTTCTCTGATAACTCAGAAATGGACTCCTTCCTTCCTCAGTGCCATTAGTCACTCCAACACGCTGTACTGTGTGTCACCAAACTGGCTTCCACCCCCGCCAACATACACACACTTCACCATGGTTCCCTGAGACCAGTATCATGTATTATTTGTCATTGTATTCCTAACACCTCACAGAGCTTGAACAGGTTGTCGGCACTAAAATATTTATTGGATGATCGATAATAATGATGTAGATAGCAGTAATGATAGTAGTGATTATTTATTCAGATTTACTATGCACCTGACACATGAGAGCAAAACCTTAAATGACATATAGGGGTCTGATAGAGCTGGAAAGAAGCATATTTGAGAAAGAGAGAGCTGTGTACATGTTGAGAAAAGTACTCGGAAAAAGCTGGGTTAATAGAACTTATTGAATGACAGACACTTAGGGGTACAAGAAGAAAAGATGTTTGAGGAGAAATGCTTACAAGTTTGTAAGAGAATAAAGTTGAAACAAGAGGCTACAGGGAAAAAAGTTAGGATGGACATGTAGGTTAGGCTCAAGTGTAGACGCCATAAATATGAAAATCAGTTGCTCAGCCTTGACTGAGTAGAAAATAGAATCCCAATACTGGTTTCTGGACAAAGGAAGTGGGAGGTAAAGCACAGGGAAAGGTTCTGAGGTTTATGTCCTTTTTGATCTGACTTTAGCTCTGGTTTACCACTTGGGAAACCACTTACGTTTCTGGGCCTCACTGCCTCATCTGTAAAGTGGGGGACTGGTACCTAACGTGAAGAGTAGTTTTGAATCAGGGGCAGTGCCTATGACCTACAACATAGCCAGCAATGAACAATGAAGGCCATCATCACTATCATCAACATCATCATCATCACATCATCATCATTATCATCACCATCATCACCATCATCACCATCATCATCACCATCATCACCATCATCACCATCACCATCATCATCACCATCATCACCATCATCATCATCACCATCATCATCACATCATCATCATCATCATCACCATCACCATCATCATCATCACCATCATCATCACCATCATCACCACCATCATCATCATGATCATCATCATCACCATCATCAACATCATCATCATCACCATCACCATCATCAACATCATCATCATCACCATCACCATCACCATCGTCAACATCATCATCATCACCATCATCATCGTCACCATCATCATCATGATCATCACCATCACCACCATCATCATCATGATCATCATCATCACCATCATCAACATCATCATCATCACCATCACCATCACCATCATCAACATCATCATCATCACCATCACCATCACCATCGTCAACATCATCATCATCACCATCATCATCGTCACCATCATCATCATCACCATCACCATCACCACCATCATCATCATGATCACCATCACCATCACCATCATCATCATCATCACCACCATCACCATCATCAACATCATCATCTCACCATCACCATCACCATCATCACCATCATCATCATCACCATCATCATCGTCACCATCACCATCACCATCATCATCACCATCATCATCATCACCATCACTATCATCACCATCATCATCCATCATCACCATCATCATCATCATGATCACCATCACCATCACCATCATCAACATTATCATCACCATCACCCCCATTGAGGAGTTTAAGGGAAATTAATCTAATGGACTATGGGGCAAAGAGAATTCTCCCACTTATCAATGGCCACTGGCAAAGCTACAACCTGGGTCACCTTCTAGGTCAACTTTAAAAAGAAAATATTTAGTAAGCAGTGTTCCCATGGATTCCCTGGGGCATTTTAAATATTATGGTTATTGTATTACCCTTTTATTTATAGTTCTGTGATCCTAAGACTCAATAGATAAATACTAATTTTCTGTTAAGAGATTGACCTATTCTTACATTAATATTTTTAAGTTGTTGCTTTCTTATTGTTTTTCCTCCTTCCCTTATATACATTTGTCACTCGCAGCCTAGACTGCAGTTTGCAGCTAAAGAACACACTTTGATTTCTTTAGTTTATTCACTGTTGTTTAGTACAGATTTCTGTGTGTACCCGATACTCACTCCCTGCAAAATAATGCTCACATCATGCTACTCAAAACCTCTGCCCTCTGGTCTTAATTGTTTTTCAATTTGACATCCATCCACCCTACGCTCCAGCCACATCAATCCTCTCAAAGTTTCCTGGCCCCACCAGGCAATTCCAAGTCCTGGGGCGTTGGTTCTACCCTCTGTTCCCCCAGCATCTGAAGAGCCAAGCTGCGCTCAGGATTTGGCAAGCAGACGGGAAGCACCACCACTTGTGAGGGAGTGAGTGCCGCCTGTGAATTTGGAGTAAGAAGCTAGCACTCAGTGCAGCTCGTGTGCCATCTCTCTGACTCACTCGTTTCTCTATAGTAGCACTGGGATAATAATACCTTTTTATAAAGTGGTACATGTCATTACGTTAGCATTATACAAAAAGATGTTACAGAAACCGAAAAGTACTCTGGCTGAAATGTATTAATCCACAGCATGATATAATGAAAAGCACACAAGAGTCTGCTTTCAGTTCTAATACCACCGCTTACTGGCTACCTGATCATGAATAAGTCACTTTGCAGTTTTAGATTTCAATTAATCACCCATAACGTGAGAGTAGCAGCAACTGTCCTGCCAACTTTTCAGGGCTATTAGGATTGCAAGTGAGACGCTCTCTGTAAAACTGCGTAGTCAGCTGCATGTTGCTAGATTGATGCAAGTAGTTAAGTAGGTAAGGAAGCAGCCCTAGCCCCACCACACAGAGGCAGCGTGCCCTGGGCGGGGGCGGGGGCGGGGGCGGGGGCGGGTCCCTCCCCTCTCTGTGCCTGCTTCCCCAGGTTACGAATAGAGGGGACATGGAGATTTACAGCGTTGTTAAAGGCCCAATGAGTTAATACATACAAAGTGCTCAAAACGATGCCTGAAACAATAACTACATAAGTGGGCTGAGCTATGTCATTGGTGCTATTATTAGCAGTATTATTATCCTGTGCTCCCAGATCTTAGGGAGCTTCAGGACTGAAAGGGTCCCATGGTCACAAGGCAATGTTCCCCCCTCTGCCTCGGCAGCCACCAGGTAAGGCAACTTTCTTCTTTGCTTTTTTCATAGCTCATCTTCTCTAATCTTGCCCTGGGATCCTCTGATTCTCTATCTTCCCAGAAAGACAACGCAGATAAGTCATTTTACACTGAGCATGGCTCCCGCATGCTGAGAGACAGCACCAGCTCCAAAATGTTATTAGTGAACACCTTTTATGGCCCCTGGTCTAGGTACAGACATGGCCCAGATTCAGTGGGACTGAATCTTATACAGTTTTCAGGTTCTCTTTAAAAAGAAGAACATGAGATTACAAATATAAAAATAAGTATGGAGGTTATCTTTAAAAATTGTGAATCACTATATTGTACACCTGTAACTTATATGATATTGTACAGCAACTATACTTCAATTAAAAAAAGAAAAGAAATTTAACATTTAAAAAAATAACTATGGATGTATTTAAAATGAGAAATTGCAAGTTGTAAATATTTTAAAACTAAAAAATACCCATAAATATCAGAAAATCTAGAAAAAATAATGTATTGATATTAACTCTCTACCAATACCTTTCAGTAATATTTTCCTACATTCTTAGCTATATATATTTATCAATTCTTCACATGATAATAATTTTATAATATTTTCTATAGATAAAAATGAAAGATAATCCAATGTGTCCTCTAGCATGGCTGATTTTTTAAATTGATAGTTCAGAACAGTTTATTTCGGCTTCTCAAATCATGATCATTAATGTCATGAGCATTCTTAAGATTTGGGCCAAATCTGGAAACACATCTATCAAATTTCTTTCATTTGTGTGCTATGATATTTGGAAGAATTTCCCACAGACTAGTCTGCAGCTTCTTACCATTCAAAGCTTGTTTCTCCTCCACTCCCCACATATTCCCAAGCCGGACCCTGAGGACACACTCACATAGCAGTGTGACATTGGGTAGCTGGGTGTCCCTGGCAGTCAGAGCACTCTGGGAGCCATCTCTGCATCAGAACAGCTAGCAAGGATCTCATGTGCATGGAAGTGACAGGGAACTGTGAAAAGTACATCTGAGTAAACCCAAACTAGAGGTGTGCCCAGCTCAAATTCCTCTGAGGTGGAGTCCCAAAATGCTTACGGCCATTCAAATGGCACCTGACACAGGGAAAGTATGACGAACGGTATGTCCGATTAGAAGTAAGAAAAACGTCCTCATTAATTACAGCTAAACTGTCTTACTTTTCTATAGTTTACAAAATATATTTGACTAGGTGACTATTTCCTTCCCCCAGGGCCCTGTTTCTGTTATCTATTGCTATAGAGCAGACTGTCTCAAGACATAGTGGGTTGAGCCCTTCTTAGATGTTCCAGTCCCAAAGGAGCATAGATGAATGCAGCCACGCGGATGACCCCACTGTCGCCTTGGGGAGCACAGGTGAGTTATCCCTGCTGAGCTCTGAATTAATTGCAAAGTCATGAGTAAGTAAGTGGTTGTCGTTGTTAAGCCATTAAGATTTGGGAAGGTTTTCTCTTCAGTAATAAATAACTAAAGCAGTAAGAGACAACTAAATGCACCCAGGGGCGTGATGCTGTGCTAGACACGTGGCTTGGCTCGGACGTGATGTGGCAGCAAAGGCGAGAAGGGGGGCATTCGCAGGGGCCGGAAGAGCAGGGAGGTTAGTGGGTACATCACAATCTTGACCAAGACAGTTCCAGGCAAAATGCTGCCAATGCCAATTGGCTCCTTCCCACAGAGTATGTTAAGGTGCTGCCGAAGAAGAGCTGACCTGTGTCCGAACAGAATTTGGAGGAAATACAGGGACCCCGGGATAGTGTCTGGGGGGCAAAGCGTCTCAAAGTAAGGGCCTTAGAGAAAAGAGCAAAGCAAGGCAGTGACTGGAGACCCTTGGCTGCAGTCCCTGGAAGATTTACGGCGATGCCCCCTAGACTCTGAGCAAGACAGGAGGACTCCTAGAACCACGCTCTTCCGCAGCAGCACTGCGTTCCCAGCATGGAAAGAGGTCAATCCCAGAAGGAAGTGTGCTGGGGCATGGTGCGTGGAATAAACCCCATAAGATTGGTAGATAACACGTTATATTTAAAGAGCTTTGTCCTGATGAGAGAACTGCCAGGTTGGATAAAGGACCAGAGAAGTTCCACGTGAAAAAGGTAGTGAAGCTCCCACGTTCCTGAAGCAAGCAGGCTTCAGTCATTCAGCGGCAAGCCTGGGCTACATCTTGTGAAAAAGGAAGAATGAGTCAGAGGGCAAAGCCAGGAGTCCAGACGGTAGAACCAAAAGCAGTGGATCCAGAAACCCGCAGAGGCAGAACTTGACCCTAATCAAAGAAAATTCTTTGCCCCCAGGAAGGGTGAATGGGCAGCAAACGCCTCTCTGGATTTTAGAATTGCCATGCACCAGTAACTGCTAGTGTGTCCCGTTCCTCTCCTTTTTGAATGGGAGTGTTTATTGCAATTATCCTGTTGCTGTATTATCATTATATCACACACAACTATCTGTTGAACATGGAGGAACTTGTACTTTCAGATCACGGTTCTTTAGCTTGAGAGGTGCCCAACCCACAGAGCCTCACAAACATCTCTACCCATCACAGATCATGAGATACTGGACTTGAACTTGATGCCACAGTGGATGAAAGGTCGGGCATCCTGGGAGTGGTGAATATAGTTTCCATATAAGAGAAATGTGAATTGCTGCAGAGAGAAGGCAGACAGTGCCGGATTGCCTGAAAAGAGGCCCCGACAGTCTTCCTGCCCTGTACGTGCATGCTGCTCTTTCCTACCTGCAGAAGAGTCTGTATTCCCTCCGCTTGAATCACTGACATATTTTGACCAATAATAGTATGAGGCCCAGGTTCCTGCTTTTGCTCTTCTGGAAGCCAGCTGCCGGGTAAGGAGGTTCAGGTACTGAACGATGAGAGATCTCGTGGAAAGAGAGTACGTGCAGGAGAAGTGAGGGCCCCAGACATGCTCGGGGAGCCGTCCTGCATGCTTCAGACCCAGCTGACACGCAGCTGAAATCAGCTGCACAAGGTGACTCCGGCTGACACCATGAGAAGCGGAAGAACCACCTGGCCAACCCACGGAAATATAGGAAATAAGAAATTTTTGTTTTAAGCCATCAAGTTTCTAGGTAGTCTACTGTACAGCGAGACACAATGGAAATAGACCTCAAAGCTTCAATTTCATCAGCTTCATGGGAAATCCAACCCTGGGGGGAGAGCCTGGGGCAGGAGGCAGCACCTCTTGCATATTTCAAATGATAAAGAACAAGTCGCCAAATGTGCCGACTCTCTGTGCTGGCGATGCTCTACGTTCCAGCCCCTGACAGGCCATCCGCTACCTTTCTCTGCTCTGCTCTGTGTCAGGGGATGGTGATTCCACCAATGCATCACTTTCTTCTTCACAGGCTGCTTCCAGTTGTGTTTGGCAAATGCCTCCCCAAGAAGGCGGCCCTTTTCTCCTGTTTCCTCCTCTGTGCTTCAGGCTGAGTCTTGACAGTGGCCAAGCCTTCCAAGCCACAGATCCTGGAAGGCAGACCCTCTTCCTTGGCTCCAGCTCTCACTTGGCTTCAATTACAACATCTCTGCTCCCTTTCCCTCTAGGTCTAAAGGTGCTAACAGCTACCCTTGATTGTGAATCACTGGGAGTCTCAACATTCCTGCTGGATTTCCTGTACCTGCCTACAAATTCTGTCCATCCCCTCTTCCTGACCCTGTCTTCCTTTGATCCAACTGGAATTCTGTCTTCTGCTACCCTGACTGACATACTCCCCTATGTGAATCTCCTAATCAGCAGAAAGAAAAATGAATATGAAAGATGAAGTCACAGATACTACATTTCAATCTTAGGTTTATAATGTTTTAGCTCGGTGACCTAGAAATAATCAGTTGACTTCTCTGAGTTGTACTTTCCTCAACCGAAACTGGAAATGATAATAACCTACTTTACAGGTTTCTGTAAACCTGTAAATACTGGGGCGTCCAGTATTCACCAAGCCCTTAGTCCTGAATATGGAACGTATCAGGCACTATATTTAAAGTACATCAGGGTGCTGAGTTAGAGGTCTTCATCTCTTCCAGAATTCAGCAAGCGCCAAGACATCAAAACCATAACAAGAGTTTAAAATAGTGAAACATAAGGCTTGAACTGATTTAGCCTGCCCACCGTTACAGCAGGTGTCCAGGGGTCCAGGGAATGGCATCAGGAGAGGATGTCAGACAGGCCTTCCTGGTGGTAGAGCTGGGATCAGACAGCAGGAGAAACACCGCCCTTCGCTGGGGGTCCCTATTGATGAACAAGCAGGTGGGTGCCTCTCAGAATGAAGAACTGGCGGCATTAAGAAGAGTAACTAGGATACTCTGTTATCTAAAGATCTCTTTGTAATCAGAGGGCCTCTCCAGCTGTTTCTGTGCACTATGCATTATTTATGGCCCGTCCAGGGCTGGCATCCTGCTATTTGTCTGCTTTCTGAGACGGGCAGCAGGAAAAGGGCTCGTTGACTCAGCAAGTGTGAGCAAGGCTGAATGAGACGATGAGGGAGAAAGAGAAGTTGGAGAAGAGCACGGTTAGAAAGGAAAAGAGGAAAGCCAAAGAGCTGACAGTCAGCCATGGGTGACTGGAGATGCTCAACTTGACAGTGAGAGAACCTGATGCCTTAGGAGACCACCTCCAGATTCCAGTGGATCTGGAAGAAGGGATGGCGTGGGGCTCAGTTCCTTTAAGCCTTTGTCAATTCCTGACCAGTGAGATGCAATCTAGGAGGTCCATTTCTGGCAGGTTTCAGAGGGTTACTCAGAGGCAGAGCTGGGTGGCGAAGGTCAGGGAGCTAAGGGACCCATGTGAGAGCATCTCACTGTTGGCAGAGGAGGTGAGCTGGTGGGTGGCCCTGAGACCCTGAGGTGGAGAAGACAGAGTTGAGTGAGCCCGTGGGGCAATCCATATCCTCATGCAGCCTGTCGCCAAGGGTGCCGAGGACGGCTCTTCTGCCTGGAATTGGACTTCCGGGCCCTGCTGGTGGCATGAATCAGCAAAGCCATCTCCATCCCCATTTCCACTCCTTGCAGCCGACTCACCAGCATGTTCTGGAGGCAGTGGAGTCTCATGCTTGTCCTCCTTTCTGAACACCCACAGTGGTGCTCTGATTATGACCATCATCATCATCAGACACTACTTCTTTGCCAAGTGTCCTTCATCCTGCCTTCTGTAGCAGGGAACCAATATTAACTGCGCCTCCAGTAAATGGCGATCGCTCTGCTTGGTATTTAAAATGTGTTATCTAAATTAAACCTCACAACAACCCTGTCAGCTGATACAATCCCCATTTTCTAGAGGATATGACATGATCAAAGAAATAAAGTAATTCATCCAAGGTCACACAACTCATCATAGGCAAAATGTGGATTACAATCTGTTCCGAGGCTCTCCTAGAAATAAAGACCTACACCCTCCTTCTCTCCCTCACAACCGTGCCCTTGAAGCTGCATTCAACCTTGGAGGTCGTTAGTCATTTATAAGGTTCCATAATAATATACGCACTGCAGGAGCCTGGGGTCAACATGTTCAAGAAAAGTAAAATATACACCTTGGCACTGGTACTTGACACATGGAGATAAGTTTAAATTAAGTCTCAGGTTTCCCCCAGGGATGGCTGGAGGGTAAGCTGATCTTCCCTGGTCTCCAAACTCTGTCTGCAAAAACTTGATTAATTACTAATTTACAGCTTATTCTCAACTGCAGCACAAATCTTTATTCCATTTAGGAATTAATGATCCTACCATATGTCCTCAGAACTGGACATGCCTTGGTGATCAAAGACTAAGGCTTAGCACTTTTCTGGGGCTCTGGGAAGTTCCCATTTCTTATTTGTCCCCCTGACCTTGCTGGAGACATTCTGGAGTGGTTGAGGTCGGATGGAGCAGGGATTCCTATCCCCTCCCCACCCCACAAGCCTGCAGAACAATCTATACACAAGGCCTAACTACCCGGCAAAGAAGGGCCCCTCTGCAGCCCTCTGTCCCCTTGGAACCCAAATCCCCCATATTCCACTGTACACGGCACAGTCTCTATCCCTCCTCCCAGCCTCCTTGTGTCAAGAGGATCGTAGACTTGTATCTTAACAGGCACAAGTAAGTGATGTTGGCCTGGGGGTTTGATGCCCTGAAGGTTGTAATTCAGAAGCATCCCTGGGAAAAAAAGGTTCAGGTACCAAATGAGAGTTCAGAAGGAGGGTGGAACAACCCATGGTTCCTGAGCACTGATTTGGTGATGTGCTCTGTGATGACTGCTTTACACGCATTATTAATCCTTTCAACAACTCTCTGAAGCAGGTACCAGTAATCCCCTCCCTGTACCCCAACTTATGAGTATGAAGTCATAAGTTATTTATCTCAGGCAAGACAGGCGTTGGTGAAAATTTCCATTCAGATCTCTCTGATTCCAGTGCCCATGTTCTATTTCCGTTTGACTGTTATGCTGACAGCCTCCTTTTCATGACTGTGTTGTTTAATTCCCTGGGCGTGGCCCACTGTCTGCAACTTAGAAGATGTTTAGGAAATGGTCATAGAATGGATGATGCGTGAATGAACGACTATCATAGATGACTTTAGGACTGAGCCCCAGACTGGAAGAGAAAGAGGGTCTCAGTGCAACTCAGTGCCGAGTTGACTTTCGATGTCCCTGGGAAAGGGCAGTATTGATGCAGGGAAAGGAGGGTCTCATGTGTTCCCCTCACTTCCACCTGGAATGACTCAGACTTGGCTAAATTTACCAGCCTTTCCTCACCTATGCTCCACACCTCAACCCACTGTCAGCTTTCTTGCCAGGAAACCAGGGTGCTTGCAGGAGGCAGAGCTGTGTCCTCCTAAAGCTAAAGCTGTGGTCTTCCCAGACCCTATCCTGCAAAGTTGCAGGACCAGACCATTGGACCATTTCTCCTTCTCCAGCATTTGCATTTGAACAGGAAAAGCTTATCTCCTGGCTCTGTGCCAGTCTTGTGTCTTTTACTGGGATGCTGATGGTCTCACCTTTAAATTGAAAAATCTTCCTTCAGCCACTATCTTTTTTTTCTTTTTTTAATACAGAATTTACGAATAAGAGGAATTCAGTCAAAAGATTTCTGGCATAAAGCGATTGCTGTTTGTGTAGATAATGGGACACAACATAATGCAGGCAGAAAATTAGCCTGTAATCACCACTTTCTTTTGGATCTGCTTTAGATGTATTTAAACCCAAGAGACTCCCCCAGAGAGCGTGCCCCTGGGACTCGGTCCCTCCTGCTACTCATCACCTTTGGTTTTGTTGTCTCTAACGAAGAAAATTAGGGCACCGTGGCTATTGAGATGCCGGTATGCAGCCAGTGAGATGTTCACACAGAAAAATGACAGTCACTGCATGTGATGTGGAATGATTTAATGGCTTGAGTTATCTCGCAGGTTTGTGGAGGAAATGCCAAGGCTGTCAGGACAATGTGGACGTCTTTGCCTTGCCTGTCTACCCAGCCCTTCACTGCCAAGGGCAGAGGACAGAAACCACTCCCCTTGCCGCCCTTTTGTTGGAGCCAAAGGAAAGGGCTCCGTGAGTGGAGGCCCACCAGCCATCTGAGGCTGAGATGTGGGATGAAACACTGCATCTCTGCTCCTCTGTTTGTCCCCCTCACTCTCAATGAAAAGCTCAAAGTGACTGCATGTAAGAGAACCCAGGAGCCTCATGGTTTTTACTGAAATCCTGCCTCTATTTAAGAACTCAGTTTCCACGTTCAAAATCTTTCCCTCTTTGTTCATCTTCCCTTTTACAAAAATTCAAACATAAACCCTAAGTTGAGCTGCTTCTCATGAACCTTGTAACCTAACCACGGACTAATGTGTCATTCTAGGGCCCTGTACCTCAGTTTTCACATTTATGAAATGGGAAGATAATATCTCCTCCTGAGAGTTTATAAAAGACTTATATAAGAATGCACGAAACTGATGGGTGACCATAGAGCCTTCTAGAGACATGTTACTGTGGATAGCAGGGAGCGGCTTGGTACTCAGGAATTTTTAACACACTCTGCTTTGTTGAAATCTGTTAGTGAAGGGAGCACCAAGAAACGTGTTTCTGACTCTAAGGTCAAGAGGGGGAAGCAAGGTCACTGTCCTTGTCTGAGCCTCAACCTTCCACCTCCAGTTTAAACACGACTGGATAATCCGGATAATCCCAGTGTCCTCCATGGGAAGGGAAGCACTCCAACAACTGGACGGAATTAAAACTGATACCAGTGTTTATTTGTCTCTCTCTAAAAATGCCCAAAGAGACTGACTGATAACAACAACCAGACTTCTTAAAATCTACCTTCCCCTGCTTGTGCTTCCTCTGTCATGCACGCCACACAGCTCCCCTGAAACGTCTTTCTTTTCCAGCCCCGGGCTCAGCTTCCCCCAGCAAATCACTCCCATCCTGAATGGGACTGTTCTCACTCCTCCGCTGGGTCTGGGCTTTTTTTCTTCTCTCCCCCAAGTTTATGCCTCATCGCCCCTACTCCAGCTCTGTCTCTGTCTACCCAGTGTCCCAAATTTACATCACAAAAGCTTATCACAGGAGATTAGCTCCAGCAAAGGTAGACTTCTCTTTCGGAGGGTAAAAGGAAATGGGGAAAAAGAGATAGAGAGTGGACAGAAATAGCATCCTCTTTGTCAATCACTTCAGGGTGGAAGGCCGTGAAGATTCACATGTTAATCACTCCACAGTCAAATGTGACTGAGGACCCATTCCGGAGTGGTTAAAGATTCTATTCCAGCTCACCCAGGAGTGTGTAGAAAATGGAACACCAGCACCAAACAGGTGAAAGCAAGGGGATGTCACACTTTTGTCAGTCTGTTGGATGAAAACCCGGAGTGGTTTTGGTCCATGAATATGCATCATGTGTGTGTCTTAGCCCTCGTCAGCAGTGCTCAGCAGATGGCAGGCGTGTTTGGGATCTGCTACACACCGTAGCGGGATGTTGTGATGGGGGATCAAGTGCTAGGTGGAAGCTGTCAGGATGCGTAACACGTCATCTGGGGGAGTGGCAGCTCTCCATCACCCTTGGTCCCAGGGCCAAAGGCCAGGATCTCATAGAATATAAAAGGCATCTCTAATGAGTAAGACAAAAAGGGGCTTGACCAGCAGTGGTCATTAATGTTCCCATTCCCAGGGCCATTAACCTTGGGTTCCTTGGCCTAATTTTAACCAGGTTAATTGCACACCACCTTCTCAGCTTCCCTCCTGCTCTGACAGCTGTATTCAGCACGGTCGTAAGAACTATTAGCAGCATCCGTCTTCATTAGCAACCTGAGGATGGTGCCTGCGTTATTGACTTCCACATTTTTGCAATTTTAGGATGAGTAGGGGGCGGGGGGAAACGAACAGTGCTACTAAGGAAATAAATCTTCCGTACAGGGATGCCCGTTCCTAAACGGTGCTCCGGAGAAGCAGATAAGACGCCTTCTTCTGCCTAAGAGGTGTCTTTGTGGCTGCGTTTCAAGAGAAGAGATGGTAATGTCATGACGCAGAGGTCATCATGATTGTAGGGACGCCACCATAGCAAAAGGGGCCCCGGTTGGTAGAGAGCTCCGGCGCCGTGGCTGCCTCCGCTGATGCGGGGCTGGTCCTGCCGAGGCAGCACCTGTAACACACAGATCTTTCAGCCGCATCCTGTGCTTTCAACAAGTGACCTAGACACTTGGAAGCTTGAGAGTCTTCATGCTTTGTCTCTCCCCACAGCATCGCTGGTCCCATCGGTCACTGCCCCTGATGCTGGCTACGTCTAGACTTCTCCCTCTTCTTCTCTGCTCATCCCTCACCTGCCTTACATACTCCCAACCTGGGATCAGTCCCAGGGCTTGCCTTCCCCAAGCCTTTGCCCGGAGATAAAAAATCACACAACTGCGTAGATTGGAGTCATGTGCATCCGTGGCCTCCAAATGCAGAAGGTCTGCAAGGACCCCTCCAGATCCATGCACGATCTTTGGTCAATCCTCTCTCCCCTTGTCTTAACCTTTATTATCCTGCTAATGATTCATCTCAACCCCATACTCTCAGAAAGCAATATTTTCTCCTACTTCTCTAAGGAAATTGAAGCTATCAGGCAACTCCACTCAAATTTTCATCCACCCTCCCTCATTATCAAATTCTCTATATTAATGCCCGTTCCTGCCCATTTGGTCATTTTCTCCACCCAAGCACTGCCTTGTACACAATGGTACAGCTCGTACCCTCCCCTCTTCCCCTCACCGTCCCCACTGTACTCCAGCTGCACATTGCAATTAATTTGGAAATCCCCCCACCCGATTCCCTCCTGGATTTCCAAAGGCCACAGTCTTATTTTAGGCCAAATTTTGCACTGACAGAATATATTACATCTGCATCAAGCCAGGATATAAAGCGAAGAGAAGCTTCGGGGGATGGATACAAATGAGTTTCACTGCCCCGAGGAGCTGGAGACGGAGCTGACTGTTCCCCCTGGCAGACCACGCTCCCCTCTTGTGCCGCCCTTTCCCAGCACTGGCTGGGTGCCCTTTATGACTCTTTCCCCAGGTTTTCCATTTTAGAGGTGCACTGCTATTTCCCACAACCTGCTCTGTAGGAATCCCTTTCATAGCACCGCTTTGTTTTAAACCACCCCTATTTTAGAAACTGCCGGAGCTTAGAAACCAATTTCCATGCCTATTCCAAAGCATGTGTAGCATTTAGGCAAGTTGTATACAAGCTGTATATAAGTTTCATCATGGGAGACCCAAACTCAGTTTGCGCAAATGGAGGGCAGTAGGCAGGGTGTGCATGAAGTCTGCACTTGGTGAAAACTCCTAGCAGAAAATGGCAAGCTTGGTGGGCAGAGGAAAGGTATCTAGGAAGAAAGTCACTTTTAGAAGCAGACTGTGCAGTCCTTCCATGGAGAAAAGCTCCATCGCGGGGCATCAGCATACCCTACTCAACAGCACATTACGATCGTTCCTCACGCCTGCCCCTCTCTGACCCCAGACCTATTCCAGGGCCAGGATTAGGGTGAGGCGAATGGGAGACCTGACTTGGCGCAAAATCTAAGAGGGCGCCCCTAAAAGATAGTGAATGAGATAAACAATATTTTAATGCAACATTTAAAAAAACTCAAAATCATACCAAAAAAAAAGTAATGAACCAGTTACTAAAATTTTACAAAAAGCCAGAATCAGTACGTTACCATGTCAAGCCATACTGGAGCCAGAGGCAAAAGGAAAAATTGGTAATAATGATCGGTGTCTATTTTAAAATTCCATCTGTTGTTAATCATGGGGTTTTTATTTACCGTTCAATTTTATGCCTTAAAATATTGCATCAAAATATGCTTCATCTTTATTACTGAGTATAAGCACCCCCTAAATTCTGTCCTGAGGTGAGTTTACCCTCCTCTGGGCCCTGCCCTGTCCACACACACACACCGCCTATCATGACCCTCACCTTTACCTCCCAATCACCTTCCAAATCACTCCTTTCCTTCCACACCTATGGCCCCAGGCCCAGTTCATTTCTTCATCATCCCTTTCCTGCATTAATATAACAGCCCTCCGTTTGGTCCACTAATTTCCAGAACTACGTCTTTCCATATTGCTGATTCCACTTTTCACACTGTTTGAGGCTTCCTGGGCCTACAGTAAGGAATTCAAGCCTTAACTGGCTACAGCCTCATTTCTCACCATCTCCTCTTCCAGATTCCTCAAACGTTCCATCACCACCTACCCTATGATGCCCTGCACCTAAGATCTAACAGTTTCCGGGAACTCTCATGTTCTCTTCCACCCTTCTCACATTTTATACATGCTGTTCTGTCTGCCTGGAATACATGTTTCTTCCCTCTGTCTGGAAATCTTGCTCCTTAGGCGAAGTTCTGTTGGAACACACTTTCCATTGCATTGCAATTGTCTGTCTCCTCCACCAGGCTCTAAAATGCTTCTCAAGGGCAGGGAGACTGTTGCTAATCCACCTCTATATTGAAGGCACGTAGCAGGTGCTCAAAACAAGTGTGACGGTCATATGGATGAATTATGAATAACTGAGCAACTGAATCATTACGGTGGTTGGCCAAAAAGTTCGTTTGGGTTTTTCCATAAGATCTTATGGAAAACCCAAATGAACTTTTTGGCCAACCCAATAAATAAGCCTTTACTAAGCTCCTGGTTGTGCAAGGTGGTATGCAGGCACTAGTGAGTATTCCTGGTGACTGGTGACCTCCACAAGCCCAGAGCTGCCTGAAATCTGCCTCTCATCCCTCACACCCAACACATGCATGGTGTAGAGTAGACACTCAGGAAAGAGCCCAGTGGAACTGAAATGGTGGTGGGGCATTATGTGGTTACGTGTTTGTGACTTTCACATGGTTGAGGTGACCAATTTCAACTAAAAACTGTTTCATTGGCTAGAACAAGCCATCTTTGAAATCCCCAAGAACAGCCCAAATAGGAAAGCCATTATTATAAAAAGAGACAACCCATCTGGAATAAGGGAATTGGGGTTGGGTTCCAGAAGACAAAAAGAACTATCCAATGCCTATAGTATTTAGACCCTGAGATGAAGATCCAAGAGCTCTTCTGCCTGTGTGTTGATCTGGGCTGGAGAAGGCTGGGTGGGATGGGCTCAGGTGAAGTGTGGCATTTGTTCAAAGTACTGTATTCTCTCTTAGACTCTCATAATATAAAAGGGCTGTTCTCACCAGAGCTCTTCCCTCTCTTTTTTATTGTCTTGATAAATCCTTTATTGGGGCAGCTGTCTTACAAAACTGGCCCAGAATGCACATAAACCCCTCTGAACAAAAGTTATAAGCTGCCCTCCCCCCATTGTTCGGGGCCCTGTAAATAACTGAGACTGATTAGAAGACAAGGACTGGGTTTACCCGAGCCCTGAG
The DNA here is from genome assembly GCF_949987535.1 of Balaenoptera acutorostrata. Lineage (NCBI taxonomy): Eukaryota > Metazoa > Chordata > Mammalia > Artiodactyla > Balaenopteridae > Balaenoptera > Balaenoptera acutorostrata. The sequence goes on along the minus strand of NC_080072.1, from coordinate 109,909,977 downwards.
CAAGGAACCACCTTTCTTCTCCCCTTCTGGGCACGTGCCAGATGGCCGCCCATCCAGGGGTCTAGACAAGCAGGAAGGTATCCTCTGATCCCCAGCACGGCTACAGGACCCAGGTACATGATTGGCTGGGGTGCTCTTGGTACCTGGTTTTAGAACCCCAGCTCTACCACTCACTTGCTGTCTGGTTTAATTACTCATCAGATTTAACATGCTGAATTGATGTATAGGCCACAGCGTAGCCTGATAAAGTGCTCCCTCACCTTAATGGGGAATAGAAATAGTATAAATTTTCTAAAAGAACATGCCATGGGCAAGAACATACCACAGGCTGAAAAGCTAGACAGTAAGCTTTTAATAGAGATTCATTTGCTTTAAGCTATTCTAGACCAACTAACAATAGGGCACCTGTTTCCTCCCTCCTTCCTTCCTTCTTTCCTTCCTTCCTTCCTTTCTCCATCCCCTCCCTCCACAAGTATTTACACTGAGTACCTACCATGTGCCAGGTGGATACTCATAGCAGGATTCATGCCCACACTGGTCCAACATAATCTCAGTGGAGTAACACTCTCTGGGTAGATGCTCAACACAAGTTCGTTGAACGTGTCCTTCTCTTCCTGCCTCTCTTCCTTCTCTTCCCAGCCTTTTGATGGTAACATAATTTCTTCCCCACTCTGCATTCAACCACCTAGAGGATACTAAGTGCCTTACCTTTATGTTTTATTTCTAAAGCTCAGATGGTATGTTGGCCCATCTCACAGGACCACATTAAGCAATCTCTCTTGGACAGTTTGTTTTTTAGGGAAATGAACATAGGGCTCCATGGGTGATGATTATTTATTATGCAAGAAATCTTTTTATCTCTTCTCTTTTTTCATGACCTGGGCGTTAATTTGGTTCCTAACTTACTGGCATTATCCACATGATTGGACCAAGTTAGTTCTGTGATATGGACGTTGAATTGACGTGTTCTCCGCTCTCTGTGAAGTAACACTCCTCCACGTCCTCGATGCAGTTTTTCATCTTGTGTCCCATTTTACCAAGAGCCTCACTCTCAACTAACTGCCATGACCCCCTTCCATAATACGTGGAACTATTAAGGTTCATGGGATTAACCTCCTTCCACAGAAATCTATAGAGGATTCTCCAAAAACAAAACAAACAAACAAAACAAAGGCAATCAAAAGAATGACCCAGTAATGAAATAATTTTAAACAATGAAAGATAACTAGTTATGAGCTTTCTTAAGCTTCATTACTTGAACCACATGGGTAGGCACCCATCCTACCTACTTGTAAGATTGGGCTTGACTTGACAAATTTATTCCCTTGTTTATAAAGGACTGGGCTCAGCCAGCTGAGAGGACAGATTAAAGAGCTAATGGATCCAAAGACATGACGGAGGAGAGAGGATGCAGGATGCTGTAGGCAAAGGGGCACTCTGAGCAGAGGGTAGGAAACACCGAGTCAGCATAGGCTGGGGTAATTGCAAGTAGCATGATACCCATGTCACAGGAAGAGAAAGGGTAGGCCCTGAGGTGGAGAAGGTGCCGACGGCACATAAATTAAATCTTTCGATGTAACTTGGAAAAGCTTAAGCTTTGTCCAGTCGGATATGGACACTCACAGAGTCAGCTCAACATTTTGGAAATACTGTCCTGGGAGCAGCATGTTCAATCTGTTGGGTGGACAGGGGATGCTCAGAGCGGGGGCAAGGAGAGCAGATAGGAGGCCACTGTAGCAGTCTAGGAATGATCTACAGAGAAGCGAAACTAAGTTAGTGGCATCGGGAATGACAAAAGGGGGATTAGCATTAAAGTAGATTCCAGGAGTGGTGACATTGTAAGAGGAGCTCTGGAGAAAGATGAATATTGAAAAGTCCACGTTCCTGGCTGGGAAACTGAGCAGATGCAGATGCTACAAGTCAAGAAAGAGAGTTCAGAGGAAAACAGGACAAGACATGAAGATGATGAATTCCACGTCAGATATAAAGAATGTGAAGCACATGGTGCTGGGGAGGCGTTCAGGTGACTCTGTCCAGCACACAGTTGGATATGTAGGTATGGAACTCAGGGACCAGAGACAGAGATTTGGGGATTATTAGCATCCAAGTGGGACTTCAGAACATGAGTATAGATGAAATTGCAAGGAGACCATGTCGAGAAATAAGTGAGCTAAGGGTAGAAACAGAAGGAACCAACATTTTAAGGTGATACTTGGAAAAGAGAAGCAGGTATCCTAGAAGCTGAGGAGAAGGAGTTGCCGGATGGAGGGGGTGGTGAGGTGCATCAACGCCAACAAAGATATGAGACGTGAATACGTTCAGAGAAAGATCACAGAAACCCTGGAAGTGCTTTGTAGATTTTGTCATGTAGGAGGTCATTATTTCTGACTTTAATGAGAGCAATTTGAGTGAAATAGGGGGGGCAAGAGGTCAGATTACAGTTGCTTGAGAAGTGAATATGAGGTAATAAGGTGAAAACAGTGGGGGTGTGAACTACCCTTTCAAGAAATCTGGATGATAATGGAAGGAGAGAGATGCAATTATTAGAAGAGGACTGTTAAAGGTTCATTGCTTTTCTTAGTTTCTAAGAAAAACTTGATAGGTTGAAAAAGGTAGGTCAAAAAAAAGCTGGTCAAAGGGAAGAAGAGGTTAAAGATGCTGGAGAGAGAGGACAGAGATAAATGGACCAAAGTTCCAGGGGGGATGGGGGTGGGCGGGATTGGTGGTAAGAGCGGCAGGGTCAGCCCACAGCAGGGGGAGGGGCACCTCATGCCCTGAGGTGAGAATGAGGGAGCAAATTGTAGCTACACCTGGTAGTTAGGCATGGAGGGTGGTTCTGTTTATTTTATTTTATTTTTAACATCTTTATTGGAGTATAATTGCTTTACAGTGGTGCGTTAGTTTCTGCTGTATAACGAAGTGAGTAACCACGAGGGAACAGGAGCGGGAGCTGACTACCACCGCACTGCCATGATGCATGAAGCTCCCACTTCCCCTCGCCTGTCTCAATTATGCTTCCAAGCTTCTCAAAAACCTTGCAGCCAGGAAATTCTCAACAGTATCCAATCTCTACTTCTTCTGATATGATTTAAAACCTGCCCATCCCAGCCTCTTTGCTGAGAGGATAAAGGACATCTTTATCCGTGGCATCCCCAGGTGCTGCAGAGAAAAATTGAGCCCCTAGTGGGGAATAGGGGGAAAATCGAGTGTCTGGTGAACACACCCTCGCCCACTGATTCACAGCCCCTCCCTCCCCCATCCAGGTCCCTACATTCAGCTCATGGACCCCATAAGGAAAATTCTTGGAGCAATTGGCAAAGCATGGGGAATTTGGATTTTGGCCTGGAACTCCTGTGCTACAGCCCAAGGCACCCCAGCCTGCCCCAGCCCTGGCCTCAGCAGTGGGTTAACAGCCTGCTTTCTTCTCTAGCCTGCCGCCTGGCCCCGACCCCCAAATAATCAGGTTTCAGGGCACAATGGTGAGGTGTTTGGAAGCCAGTTGTCTAGATGCAGGTACTTCACTGAGTGAGTTAATATTTATAGAATGCTCGGAAGGAAGCTTAGAAAATAGTAATCACCATGTAAATATTAGCGACTATTGTCATTATTAGTATTATGACTGCGCCTCATATTCTCTACAGGACTAAAATCTATTTCATGTCTGCAGTGGGAACAGATATTTTGCACATTAATTAAGCATTATGATATACAAGAAGCTTGAGAAGGGATTGAGAGGTGGCCGAAGCCCTGGCATAGAGTGGAATTAATACAGGATTTGGAGTCACACAGACATGGGTTTGAATCAAATACCTGCCACTTATTAACTGTGCTTTCTTAGCCTCAGCTTCTGTCAAATAGGTATGTTAAATATTTCCTTAGAGGGCTGTTGTATATATTCATCACCAGATGAACAAAAGAAATAAAAATTTAAATCTTCTCCTATTTCCTTCTTCCTAGATAAAGAAAGTGGAGCTGAAATTGTTTGGATAAATGACTGTGCCTTTCTTTTGGCACCTAACATTTGCTATCTTGTATTTCGTAACTATGGCATTCTTCAGTGTTCTTCCCCCTTCTTTATTAACCACTCACCAACACACACACACACACACACACTCACACACACTCACACACAATCAATAAACATTAGGTTCTGAACGAGTTAAATCAGAAACCAGGGCAACTGTTTTTGTTTGTGGGATCATGTTCCCTTTGTTTTCAAACCTCCAAGCTGATCCCCTTCATCCCTGGTATTCCCTAATCCTCTTGCAATAGTCTCCGGGGCCATGAGTGATGCTCAGGGCCCTTCCAGGGGGTGGGCCTGACACCAGTGGGACATACCCAACACGACTACACAAGCAGGCTGGCTTCCCCATGTGTCTCCCAATTAAATACCCACACAGAAAGTCACTTGAGGGAATCCCATTGATGTCAGCAGAAAGAAGAGACTGGATTACATCCTCTGACTGGGCCAGCTTATTGTTATTTATAATACACAGCCGACTGACTGGGAAGCCAGGGGAGAGAGAGATGCTGGTGTGAGTGCCACCCGTTAATTGAAATGTCTTAGTTTCAAGAAACTAGTTGGAATTCTCACGGCACTGGGCAGCGTACCTGTGCTCCCAGTGAATCCCCTGGCTGAGCAGATTCTGATTCTGCCCCTTTCGAGGCGTTGGTGGAAAGAGCTCATTCCCAAGATGACACCACTCTTGAGCGAGCAGGGTGTGAAGATGGGCAGCCGAAGGTCTAGTGAATCCCCACATCCCAGCCTGGCAGACGGAGCTCCCAGGAGCACCTCCTCCTCCTCTGAGGCATGAACAAAACCAGGCCGTCCTGAAGACCTGAGAACAGGGTGGATTTAGGGGCCCGTGTCCACACCAGCCAACCAACGATGGGTCAGAAGTCCTTAAGAAAGGCAAACACCTTAGCCTGCCCTCCCCCAAACTTTCCTGGAATTCTCACACTCATTCCCCAAGTCTTAATATAAGTGTCCTGTCCTCAAAGCCTTCTTCCCTCACCTCCACCCTGCCGCCTGGGGCAGATTTGGGTAGGGCTTCCTGTTATATACTCTTAAAACACTCTCTAATTCTCACTATCGTATGGAACTACTGCAATTAAAAAATTCCTTTAACTATGGTGTAATATTGATCTTTTCCCCATATATGGTCAAATCTGTGTGGGCAAAGACTGTGGCTGCCTTAATCTCCTTGTATTTCCTAGTACGGTGCCGGGCATATTGTATGAACTTCATAAAGATTGGCTAAATGAGTGAATGAATCAACCAAGGAAAAACCTCTTTGGGAAGGCAAATAGATACAGAACACTATATATTTAGAGGAACCACAGAATTGTCCTGGAGATTAGTCATTCTTGTTGGATTACCTGGGTCATGACTGCCCTCCCCACATTGCTGTTTAAGAGCTAACAACACTCTTAGATAATATTTCAGTTGGATTCAGTTTGGACAATCCAATTTGATTTTTCGGGAATTTGCTGAGCATTTGCTATGTTCCCAGCATGATGCTCGGCTTCAGAGGATGTGAGGTTCCCTGTCAACCCTGAGCTATGATTTCCTGAGGGAGCACAGTACAGCTCAGAAATGGGTTCCATGGTCTAGAATATACAGGCTGTGCGATTTGGAAATGCAAGTGTTGATAGACATTGCTTTTCTGCTTCTCACTCAACAAAAGGCTTCTGCTTTCTCTTTCAAGTTCACAGGTCTCTGAGCTTTCCCTGTCCCTCAGGACCAGGTATAGCCTTGCTGCATGCAAATGACCCACCGGTGTTCCTTTCTGCTCTGACCTGCACACCCTGCCTGCCGCCCAGGGGAGCGGATCTGACTCCCCCAGACGACATCCTCGAAGAACTAGGGGAGCCTTGAGGCAGCTTCATGGGCTCCCACTGGCCAGGCTTTGAACTCTCCAATCCTTCTTGCTGTTTTGGGATGTTTCACTTTTCTCTTCCCCCAGGGAACCGTCTGCTTTCATGACAGTTGTACTATGCGCTAGTGTGAGGGTCTAGAAGAGACAAGATTAATTGCTCTCTAGTCAGAAAAAGGAAAAGTGGTAAATTTTTATGTTTAGAAAAAGATGAGCTGGTGAAATACAGCCAGGACGCTTTGCCCAGTCTTTTATTTTGGAATAGAAAATGCCTAATACAGTTAGACAAAAAGCTCATTTTCTAAGGCGCCTCCTTGCTTGGGGTTTGATTCAGAATCTCAAATCCCTTCGCCTTGCAGACAAGTGAGGACTGTCTTGGAAGCTGGGCATGTGGACCGAGGTTCTGCTATTTCCACTCACTTTTGGACCTTGGGCTAATCACCGGGCAGTTCTTTAAGAAGGGAATGTAATCGCTGCCCTACCAAAAGGGATAATGTGAGGTGGACATGTTCATATGAAAAGAGGTGTCGACACAAACAGGCATTGCCAGTGTGAACGATGCAGCCGTGCCAGGCATTCATACTGCTTGTAGCCATTCCCGTTTTCACCCTCTAATTTTGTTCTCATTGGCGTAACACCATGGATAGCTACAGAGCTTTAGGGAAGTGTACACAGAGACCTGATTCATAGACTTTCCAAACTAAAGTAGGCCTTAATGATCACTGCATCTCCTGGACACACAGACGGAAGCTGAGTACCGATAACGCACACGTACTGAGAGCCGACCGCGCACCAAGCTGGGCTTGAACCCTCCCACCTGTGGTAACCCACCGAATCTCCAAAGCCGCTACCACCAGGGAGATATTACAATCATCACCTCCACTTTGTAGACGAACAAGCAAATGTCAAGTAACCCCCCAAGGTCACGTTGTGGCAGTGCAAGGGTCTAAACCCAGGAGCCAATTCTCCCCACTATGACAGTGTGTTGCTACCCAAAAACTGAGTTCCAGAGAGATGTGGGCAACTGATCGAAGATAACTCAGCTGTTAGGGATGAAAACCAGGTCGCCTGATCCACAGTCCAGGTGTCTGTCTATCTGTGTGGATGAAGGTAGGGCTCAAATCCTAGCTGGACACGTGGCTGTGGGAATGACCTTGGGCAAGTCATCAGTTGACCTGGGATTTGGTGTTCTCATCAAGATAAACTTGTCATAAAATAGCCTCACAGTTTACTGTGAGCATTAGATGAGATAATACCTGTAAAGCATTTAGAAGAGCCCTGGATGTAGCTACTCAACAGATAAGAGCCATCGCCGTTACATCTGCTGCTTCTTCCAGGGGGGCTCCCAGAGGGGAGATAACGGTGGCATCGTGTTGGGACCCAGAGGGGCTGGTGAGGGAGGGGAGAGGTGGTGAGGATGCACCAGAAACTTGTGTTTGCAACAGAAAGCAGCTGGCCCTTCCCAGATAAAGATGGAAAATGAAATAGAATAAAAAGGCTAGAGTCACAGACAACCTAACACTCTCTATTTGCCCTTTCACGCTGGCAGTTCATCCATTCTCCATTCCCTCTGCCCTAAATGGACCAGGAGCTGAATGGGACATGCACTGCATCCCTCCTCAGGTCCTGGCAGGATGCCCTGAGCTACCTGTCCCTCTCAGCCTCTAGGTTCACCCCCTGACGGGTCCTGACGGCCAAGTTTGGGGGGCCAGTCAGCTTCCAACACCCGAGGTCCCAGGCCAGGGAAGTAGCTGCGTGCTTGCTGCTCTCAAGGGAGCTCTGGAATCACACAAACTTCTGCGATTGCTTCTGCCGACTCAAATCTCTCTCCTTCTGTTAACAACACAACAGACATCTTGTCTGTGTTTGATAAATAAGCTTCTCTATTTATTCAGGGGAGTGAATTTGTAGCTATTATGATTCAAATGACATTGACACGATATTTTCTCTCTTTTTTTTCCCCCCTGATGTTGAATCAGGAAAAGAAAATCCATAGGAAAAAAAAAAAAACCCACAAAAACCCACAGCAATTACTCTGCATATCAGTCCATGAAATAAAGAAATGCCTAAGCCAACTCTCTTTTGGGGGGGAGGTAAGGGAACTGATAAATAATTTAGAAACTGTTGCTGCTTCCTGGTTCCCCGAGATGCAGCTGGAATGTGCTAATAGGAGGCACATGCTGCATTTATTAGGCACTGAGCAACGTTTTAATTTCTCAACCACTAACGTGATCTGCAGTGGGCTTGTGCACAAAGTCAGATCCCAGGGATGCCAATCAACCCAGCTAACCAGCGTTGGCATCGTCATATGGGGTGTCACCTCTCACTGGGTTTCCTGAGTCTGCCAGTCAAGCAGACGTGACTGAGCAGACAGGCAAGACGGGGAGTGGGCCCCAGCCAGCAGAGTCAGCTCTGCATCTGGAAGCCCTTGTGTTAGACACCCTTCCTATTGGATCAGTGTAGACTCACCTGATCTCATCCCTTTCCCCAACCGTGCTCATCCCCAGCTGCCCAAGCACACTCCAGAATATTAAGTCTTGGATGTCGAGGACAGGCTAGAATCTTCTTGAACATCTAATCCCCCAGACAGAGGGAACAGAGGAGAGCTTGTAATCGGAAGACTTCCTGGCCCATGTTTTCTAGACCCAGGTGGCCTTGTGGGGCAGCTCAGAGTCAGAGGTGCAGGCCTGCTGGGTCACTTGGTCCGTGGCTTTCAACATTTGACAGTGACCTAAAATATCAAATTCATCCTATATCACAACACTGCACACACACACACACGCCACACTCTACTGAAATAAAATGTTCATAAAATATCCTTACGTTATGACATGCACTTTGATAATTCATTTCATTTTTTAAAAAAATCACAGGTGGAAGCCATTCAAATATTTAATAACCTCTAATGGGTTGCAGCATGCAGTTTGAATAACACTGACAGTCCAACAATGAGGTATCTCAGGTTGATGAGAATAAGTAGACCTGCAGCCAGGGCCGGCATCTCCTCAAAGAAACATGCAAAAGCACCTGGGGGAAACTTCAGAGTGGCCAGTTCAGGACTGGTCTACACTGGAGTTCCAAGTACAGCTGGGATCCTTGGTTGTCTGGCAGGGCGGCTGGTCTGATAGAGCCCAGAGCCCTCCTGGGGGCCGGCCGGGCTCCGGCTGCCTGTAGTGGGAACGAGGGAAATGTTTACATGTCCCGGGGGGAGGGGGCTGCCACGGGCAAGCTTGTCAAGAGCTCGGCTTCTCCCATCATAGCTCACTCCCCCCGGGACTCTCTGCTTTTCCCTCCTGCTCTCCAACCCCACCCTGTGCCTTTCCTTCCTCTTACTTCCTCTGTGTCCTCCTTTGCCCTCTCCCTTCCCTATCTTTCCTTTACCAATAAGTATAGATTTAAAAAAAAAATTTCCCCATTCATCATTCACAATCTGCTAAAGCAGTTCTTCAAACTCCCTATAGGCAGGAAACCTAAGTGTTGGGTTGAGAGTCATGTATGGTGTGTGTGTATCTGTGTGTGGTATGTGTGTTTGTGTGTGTGTGGTGTGTGTGTGTGTGGTGCGTGTTCATGGGTGTTTGTGTGTGTGGTGTGTGTGTATCTGTGTGTATGGTGTGTGTGTCCATGCATGTGTGTGCAGTGTGTTTGTGTGTGTGGTGTGTCTGTGTGTGTGTCCCTGTATGTGTGTGTGGTGTGTCTGTGTATGTGTGTGCGGTGTGTGTGTGTGTCCATGTGTCTGTGTGTGTGTGCAGGGTGTGTGTGTCCATGTATGTGTGTGTGCAGTGTGTATGTGGTGTGTCTTTGTGTGTGTGGTGTGTGTGTATCTGTGTGTGTGTGGTGTGTGTGTCCATGTATGTGTGTGTGGTGTCTGTGTGCGTGTGAGTCTGTGTGTGACATGAACCGCAGAGTCGGCCAATGCTTCTCCTCTAAAGGAGACGTGAAAGCACAGTGTCCAAGAGGAATAATCCTACAAATCCCCAACCCTAAGAAAATAACTTACAAGGAAAGAAGAAATCATTGCTTTACGATTTTGCTTTCAAATGACCTGTCTCCTTTCTAAATATATTAGTTTTATATTTGATTCTATTGCTCTATCAGCAACTGCAGTGATTTGGAGCCATGATATACTCAGCCGCCTAATTTCCATGGAAAGGAGGGAATTTATAGATGTAGTCACCAAGGGGTTAGCAATGCTGTGAATTTCAGTGGCACTTTCCTTGTTGAAAGCACATTATAAGCATTAACTAATTGTGCTGCGCAACATCTGAGAGAGAGAGAGAGAGAGAAGAGTGGTTCTCATGTGGCGGAGCCTGGGAAAGAACCAGCACAGGCCTGCACGGCTCCAGGGGAGTGTGGGTTCCCAAGAACTGAGATTAGGATTCCGTTGTCACTTTTCCCAAACCTTCACAATTCCTTAAGCCTCATGCCAGCTGCAGTGTCTACTTTTACACGTCCTAAGGCAGTTGCTTAGGTTTTCAGCATGTAAGTTTCCTCAGCTATAAAGTGGAGACAATAATAACACCCATTGTAATGAGCTTGCTTTAATAATTAAATGAGATGTAACTTTGCACAGGGCCTGGTCCTTAGGAAGTACTTAATGAATCATGGCTATCAGCTTGGAAAATACCCCCACTTCTCCTGTTCACACTTCCTTCTCTGTCTTCTCCCTCCTTCCTCTCTCCCTTGCTTTCTCCCCTGGGCTCCTTTCACGGGCAGAATCCTTGGCTGTCAGGCATCTTTGGAATCTGGGGGGAAGACATCATGCACCTGCTCCCCTGTGGCTGGCTGTCCACTGAATGTGCCAAAGGTGATGGCTTTGGGCAAAAGCTTATAGGAGCCTGATAGACACATACCCTGCCCTGCTTGAGAGCCCTGCTTGGTGATACGGTAGCTCAAAGGCCGATACCCCCAGCGTTCATCAGACATCTGTTGGTTATTACCAACCACCAGGCCACGCTGCTGGGGCTTTGGAGGACAGACAAGGGCTCTGTGATACCAGGAATTGTCAGGGGACCACCACAGGCCTTTTCCACCAGCCTAGGTACAATTCCTCACACACAGACCTGCAGAAACAGGCTTTGCGGGTTGCTCTGGTGCATTCGGACGGCAGTACCTCACCCTGTCCGTCTGTGCTAACGATAGCCTGGTTTGGAATTCTGAGAAAGGAAAGACAGCGTTGGCTGTGGAATTCAATACTTCATCGACTTTCCATCAGAGTTTGTGCTCTGCTCTGTGAAATCACAGCACCCAAGGAACCTCGGATTAATACACAGGTCCCAAGGTCTTAGGCCACAGGACCTGGGGACAGTGGATCCCACAGGTGACAAGGATTTTGACTGTGAAGAGAACAAGCTGCACTAAGCCGGCAACGTGGGTGGCACGGCTGTCTCCCGGCGGGCATTGCCCCTGTCACGGCTTCCTGCTCCTGTGGGTTCTTCCTAGTGCGTGGCCCGCTGGAGTCCTCTCGGATGCTGGTCTGAGTCAGCCTAGCACTCCCTCTTCCAGTCTGGAACGCAGAGAAAGCGCGGGCCGCAGTCGAAGCAGTAACTGTGCACGGGAACCGCAGCCCAGGTGGCGATCCAGCCCGCCACCCACTTGTGGGGCCGTCTGTTCGCAGCTCATCCCCCAGCAGCTCAGCCTCACCATCCAGCTGGGACGTATTCAAGGGACACAAGCTCATTTATCAGCCGAGCAGAGCCTAATTAGGAAGGTGATGCCACCATGCATTCATTGCCTAACATACACCAAGGCCAAAGATAAGTCGTTCCGCGGTCCTACGTTCTTGGGATTTATCCACCATTGGGGAAGAGTGGGGATTGGCCAGACCTAGCACAGCATATGGGTGTCTACGTGTGTCATTTCCCCCTGTGTTTTAGTACCACTCATCCTTGAATCCAGGTAGTGGAAACAATGGGTAAACGTGACAGTTGGAGACCTGGTCCAAGAAGGTATCCACCCAGTCGGGCGTGTTCAGGGGCTTGAGATTTTTAGGAAAAGCAGGCAAATTATTTGACCAATTTTTAAAGCATGACTTGTGGCTACCCTTGACCCTGGTAGCCCTGGTTGGACATTGATAGATGAAATTCTGCCTGAGTCTTTGCCAGAACGTGTTTCTTGGCTGCCAGAAGGACATCTTGGCCTCTCAGAGGACACAGCTGGTTCCCAGGATTCTGTCAAAAGACATCCTGATTTGTGTGCCTGTTTGGGGTGTCACAGTGTCTGAGTCTGCAGGACTTTGGCCAAATTGAGAGTAGGGGAGGGGCAGTTAGGAAAAGAGAGGAAAGAGGAGGGGGAGCCAGGAAGAGAGAAGGAAACCCAGAGAGTGGGGCTGGTGTTAGAGATTCGGTCGGGCAAAGTCTGCGTGAAGCCTCGGCATTTACCCCCTCAGAAACATGCCGCTCAGCTTGGGCCCGGCTGCCAGCAAGAGCGGATTTAGTGACAGATTTACGACGCGCTCCCCCCTTCCTGTTGGTCACTGCAGCTGTTGGAAGAGACGATGTCCCTCCTTAACATTCATAGTTCTTTGGTTCCCCAAAGTTTCCAGCTCTGCAGCGTGTTTGCAAGTCCCTGTTCTCAGGAGGCATCCACACCAGGCCAGGGCTGCAGGACCGGCTGGAATCAAGGACCAGCTTCTGTCCTCCTGGGTCCCTGGTCCCTGGCCCCTTCCTCGCACTCAGCAGTGCTCTAACCAAAGTCTCCAGACGGAAGAAACACTCTGTCCTAAAGAGGGAGACGAGAAACTGCCTAGAAAGCCAAGCACCACGTAAACAGGGTTTAAAGCACAGGAGCTGTTACTTTAATTACGGCTCGTGCTGTTTCATCACCAGTGTTTCCCACACATTCATCAGCAACCTGGTGATAAATCAATCTCTGGAAGCCAGAAGCTGCCACAGCTGCAGCCTCCAGGCCCCATCCTCTCTTCCCGGCCTGGATCCCCCAGAGCCACTGCCAGATGAGTGTGCAGCCCTGAGCCTCCAGGACTCGGAGTCCAAGTCGGTGCGGGACTGAGGCTGGGAATCAGACTGCCACCCCAGCATCAAAGAAAGGGTCAGAGAGGAGAATATTTATAAGGGTCAGATCTGCAGGTAGATGATAGCTGGCATATTGGTGTGTTGGACCGTTTCTCAGATAATGACTGTTACACCTTTGATGTTAATGGTAATAATAATCATACTATATGTGGATAGACCTAGAGATGATCATACTAAGTGAAGTCAGACAGAGAAAGACAAACGTCACATGATATCACTCGTATGTGGAATCTAATTTTTAAAAAAATGATATAAATGAACTTATTTGCAAAACAGGAATAGACTCACAGATTTCGAAAACAAACTTATGGTTACCAAAGGGGAAATGCGGTGGGGAGGGATAAACTAGGAGCTTGGGATTAACGTACACACACTACTCTATATAAAATAGATAAGAAGCAAGGACCTACTGTATAGCACAGGGAACTCTGCTCAGTATTCTGTGATAACCTATATGAGAAAAGATTTGAAAAAGAATGAATGTATGTATATGTATAACTGGATCACTTTGCTGTACACCTGAAACTAACACAACATTGTAAATCAACTCTACTTCAATGAAATTTAAAAAAAAAGAAAGTGATGAAAATAATGGATGATAATAGATTCATCAAATTAGGTTTGGAGATATTCTAAGTTTGTTTTCTTTGATTATATAATAAAATAAATTCTTAATTTGTTAAAAAAATAATAATGACACATATTAGCAGCTGTTATTTATTAAATACTCTATGCCTGCCTAACACACTTATCCTCAGTGTTTAGTCCTCAGCGACCACTAAACAGGGTACAGGTGATTATCTGCAACTTTCAGCTGTGAAAACTGAGGTCACAAGTTGAGGGGCAGAGCCAGGGTTCCAACGCTCCCCTGTGCCCCGCTGCTGTGGGTGATGACCTCTGGTGACACGTGCTCCCTGCCAAATCCCCTGCAGCAGCGTCTACCCTTCCAGGGATCCTGGTGTGTGTGCCCGTTGGCACCACTTGGAGGAACGCGGGATAAAGTGTGTGTCAGCAGCAAGGCTTGTGCTGAGGACACAAGGATGCTGCCAGCAAGGCCCTCACACACCTTGTCACCTTTTTATAATCTTTTTCCAGATGGGAAAGTTGAAGCCGGAGAGGTGAACTCACAGACCTCAAGGCAAACCTGGGCCTAGAGCCCAGTTCTTGAAAGGCCTGGGTTGGTCATTTCTCGACTGTATTTGAAGAGGATGAGGAGAAATTGTACTTGAAACTTAGAAATAGTGAGAGCCTCTTCTGACCCCCACCTGTTCCTCAGGCAGAGGCCAGTGGCCCTTCGTAATTCGGGGTGAAACTTTTGAGTCCCTCAGGGTGCAGCAGGGAAGGCAGGGAGCTTCAGGCCTCAGGCTGCCCACCCTCTGGAGAGGATGGTGATACTGGCAGGGCCCTGGGAGAGCTATCCACTGCTGGGATGGGAAGGGACCTGCTTGGTGCAGGATGAAAGGCAGCAACTGGACACCAGCGAAAAGAGAACACGGGAAAAAGAAACACAGAATTCACGTGGCCATAGCCCATCCCTCTTCCCAGCTGAACCTAACTCACCAACTCAAAGCCCACTTTTTATCCCCCCTCCTCCGAGACTAATCCAGTCCTCACCAGCCTCCAATGTGTTGCTGTTTGCTTTTTTAAAGTGAGGTATAATTTACTAGAGTAAAATTCACCATTCTTAGTGTATAGTTCTACACGTTTTAATGAACACACAGTCATGTAACCACCACTGTAATCAAGGTACGGGACATCTCCATCACCTACAAAGTTCGCTCATGCTCCTGTGTAGTCAGTTTCTCCCCCAAGGCCAGCCTGTTTTCTGCCACTATAGTTTTGCCCTTTCAAGAATGTTATGTGAATGGAATCACACAGTCTTTAGCCTTTTGGGTCTGGCCTCTTTGGATTAGCATAAAGCATTCCAGGTTCAGCCATGGTGGTCTGTGTATCAGAAGCCCCTTATTTTTTACTGCTGTGTAGTATCCCATCGGGAGGATGTACCTGAGTTTTTTAATCTGCTCACCCATTGAAAGATATCTGGGCTGTTGCCAGTTTGGGGAAATTATTACAAAGCTGTTACAGATATTCACATGCAGGTGTGTGTGTGAACCCGGGTCCTTGTTCCTCTCGGGCTTGCTGGGGTACAAGGTGAGGGCATGTTTAACTTGAACCTCTCTGTATTTGATCTCTCACATCTCTTAAGGTCAGTTCTACAGAGATTTTTCTTTAGTTCTTTTCGAATCTTCTTTTAACCAACCCCAAATCGTTGACTACAGTAGGTGCTGGGCATTATAACGACATTGAAACTGCAAAGATACGCGGGATGCTTTTCTAGGATGTGTACATCCCCATGGTGCCAACTTGCTGACTGAGTGGCAGACACTCCATCGCAGCAGGGAGGTGGGACTGGAGGGCACCGGCCAACCCAGGTCACCTTGGCGCGTGATTGGTTATAAGCAACCAACACATCGATTGTGTATAAGCAATACAACGTGCAGTGATCACCTGCAGACACACCATAGATTCTGGCTCACAGGCAACCCCTCACTCAGATGTGGGGCAAGGGGAGATTTTACAACCAACACCCTCACCTTCACAATTCCCCTTACACTTGAAAACATCCAGAGGAAACAATATAAAATATTTGAAGAATAAAAATATTTTGTGCTGACAATTCTGTGTGCAAGCTTTAAAACAGGCACTATATTTCCAACATTTCCAGAACCTAAGGTCATCTTGTTCGATCTCCTGATACTCAAAGCTCCTCTGTGACATCACTGCTCACCCAATGGCTGCCTCTTCCCGGTGATGTCAGCTCACTTTCCTGATGGTCTAGTGGAATCAAGCACTGTGTTTGGAGTAAGACGTGCTTGATGAGCCTGCAGGAGTTGTTGCTCACTTCATCATCATCACCAGCACCATCGATACTATCATTGTTATTATTATTTCACCTATAGACAATCTGGATACTAGAATCTCCATCTTTGTATTAAGCCAAAATCTGTTACCCTATTACTTCATCCATCGATCTTACATTTGGTTTTGGGGGCCATTCAAAATAAGTGGAATTTACATGAGACATTTCAAAGTATTTGAAGACAATCAATGGGTCTTCCTTCAGCCTTTTCCTCTCTAGGTGTGAAGCTAAGCTCCCTCACTTCCTTCCATAACTCAACCTAAAAATCACGAGACACATTATACAGTCTATTCATCATCGAGGCTGCTTGGCTATGATTCTGTTTGCCTCTGAATCCCTAACTGCTTATAATGCTGCAAATGCAGTTTGTTCTGGGTGCTACTGGTCTATTAATACGGTCTCATATATCAACTTCTGGGGAAGTTACATTGCACTAATGTCACGTTATGCTTTCTAGCAACTAAAATTCCTAAACGTTTTTTAAAGTTCTGCTACTGAGCCTTCCTTCTTTTTACTGCTTTGAGATAAGTGTCCCATTTTTTCAAAACCTGGCCCACTTCCTGAGCTTGTCAAGATCCTTTGAACTCAATTCTGTCATGCTGACTATTAACTATCCAGCCCGGCTTTGAATTAGGTGAAAGTGTGATCTGTGTGCCTGCTGTTTCTTCATCTAATGCTGGTAAAAATGTCAAACAGGACAGGGTCAAAGACAAAGGCCTCTTTCCAGGTTGACACTGATCCGTTACTCAGAACACTATGGAGTCCAAACCCACCCACCCCCTGGGAACATCATGAGGGCCCTGGGAAATGCCATACTTACATTTAAAAAGTGATGTCTACCAAATTTCCCAAGTAACTTGTTATAAAAAGGAAATGAGATTGGGCTGCTAGGGCTTTGTGGCAGTGAGCTGGTGCTTTCGTCTAGTGAGTATGCTTTCCTTTCTAAGTGCTCACAGTCGTCCTAGTGATACTTTTTTTCTATAGTCTTTCTTCTTAAAAGCAGGCACCACGTAACAGCTAAGGTTCTGCATATTCAGAATAAATATGGCCTATTTCCTGTTCTCAACAATCATATAGATAGACACAGAGTTTAGGCCTTCAGTGATGTGCATATGAACGAATCTACAAGATCATTTCAAACGTATCTTCAGGAGCCACATGCCGTTTCAGAACCTGGGTGATGAAGCTGCAGAGAAGGTGTGGGAGAATCTCCCCTGCCTATTTGGCAGCCTTACTGGTGAGCGCAAGGGGCCTGTGGCCCTCGATCTCAGTAGGTCCAGGATGCACATATCCAGCCTCGTCTCCAATGGTCAGGCAGATGTCTGCTCCCTGCTCTGTGCAGGAGGCTGAAGCACGGTGTAGTACTGGTACTTAACTGCATGTGCGTTCTCCCATGCAGCCAGACCAGACGCACAAAGAGGAAAAGCACCTTCTCCAGGGAGCTCAAGTAATAGACATGCTTGAAAGAAATCACACTCCAGCTCTGGGGCAGTGGTTCTCAAAGTGGTTTTCCTGAACTAGAATCCTCAGTATCAGTAGGAGCTTGTTAAAAATGCAAATTCCTGGGTCTCTCCAACCTACTGAATCAGAAACTCAGGGTTGGAGCCCAGCGATCCGTGTTCTAATAATCACCCTCCAGGTGATTTGGGGAAAAAAATTTTGAGAACCCTTGCTCTAGCATTTGACAACCCAGTCAAGACAACCCTGGGAAGGGGGAGCCTGAGGTTGGTAACAACTCTCAACATTCAGTTCGGCAAATACTTTCTGGCTTGGCTCACCAGGTAAGGTGCCAGGTGCAGAAGTGAAGTAGAATGTGAAGAATGCATAAGGCACAGCCCCTTTCCTTAAGCTGCTTACAATGTCGACAGGAACAAGCAGTGGAAACAGTAACACGAAAAGCATCATAAAAATAAAGTGAATCAGTCCAATTGAGTAGGAGAGGATGAGAGGGAAGGTAGATGGCAGCCGATTCCTGGAGGGGATGGCTTTTATGATGGGCCTGGAAGGAGGGCTGGGACCTTGGTCGGCAGAGTTTGGGGAAGGAGCTCCCCAGGGATGTCGGGACACACTTTCCTTCTCTGTCCTCCATTGGACCCTATAAATACATCTCCTGTGGTCCTTCATCAAATTATGCAAATCTGCATGTCTCCACCGTTCCCCCAGGAGGGCTGTCGCCAGGTCATGGGTGACCTCGACACAGCCAACCCCAGGCACTCTTCCCAGTTCCCAGCTGACCCATCCCCGGCGGGATCTTCCCCACAGTCCAAGGTGTTCTTTGGTTCCAAGTTAACACTATGCATGATACTGAGGTTTGCTTTTGAGCTCTGCTTTCCCTTCTCAGTCAGTCCTGTTTCCCTTGGAGCTGAACTTGACCTCTGACTTCTCCTGCTGTCTACCCTGCCCCCAACCCCCCAGGCAAGGAGCGGTGGCCCTGGACTTTGGCATGCCCGATGAGGACAGGGAGTGAGGGCAGTCTCGGCCATTCGAAGAGGGGAAGATATGCCATGTTGAGGAGTGTCTGAGGCCTGCCCCGACGGCCATGCCTCCGCCAGACCAGGCCCAGCCACCAGCAAGGAACTGCATTGCGTCAGCGCCCTGGCCAATTAAGCCCACTCCCCCCTTCCAGTTCCCCTCCCAGCCCCTGGGCTCAGGCTTCCATTTGAACCTGAATTTAAGCCAAGTTCCATCTGACTCTGAGCACCTACCCAAGGGTTTTGAGACCCTGCCTCTGTTTTTCTCAGCAGCCTTCCCTACCTCGGGGGCCCATTTCCTCCCAGGGAACAGACCCTCTAACCAAATTCTAGACACTGCCATGCCCCGTGGTCTACTCCTTTGTGGTAAGGCTCTCAGTAAGGTTTCAGCTCCCAGGCAGAGGTCTAAACCCAGCGATCTGAGTCTGATGGTGGAAACACCCATTGCAGCCTGAGAACAGGGACACCTGGGGGTGTGCAGACCTTTAGATCAGGAGTCCCCAGCCCCCAGGCCGCTGCGGACCGGTACCAGTGCGTGGCCTGTTAGGAACCGGGCTGCACAGCAGGAGGTGAGCTGCTGGCAGGCCGGCGAAGCTTCAACTGCTGCTTCCCATCGCTCGCATTACCTCCTGAACTATCCCCGCCATTGCTCTCATCGCCCCCGTCCGTGGAAAAACTGTCTTCCACAAAACCGGTCCCTGGTGCCCAAAATGTTGGGGACCGCTGCTTTAGATGATGCACAGCCGCTTGGGTGGCCCACCTCGGCCTGCAGCACCGCCCTGCCTCCAGGCTGTGACCAAGGCTTCTGCCCGCCCTCAGGGCGGCAGCCCCCTCACACTTGCAGGTCAACAGCTGAGCCACCCGCCGACAGCACCTGATGCCTTCATTGGCCCAGCGGCTGCCAAGCAGAGATTTTCAGTCCTGCTGAGCCTCTGAAATGGAACTATCACGCTCACATTGAATAGCACACACCAAAAATCGGAAAATTTATAGTCTGCAAGGGTACCTGCAACAATGTTTCCTGTTTTGGAAAAACAGGCTGATTAAAAATATTAAAGATTGTGATGTCTTCCTCCTTCCCTGGAGTCCCGCCACCCTGCCCCACCCTGCAATCTTCTCCTCTCTGTGTTTATCTTTTGCTGGAGGCACATTTCAGAGCTTAAGGCTGACAGTTGCATTTAAAATTATTTAAACTATGCCAAATACGGGATCTGTATACAGGTGAGTTCTCTTCTCTCTGTGGCCCCGCTTGTTAGCAAATCAGGATGTGGAGGCGTGCTGTGGATGTCGTTAATTTCTAAGTCTCTGGCGGGTTCCTCCCTGCTCCCGGCCCCTTCACCACTCCAGGCACACACACTGCCCGTGGAGACTGACTTCTGAAAATTAATAGCACCGGCAAGCCGTGTGCTTCCTTGGATGGATATACGGTGCTCTACCTCTCCACCTCCCCCGTCTCCACCCACAAAGTCCCCAGCCCTGGCTCCAAGTCAAGGAGAAGGCAGGCAGCAGCAGTGTGTGCTGGTCCAGCAGGAGAGGAATGGAGAGTTTGGAGACATTGCTAGGAATCACGCTCTCCTCGTCAGGTGGATTTTGGAGCAAAGGCTGGGCAGACATTAGACGTGGCAGAGCTTATGTTTTCAGCATGGACCAGGTGGCCGGGGGCATGAGACGTCAGGCACTTCATTTCACCCCAGCTGTGTGTACTCTACACCAGCATACAGCGCAGCAGTGTGCAAAACTGGCTCTTCTATGAGGCCCGCGGGCTCGATCATTCCTAGAGGAGCTCTTTTCCTTCGGTTTGCTTGTTTATTGGATAAAACTACTCTCTGCCTTGTACTGTCTCTCCCTCTCTCTGTCTCTCTCCACCACCAAAGAAGCAGTTGCTACTGTTCACCCGGAAAACCGGCTCCCTGATTTGCGGTGAGATTACGGACTGTCCCTCAAGCCTTCTAAAAAGAGAAGTATTTCCAGTCACTCATCGGTATTAATTATAATCACAAGAGGTCTCTCTTTGAAAGCACGTGTTGGGAAGCTGCAGAGGTTGGGGTGTCTACAGAAGGCAATTTTTCCTTCTCCTGCTTCTCACTTTCCCAAACTAGGTCTGCTTCCCACACGCACCTCCGAGAGGAGCTCCCCCTGCCACGAATTCCGGGGGGCGGGGCGGTGGTCCTGGGTCTCAGTCTTTGACCAGTGGTCCTGAGAGGATGATGTGGGCATGAAAGGAAGCTCAGAGATTCAGGAAGCATCTATGCCCCCAAAATATGTCTGCTTTTAGGACACGCAGCTCCTCTGAGAAATAGGTGGAAGTCTGGTCTTGGGAGAGCCGGTCCCAGAGCGAAAGGAAACCAGAATCCTGTGTGTTTTGTCCCTCAGGACACTGACAACTGCACATCCCTAAAGGAAGCTGGGCCGCAGTAGTGGTTATTAGTATTGTTTTTCCTAAGGGGACACTGGATAAAGAAGCAATCCCAGTCATCCGAGTGATAAAAAAACCCACACAAAGGCATGGCAGGGACTGCTCAGCCTGTCTCAGACCCGTCTGTGCTGATGGAGAAGGAGGTGGGCCTCTCAGAACCTCAGAGGCTCTGGGTTCACCCCAAGGACCACGACTAGCCAGCATCTTGGGAAAGTCAAGAAACCCCTTGGGGCTGCACAGGGATGAAAGGAAATGTCTACGTTAATCACAGCTTTCCTCACAGAGCTGCTGCTACACAGCAGATACGTTCATTTGTCATCACTTGCCTCTACAAGATTGAATAAAAGGCCCTGTTCACCCCTTTTTACAAATGAGAACACACGCCACCTGGTTCAGGAAGCATCTTGCCAGCCCATTTAAATCCAGCACCCCCGGAAGTAAGTGGCCCTCTGCTGAGGATCTAGGCTCCGGGAAGGGGAAAATCTTTCCCCGAGTCTTACATATGAAAAAGGAGGGAGCCTTCAGAGGGGGACTACCACCTGAGACCACCGTGGACCGTGGGCTCAGTCAGGTGTGCTCAGGCTACAGGCTTCCGCGCCTCAGAGAACCTCGGAGAGACGGAGGGGCCCGAGGCCGGGAGGCTGCCTGGTGCCCGACAGCAAAACAGAGGATGGGAGGCCCGGTCGTGGCCAAGCACATGAGCTTCCATTTCTCAGCCCACGAAGTTCAGAAAACTCCAACCATTGAGAAGACATTCACCGTGACAAAATAGCATTGAGCCCGCCCACCCTGGCACCCACTCCGCCACCACTTCCAAGGGAGGCTGTACCCCAGGTCTAAATCCCAGGGCCCCGAATTACCTCCAGCTACAGGAGGAAAGGATGCTAAGGGCTCAGGAAATTGGGCAACAGCACAGAAACCCAGCCAAGCCGTTGCTTAGGGCTTGCGGGCAGCCGCCCTGGAGATGCCCAGGCTCCCGGCCCTCTAGGAGCCGCGCAGCGCACCACTGCCACCGCCCCCCATCACGTGCGTGGGAGCCCGATGAGGTCATGCTCACAGCACCCACCTGACCGGATCCCTACGGGCCTCTGCGCTGCCGCCTGTGCTCTGTCCCATCTGCCACGCGCACCGCTGTCACGATCGGCTCTCACACGTGATGACTGCGGGGTCCCAGGTCCCACGCCCGTGACGCTCCTCACTCACTATCCCCGGGGCCAGTCTCACCTCCGGCCCCAAGTCCTTCCTAATCCGGCCTGCCCTCCCCAAACATGTGGATTTCATGTTCCTCCCCCCAAACCCTTCCTGTCCTAGTCACATCTGCCTCTTTACAAACGTCCAGACGCACGTGCTGTTTCTGAACCTGCGCACGCTAGCCCTCTGGCCGGGACGGGCTTCCTCTCCCCGACCCAGCCCTGCGTGGGCACGTCCTTCCAGCCCGAACCCACGGCCACGCTCCTCTGCAGAGCTTTCTCTGAGACACAGCCCACAATGATCTCTCCCCCCACTCACTCCTTGTACGTTACTTCTGCACTGCATAATTAGCACCTGATGGTCTGCTGTCTTCTTCTCTAAGTATCTGTCCCAGGCAATGTGGTCCTTAAAAACATCTAGAGAAAATACTCATCTGCAAAACTCTGCCTCGTGCATCCGCTTGGTTCCCACACCTAGACTGAAAATCCATGCCTTTACACTGTGTGTGTGTCTCACAGGCCCACGGGACATTAGGCATATAGTTGGCAATTAGTAACTGCTTAGAATAAAATGTCTGCCAAGTATTTACTTTTTTTTTTCTCTACATGACACCTTTTCCCTCTAGTTCTGTAAATAGAAGAAACGGACTCTACTGTGTTCAATTTATAATATCCAGAACAAGTTTAAATGGTTTTTCAAAAATGGCTGATACAGATTGACTTCTAGGTACAGAGACCACATGAAAGGGGCATAACCCATCCAGGGGAGTTTCTGGGCACTAGGGGGACCCCATTGTGCTGCCCCATCTCCTCTGCATCCCTACATGCTGGAGAGACGTGCTCATTCATTCAACAAACATTTCTGAGGCATCTACTATAATGGTTCTCAACCCTGAATGAATATAGGAGCTTTTAACAAAAATATATCAGGACCTAATATTCTGAAGACTCTGATTTAATTATTTGAAGGTAAGGTCCAAGCACAGATATTTTAAAAAATCTCCAAGTGATTCTAAGTTATAATTTCTATTAAGAACCAGAAAAATACCCCCCAAAAAGACAAGTTATGGCCTAGGCCTTGAGAAGGGCGTGATCTAGTGAGAAAGGTGGGTGAGGAGAGTAGACACTGTGATGAGGGCTGTAAGGCTGTACAGGGTGTCATACGGCAGGAGGGGGGCGACCTCCCGGTTAAGGGTGCAGGGGAGGCTCCCTGGAGTAAAACACAACCTGACTTAGAAGCTGGCAGAGTAGGAATCAGTCAAGTGAAAACAGAAGGGTTCTAGGTGGTGCATCCCAGGGAGAGGAGAGGGGCAGGTGGGGACTCCAGGGGCAGTGCCACTGCCCCTGGGTTCTAGCCAATAGAGCCCAGGATGGCCGTGCATCACTCCTGGGTCTGCCCGGGAGACCCCAGTGTGATTCCCTGCCCCATGGGTGAACTTTGGTTTTCTTCCCCATCTACTGGAGGAACCCAAAAGAAGCTGAGGGCAGAGAGAGAAGTCAGTGAAGATGGGGATGGGAAGGTGGTACCCAGAAGACTGTTCCATGCAGGAGCTTAGTCCTTGAGAAGGTTTTTGAGGGACAAAGTAAGTGGTAGCAACTTGAAGGATTAAATAAAGCAGCCTATCCTGAGGCCTGCAGGAAAGGAGAGAAAAGACGTTAGGATCTCCTGCTGAGGCCCTGGAACAGCGACTCCCTCAGGAGGGGACAAAAACCTTCACTAAAGCACATCTGGCCTTAGCTCCAGATCCAGTGCTGGTATGAGTAAATGAGGGGAAAATACCTGGAACTGAATGGGTGCAGGGAGTAGGCAGGGGGCATCCATCCTTGACTCACCCAGTTTCCGTCTAGCACCCAGAGTGAGTTGACAATGGAGTCCCATTTGTCCAGACAGACTTTCGCAGTCAGGGCACAGGTGTGAGATAAGCTGGGCTTCTGAGGGCTGTCTAGGGCCTCATGGAGAGAGACACACTCAGCCAGCACACCTGGGGCCCCCGCTGACTCTGTGTGCACACATTTACGCACACACACACACACACACACACACACGCATGCACTCGCTCCTGTAAAGGGACAGCTGGTGGAAATTACCACAAGGACAGAGAGAGCTCAAGTTCATTAGGAGAGGAGAGAGGGTTTGAATGGGAAAAGATGAAGGAGAGAAAGAGCTGGGCGATGCTGGAATTGCCATCCGGCTGTGCATCCACTGTGCTCTCTCCTCCCTGCACTGCTAACCATTCTGTAGGCAAGAATGCACAGAGAAAGGCTCACTGGAAAGGCAAGTCAACCGCTCTAAATCCCGGCCCCGGCTCTGCCACCAGCTTGCCATGCGCCCTGAGGTATGGCCTTTCATCCACCCGGGTCTTTGCTCCCCATCAGTAAAGTGAGGAAGCTGGGCTCTATCTCCAGAGTCCCCTTCCCATCTGTACATCAGAAACACAGGTCCCAGTCTGCTGGCCCTGCTGAAGCCCACGAGCGAGTGGCCACACCTAGTCCCCCTCGGGCTCTCCTCACCCACCCCTCCCATCCTTCCTCTGCTGCTAATCTCATGCATGAGTTACTGCGCGGCAGCTCCATTACCAGCACCAGTGTCCGTGCTGATGAGAAAACAATAAATGTAAGCGCCTAATCTGACTGGGCCGATTTATAGCTCTGTCCCTAAACACTCTCCCTTCCCTGGGGCGTCTGGGACGGCGCCTTCGTGTGCCAGATGCCGCTTGTTCACTGCAGGTTTCTGGCCCCCTTCGTTCTGTACCTGTGTACTGTGGGCCCTGCTGCAGCCCCTGGAGGGTCCATGGAGGGTGAACAAGAGCCTTCTCCCAAGCAGAAGCGGGGGCTTCAGAGATGCCCCCCCAGAAGACCCCAAAATGACCGTGGCTGCCATACCTCCAGCTCTGCTGGGACCCAGCTCAGCTGAGGTCGAAGGCCACTAGCACGCAGTATCCTTGCCCTGTGTCTTTGGGGTCACCAACATCGCTGGCCTGCCAGCCTCTGAACTTCAGAGGAACATCCAAGGGCAAGCGTGGTATCATAAATATGTTCGGTCTTTGTCCCTGTTCCAGGCACAGACCTCCTCAAACCCTTGGAATTTCCTGAGTGAAAGGACTGTGCTTCGTCCTTCATAAGAAGCCCCTTTTATAGAGAAGATGTGGTATATATACACAATGGCATACCACTCAGCCATAAAAAAGAAGGAAATAATGCCATTTGCAGCAACATAGATGGACCTAGAGAATGTCATACTAAGTGAACTCAGTCAGAAAGAGAAAGACGAATGCCATATGATATCACTTACATGTGGAATCTAAAATACGGCACAAATGAACATATCTACGAAACAGAAACAGACTCACAGACATAGAGATCAGACTTGGGGTTGCCAAGGGGGAGGGGGTGGGGAAGGAAAGACTGGGAGTTTGGGATTAGCAGGTGCAAAGTACTATATACAGGATGGATAAACAACAAGGTCCTACTGTATAGCACAGGGAACTATATTCAATATCCTGTGATGAACCATAATGGAAGAGAATATGAAAAAGAATATATACATGTATAACTGAGTCACTTTACTGTATGGCAGAAATTAACACAACATTTTAGATCAACTCTACTTCAGTGAAAAACAGAAGCCCCTTCTGAGCATATGCTAATGAGGTGACTTAAGGTGGTGGCCCTAGAAAGGGGCAGATGGGCCGGGTCACCAGAGAGACCAAGTGATTAGAGGGCTGGAACTCTGAGCCCCACCTGGACCTCTGGGAGGGGAAGGAGGGGCTGCAGATTAAATTTTGTCAGAACTCTTGAGCAAGATGGGATGAGCTTCCTGGGTGGTGCACGCCAGCCCCAAGGGGGCAGAAGCCCCTACACTTGGGATCCTTCTGAACCTGCCCTGTGCTTCTTCATCTGGCTGTTTATCCAGATGAAGTATCCTCTATACGATCTTTTATCTGGTAATCATGAGTAAATGTTCCTCTGAATTCTGTGAGCCACTCTACAAATTAACTGAACCTGAGGAGGGGGTCATGGGAACCTCCAATTTACAGTTGCAGGTGACAACTTGGACTTGGAATTGGCGCCTGAGTGGGGGCAGTTTTGCGAGACTGCGTCCTTAACCTGTGGCGGTCTTCAGACACAAAGTGTCAGGATTGAGTGAAACTTGCAGTGGGCAGTGTCCACGGAGAACTGGAGAAGTGCTTGGTGGCGCTGGAAAAAAACTCATGGGAACCGGATAGGAGCTACCCTGGCCTGAGGCCTCCCTTTCTTCCATGTGGCCTGAACTGACTGACAGAACTTCACAGCCAAGAAGAGGCTGGTGGCAGGCTTTCCTGTGAGTGAGGGATCTTGTCAGCCCCTGTCGGGTCTCGCTGGTCCCCGGGGAGGGCAGAGTCCAACTTCACTGCCTGGACCCTCTTTCAGATTCTCCCAGCTCATCCTCGAGAATCTCAGGTAGGGCCGCACACCTGCACAGGTGTATATTCTAGAGACACAGCTTTCCCCTGCCCTTCCTCCTCCCATCAGGCTGGAAGCTGGCGTTTGTGAGGCCGGGAAGATGAGCACACGTAGCCAGGAGAATGAGGGGTGGGAGGACAGACTGTGCTGGGAGGGACCAGGTGCCCGTCAGCAGAGGAGGTGACTCAGGGGGCCTGGCCTTCCCTCCTCTTAGCTCCTCACGCCTCTCCCGGGGGCTCAGGCAGCCTGGGTGCGGGAGGGCCTGGCACAGGGCAGTCCCTCCAAGCTGCTTCCTCGCTAGAGACCAGCCTCTTCAGCTCTGAGATTTGGAGCTTGGCAGGGGTAGCAAGGCCCCATCTGTAAACACGAATCAGGAGGCATTGCAAGCGTGCTCTGATTTCACCCGCCGACAGGACCTGCTGGCTGTGGTCACTCAGCCAGGCTGTGTGCCCCCTCTACTCAAACGGGGGGGGCAGGGGTCTGAGGAGTCAGGACGGGCCAGGTTTCCACTTTCTGCCTTACGTGCTTCACCTCAAGCGGGTGTGAAATCCAACCGCCCAAGAGGAGTCAGTGGGGTGAAGATGCAGACCCAGGATGACAGGCCTGTGGTGTCGGGATGGGATCCTTCCTGATCCCAGATGCCCCGGTGCAGTTTCGTTTCAGGCCTCTGCTCTGGAGGCCCGAACTCAGATTCAAATCTCATAATGAAACATCTGCCTTTCCCTCCTTTCCCTTCCCCCAGCACATCCAATTACCACATCTAACATTATCCATCATCGCATCTCTGTGGCAGCAAGATTCGGAGAGCAGACGGGGGAAATTAATAATAATTGTGGTGTCGGGGTGCCGGATGCAATCAGAATTCAGCATGGAAGCAAATACAAACACAAACAAACCATATTTATTCTGAAAGATTGCTCCATTCTCCCTCCTCCCCAGCCAAGAGCGGCCGAGCTCAGGAAAGAGATGAATCAGCTCTAACGTGGGGACCAGGCGTCGATTTTTCAGCCCAGCCTGTACCGCTGCAGAGAGCGCTCTAATTGAAATGAGAGCAGGGATTTGGGAGCTCTGAAGAGACGACCAAAATCCGTCAGGGCCTAACTGGGAAGGAAAAGGGAAAGGACATCTCTTCAATTCTCTGTAAACCCGTGCACTCTGCAGAGATAAAAGCATAAACCGAAGCATCGGCCTGGGGAAAAGCCAAGAGAAGGAACTGCCCGATAACCTTGGCTTTTAGGGGTCTAAGAAGCACATTAGGGGCTCTGCAACCTACCATCGTGGTCGTCCCCAAAGCAGGCTTTTCCAGCCCATGTACAAGTCCTCAAAGCCTGGGAAAGATCACTAAACAAGAGACTGTGCCAACACAAGCAACTCAGTGATCCCTGCCGGGGAGGGGGTGGCCTTGCCATGGATCCTATAAAATGGCAAAGGATTCAAAGCAAAAATAATGATTCTGGGGCTTCGGTGCACATGACACGTTCATATTCACATCCCGTTACTGCCTCCCTTCCTGACATTATTTTTAGTTAGGGTAATAGTTACATGCAGGTACTTCTGGCAGCCTCTCCACCCCCAGCCCATCCAGACGTGCTTACTGACGCCTGCCAGTCTCCGCAGACAGATGCCAGGGTCTGGAACGAGGCTGACCTGGGTGGGAAACCTACCTTTGCCTCTTAACTGTCGGTGTGATTTGGGGCCAGTTTACTTAACCTCC
Organism: Balaenoptera acutorostrata; assembly: GCF_949987535.1. Lineage (NCBI taxonomy): Eukaryota > Metazoa > Chordata > Mammalia > Artiodactyla > Balaenopteridae > Balaenoptera > Balaenoptera acutorostrata. The sequence continues at coordinate 109,881,919 of NC_080072.1, read as the reverse complement.
TTGAGTCTACATGTTTAGCAATATTAGATACTCTTCAGAGATCTTTTTTGAAGAATACATGAGAAAATGTATATCAAGGGTGTAGGAGGGTGCTTGGTACCTAGTAGGTGCCCAGTAGAGAGCTGTAGCTGCACGTGGCCTGTGCGAAGCTGGATCCCTTCACAGCCGGGTGCAACGTGCTCTTTCAGAAATTCGGCAACAAGGAATGCAGGCAGGGCTTCCCTGGTGGCGCAGTGGTTGAGAGTCTGCCTGCCAATGCAGGGGACACGGGTTCGAGCCCTGGTCTGGGAAGATCCCACATGCCATGGAGCAGCTGGGCCCGTGAGCCACAACTACTGAGCCTGCGCGTCTGGAGCCTGTGCCCCGCAACGGGAGGGGCCGCGATAGTGAAAGGCCCGCGCACCGCGATGAAGAGCGGTCCCCGCACCGCGATGAAGAGTGGCCCCCACTTGCCGCAACTAGAGAAAGCCCTCGCATGAACCGAAGACCCAACACAGCCAAAAATAAATAAATAAATTGAAAAAAAAAAAAAGAGGCTTAACAGACATAAAAAAAAAAAAAAAAAATTAAAAAAAAAAAAAAAAAAAAAAAAGGAATGCAGGCATATTTAAGGGGCAAGCAGGGGGACTACTCCACGTGCCACAGAGCGAAACTTCCTCAAAAACCCTCACCACGTATTGCTTTCTCTCAAAAGCCTCACATTCGTAGCACCCACTGGCCCTCACCTGGTTTCTGCACTGTGAAATGTTGTCACCACCTCCTAACAAACAAAGCTCAAGGCCCTGCTCGCTGAAGCTGTCTCCTGCGCGTAGTGCCCCTGGGAAGTCACCTGTGGGTCGCACGAGGGCTGCTTTTCTTGTCAGGAGCACTACACTGCCATTCTGGCCAATGATACTCACTCCCTTGCCCTGTAGCTAACAGATGCAAAGAGCCAGCATCACACGCCCATATAGTAGGCGCCCAGCAGTGGGTAGGCATTCATAACGTGCATTAAGGGTCCAGGCCATTGCTCCTGGGCATGTAAATATCACAACCTTTCTTTCCCCCATTTTCTGATAACCCTGATCCAGCCCAAGGAAGGATTGCTTTCGGAGTAGGTGGGGTATAAAATGAATCGATCTGCAGTTGTCAGAAGGGGCCTAAGGAGAACCTTGCAAATCCACATAACCCAGCAAATCATACCTTCCCCTAACTTCCATCTCCACGGCCTAGGTTTCATGAATGGACTTGCAGGAGCTGGGGACTGGTCAGACTGACTGGGCCGGATGGCCAGCGCCACCACCTGGGGGTCTCTGCTATAAATAAACAGATATTCCAAGACCAGAAGGCTACTAGACCTATATCCCTGCTGCAGGTTCTATGCACTGGGCTGGACCTTGCTGATTTCTTAAATCAGCTACTGTTAAATTTGAATCTGCCACATGCCTTTAAGTACAGTTAGACTGTTGGTTGTGAAGTTCCACAGCCAACTTTCAGGTTAGGTCCTTGTGACAACTGAGACCTATTAGAATTACAGCACGTTTCCTGTGAACCTTTTGGAAACCAGTGAAGATGGAAGCCCCAGGGTGTGCTGAGCGCCACAAGTCCGTCATCCAGAGGCTCACTGACTTCATCTCAAACCCTGAGTCAGAGACGTCATTAGGGCTTGAGGAAGGTTCTGGGATCCAGTGCTATGGGGGAGGCTGTGAGAACTCACTTCAAATGGTTCCAGAAGTTCTGCATTTCAAAGGTGAAGGAGAGGAAGGTGAATAAATGCATAAATGCATGCCTCAATGTGATGGCTGGAGCAAGTCCTTTTATATGAAGAATACTTGTTTTTTTTTTTTTTTTTAAATGTGCTAACTAGGTCTGCTCAGCATTTCTACTGAGGATCAGAGAAGAGGGAAGAAGAGTCTGAGTCCAGAACTCTGAGTGTGCTTGCTCAGAAGATCTAAAAGAGAGAAAAAGTAAAATTTGGAAGGGGAACAGCTGAGAAAGGTGAATAAAGACAAAGCAAATCCGCGTCCCAGTAGAGCTTCTGCCAACTGGAGAGTGTGGGGAAACTATTACAAGGGTGAGCTAGACTGAGGAAGTTCTGTTGGAATGCAGACTGGGTTTGAGCCCAGAAATTCTCATAGGCTCACCGTGCCAACCTTGAGGGGGTTCAGGTGAAGGCTGGGGACTCTCTTAAGGGTAAGGTAACCCTTCCCCCATCAGGCTTGAGGAGTCTTAGATTAAATTTCTGAAAACTCAGAACCATTGTCAAGAATGAGCAAGAAGGATCTGTAAAATGTATTTGCTAAGTTTTATCTCACGATATAGGTCATTCTAACACAGAGGTCTTTTTCTATAAATAGCCAGATAAATATTTTAGGCTTGGTGAACCATAAAGTCTTTGTCACAATTATTCAAATCTGTCGTTATCAGGGAAAGCCAGCCATGGACAATATGCCAGCAAATAAGCATGACTATATTCCAAGGAAACTTGATTTACTAAAAGAGGTGGGGGGAGGCAGGGGCTGGATTTGACCAGTGGGAGTTAGTTTGCCAATCCCTGATCTAGAAGAAAAATGAAGTGGGCTCACAATAATTTATGTGGTGTCCCCCCAGAACAAAGGAGCTTAGATGGTGTGTATAAAATCTCACCTTGCAGGAGTTAATGCCCATCGGGTCCATCACTTGGGAAAACGGGGAAGTCAGGTGTGTTCTTGTCACTCACAGTCTTACACCCCTCCCCAACCTCCACTGTCTCCAGCCGACTCCGGCAATTCTGGGGCTGATTACTCTACCCCGTGCCCGACCTCAAATACCAACTCCTCCGTGTGCTCCACGAGGACACAGCCCCACCGCTGCTGCCCCGCAGAGCCCGAGTCTGGCGATGTTGCCCCAGGCTTGAGACCTCTCCCTCTGCCTTCTCATCTCCTCAACTAGATGTGCATTTTCTGTTTCTCATTCATTCACTCTGGTGAAGTTCTGTGCTTCCCAAGGTGACCATTGAGACCTGAATGAACCTCAAAATCTGACTGAGCTCATGTGACAGTGGGTGCTAATGGTTTAAGGCTGGAACTTGCAAACCACTTGAGAAATACCCTCAGGGCAATATACCAAGTTACACATAATATAGGGCAATGTGCCAAGATAAACATAATAATACAAAGAAGACAAGATGATGTAAATATAATATAAATACTACAAAAGAGATAAATATAATGCAGCTTTCAGAAACTTACATTTTTAACTTCGGAGGAAAGTTAAATACAACAAATTTAAAACATATGAAAATACGGCTACAATATGAATGTAACATAAATAGTATGTATTAATGATGAATTTTAATTTTTTAGCTTGCAGCTGGCCACTCTGCTATGACTTCAGATTCCTAGGGAACATGCATTAACTCCTCTCTCATTAGGGACACTGAGTGGAAAAATTTGAAAAGCACTGTCTTGATCTACCCCCCTGCCTGCTTTTCTAAGAAAATCAAGGTCAAGGGTACTCTCTTACAATTTCTCATCCTCCTTCCCAGAAGCACATATATGTACCCACTTCTTCCCTTGTATCTTTGTATCTTCAGGATCTTTGTATCTCCCGTCTTAGCTGATGAGCTACAGTCCTATTTGGGCCAACTCCCTCCACCTGTGTGCTTGACCCCAGCTTCTCCCACTTTCTCTGTGCCTTTCTTCCACTGGTCATCCCTAACCTGTCCTGAAATTCCCACTCCCTCTCCTCTGTCCCTATTTGTAGTCATAAATGCATCCAAGCTCTTCCATCATGAAAAGCCATCATTTTGTCACATCTTCTTTTATCATACAATCCGTCTCCCCTCCTCAATCATTTTTCTCAAAACATAGTCAAAAACCAAACCAAAACAAAAAAACATAGTCTACGATCACCTTCTCCCCTTCCTCATGTACCATTTATTCCTCAGCCACTGCCATCTGGTTTTTATTCCTCCCTCCTCCACTGAAACCACTCTTGCTAAGATCAGCCAGACTATATCCCAATTGCCGAAACTATAGGACACTTCTGACCTTATATTATTTGAGTTATCTGCAGCATTGAAGACTGTTGACCTCTTTCTTTCTATAAAATGCATTTCCTGTGTTTTTTATAAAGCCAAGTTGCCCTGCTTTTTCTCATTTTACTCTTACTGTTTCTTCTGTTCCGCATATCGACTCTCTTTTTGTTTGCTTGTTTCCTTTAGGCATTAGTGAGCATCAGGGTCTATGTTTCTTTACACCATCTTCCCGGAGCTCAAATAGTTTCATAATTTTAACCACCTGTATTAGTAGTCCATTGCTATGTAATAAATTACCCTAAAACTTAGCAACTTGATATCAAAAACATTTATTATCTCATGGTCTCTGGGTAAAGAATCAGAAAGAGGCTTAGCTGAGTCCCTCAGACTCAAGCTCTCTCTTGAGGATGCAGTCAAGCAATTGGCCAGAACCATGGTTTCAACTAAAGTCTCCACTGAGGGGATGGGGCAGGGTTGGGGGTCTTTTTCCAAGCTCATTCACACAGTCTTTGCTGGCCAGCTGGGTCTCCCCACAGGGCTGCTTCACACCATGGAAGCCGGCTTTCACCAAGGTGAGTGATCCAAGAGGGGCTGATAAAGAGAGCCCAAGGTGGAAGTCACAATATTTTTATAACATCACCTTGGAAGGGGTATCTCATCACTTCTGCTGTAGTCCACTCATTAAAAGTGAGAATAATCCAGCCCACACCCAAGGGGAAGAGATTACACAGGGCATGAAGATCAGTAGATGTGAATCGTTGGACACCATCTAGGGCTGTCTAACACACCACCTGTGCACTGATGGTCCCACATCTGCATCTCTGGGTCTGGACATCGCCCTTGAGTTCCAGACTCAAACACTCACTTCTTGTAGGACAGCCCTCTTGTAGGACAGCCCTCCTTCAGCTGATGTCTCTCAGGCATCTCAATCCCAATATATTCCAAAGAAAACTTTGGAATATGACCTATTCTCTCCTACTCCTAAACCTACGCATCATAGCTTGAAACTTGGAAGAAAAACTTCATCTTTCACTCTCCTTTATTCTACCACAATATAATAAGTCTTCATTCCCTGAATTTATTTGCAGTGTTGTTTTTCTTTTTTTGCTTGCTTCCCTTCTTTCTAGCCTTTGACCACTTACAAAGTTGAGTTGCTCGTGTATCTCACCTGGACCCCTGATACAATTCCAGCTCGTGAACCCTACAGCCTAAGTCACACTGTCCAGCACATCCCCTGTGTTATGTGTTCAATGCTCTCAGGCTAGGAGGACAGAGATGAACACGGATAAGGTTTTCACCAAGCGCTGAAAGCTGTGATGTCCCCGCTGGTGTAGTGCCACTGCTGCTGAGGATGATGACGATGACAGTGATGATAATATAGACGAATTACACCGTCTCTGTAATAAAATGCAGAGCTCAGACTCCACCGTGGCTGCAAACAGTTATATCTATCTACCACAGCTCTCAGCTCCTGTCAGAGATGCCAAAGCACGGGTTCTGACGCCACGTGTCAGCATCTCTGTCTGCACCTGGGAGCTCAGTCAGGGCTCAGTCCTCAAAATAAACTCTGTTTTTGAATGAGGAATCATCACAGGATAATTGGGGCTGCTCAAGTGCCTGGGATGTCATTCCAACTGAACACTCTTCTGTAGTTTTCCCCAGCTAAGAAGTGGCACAGCTAATCAATCATCTAATCAATGATGCAATCTTTATAGATGTACCCATACGCAGACCTCTATATCCATCTCGTCCAGGCCTCCAATGCTTTCCTGTCTCCTGTAAGGACATTGGCACGTCCTCAGAGGTGAATCAACTAAGTCCTCACCACCAGCCCCTGCACGGCACAGAGAGAGTCAAAGCTGGAAAAGTTGGAAGACAGACACCATCATCCTCCTGCCTGTGAATTCAATGGACTTCCAAGTGCAAAAAGACAGTGCGTGCCTCAGGACAAATTTAGTTGTGGCTCGGCGAGATCATGGATGGTTCCTAGCATGAAAATTCATTCATATGACTTAGGAATATAATACCTGACGCAGATATATTGCGGCTGCCACACTCCTATCCTAGATAAGGACACAGCAGTGACAGATGGAGGAACAAGGCACTTATCTTGTTCGTTGATGGATTTATCTTTTTTTCCTCTTTCCTACATATTCCATAGTGTTTAGTGAGTGGCGGTTTTTACTGAGCAGCATACGGAGAGTGAATTGATTTCTTTTCTCCCTCCTTAATTCAATAAGAATCAAAGCAGAGGATAAACAGCTTGTTGTGCTAGAAAAAATTCCAAATAGTTGAGAAAATGTCAAACTGCTTTTTCTTCTTTCTGTGGTTGGAAGCATTCCTTGCTCAGCAGGAGTGAGGATGAGAGTATCTTTTGTGATGAGGATGATGGCGGGAACATGGTCCCTGGGCCCTGGTTGGGGGCGGCTCCAGCCTATTCTGAGTGCACTGCCAAAGGCAGTTGTACTTCCTGTAAGAAGGGAAGCAAAGCCCTACCATCGAAAAAACTCCTGACATGACTAATTATTGCGGCCTGAAGAGCTGTGTCACGTTCTGCTTCCTTCCAATACCGTCCAAAATAACAGTAAAGAAAAAAAAAATCTATAGTGACAAATGAAACAGGGGAGAAAACATCAGCAGATGAAATATGTTGACAAAATTGTATAGGACGGAAAGCAGATGAACAAATAGTCACTGATTTAGCCAAGCAGGGAAAGTTAAAACCAAAATGCCCGGATGGGAGCACCAAGCTGACTTAGGCTGCAGCACTCTAGAAATACTCGTGAATTTGGGACACCATATCTTTGTGCAGCCTGTGGTCATGGATGAGGCAAAAAACAAGGAGACTTGAAAGTCTCTACGAGAAGAAGGCGTATTCCCTAAAACCTTTCTCAGACTTGAAAACCAGACTTCTATCCTGGTAAGAGATGGAAAGCTTTTGCCCTAGAAGCGTTCATCAGGGTTACCTGGGAACTTGTTAGAAACGCAAAGTCACAGGCTGCATCCCAGAACTCCTGATCAGAACCTCGGGGGTGAAGCCTGGTAACCTGTGTTTTAACCAGCCCTGCAGATGACCCCGATGCACGCCCAGTGTGAGGATGCTTGTGGACAAGGCTCCAGAGTCAGAGATGATGGACAGTTCAGCAGGCTAGGAGTCTTTGCTGAAAAATGCACCCACAAGAAAGGAGCAAAACTGTTGACACTTGAAGATCCTCCACGGAGCGTCGGGCTGCTCACCATTCCCTACAAGAAGCTCTCAGGTCAACACGCTCCCACACAGACCTCCCGAAGGGCTTCTTAGCGCTTGCTTCTCAAACAAAACCAAACGAGAGAGAACACTGAAGAAGTGTTAGGAATTAAAAATGCTACAGCTGAAACCATTGCATAAGGCAATATTAATTTTAAATATAAGATGATAAAGTGGAGGAGATCTCCCAGAAAGTAGAACAAAGAGATAGAAAATAGAAATGGGAGAATATATATATATATGTGTGTGTATATATATGTATGTGTGTATATCTATATATATCCATTTAATGGAACATCCAGAAAGAAAAAGAGAAAAAAAAAAGAGGAGAAAATTAGCGAATAAATATCAAAAGATTTGTTTCCAAAACTGATTGAAAAGGAATTCACCAAGTACCTAGGAGAGTAAGTTAAAAAAAAAAAAAAAAAAAAAAAATAGCCCACACCAAGGCACTCTATGAAGACATTTCAAAACACCAGGGATAAAGAATATTGCCTAAGACCTTTCTAGGAAAACTACAGATCACATACAAAGACACAGGAACCAGAGTAGCACAGCATTTCTAAACAGCCACCCTGGAAGCTACAGGATAACAAGGAAATTCCGAGGTAAAAACACGTTGAGGCGAGATTTCTATGTCTAACCTGACTAACAATCAGGTGTGAAGAAAGATGTACGATATTTTTCAAACAAGCAAGTTGTCAACGCTTTCCTCAGGAAGGAGCTGAAAAGTGTGTGCCTCCAAAACACAGGAGAAATCAAGAAAACAGAAGTCATCGGTCCTAGAAACATTAATTCCAAACTGGGCGAGGGAGCAGATGATTCTAAGGTTAAACAGCTGGATGACAGCTGCGAAACAGGCCTGCAGTGCAACCAGCTCAAATGGAGCAGGCCAATAGAAGGTTCTAGAAGAGATGCTCAAACAAACAGGCAACAACAATAAAAACTGCTAGATTGCCTCACGCGTGAGACTTATTTACAGCACAATGAGAAAGATTCTGGAGAAACAGGCATACGTGCACAGAAAAATAAGTAACTCCAAGAAAAGTAGGAAGTTGTATAAGAAAGTAAATGAAATTATAATTTACTTGGCTTGATTTGCATTGTATCGATAATAGGAACATTGGCTATTGATTTGACCAAATGTTTGATGTAAACCTATATATTGGGAAAATGGGAGAAGTAAATGTGCTAAGGGGAGGTCTAAGAGTGCTAGCCCTTCATTTTCTGTAGTAAATTGGTGTCTAGAATTTAGGAAATAGCTTTATAAGCATGGTATTTAGAAACCCAGAGGTAAATATCCAAATAAACAGACAGGAATTGAGAATGGTTGGCTTTGAAGTATGGACTTTTGGGTGGGGAGAGTGAGGCCGGTTGTTATTTTTTAATTACGCTTGTAGTGTACTTGTAGATATATGATTATTTTGATAAGAATAATATCCTCTGACCCTAGTCCTAATTCTACTGTGTCCTACCTATGTGACCTTGAACAATTCATGTATCTCTCTCAATTGGGTGGAGTTTATCGCTTTGTCATCTCTGTTTAATTGTCACTTCCTCAAAAATGTCTTCCCTGACACCCTCTAATATAAACGGGGTCTGCTGTCAGTCTCTCTCACAGAAACACGTTCTGCGGAGCACGCGTCACACTGTTTCATGGGAAGATTATCCGTTTACTGCCTGTCTCCCCACCAGAGTGCAGAGTCCGTACCTGTGGGCGTCGCTGTGCTCACCGTGGTCCCCCAGCGCCGCGCAGAGAATAAAGGAAGCAGTGAACATGTCTGCAGCCCAGCTCATCCTCAAGTCTATCTTCCTGCATCAAAAGGGGCAGCTCGCTCCCCGAAGAGGATTTACCCACTCCCCCCACTCCTCCACAGTGTTCTTGGCAGTAAGAATTCAAACCTGTCAAAGTGCAGAGGGCCCGCTCCTCCCTCCCCGCTGGGAAGGTTCAAAATCTCCTGCACGCATTCAACTTTCTTTAAGTTCTCAAATAAGGATCATTAGGTATAGAAGTGTTTCTTCCTTGAAAATTATTTTTGTAGGGACCTTTCATCATTCCTCCTTCCACCACTCAAACAAGAAGGTTTAGAAATGCTGGGGGATGGGGGTGGTGAGCGGTGGGGGAGAAAGATAGGGTATGGTGGGGGAGGGGGTGATGGGAGTGATGGAGGAAGTCAGGAGCAGGGAGTAGGGGGAGGTGGGGGAGGAGGGAGGTGGGAGTGATGGGGGAGGACAGGAATGGGGAGTAGGGGGAAGGGAAGTGATGGGGAGGACAGAAGTGGGGAGTAGGGGATGTGGGGGAGGGGGGTGATGGGGAGGACAGGAGTGGGGAGGAGGGGGAGAGGAGGGAGAGTGATGGGGAGGGGGAGTGATGGGGAGGGCAGGAGTGGGGAGTAGGGGGAGGGGAGGGGAGTGAGGGGGGAGGGCAGGAGTGGGGAGTAGGGGGAGGGGAGGGGGAGGGGGAGTGATGGGGAGGGGGAGTGATGGGGAGGGCAGGAGTGGGGAGTAGGGGGAGGGGGAGGGGAGGGGAGTGATGGGGGAGGGCAGGAGTGGGGAGGAGGGGGAGGGGAGGGGGAGGGGAGGGGGAGGGGAGGGGAGGGGAGGGGGAGGGGGGAGTGATGGGGAGGGCAGGAGTGGGGAGTAGGGGGAGGGGGAGGGGAGTGATGGGGAAGGACAGGAGTGGGGAGGAGGGGGAGGGAGAGGGGGAGTGATGGGGAGGACAGGAGTGGGGAGTAGGGGGAGGGGGAGTGATGGGGGAGGGCAGGAGTGGGGAGTAGGGGGAGGGGAGGGGGAGGGGAGTGATGGGGAGGACAGGAGTGGGGGAGGGGCAGGGGGAGTGATGGGGAGGACAGGAGTGGGGAGTAGGGGGAGGGGAGGGGGAGGGGGAGTGATAGGGAGGGCAGGAGTGGGAAGTAGGGGGAGGGGAGGGAAGGGGAGTGATGGGGGAGGACAGGAGTGGGGAGTAGGGGATGTGGAGGAGGGGGGAGGGGGGAGTGATGGGGGAGGACAGGAGTGGGGAGGAGGGGGAGGGGAGGGAAGGGGAGTGATGGGGGAGGACAGGAGTGGGGAGTAGGGGGAGGGGGAGTGATGAGGGAGGACAGGAGTGGGGAGTAGGGGGAGGTGGGGGCAGGGGGAGTGTGATGAGGAGTGGAGGGTCTCCTTGCTGGGCTCTGTTCCACCCAGGGCTCTGCTTCTGCGTGGGCATCCGAGGGGCAAGCAGACCCTCACCCAGAGACTGCCGTACCAGAAGATGCTTGCTGGGCTCCAGGCTCTGTGTGACCTTGAGAGGGTCACCTCTTCATCTGTGAAATGGACGTAAAGACCAAAACTATTCCACCCAGATCTCAGGGTGGTTGTGCGAATCAAATGAGATAATGCACATTTACTGAATGAACACATGGATTAAAGGGCCGGGGGCTGGGGCTAGTCATTGAGCACAGGTCTTCTCCTGTCCTGGAGCTCCGTGTCTGTGGAGTGGCAGGCAAGCAGATCCTAAGCCTAGACTTGCCTTTGCTCAGAGGTATCTTTTTACCTTTTCTGCCTGTCAATCCCCACTGCCACCCCGCCCCAAGTAAGCATGAGTATACAGGGAGGTGTCGGGAGGGGGTGTCTCAGGCAAGAAGTAGATCTCCAGGGGCTGTGCCCTCACAATGCTGAGTGACTAATTCCCTTCCAGCCTGCTCTTTTCCTTTTCTCTCCCCTCCCTCTGTCCACAAAGCCCAGATGGGAAACCCACACTCCTAGTGAGCGATTCCGCATGGGAACGCTGCAGTCCTGGGCAGAGCAGCCACAAAAACAGGCAGACACCACTGAGAAAACGCAAAAGACAAACCCAAGCCACACCGGGGGTGTCTGCACGTCTCTGAGACCCCCTGCCCAGAGCTGCTGCAAATCAAGCCAACATGCGTCAGCACAGCCTCTCCCCCGCAGCCGTGGGTGGGAGGCTTCCCTGCGCCCCAGGGGATAGCCCGGTGGGTGCAGAAGACACTGCCTGGGATCCAGCTCCAGGCTTCAGAGGCTCTTAGGGAGGCAGCCTGCAGGGTCCTGCTGGGAGAGAGGCTTCTGGGGAAGCAGATTACCCAGGATCTGGGATGTGTGGCCCCGAGAGGCCCCTCACTGCTGTAACCTGCAGGGAGAATTTCTAATAGAAGAAAGTGGTCGAGGTGCACTGTCAGGGGTCTGGGACCCGTCAGCGCCGCTCTTGCCATCTGAGTGCCTGATAAGGGGCAGGACAGGTGTCTTGCTGAAGGAGAACTCTCTAGTGCCCATGAACGTGATGTGACTTGCAGCCTGAAGTCGCTGTTTTCCTTTCCTGCAGTCAGTATGGATCTTGGCCCACTGTCACTCTCAAGTCCCTCAAGGCTTTCTCTTGTTTTCCCGACCACAGCTCTGCATTGTGCTGTGTGGCCTGGGATAAACCCCCTGGATTCTAATCCTTCCCCTGCTCTTAGCTGACTTGGTAACCCGGGGAACCCATCCTTTATCTGTCTGGGGCTCAGGTGTTTGGTTTCAGCCTCTCTCAGCCTGGATGTGTCCTCACACCCAGCTTCCCTTGCAAGCTCAGTATGGATAACTCTTTCTCTTTCTCGTATTTTAGATCTTAATAAAATTTCCTCAAAAATCCCACACCTTCAAACATGGTCGGGGGCCCATGTTTTTGCTTTATTGGACTACTGCAATGTCCATTAAATAATTCCTATGGCTGAGCCCCATTTTTCCACAGTGTCCGTGAATGGACACTTGAGGGGCATGGCTCAAGCTGGGGGCCAGCACAGTGGAGGCTCTTCCCTGTGTGTGTCAATGAATGAATAAATACCCAACTTAGGAGTTTCACACTCCACTAAGTACCAGGGGCACACTGAACAAGATGCTCAAATAACATTTGAGACAGACTGAGAAGTAAATCAACAATTGCAATGTCAGTGCCACGGTAAGGGTAAGATCAGGGTGCCCCGGGACACGTCGGTAGGAAATGCAAGCTATTTTTGGAGACTAGGAAGGGTTTATGGAATGAATTCATAATTGCATTATAAATCCCACTGAATACGTGCACTGGAGCAATACTGTATGAGTGAAAAACCTGAATCATACAGAGACTAGACAAAGCTGCATTCTTAAGCATTTCTTTACATGAGAGTCCCGTAGTCTGATAAGTGTTCAAACACCATGTACGGAAATAGCGGAGTTGTCAATTCAAATGGCTTTAGTGTTCTCCAGTTATTTTCGGTTTCAATTTTCCTGTGTAAGTTATACAGCTATTAATTTTTGTGTCACTTTGTCTTTATTATTCATATTTTTTTCATAATCATCATTATCATCAGCTTTACAGATAATTACTCCAAAAAATAATGACATCCAAAATCTGGATTCATGAATGACTTGTGAATGCACATAGGATACTCACTGACTTCTTACAACAAACATCTTCCTATTTACAAATAGAAATCAGGCTAGCGGGCTCCTTGCCCACATCTTGGAAGTGAGGGAGAACCTGGGCTTTTCTCCATCTCACTGTGCCCTTTGTACTCTTTTCTGAGGAGGCTGCCTCTCTCCCGGGCACCCTTCCCTGGCTTGATTCCTGTTCAGCAGGTCTCCTTACCATCCCTCAGTCCCTTCCAAATTAAACACAAAGCATTACCATCTTCCAGGACTCAGGTGAGAGCTCCTTGACAGGACCACATCTACCTCTAAGATTTACCAATGTCTGAAGCAGAATTTATTCCTAATCCAAACATCTACTCATTTATTGTACCAAGATTTGTTGAGGTTCTGTTGTGTGCCAGAAATTGTGCTACAGAGTTGGAATGATACAAAGATAAAGAAGTAATTTCTTTCTGTTCTTTCCTCCAGTCTGGGGGCAGGGGCAGATATGTCACCACATAGTGAGACACAGGCAGGGGAGGTGTGTACCCTGGGAAGACCCAGGAGTAAGTGGTCAGTTCCATCTGGTAGAATAGAGGAGGCTTCCCAAAGGAGCCATCATCCGAAGCGGGTCTTATAGAATAAGGCACTGAAGCCATCAAAAGGGAAAGAGGCCAGACACACAGTAGATATTTATAGACAAATGAACAAAGAATAAATAAGTAAATACGCAATGCTAGAGAGCACTAAAAGGAGGTAGTATGGTAGAAAACTGGCCTAGATTGGATGGAGGTATAGGCCAGGAAAGGTGGCTATGGCCAGCTTATGATGACCCTCATATGCTAAGCCATGAGGTATGGATTTAAACTGAAGAAGGAGCTGGACAGAGAGAAGAGTGAAGGTTCTGTCAAAAGTTCCAGCCTGGGAAACCAGGTGAACGGAGGTTCCATTAGTCCCAGCAATGTCGTGAGGAGAAGATTTAAGAATCTGGTTTTCTATGTATGGAGTGTGAGAGACCTGTGGGACGTCCAGGTACACGTTTAATTGGTAGCTGGAAATATGTACCTAGATCAGAGGGGGGAGAGCTGGGCTAAAGATGTAAATTTGGTTGTCCTCTGGTGACACTGAGAGCAGAAGTTGTGGGGATAGAGCGATCACTCGGAGGGTACAGAAATGTAAGAGAGAGTCAAAGGGGAAACCTCGGCAAACCTGGATGTTAAGTCGATCAGAGGAACGCAGAAGAGGGAACAAAGGCACAGTTCCAGAGGCAGAAGGAGAAGCAGAAGTATGCAGTGCCCTAGCTGCCAAGGAAATCCAGCTGAAGAAGGGATGAGACTAGTCACTGGTAAGGTCATGGTTGACACTGACCAGGGTCGCAATGGAGGTTGATGTGCAGTGGGCTGAGAAAGAAGGTTTAGAGACCCTCTTAGAAGACTGGGGGTGTGGGCAGAACATTGAGGGGAAGGGGGCATGGAGGTGAGGTCCAATCCTATTCATGGTGACGTAAAGACTTTAAGCTATTAGTTTGAAGATTTTCACATTCACCTGTCCTATGAGTTCAGTTCACTTGTGGTTTCCTGGGGACCACAGTTCAAAGATGCTGAAGACTGAATATGTCCTCCTCAAATTCATATGTTGAAGCCTAATCTCCATCGTGATGGTGTTAGGAGGTGGAGCCTTTGAGGAGTGATTAGGTTATAAGGATGGAGCCCTGACAAACGGGATTAGTGTCTTTGTGCAAGGGCTCCAGAGTGCCCCCGCGCCCCTTCCACCACGTGACGACACAACAAGACAGCCATCTATGAACCAGGAAGCAAGCTCCCGCCAGACACCGAATCTGCTGGCACCCTGATCTTGGACTTCCCAGATTCTAACACTGTGAGAAATAAACCTCCCTTGTTTAGAAGCCACTCAGTCTATGATATTCTGTATAGCAGGCTGAATGGGCTAAGACAAAGCGGTCTCACGAACAGATAGGTGTTGGTCATTTTCCTCTTTCCTAAGCCCCGGGTCTGAGAAGTCAATTGAGAAGCTTCTTTCTCAGTAACATGTAAGGCATTCTGAGTTATCTGCTGCATCTTTTCAGGGTAATTGCCAAAGGAGCCACCTTTTTTTTTCAGACCTCCTTTGGTTTGCTTCAGGAAGTATGAAATGATCTTTCTTACAATTACCAAAAAAATAAAACCCAGATCGATACCTTGCCCCCTCAGGTGCTGGTCTCCGGCTCCAGGACTGGACATGCCCAGTGAGACCCCCAGCTGCCTCTCCTTTATACCAGAGGCGACCTGAACTCAGGGGAAGCCACGGGCTCCTTTATTCAAGGTCAAAGCCTTCCTTCTCCTGGGCAAGTCCCCCGCACCACACCGTCCCGCTCTCCCCCTCCAGCTCTGAAGGTCAAAGGGGTAAAGACAGACTGTGGGGAAGATAATAGAGTGACAGCACCTCCTCAAAGGGAAATGGGAGGATGGAGGCCAAGCACGGCCACCGGACCAGGTACCTCTCTCGAGATGTGAAGAGGAGTGGTGTGGAGCCGTGAGCCCAGTTTGCCCCTCTGCTTTACACTTAAGAAAATACTCCGGTTCTTCCTCTGCCTTTTGTGCCCAGGAAAGCCCAGTGGCCGCAGCTCTCTGCCACCTGCCACCTGCCTGCTAATGCACTCTTCAAGCAAGGAGTCCTGGTTCTGACAGGTGGGCCTCCTGACGGTGGCGGGGAGGGGGGTGTGTGCAGGAGGGGATGAATAGCAGGGTCTCTGGCCTCTGGGCCTCAGGCCAGGCTGATTTCATTTCAGATTAAGAGCCCCTGAAATGCAGCAATCGATAACTCAGCCCTTTTGTTTGCTTGTCTTTTCCAAGTCCCCAAAGAGATTAGATCTGATTTCGCAGACCTCTAGCAAATTTAATTGTTTTTTATTCAGAGTTGCTCAATACAACTCCTTAGAATCTGGGAGTGGAGAGATTCTCCCCCCCCTCCCCAAACTCTGGGTCACTTCACGGTGTGAAGCCGGGGCCCTCAGGTCCCGCTGGCCGGCACGCAGATGCGGTGCTTCCTGGGTTCCTTCCAGACTCCCTGCCACCCTCCCACCACCGCCCTGAGCAGGATGCCCACCTTCCTCACTCACGGGACCAACAAAGAAACACGTGGACACGAAAGCAAGAGCGTGCGCTCTCCGTTCCCAGACTTCATCCTGACACCCAGATTGCGGCCACTAATTGTCTTCAGGAAGGTTGCAAAGGATCCAAAGGACAAGGTCACCTCCTGGCCAAACAGGACCCTTCTGGCTGCAGGACCCATCAGGCCCTCAGTGGCTGCTTCCAGGAGGTGACACGCACAGTCTGCCAGCAGCAAGGGCCATGGATCCCCAGCTGCAGAGACTGTCCCCCTGTGACCAGCTTCGAAAGGTCCCACCTGGTGAGACGAGACCCCACACTCTGCATTTCTCACTGTCTTTCCTCTTCCACTGTCTTCATCAACACTTTCATATCTCTAAGACTCTTGCCCAGGAAGGTAACATTTCCAGATAACTTTATTATTCCTTCCAGGAGCTTCCTGAAAGACCCATTAAGTCATCAATAAAAAACATCAAAGGCCAGCCTCCCCCAGGACTCCTTGTGTCTACCCATCCTAAGCGGTTGCATTGGGGTCCTTCTGGATCCTAATCAGCCCCTCCTTAGCGCTCACATTGAAAGACCCCCACCTTAAAACCAGGCTTGGACATCTCAAAAGAAGCCTGGATGTGCCCTTCCTTCCAGAAGCATCAGAGAGACCACGCAGACACGGTGTGCTCCCCTTACCACGGGAAGCGACGGACTCAGCTTTGCGTTATGAACAAGTTGTTTTAGTGATTTTGGAGGGGGGCCAGAATTCGACCCCAGCCTCAGAACTCCTTCCCCACTCAGATTTCTAAGTCTTCTTTATCCTGTTGTAGGGTTTTAAATGTGTCTATTATTTACTTCAGTGTTTTGGGGGTCTTACCATCAAAAGGCTGCTATTGACTGAGACGCTTGGTCCCCGACTGTTTAGACATCCTGGTCTGTAAGTCTCAGCAAGGAGCTGGTGCGAGTTGTGTGGACACTATGTCTTTACCTTGTACAAAACCTCGCACACACGGTATTTCAGTTAAATTATTTCTCACCTGCCCCCTACCAAGCAAACACCAAAAAAACCAAACTGAACAAAGCAAAATGGAACAAACAACCCCCAAGAGTATCCAAGTATCAAACATCTCCACTTTAAAGATGGGAAAACTGAGTCCCAGAATGGCTCCCTCACGATTTGAAGGCAGGAGAGAAAATGAGAGCTTCAGTTCAAGCCTTTTGCTTCTTAATCCGATGATCTTCACAACAAAGCGCACTTAAATTTGAGAAGGAAAACAAATGAAGAATAAGAGGACACAAAATAAAAGTAAGCTATTGCAACTGGACCGTAAATCATCAGCACTCTCCTTCTGAGGACAGCATGCTGGCTCACAGGCCAATCAGATACGTCAGGCATTTATCTGTAATGACTGGAGGAGGCTGCATAACTCAGCTTGCCTGCCTGCCCAGTGGGCCTAAGTGGCTCAGGAATCCCTGAGAAATGGAAAATCCAGGCTGGCAACCCTTTGCAGTGTAGAGAAGGCAGGCGGCAGGCAGGGACCTGCCCCAGGGCAGCGTGAGGGGCACCACCTCCAGGCAGCCCCCATGCAGGCCCGTATGCAAATAACTTAGCAGGACGCCAGGAGCCAATTACTTTCCCATCTGCTATTTTCTCTCTTTTTCCCCTTCTTAAAAAAAAGGCAGAAGTTTTTTGCACTCTGCATTAGTGCTTGATGTAATGGTGCAAAGCATTTTTCGTTTATCATCATAACGCCTGTCAAAGAAACTCCTGATAATGTAAATGCAAGAGAAAAGCCATTAGGGTTTATTTGCCAGGCAGCTTTAAGCTCACTCCCCACTCTGGATGGGAAGTGGGAGTCTGCGGGCGGGGCTGTTTCCCTCACCAGCTGGCCAGGTGGACACCACATCCAGCCTCTTCCTGGAGGAACCTCAAGAAAATGGAAATGCCCCACTTGAGAGAGACTGGAGCTGGGAAAGCAGAGCCTGGCCGCTGGTGTTACTAGAGGAACTCCAAACTGCTCCCTATAACTCCCTCCCTAGACAATAGGGGGAAAGATGCTGCATCCTGACCAGCCATGTAGAAGGACCAAAATACTTTATTACCTGGGGGTAACTGGCATACCTCGAGCTCCAGGAAGCCTGCCATTTTAGAGGATTGTGAGTTGACATCAGAAGCACCCCTGGTCTCTTGAGTGGCCAGTACATTCACGACTTCTCAGAAACAAGCATCCCTCCCAGGCAAGCACCAAGCCCCTTAGGCTCTGTACCCTGGATGTCCCCCTCATACTGCCAGGTTCCAAGAGAACCTCAACAACAACGTGGTCTCACAAGAGTGAACGAAGGAATGAACTACACTTACAGACATTCTACTGGTCAGCGCCTCCAGACATTCTAACTATATCAGCTTTATCCCAGCAAACTTCAGAAAACGCAGGGAACCCAGGCATCATCAGAGCTGAATCTTTACCATAGATGTTTTCTCCTCTAAAGCCACAGCAGAACAGAAAAAGCATGGAGTATGGAGACAGAGAGAACTGAATTTGAACCCCTGACACCAATTTAGTAACTAAGACCTTGGGCAACTTAATTTTCCTGAGCCTCAGTTTTCTCATCTGTAAAATGGGGCAATAATCCCTACCTCCTAGAGTTACTGTAAGGGATAAATGAAATGAGGGAAAGCTGTATCTCTCAGGTCAGATGTGCAGAGGGATCACCCTAGTGTCTTGTTGAAATGCAGATGCTGATTCAGGAGGTGGGATGGGGTCTGAGTGACTGCATTTCTATAAATCTCCCAAACAAAGAAAAATGCTACTGGTCTGGCACCATGTTTTGTATAGCAAAGATGTACTGCTGCTAGGATGATGCCTGGCACTTAGTAAATGCTTAGCAAACACAGATCTTGGTATTGATTGCTCGCTGCTGCAGATGACTTCATTCACTGTTATAAAGTAGAAACAAGAACAGTAAGAGATATGGTCCTTGATCTTAAGCTAATGATTTATTCAATATTCAACAACTATTTAAAATTTAGGAGAAATAAATTACATGTGTGAAATGTATCAAATAAGCAGGTGGATTTAAAGTATAGGAGAAGGAATAAAATTAGCCATTTGCAGTGATTTCCTCTATGCTGCCTTCTTGATTTATACTGGAATGTGTTCCTTTGACAGGTAGGGGAAAGAAGGAGGTTCTATCCCGAGATTTCCTACTCAGACTGGTGTCTAAAACAGATCATGTTCTATATGATCTGGAGGAGGGAGGATGGGCCAATTTACTTTGGAAGATACTTGCTAACTGTGGGGATTCTGAGATTTACCCAGGACAGTTTTCACAGTGGGTTTCCGAAGGACCTCACAGCTTTTGGTTTTCAATTTCATGTGTACCTCGTGGAGAATGAATGGTCTTTTTAAAGACTCAGCTATTTGACTGCCACTGCTCATCTACCACTGATTTCCAAGCACACAGTTTCAGTGGTAATGTTCTTCTACTTTAAAAGCCAAAGCAAAATGCTTCTTTCCAAAGTGAAACTGAAAATTGGGTGATGCTTGACACAGCATCCTTTTTCCAGCATTTCAAAGAAGAAAAGCTTTTTACTCCTCTCCTCATTTTCTTAAATAAATTTATTTACTTTATTTATTTATTACTTTTGGCTGCGTTGGGTCTTCGTTGCTGCGCGCGGGCTTTCTCTAGTTGCGGTGAGCGGGGGCTACTCTTCGTTGAGGTGCGCGGGCTTCTCATTGTGGTGGCTTCTCTTGTTGTGGAGCATGGGCTCTAGGTGCACAGGCTTCAGTAGTTGTGGCACATGGGCTCAGTAGTTGTGGCTCGCGGGGTCTAGAGCACAGGCTCAGTTGTTGTGGCGCACGGGCTTAGTTGCTCCGCGGCATGTGGGGTCTTCCGGGACCAGGGCTCGAACCCATGTCCCCTGCATTAGCAGGCAGATTCTTAACCACTGCACCACCAGGGAAGCCCCTTTCCTCATTTTTTGATCAACTGAATTCTACCTCCCCTATGGGGAAACCAAGACTTAGAAAATTAAGGTATTTGCTTAAAGGGGCTTTTATAGAGCCAAGTTAAGGGGAGCATGACTGCTGTTTCCCCTTAGACACAGTCCAGGATTTCCTACCTTCTAAGGTCAGGAGGCGCATTGCGTGATGGTTGAGAACTTTGCTTTGTGTAGTCAGACAGACACATTCACCCCCTGACTGTCATGTTCACTAGCTTTGAATCAGTGAACCTCGAGTGAATTTTATCCTGCCAGCATCTGTTTCCTCCTGGAAGAGGGTGATTTTGAAACACTTGCCTTAGGAGGGACTGCAGGGTTAAATGAGGTACTATCCATGAAGCTCTGAAGATCATGCCAGGCACATAGGAATTCTCATTAAATGTGATTATTAGTGGTAGTACTCATAGAGCAGAGAGGTTAAGAGTAGAGATTCAGAGCCAGACTTCCTGGATTCGAGCCCTGTATCTACTTACCAGCTGAGCGTCCATGGCAAGTTATTTAAGTTTATGCTTAAGAATGAGATAACATTTTTAGGGTTTGGAATAGTTCATGGCATACAGTAAATACTCCACATGTTTTAGGACTTGTGAAAATAATACTAATAATTACTATTCTCATGCCTATGGTTAGCAGGGTGTAATGAAGAGCTATATAGGGTGGTGCTATGGCTGAGTTGTGTCTCCCCAAAATTCACATGTTGAAGTCCTAACCCCCAGCACCTCAGAATATTTGGAGGAGAGGTCTTTACAGGGATAATTAATGCAAAATGAAGTCACATGAGTGGGCCCTAATGCAATCTGACTGGTGTCCTTATAAGAGGAGGAAATTCAGACACACAGAGAGATGCCAGAGGCACGTGCACAGATGAAAGACCATATGAGGACACAGCAAGACGGTGGCCAAGGAGAGAGGTCTCAGGAGAAACCAAATCTACCAACACACTAGTCTTAGATTTCCAACTGTGAGAAAATAAATTTACGTTGTTTAACCCACCAGTGTGTGGTATTTTGTTATGGCATCCTGAGCACGCTAATCTAGATGAACTATTACTCTCCACCCCAATTGCATGTTTTTAATGTCACATTATAACACCTTTTATCTTATGTATCCCTTAACTAAGTATTGTAATCATTGTTATTTTTACTACTTTTGTTTTAACTTTCATACTAGCTTTATAAGTAAGTGAATATCTACTACTTTTGCTATGTATTTACCTTTCTAGTGTGATTTATTCTTTCATATGTGTCATTACTAATTAGTACCCTTTCTTTTCAGCTTAAAGAAGTCCCTTTAACATTTCCTGTAAGGCTGGTTTAGTGGTGATGAACTAATTCCTTTAGCTTTTGCTTGTCTGGGAAACTCTTTAGCTCTCCTTCAATTTTAAAGGACAACTTTGCAGGGTAGAGTATTCTTGGTTGTGAGATTTTTTTTTTTTTCCAGCACTTTGAATATATCACGCCACTCTGACCTGCAAAATTTCTGCTGTAAAATCTGTGGATAGTCTTATGGGGCTTCCCTTGTATGTAACAAGTTGTCTCTTGTTGCTTTTAAGATTCTCTCTTTATCTTTAACATTTGACATTTTAATTATAATGTGTCTTGGTGTGGGTCTCTTCAGGTTCTTCTTATTTGGAACTCTCTCGGCTTCCTGGATCTGGGTGTTAGGGAAATGTTCAGCCATTATTTCTTCAAGCAGTGTTTCTGTCCCTTTCTCTCTTTCTCCTTCTGGGAGCCCTCTAATGCGAACGTTTGACTGTTTTATGTTGTCCCGTAAGTCGCTTAAGCTACCTTCACTTTCTTTAAGTTATTTTTTTTCTTTTTGCTGCTCTGATTGAGTTACACTGCCTTGTCTTTGAGTTCACTGATCTTTTCTTCTGTTTGATCTAGTCTGCTGTTGAACCCCCGCTAGTGTATTTTTCAGTTCAATTACTATATCCTTCAGCTCTGTGACTTCTATTTGGTACTTCCTTATATTTTCCATCCCTTTGTCATTTGTGTTTATCCATTCTTTGTTCCAGTTCAGTGTGCATCTTTGTGACAACTACTTCTAACTCTTTATCAGGTAAATTACTTATCTCCATTTCATTAAGTTTTAAGTTTTTGGGGGAGGGTGGAGGTTGTGGTTTTCTTTTCCCCTCCGGTTTTATCTTGTTCTTTCATTTGGGACATATTCCTCTTTTTTTTTTTTTTTTTTTTAATGTTGCTTGACTCTCTGTGTTGTTTTCAATACAGCAGATGAAACCACCACTTCTCCCAATCTCATGTAGGAGATAAAGCTTGTTGTTCAACCTTGCTGAGCTCACACCTTCGGGCATGTCCAAGGGCCTGTATATGGTTAGTGGCTCCCAGTAGTTGAGGATGTGTCAGTGTCCCCAAGGGAAGTATCTCAGCACCTAGATTCAGGCTGACTGGAAGCCAGACCCTCATTTATCAGCTTTTAAAAGTATGCAAATATATACATTCCTGTGGGACCACAAGAGTAAGTCCCACTGTCCACCAGAGCCAGGTGATCAGGCAGTGTCTCCTGGGCAGCAGTTACAGACATTGGGGCTCCAGACAAGCACCTTTCTGGGTGATACCAGCGAGCTGGAGCAAGGTGGAGGGAAAGCACCTAGAAGGCATCCACAGCCAGTGTGCCTTGAGAGCAGATCTGCAGGTCACTAACGCAGCCCTCAGGCCAAAGCTCCAGGACAAGCAAAGAGGCCTCCTCCACAGACACACTTGGGGTGTGTATCCCATTTTGCTGTCTATGCAGTGCCCTGGGGGTGGTAGCCTGCCAAGAATAATATCCCCAGTTGCCATAGTCCCATGGGACCCAGGAATGCAAGCCCCTCTGGCCACCAGAGCCAGGTGGTCAGGGGGTGTCTCCTAGGTGGCAACCACAAAACTCAGGGCACCAGACACATGTAAAGCTCCCCTCCAGGAGACACTGGTGCTCTGGAATGCAGCAGAAGGTGAGTGCGAAGACAGTGCCTTCCCTCTGGGGTCTCTAGAGAGGATTACAGTCAACCCCAAGATATGTGTTTAGTTAGAATTAGAAGTCTGCCTGTCAGGCCACAGTCGTGATGATTAGCTAACTGGACTCCTTCACAGAAACACTGGGCTCTGGGTTTATTACCTCTTTCTGTGCCCCGGGGGTGGCTGATGTTTAAGAACTCTTTCTCTGCAGGCTGCCGTCCTGTGGGACTCAGGAGCATAAGCCGCACTGGCTATCAGACCAGGCAACGTAAAGGTGACCCCTAGCATCAGTCACCGAAGTTGGAGCACTGGACAGGGGTATGCACTCCTGTCGGGGTGACACCAATTATTACATTCTCATGGGACCAGGCATGCAGGCTCCCCTGGGCTCCAGATCCAGGTGATGGAGAGGGGTCCCTAGGGAGCAGCCACAAAAATAGGGGCGCTGGACGCACGTCAAAGCTCCCTCCCAGGACATCCTGGTGCTCTGGATCATGACAAAGGGACAGCCCGAAGATGGCACCTGCCTGTCTTTATCCCCGGGGAGTGTTCCATCAGGATCCTAGATGTTTGTGTTGAATGAGATGCCTGCCCCTCACGCTGATGCTTTAATATAAGCAGGTAAGCCTCCTTCACTTTAAGTATGGGCCTGATTGGCCTCTGAGTTGGGCCCTGGGGTGGGTGAGTCTAAGCACATGAACACTTTAAGAGCAATTTCTCAGATCACTGGAGTCTTGTGGGTCTCAGGACACAAGTCCTACTGGTTTTCAAAGTTAGATGTTTTAGGGGATCATCTCTCAAGTGCATGTCTTAAAAGTTTGGATGCCCAATATGGGGTTCAAACCCCTCACTCCTCAGGGAGAAACTCTGGGTTTTGAGTCCCCTCCTGGTTGTGGGATGCTACAACAGGTGAGATTTATGGCGAGATTTTGTTCCAGCCTCTCCTATATGCATTGATGTACTTTTCCTCTTGTTTGCCTGATGTGAAATAATCACTCAGCCAGACTATAGGTTTTTTCTTAAGAGAAAAAATTTCCATATGTAGCTGTAGACTCAGTGTGTCTCTGGGAGGAGATGCGTTTCAGATCTTCCCATGTTGCCATCTTGAATGGATCTTCCACACCACAGAAATAAAAAGGATCATAAGAGACTACTATGCACAACTATCCACTAACAAATTGTATTACCTAGAATAAATGGATAAATTCCTAGAAATACATAACCTACCAAGACTGAATCATGATGAATGAGAAAATCTGAATAAACCAATTACTTATAAGGAGATTGAATCAGTAATCAAAAAACCTCCCAACAAACAAAAGTCCAGGACCAGACGGCTTCACAGGTGAATTCTACCAAACACTCAAAGAAGATTTAATACTGATCCTTCTCAAACTTTTCCCAAAAATTGAAGAGGAGGGAATGCTTCCAAACTCATTTTACAAGGCCAGCATTATCCTGATACCAAAGCCAGACAAGGACATTACAAGTAAAGAAAATTACAGGACAATATTCCCTGATGAACATAGATATGAAAATTCTCAACAGAATATTAGCAAACTGAATTTAATAATACACTAAAAGGATCATACTCCATGATCAAGTGGTATTTATTCCAGGATGCAAGGATGTTTCAACATTTGCAAATGAATCAACATGATACAACACATTAACAAAATGAAGGATAAAAATCATATGATCATCTCAATAGATTCAGAAAAAGCATTTGACAAAATTAAACATTCATTTATGATAAAAACTCTCAACCAAGCGGGTACAGAGGGAACCTACCTCAACATAATAAAGGCCATATATGACAAGCACACACCAATATCATACTCAACCATGAAAAGCTGGAAGCTTCTCCTCTAAGATCAGTAACAAGACAAGTATGTCCACTCTTGCCACTTTTATTCAATGTAATACTGGAAGTCCTAGCCACAGCAATTAGGCAAAAAAAAGAAAAGTCATCCAGATCAGAAAGGAAGAAGTAAAACTGTCACTATTTGCAGATAGCGTGATATTATATATAGAAAACCCCAAAGATCCTGCCAAAAAACTATGAGAAATAATAAACAAATACAATAAAGGTGCAGGATACAAAATCAATATACAAAAGCCTGTTGCATTTCTATATACTAACAACAAACTATCAAGAAAGAGAATTTTAAAAAAAAAATCTCATTTACAATTGCATCGAAAAGAATAAAATAACTAGAAGTAAATTTAACCAAGGAGGTGAAAGACATGTATATTGAAAACTATAAGACATTAATAAAAGAAGTTGAAGAAGACACAAATAAATGGAAAAATATTCCACACTCATGGATCAGAAGATTTAATATTATTAAAATGTCCATACTATCCAAAGCAATTTACAGATTTAATGCAGTCCTTATCAAAATTCCCATGCCATTTCCCACAGAACTAATATAATCCTAAAATTTATCAATATATGGAATGACAAAAGACCCCAAGTAGCCAAATCTTGAGAAATAAGGACAAAACTGGAGGCATAATGCTCCCTGATTTCAAACTATATTACAAAGCTCTAGTAATTAAATGTGTGGTATTGACATAAAAACAGACACACAGACCAATGGAACAGAAGAGAGAGCACAGAAGTAAACTCACACATATGTGGTCAATTAATTTACAACAAAGGAGCTATGAATACATAATGGGGAAAGGACAGTCTCTTCAACAAATAGTGTCGGGAAAACTGGATAGTCACATGCAAAAGAGTGAAACTGGACCCCTACCTTACACCATACATAGAAATTAACTTAAAATGGATTAAAGACTTGAATATAAGACATGAAACCATAAAACTCCTAGAAGAAAATATAGGTTGTAAGCTCCTTAACAAAAGTCTTGGCAATGATTTTTTGAATCTGACACCAAAAGAAAAAGCAACAAAAGTAAAAATAAGCAAGTGGGACCATATCAAACAAAAATGTTTCTAAATAGCAAAGGAAACCATCAACAGAATGAAAAGGCAATCTACTGAATGGGAGAAAATATTTGCAAATTATGTATCTGATAAGGGACCAATATCCAAAATACATAAAGAACTCATACAACCCAATACCAAACAATGCAATTTAAAAACGCATAGAAGATCTGAACAGACATTTTCCAAAGAAGACATACAGATGGCCAATAGAAACATGAAAAGACGTTTTACATCACTACTCATCAGGGAAACACAAATCAAAACCACAATGGGATATCACCTCACACCTGTCGGAATGGCTATTATCAAAAAGACTAGAAATGACAAGTGTTCGCGAGGATGTGGAGAAAAGGGAACCCTCATGCAATAAAGGTGGGAATGTGTAATTGGTGCAGCCACTATGGAAGACAGTATGAAGTCCTCAAAAAATTAAAAATAGAACTATTATATGATCTAGCAATTCCACTTCTGGGTATTTAGCAGAAGAAAACAAAAGCACTCATTCAAAAAGATATACGAACCTCTATGTTCATTGTAAAATTATTTACAATAGCCGAGATATGGAAACAACTTAACTGTCCATTGGTGGATGAATGGATAAAGAAGATGTGGTACATATATACAATGGACTATTGCTCAGCCATAAAAAAGAATAATTCTTGCAATTTGTGACAACATAGATGGACCTCAAGAGCATTATGCTAAGTGAAATTAGACAGAGAAAGACAAACACTGTATGATTTCTCTTACATGTAAAATCGAAATATATCTAAATATATATTCATATTATGTTATATACTAAATATATAAAATATATTTTATATATTATAATGCAAATATATAGATATAGATAAAATAAGGTCATTGGATGCAGAGAGCGGATTGGTGGGGCGATGAGAGAAAAAGGTAAATTGTTCTTTTTCTTTAGTTTGAATAAATTGAAAAATAAAAAGGTCCTAATATCTATAGTTACTTATAGAAATAAATACAGATGTCGGTATATGGGTGTATATGTGTATACATACTTGATAAATGGTGCTGCCATATTTTGATATCTACATGAAAAAAAATTTTGTTTTACATGTGCACAAAAATTAAATTCAGTAGTTTAAAGCCTTACAGGCAAAAAACAAACTTTCACACTTTTAGAAGGAAATCAGGAGTATTGCTTTATGTTCTTGAGTAAAGCAGGATTTTTTTAAAAATACAAAAACTGCACAAAATATATAGGAAAAAATTAGTAAATTTGACATCATTAAATTTTAAAATTGCATCGAAAGGTATCAGAAACAAGTGGAAGTGACAAAATAAAAACACTGACAGAAGGTATTTGCAACTCATGTAATCAATAAGAATCAATACCTAGAATATACAATTGACTCAGACAAATAAACAAGAAAAAAGCTAACTATCAAATAGAAAAATAGACAAAAATATGCTCATAGATTCCTCATAGATGAGGAATCTGGAATGGCCAATAAACATAAGCAAAGGTCCTTTACCTCATTAATAATTAGGAAAAGGCAACTTTGAAGCCATTTCATACCCATCCCTCCGCAAAATACTGCAGTGTTTCAGTAACATTGGCTTGTAAAAATGTGAAAAATTGTTAACTCTCATACACAGCTAATGGGTGCATAAACTGGTATACTCATCTTTAAAAGCAATTTCAAAATGTATATTTAAGTTAAAAATAATATATCCATTATCTCAACAGCTTTACATTATTTAACCTGTAGGAGCTCTTGTACATGAACAAGAATGTTAATTGAGTCACTATTTGGAGCCAGACACTGTTTTAGGTGTTCAAGGTACAATGGTGACAAAAAGGACAAAGATCCCTCATGGAGTTTATATTCTAGTGGGGAATGACAGAAACAAAAACAAAAATAAACAAACAAACAAAAAACTGTGAGCAAAATAAATACACAAATTTTAATAGAAAGTTATGAACATGTTTTTTAAAAAAGAAAATAAAATCAGATACAAGACTCTAATCAATTTTTTTAGCAGAATTTTTATCTTCAGGGTTGTTTATGCAGCTGGTAACCTTGAAAGATGAGATAACAGATCCCCAGGGACAACGAACAGGCCTACTTAACTTCTTGTTATCCAAGCTGTAGATTTCCTAAATTCAGGCTTCCCTGGATGCAGCAATAGGTACCCTGTGTGTATAGCATCCATCAGAGCCCACTGTGTCCCCTCCTTGGGACTTGGGGGCTACTTTAAAACATACAGAGGGACTATATCTTTTATCATCTCTCTTTCAGAAACCCCCTGGCCTACCGACCACAGGTATGGAAAGCTGGAGGTCCTAAACTGGAGTGTCAACTCTGAAGGGTCACCATCAGTGCAAGTGCATGGTCAGAAACCTGAGCTGAGTCCAGAGGGACAGGAAGTGCCAGGGAAGGGCTCACCGGAAGAGAAGGAGAGGCAGTGGACACGGACAGAAGAACTGGAAGTTGGGTACCTTCCTCACCCAGATTGGACAGGGCAAGGGGACACAGGTGGAAAATTTTGTGGGGAGGAGACAGACATCCAGACACAGGGGACAGGTGTCTCGATGGAGAATCTGGCAGAAGGGGCAGAAGGGAGACAGCAGATCAGAGCCAGGCACACATCCATTTCTGAAATATTTGGCAAGAAATATTCAGCTGCTATCAGATGTCACGGCTAGTCCTCTGAACAGCCAATCCGAATCCTAGGCTCTCCTCTGCTCAACCAAGATAACCATCAGAACAAAGCAGGATACTTACACCAAGTAGGTGCATTACATTGTGGCCAAACTGTGGGGTTCAGAACTGAACGTGAGAACTCTCTGGGTTTTCTGATCTGGGGATTTTTCAACAGCTCATGCTCCTGACCACTGCCTGCTCACAGGACATAGAAATAGCTAGTATCTCCAGAGAGTACTTAAGCCCTTTAGTAATTATGGAAGTAAAATGCATTTAGAGGTACAACCCTTATTAGCGAGGCATTCACCATAACAAAGTTAGGAGGAAAAGGAAAGTCCTCCTGTGTATTCATAAGAGGAAAAAATAGCTAACCCCAAATAATCACAATGCTAAATATACATCTCTCTGAGGCTAAGGTGGAGCGCACTTAATAAAGGGATGTAGGTTAGTCAGCAAATGTTTTGTTCAAATTTGAGGTAGAGTGGGAAGCCTAAGCCAGGCAGGACAGAGCGACAGTTCTGGGAAAGAGAGAGTCTAAGTCTTGACCCATGTCACCCCTGTCATCTTTGTCTCGAGCCCTTGGGGAAGTCACCTGGAACTGCATATGCAATGACTTCCTATAAATGAGCCCTAATTAAGCCCCTGTTCCGGAAGTCCAGTCTGGAGGTTACCAGATCATTTAGTCTTGGTTTCAAAGAAAGAGTCTATGTGGAGAAAAGGTCAAAGGATCCAGAAGAACCTTCAGCACTGTCCAATCCCTTCTCTTTCCCCCAGGCAGAACCGTGTGCCTGCAGCCTGGCAAGGGAAGGAGCCTCAAGGAGGGCAGGATTCTAAGACTTCCTTAGAGGCCTTGGTCCTCTCCTCCACTGGGCAGCTCTGTTGCTTTCACAGAGAAAAAGATTAGCCAAGGGCCTTTGGTCAGCCCCTGCAGGAATCACTGCACAGCCACGCCACTGGACTTGAGGGCCCCATGCAGACGTGCATGGTGGGAGCCAGTGCAGAGCGGTCAGATAGATGTATAAGTTTATTTCAGGGCAAATGCCTGATTTCTCAGTTAAGAAGTTGTTGGTAATTCCTCTTCTAGCGGAGCCCTCTACAAGCGGCCCGTCCATCGCACATCCCACAGGGGTCAGCGTGCTCTGATCCAGACTCTGAAGGGCAGACATACTCCATTGGCTCTGAATAGAAAGAGACTGAAGGGAGGGATGAGGATGTGAGAGAGAAAGGCCAGTGCCAGAGCCTGGGCAGGACCGAATGGAGAAAGCTTGAGATCATTGAACACAGTTAGACCAAGCACCTGCCAACAAACGCTCAGTAGTTCTACCAAGCTGTCATTCTTGCCACTGTTGGCTATAGGACGGAAACTGACTGTTATAAAACAGAAAAAGAAATATATTCTTTGCTTGGTTTTCTGGGTTATGTTTCTTTAGCCTGTCCAATTCCAGAAGCTCGAGGCTTGTGTGTCTCAGTCGGCTGCTCTGGTAAGGGAAGCAAACTCTACCTGCATTCTAATGGGAAGCCAGTCTCAGGCCAGTGGGTCTGAAACAGGGGACCTGGGAAGGTGCAGAAAACAGATCCTGACACATGAAGTGGGCCTTGAGGTTACACAATGTCACGTTGCTACCTTCTGTACTAGTTTCTCATTGCTGCTGGAACAGATTACCACAAACTTCATGGCTTAAAACCACGGAAATGTATGATCTTACAGTTCTATAGGTCAGATATCCAACACAGGTCTCACTAAGCTGAAGTCAGGGTTTCCACAGGGCTGGTTCCTTCTGGAGGCTCCAGAGGAGAATCTTTGTTCTTTTCAGCTTCTAGAGGCTGCCCACAGGCCTTGGCTTGTGGCCCCTCTTTGCATCCCTCCAACCTCCCATTTCCATGGTCATAGCTCCTGCTACTGCCTTTGACCTTCTTGCCTCCCTCTTATAAGGACTTTTGTCATTGCACTGGGCCCACCTGAGTAATCCAGGATCACCTTCCCATCCCTGTAACCTAATCACATCAGCGAAATCCTTTTTGCCATGTAAAGTAACATACAGGTTCCCGGGATTAGGGTGTGGATAGCTTTGGGGGACCATTACTCAGCCTCCTGCGCTGTCATTTACAAAGTTCCACTGAGAAACTGTTAAGCAAGAACAGGACACTATACCTGGCGCCGATCACCTGCTCACAACTAACGAAGGCAGGGAGAAGCTGAGGGAGCCCCCCATGGTCTAGTCCTCCAGGGAGATTCTGGGGCACGGACGACTCAGCTTTACATCTCCAAGAATGATGGGCATCCAGCCCTGACCCACATTCTCTCTTGTTCAAACCACGGGCATCTCTTGCCCAGGCTACTGTGATAGCCCTTCAATGCCTGCTGTTGCCCTCCTCCAATTTCACCTACGCCCAGCAGCTAGAAGAATCCCTGGATACTCCACCCCTCCCTCAGTGTCTTACCATCACACTTAAAATTTAACCAACTTTTTATGGCCTTCAGACCCCTGCGTGATCAGGCGTCTGTGTCCTTCCCTCTCATTTGGCTCCTTTAGCCCCTGCCACCTGCTGGGCTGTCTTCCCACCTCACAGCCTTCTCGCATGTTCCTCCCTCCACCTCCTCTTTCCACCGCTGGTCTCTCTTGATCCTTCAGGTTTCAGCTTAAATGTCCCTCCTCCCAGAGCTCTTCTATAGATCACTCTCTCTCAGGAAATCCACCCTCTACCCTCGCCCGTTCCCCCTACTTCACTTTGTATACGGTCCTAGCGTCCACACCACGTCGCTCCCTATGTCCCAGCACTTACTACACATTGCAATGTTCTGTTTATTTACCTGCATATAATAACAGCTTCTCTTACATGTATAGAATAAAATCAGACAAATACTTTACTAGCAATGTAGCTGCTCCTTGTAGGACTGATGACTCTCCCACTAGACGATGAGCTAAGGGTGAGGACCAAGCTCAGGTCAGTTCTTTTCATCCAGGTACACTGAGCAGCTGGGCCCTCTGTTGGGTGGATGGATAAAGGAATAGATGGTGGTTGAATGGAAAGATGGATGGATCTATCAAAGCTAATCCAGAAGAGATGCTCAACTCACCCTGACCTGCATCCTGGTCTCATAAGTGCATGCCTTGGTGATTGCCTCTGGCCATTTGGCGATGACACCCTTATTTCAATACATGGGAGATTCAGTTTGGGGCACAGACCCTCCTTGGTTTGAGACTCTGTCCATATGTCAGTACACACGTGACACACAAATGTCAACAGACAGGCAGACAAAGCCCTGGCGACTTATTCTGCTTTTTTGAGTTTTAACAGAGAACCAGCACACTGTCCAGGAAAATCTCATGTCAATTTTATCGCTCCTAACCGCACAGCGATTCCTGCCAGGGTACAGGCAGCTGGCCTTGCACAGGAGACAAACAGCAACATAATCACGTCTGGTCTGTGACTGGACGGGCAGCCTTCAGAGACGACTCGATCACGGCCCACATCATCCCTGCACCAGCCTCTGCCCCCCACTCCCTCTGCATGGGCTGCAGTGGGTGAGTTCAGACAAGGTGTCTGTTCCTTTTCTACCTGCTCTGATTCGCTCACAGCCCAGTCTTTGAAAGAACTGTTACCAATTCCCTGGTGAGTGGGAGATGGGAAACAAAGGAGATCTGGGCATCTTTTGGTCGTGTCCGACCTGTGCTCTACTGTGATAGTGATCTGCACCGATAGCTCCTGGCCACAGACGGGCTGTTTTCCAACGTGCTGATAAAGCTAGCAGGCTGCAGCCCGTGCAGGATGCTTCCGCGAGATCTACAGACACTCAGTTCCTATAATTCCTCCAGCATCACAGCTCTGATGCTAGGATTCCAGTGGGCTCTGAACTCCATTCAAAATTGCTTTGTTGACATTTAAAGGTCTCCATCAGTCTAGTCGTGTGGCAAAGAAGACTGGATGAAATCACCCCCGCCTCACTACCTCCTAGCTGGACCTCAGACAAAATGATCTCTGTCTGGAAGGCAAGCCCAAGTGTTCCCTCCAGCTCTAAAATTCTATGATCTCATGATGCCTCCTGTTCAGCCAGTTGTCTGAACCCTTCTGACTGCCAATAACTCACAGAAAATCCCATTAAAAGAGCAAATGAAACCTGTAACCAAACCTTTCAGGAGGCTGCCAAAAGCTAAGGACATTTTCCACCGTGAGCTGTTTGTTTTCCAAAAGACTTGCACTGCCAAAGGGGAGTTTTAGGTGAGATACAACATACAACTTCCTAACTGTATATGGTATGAATTAAGGGAAGGAAAGCCTTTGTCTGATCTCCTTCTTGCGGGGAGGGTTGGGCCCTATCTTCCTTTAGGAAGAGGGATGGTCCAGATGGATTTTGAAGGGCTATGATTGCCTTAGGTTCTTTGATTCTGTCCTTTTCTTGATAAATTTTACAACCCTCATTTTAATTGCCAAACTGAACACATCCACTAAGATAATGAGTGTGGCATTTTCCTTCTAAATAAAAAATTCAGCCTGGAAGAGTAGCTCTAACATTCCTTCACGTAAATTCTCTGAAGAGTTAAAGTGTGTTGACAACAACCCGACATCCAGGACAGAGCTAACTGTGGGACCCTTCTCCTATAGCGAGAGAGCCCCGGGACAAGTAGAAAAATGAAATGCTGATCTGATCCTGCATGAACAGGAACTTGGGGGCCTTTGGGTTATTATGGTTTCAAAATGCCTTGCCCATGCCTTGCCCTCTGCGGGGATCCAGCTAGGTAACCACACAGCTAGGTGTGGTGCCTGTGTGTGCATTGCAGGTCTGCCCTGGGGGACATGTGTACATGCCAGTGGGAATAGCCTATGACAGCTGGCAGGGACTCAGCACACCAGCTTCAGCCCATCCAGCCACACCAGAGTACATCACTGCACCTGCTCCCCTCCCCTGCAGAGTCCTCTGTGTCAGAACATGTTTTCCCCTCAATGATTAAGTTTTCAACCTATGCACAGAGGGCTGCATACTACCCTCTAGACAAATGAACTTATCTGTCCAGTTCCCACTAATATCAAATAAGAAGCTCCTTAATGTCTAACAAAATTCAGCTCTTTCTAGAGCCGGGAAAGCCTTCCCCACCAAGGATAGGCTACACTGATCAGGTCAAAGAGTCCCTAGTCCAAAATCGTATTTCATTAAATTCTGCCCCCTGAGTCCACAGTTTGGGTAGGCTTTGCTATTATCACTGTAGAAGGCAAGGGGGAAAAGGTATCAGCTGTCTCCTCCCCTTCATTGTTTAATGCACAGTCCTAGGGGTGAAACAAGTGGTATTTGATCGGTTGACATCTTGCCTGTCATAGTTTGCTGGTGCAGGAAGGGGCTTAAGCTGCCATTCAGATAAGCAGAGATCTGGGAAAGAGTTTAGCCGGTCCTGAGAAAAAATGATATAATTTATAAGTCATTGAGCTAGAGGTTGGCTAATTTCACAAAGTATCCTCACTTTACAAATGAGAAGATTGAGAATGAGAAAGATTTTGTGACTCACTCAAGGTCACGTGTTAATATCAAAATAGAATTGAGACTAGAAAATGGGTCTACTGACTCTCAGCCTAACTCCACCACCAAAGGAAATCAGACAAGGAATATAGTGAGAGACCATTTTTGGGGGGGATTTCCATTCTATTTGCATTTTTCTGCCTCCCAATCTCCAAATCTACTCCCTAATTCAAGCTCTGTTACCTAGGACAGTGCATCAAAAACAAGACTATAGACCCGTTTCCTTGGATTTTCAAATCAAGTCTGACTGGAGGTTCAAGTTCATTTGGAAGATCTTACGGTAAAACCGATGGGACTTTCTCTGCCGCCCACCATGGGGTCCCCACTCCTGCCCCCCACCCAGTGGAAGCTGAGTCTGCTGCTGAGTCTGACTCTGTGTCTGACAAATATGGACTTGGTTTTGCTGGTAAAGTCCAGATGGGGCCATGAGCAGTTCATTGGCCAGCCTGGTGAGTTCATCAGCAGACATAGGGGTGACAGACAGGCTGGGGAGCTTGCTGGGTGGGATGCAGAGGGAGGGAGAGGCAGTTGTGTGATTCTGCCAAGGTTTTCTTGGCCTCTTACTCAGCAGTTTCTACAGTGTGGTGACAGTGCGCGTGAAATAATGATGGTTAAAAATGGTGAGCTGAAAGGCTACTCCCTTTACCATTTCACATGCTTTAGTTCCTCTCTCTGCCAGCTTCTCTCACCAACACAGAAAGAGATTTGGGAAATAAAAGCACTGCAGTGAGACAGGTGTCTGACTTTGGGTCTAGAGAAGGGAGGAGAAAAAGACTGAAAAAGGAAATGTTCCCAATTTGTGATCTGTCCCAAATAGGGTTGCCAGATAAAATACAGGATGCCCGATTAAATGTGAACTGCAGATAAAAAACAACTTTTTAGCATCAATATGTCGTAAATATTGCATACTTATACTAAAATATTTTTCATTGTTTATCTGAACAATAAATTTAACTGGGCAGCCTGTATTTTTTATTTGCTAAATCTGTTGACCTTCATCCCAAAGTAATGAGTGCGGGGCCTTCTATATATTCTAAATCTTCTCTCCCTCCTCCTGGGCCCACTACCAAAATAAACACATAAAAACACCCATAGCCTTAACCCATATAACACTAAGAACATTCTAAATTACTGGGAAAGTTCAAGGATCATCAAGGTTTAGGCCACAACAGCTGCTCTCAGCGTGCATCAGGGTCACCTGGAGGCCTGGTAGAAACACAGATTTCTGGGTCCCTTCTCCATAGTTACAGATGCAGTTGGTCTGGAGTTGGGCTTGAGAATTTGCTTTCCTAACAAGTGGCTAGTACTTGATCATGATTCTGCCGGCTGGTACTCTAGCTTAAAGGCAGGAGTACTAGCCTACAGGGCAGGTACCCGTGATTCCGGTTCCTGTCCTGTTCCTCATCAGATGTGCAACTTTAGATAAACAACTTAGAATCATTTTGCGTGTGTTTAATAATATGGTACACGTCTATATCCTCAGGATTATAAAATCAAGAGACATGGAAATAAATAATTTACTGAAGCACTGTCCTTAATGACCTCATCTGTAGCAGGGTTTATTAGCTTAGATCAATAGCACGTGCTCACAAGGCCAGGGCAAAGCGTCCCTGAGGACCAAGCACCTCTGGCTCCAGGCTCCGCCTGCTGCCACCAGCAGGGCCAGGTATCTGCTTTGTACATGGGGGCCTGCTAGAGATTCTCTTGTTATAAAGGTGCCACTAGTGTAAAAAAAAGTCTGCAACCCATTGACTTAGAAAATCACCTAGGATCCTTTCTAAGAGTCTATGATTGCAGCTCAACTCCATTCCAATTCCAGCCCCTATTATTTTCCCAGATGGCCTGCCCTCGGAGTCACTAAATGGTCATTCAATAAATGGTCATATCAGTCTCTCAGGGAAGGATCAGATCTGGGCTCACACCTGAGGCCCCCCAAAGTCATCATGACTATTCTCACTTGGTGTCAAGGGGCAGGACAGGCAGACTGGAATCGTCTGGGTTTCGGGAATGCATAACTGCTTTCCAGAGGCCTGGGCAGCTGCATTGTACAAAGAATCCTGTTTGGAGATTGAAGGAATAACACACAAGCCTGTGAAGGGTTAGAAAGAGGCTGCAAGAAATTAGGGAGATGGCATACACCGATGGGTAAAGCAAGGCACTCTCACTGGAGGAACAGACATGCAGATTCTGACAAAGTTAAAGAAGGAACGGGGAACCCAGTGGGCACCTCCATCCATCACCTGCAAATATCATGGACTCTGGGCAAAAGGCCAGGGTCGGGCACGGGAGACCAGGATGCATGCATCCAAATGATCTCAGAGTGCTGACCTTGCTCTGCCCTCCTCCTAAGGACCCTGCCCACTCCTCAACACTCCCCAGTGAAGTGGTAGTCTTGGCTGCTGCCCTGGTCTGCTGCAGCATCTCTGTCACGGGACAGAGTCTGGTCTGACCTTGAGCACCGATCTCCTCCCCGGCCTCAGCGATCCAGGGCCTCAGCAGGGGGGCAGCTGCACCGAGGCAGCGGGAGGCCAGGGTAGCCAACAGGCTACCTGCTCGGTCCTGGACAGCAGCCCTGACCCCAGGACGGCCACACCCTGGGCCCTTCGGCTCACTCACCTTGCAGCATTTGGGAGGGGACACCCTGTACAATTTGTCTCCCGAGTTTATCTATTTTTCATGTTATCCCACCTTTAACCAGAACCTCCTGGTCTTTTCTTTCTCTGCATATGGAGTTTTCTCCAGAATTCAAGAATGTCATAGAGGAAGGAACCTTGAAGATCTATCTCTTTGCAGATAAGGTGGATGAAACCGAGACTCAAAGCGTTTGGGGCTGGCCCAGAGTCACGTAGCCGGTTAGGGCCAAACCAGGCCTAGGAATTGAGTGTTCCACCTGCCTGACTGGGGTTTGTTCCGGGTTTGCTTCCACTGTCTGGGCACAGGAGGCCACCTCCCCGTGACCTCAGGAGCCTCTGCCTCTCCTACAGGAACAATGTACGTACAGGCAGCTTCAAAAGACAAGGCTGCCCCAAACACGATTATTTTTAATAAAATCCTTGGGTGTGGCGACCCAGTTGTTGGTGTGTCTGCCTCAGTCGATTCCGGCCACTGTGTCTTTCGGGCTGTGGCATGGAGGAGGTGGCACGGAACTGACCAGGGCTCCTCCCTCGGGGAGAGAACAGCAAGTGTCCCCGCAGGGCCGGACTCTCCCCGAAGCTCCGGGCGGGAGGGCTGGACGGCTCGGGCAATGTCAGGGTTGGAAGTCGGGCTGTGTCACTGGGTTAGGTACCCCCCCACCCTCATCTCCACCCACGAGGAGGGCACACACTTGGGGCTGGATCCTGAAAGCAAAGGGAGACGCATTCCCACTGGTTATCACGGAAACAGAAGAAAATGCTACTTCAAGGCAATCAGTCGGAATTACTTTCAATACATAAATATTTTGGGAAATGATGAGTTCACTTTCATTACTTCCCTAACATTCGTAACAATATTATTTGCCAGCAGTGGCTTTTCTGAGGTGGTTACCTCAATTCCAACCCTGGTACCCCCACCCTTTCCCTTGGAGAATCTGCCATCGTGTAATTCAACAGGCACACGGAGGAGGTGGGGTCCGGAGGGGAGAAAAGACTCGTGGTGACCTCACAAAGCCAAGCAGGATTCTGTCTCATCTTCACCCCAATCCAGCATGAGGTCTTGTTATAGCTGAAATACTCTCTGGCCTGAGACCCCTGTAACTGGCAAAGGCCAAAGCTCCACTCAGAATCTAAAGCCACCTCAGCACCAAATGGTTCTGTCCTAGTTGTTTTCCATCTAAACAAACCAGTAGAAAGCAGGCATTTTCCCTTTCTTGTAATTAGTGATGATTCAGAAACACACACACACACTCCCCATGAAGAGGTAGCTGCTTTTGCCAAGAATTACATTTGAGTACATATTCTCTTTTGAAACCACTTTGTAGATTTTATTAACTCAAAAAGCCAAGCATGTATCCTATACTTACAAGCACAGAGAGCAGATCAGACACAAGTGTCATCAATAAACCACAGCAGTCAGAGAACAAATTCATTACTATCAATTACTTGGGAATTAATAGAACTCTTCTACTTCTGCTAAGTATCTAAATGACTAACTTGATGCAGTGGGGAGGGGAGGGCGGTTTTGTCTTAATATTCCAGATTACTACCCAAAAGTTGAAGGGCCAAAGATTATAGAGGTGAATATTCTGTTCATAAATGTCTGCTTTGGATTGAAAATGCACAGAAAACCAAACTATTTGGTCTATTTGCTTTTCTTCCCCATACCACTCACAAGCTTATTCTTTTTCTTTCTTTCCTTCCTTTCTTTTTTCCTCCCTTCTTTCTCCCTCCCTCCCTCCCTCCTTCCTTCCTTCCTCCTTCCTTCCTCCCTCCCTCCTTCCTTCCTTCCTCCCTCCTTCCTTCCCCCCTCCCTCCTTCCTTCCTCCTTCCTTCCTCCCCCCTCCTTCCTTCCTTCCTCCCTCCTTCCTTCCTCCCTTCCTCCTTCCTTCCTCCCTTCCTCCCTCCCTCCTTCCTTCCTCCCCCTTCCTTCCTTCCTCCTTCCTTCCTCCCTCCCTCCTTCCTTCCTCCCTCCTTCCTTCCTCCCTCCCTCCTTCCTTCCTCCCTCCTTCCTTCCTCCCTCCTTCCTTCCTCCTTCCTTCCTCCCTCCTTCCTCCCTCCTTCCTTCCTCCCTCCCTCCTTCCTTCCTCCCTCCTTCCTTCCTCCCCCCCTCCCTCCTTCCTTCCTCCCTCCTTCCTTCCTCCCTCCCTCCCTCCTTCCTTCCTTCCTCCCTCCCTGCCCCCCCTTCCTTCCACAAGGCATCATTTCCACCAAACTAAAACACCCAGAAGGTGACCCATGCTGCCCCGGGGCTGGTCCTCCCTGACAGCCTCCCTAGGTCCCAGGCGCTGAGTTCATCATTATCCATGATTAGAATCCACAGGCTCATGAGATCAAAGCTTCCTTGGCTCTCACGTCCCTTTGGCAGGACTTCTCAGGCTAACATGGGGCAGGGAAGGAGGAGGTAAAGACATAACTCTCAGGGTCAGTAACACTGAAGGGCGATGTGCTCTTAGATCTGCAGGGACACTGAATGACTCTCTGAGCTGGCACCCAGCTTTCACTCCCCAGGCGGAGGGGCAGGGCACACGGGAGCTCCGGGTCCAGGGGTCCCCGGGCCCAAGAACAGAGAGGAGGCACCACGATTTCAGATCTAGCTGTGCGGGGGGATTTGAGACAGCTTCCTTCACAGAAGCGCGACAAATGCGGCTTAAGGTTTTGTCCCCTTTGCTGCTTAAAACTGTCCTCGGGGCTCTGTTCCAAACACGTAATTGGGGGAAAAGAATAAAAAAGTGGCAGCCACGTGCGCTGATTTGCCCAGCATGCTCTCTGTGCTCTGCAAATGTGGTATAGTGGGCAGAGAGGTATCCCCCCTGCAACTAAGATTTGGGGCCACTGTGGGTCTCGCCTCCAAGTCTGGGAGCACAGCATCCTTTGCTCTTGATTTCAGGAACCCCGGTAGTTGCTAATTGCAGTCTCCTCCTTGGTAATTGGCTTCATCAGCGCGCGCGCGCGCGCGCGCGCACACACACACACACACACACACACACACACACACACACACACACACCTCTATCCTCCAGCAGGCCTTTCCCTCTAGCCCCTTAGGCTCGCCTGATGAAACAAAATCACTGGAACCCAGAAACCTTTCCTCCTCTTTCCTTGCCTACGTTTGAACATCGGAGGGGTAGGTTATTATATTATATCCTTGAATACTTGGCAATCTTTAGCTCAGACACGTGTTCAGGGTCAGCTAGGTCGCAGGCATTGTGCTAGAAAGAAGGGTAAGGCACACTCCACGCTTTTAAAAATCTCATGGAGGCAAAAAAATGTCCACACGAACAAATCATTAAGAGATAACTCAATAAGCACGTTATTAGCGGAGCACATGGACCGCCCTGCAAGCATCACAGAGAAAATGATTAAAACCCCCGGAAGAGCGCAAGAAGGCTTCACAGAGGAAGTGATGTTGAGCAGAGTTTTAAAGGACAAGAAGGGATTTGCCAGGTGGGGAAAGAGAGGAAGGCTCGAGGGCGGGGTAGCTCCCGGGACAAAGTCCCATCAGATCATATCCAAGTGGGCAGAAGTGCAGGGTGTCCGGGGAGGGCCCTGGCGGCACAGGAGGATGGGATTTTATAAAACTCAGGGCACAAGGACCTTAAACCATGCTGCAGTGTTCAGAGTTTTACCGTAAGAGAAACCAGGTGCCACTGAAGGCTTTTAAGCCAGGTGGTAGCATATATTGTTTTAGAAATGTAATTCTAAAGCAACAAACCATAATCAGAGATCAGGAAAATAATGAGTCCGTTTGTGACAGAGATGAAGGGTGAGTGCCTTGATTAAAGACAAAGTAATTACAAAAAAGAGGCTGCTACGGGGGATCAGAGGAAGGGTCCCAGGAGGAAGAAGGGGGGGGTGTCTAAGTGCGCAGTCAGGTGAAATCCCTCCTCATTCGGGCCCCTTCTCGAAGGCGCCAGTTTGGATTGACTGGTGAGGCCACAGGAGCAGATTTGCACCCGAAAAGCACCCTTCTCTGAGGCCGGGCCTGCTCAGGCAGCACCTTGCAGGCTTCCGCCCTCCTGGGACCCCTGGCCAGTGCCCGCCACATCCTGCAGCCTCCCTTTCTGACCTGCTTCCCTCTTCCCATGCGCAGGAGCCCCTGCCTCCTCTCCCCTCTCTCCTGTATTAATTGCTGAGATTCTGGGCCACTGGAGACTGTTGCGAACAAAAGATTAGCCCTTTTTACAGGAGGCGGCGATTAAAAAAGGAGAGATTTTTGGTTTTGAGGCAGATGAAAGAAAGCCCAAGGAGATGTGTGTTTGACCCTCCAACATGCTTCTTCAAGCCGCCCTCAGCAGTACTTAAAGGCACTTCCAAGGGAAGCTTTATGAATGCAGAATGAAGTTGGGGCCTGTGTCTGCGCCAGAAGAAAGGGAGAAGGGAGCCTTTATGCACAGCCTTTCCTTGATGGCTGTGCCGCTCCCCCTGCCCCAGCACTGCTGCACCACTTCAGACGCGCGCCTGACTTTCTCAAGGTCGCTCCACTCAGCAGGCCCCCTTGTGCCTCTCCCAGGGACCCGCCAAGGAGCTGAAAGGGGGCCGGGGTTTGTTTTCTGCTTCTCCGCAGTCACCGCAGAGTCCTTGCCCCCGGCAGAGACACCTGAAGTCCCCAGCCGGGCAGGACTGACGGCTGCTGGGAACCCACACCCCGTCTGTAGAAGGAGCCCCGCCCACCCCGGCTGTGTCTGCCCAGCTCAGCTTGCTGCACCCACCTGGGGGCCATGGACATGGCCTGGTGGGGGCTTGAACCAGGGTTCAATGGGGGGCTCCAAGTTCAGATGGGGGAGTGCCCGTCTCAGCATCCCTATAAGCCCCCTTCATCCTCCTGCTTCTCAGACGGCCTTTGATGCTAATACTTCCCAGTCTTTATACCTTCCGCTCTGCAGTTAGCATTTGGCCGTCACCTTCCCTTGTTTGCTCGCCGCCGACATGGGTGATTTTGGTCCTGGATCGCACGTCTCCGGTCTATAGAGACGGCGGGCCTCCTCCGCCTGTCCTGACCTCCTCGGAGGGTACAGATCCTGCCATCCTCACCTGGGTATCTGCCTCAGTACCTGCCAGGCACCGTGCTTTGCACAGAATTACCACCTGTTCATTGTATGCGAAGTCATTTCTTTTTTTCCAAATGCAATTTTTGATGCATTGATGGCTGAATCTGCTTTGTGGGGAGGATGAGCCCGCTGGAGTAAATTCCTGTAGAGAGGAATTGCTTCCAAAACAGTGCTACCAGGCCACTTGGGCTTTGGTTAAACTCTTTGTGTGCCTAAGGCTGTGTGGCTTTGGGCAAAGTATTTACCCTCTCTGAGCCTATTTTCTCATCTGTAAAATGGAAACGATGCTACTTTATATCTCATAAGGTTCTGGCAAAGAACTTATCAGTCTCACAGTAATTGCTCTTTTAAATGTGGTAATTCTAAAGACGCAGACATAGAGAATGGACCTGAGGACACAGGGAGGGGGAAGGGTAAGCTGGGACAAAGTGAGAGAGTGGCATGGACTTATATATACTACCAAATGTAAAATAGATAGCTAGTGGGAAGCAGCCACATAGCACAGGGAGATCAGCTCAGTGCTTTGTGACCACCTAGAGGGGTGGGATAGGGAGGGTGGGAGGGAGATGCAAGAGGGAGGAGATATGGGGATATATGTATATGTATAACTGATACACTCTGTTATACAGTAGAAACTAACACACCATTGTAAAGCAATTATACTCCAATAAAGATGTTAAAAAAAATAAAAAATAAATAAAAGCGGCAATTCTTTTGGC
The DNA here is from genome assembly GCF_949987535.1 of Balaenoptera acutorostrata. Taxonomy (NCBI): domain Eukaryota; kingdom Metazoa; phylum Chordata; class Mammalia; order Artiodactyla; family Balaenopteridae; genus Balaenoptera; species Balaenoptera acutorostrata. The sequence goes on along the minus strand of NC_080072.1, from coordinate 109,839,713 downwards.
CTACAAGCTGCTCACTGTAAGGTAGACAAGCACAGGATTAAAAATCTACCTAGATTGCTCTTCACAGCTCCATGCATATAAATATGTATTTTTTCAAGGCTCTGCTCAAATGTTACCTTTGCGAAGCTTTACCCCAATTCTTCCTCTCCCCAGGACAGAATTAATTTCTCCTTCTTCTTCAGAAGTTCTGGAATTTCATAACTTCCCTCTCTTATATATTTATAGCTTTCTAACATATAGATGGTAAGCTTCCTACAGGCAGGGTAGGGGTTTGCCCCTCTCAGTAAATATTTGTACATATGAACAAAAGGAAGACAAGATGGGCATTTTGTCTCCCTCTCAGCAGGGAGGGTGTTTCCAAGAGGCTGTTGGCCATTCCTGGGCAAGAAGCCTGAAGAACACAGAGTGACCCAATGATGAATGGTGGGCTTTTAGTTTAGGGTAGGCCTGGAAATGCCCATTAAGGGGGGCGTTGAGGCATTGCACATTAATCCTAAACATTTCACCTTAAACCCAAGTGAAATAACTAACTGTTGCATAATTCAATAAGAAACCCAGTCTGGGGGCCGTGTTCACTTTCCGGGTAACCAGTGAATAAGTACCATCCACGAAACTATTAAGTTAATTTAAAATCCTGACAATTTAGCACCACTGTGGTGAGATAAGAACCATTTATTAAAAGGCACAGTTCATTAACCCAAATGCTATTGACATATTTGCTCAGAGAAAGGGGAGGGTCCCAACCTCATCTGCATCGCCTTCTCTCCTGCCCGGGAGCCAGACGATGGGGCCGTGAGGCCAGAGAGCCCCCGAATGTGATATCCCAGGAAGGTTTCTGACCATGTGGCCCCTGCCTCTCAACATCCAGTCAACCAGGGACCATCTCAGAGTCTTTGAGTTAAGGCAGCAAGTGTGACAAACCCTGAGCCCAGAGCAGAGAGGGTGTCGAGCTTCCTCCTGGTAGCTTCCAAGTCCACGGACTGCTCTTCTCCCCCAGGGCTCCTCCCTGGATGCTCTCTGCTCTCTCTGCACCTGGCACAGGCTGCCCACATCATTTCTGCATGCTCCCTTTCTGTCCTTGGCCACTGGGCTCTCTGGTGTGCAGACTGGGAGCTGCTATAAAGTATCCCACAATTGCCCCACGGTACTGCCTCCAGGCCATCGAATGCAGCCCCTGTGTAAGTACTGACAGAGTGGAGTGCCGGATTCCCTTTTGTGACGCTCTTTTCTGGCTACATTAACAGATCTATTGCGGCTGAAAACACACTGAATCCCATGACAGACACACTGAGCCACTAAGGACTTCTCCTGAGGGCCTTTGTTTTTTTTTGTTTTGTTTTGTTTGTTTGTTTAAACCCAGTCTTGTAACTATTCTCTAGAAACATTCTGATAATTTCTGTCTTTTAATTGGTGTATACACCAATTAAAATGGTGTATACACATCGGCTACTGACAGAAGCAGAAAGTGGAGGGGGCCTCTCAGGAGCGAACCAGTGCCTGGAACTAGGGACAGACTGGGCCTTCGATATTTACAACATAAAACAGTGTTCTGGCTCATTACCTGTAAAGAGAAAGCACCTTAACTTTCCAAATCGTTGTAATCAACCTGAAAACTGACTCAGTGTGGACCAAGGTAACAATTCGTGTTTGTGTGGGGAAAGGTGTCTTTACTTGCGGTCTTTGCAGGTATTAGGTGCAGAATCCAACGCACATCTGTGCATTTTCTTAGACTACAGGCCAGCGCCCTGGGAGGGGGACAAGACCTTTCATCCCATTCTCAGAGTAACATGATAAGGTTTCCCATTTGGCAAAATATTTGTTTGCATAAATTGTTCCATTTAACACTCGAAACATCCCAGAGAGATAAGGATTTCTGTATGACCACTCTACAAATAAGTAAACAGAGGGTAAGTGAGGTGTAACAAATTTCTCAGTTTCTGGAAGGGTATTACATTTTATGTTTTTGAGGAAAGTTATCACTCTTCCATTCGGAGACACTACTTCCTAGAAGAAAAGGTGGACTATCTGTTCCTTCATGAATTCTAACATTATTGATCAATCATCACCTAGTTACCAAACACCACCTTAAGTCTTCAAGATACAATAATAAAGGAGACGATGATCCCCTTCTCTCTTGAACTAACATCTTGGTTGGAGGAAATAAACGACACACAAGTAAACAAATTAACAAGCTAGCCTCAGAAATTAGTAGGGGCTCTGTGAGAAGTTGTACTGAATGATGGCTAGAGAAGGATGGGGCCTATTTACAGAGGTTCAGTGAGAATGGCCTCTCGGAGACTGAATTACAGAAAACAGCCCTGCCCAGGAAGGTCTGGAGGGGGAAAGCTCCAGGCAGAAATCCTAGCAAATGGAAAGGTCCTGGAGTAAGACAAGTGTGAGAAACAGAGGACAGAGGACGGGCCAAGATCCTGGAGCAAAGTCACTGGGGAAGGTGGTGATATATGAGGACCTCTTAGAGGCAGGCAAGGTCCATGACTTCAGAGTCTGGGGGCTGCAGGGAGGAATGTGATCTTATTCTTAGCATAAACAGGGAGTGATAAAGTCCAATTTACGCTAGAAAGCATTATTTAGGCTGGAGAATGCATTGTCAGGCTCATGAGGTACAGGAGAGATGGGCAATATGAAAGCAGCAGAACTGACTACTGCAATGGTCCAGGCAAGATGCCATGACCCCTTGGATGAAGGCATTTGGGTGAAGGGAATGAAAATGGATGGGAGATTTATTTTACAGGCAGAAGTAACAAGAAAAGCAGATAGATTTGATGTTAGGGGTGAACAAAAGGGAGGAACAAGGATAATTCTTAGGTGTTGTGTTTAAGGAACATGTTAAGAAGGGTGCCAGTTAGTGAGTTAGAAAAAGTGAGAGAAGAGCAGCCTCTCCATGGGGTGCAAGATGGTAGGATAACGAATTCCATTTTGGACGCACCAAATGGCAGATGCAATGTCTTCTAAGACACACAATTCACTTAAGTACTAATAAGATATGAAAAGCCAAACACTTTCGACTGGTCATATCAACCTCTATAGATCTGAAGTCTTTTTCTACTGCAAAGGACTTAGCAATTCCCTCTGCCTTAAGTTGAAGTTTGTATGTATCTCAACAACAAAATTGTCAACTGTGGGCATCCTTTCTAGCTTAGATTCTATAAAGCCTTTGATTGCTGTGGTCATTCTTCCAAAGACAAATAGGACTTGCCTATTATCAAATTTACACCCTGCTCTTCTGTCTCTATGAATTTCTGAATACATGATTTTCTTCTCAACGTTAAATCAATATGTGATTGAAAATATCATTTTTTGAAGAAATTTTAAGTGGCAATAAAGCTAACACATGTCATACCGACAACGCACATCACTCAAGGAAGTGAAGAAAACGTGGCCAAGTTCGTGCTCGTGCAGGCAATGGCAGCTAAACCTCTCCACTCGGCAAACAGAGATGATGTCATTGATTGTAGGAGCCATTCCAATTTCAGAGATTTTAATAAGGTGAGAAAATATGGGTCATTGAATGAATGAAATGATATATTAAGTTTGAGACGTCTTTATATATCTAGAGTTCACGGGCAGAGTCTGGCCGGAGATACATATATGGCGGTCACCTGTACAGAGAGGTGTTGGCAACCATGGTGCTGGATGAGCTAGCTGTCCTAGAAAAGTGGAGAGAGAAGATGCCTGAGGACCAAGCCCTTGGCAAACCTGCACACAGATATGAGGCAGAGGAGAAGAAATCAGAAAAAGACACAGAAAAGGAGTGCTCAGTGATGTGGGAAGAAAACCAAGAGAGTTGTGATACCAAGGAAGCCAAGAGGAACATTTTCAAAAAGGAAGAAAGGGTCAACTATGTCAAGTGCCTCTGAGAGGCAGATTAAAGGCTGGGAACTGACCACTGTAATTGGCAGGATAAATGTTGCTGATGACCTTGCTGAGGACAGGTGGGGTGGAGTGGACCCACACCAGACGGGAAAGTGGAAGAATGAGCCAGGCGGAAAAGTGAAGACGGTAAATAAAGATCATTCTTTTGAGAAGCTTTACTGGGAGGGGGACCAGCAAAGTATGTCTGTACCTGAAGGACGATGTGAGCTCAGGAGAAGTTGTTGATGGGACAGTTGTTGTTTTAAAGATGGGAGACACTAGAACAGGTGTGAGTGCAGATGGAAATGGTCCAGTGGAAAGAAGTCATGATGTATCAAAAGAAGAAAGAATTGCAGGGTTGCAATCCTTGAGGGAGGAGGGGATAGGCCCCAGAGCATAAATTCTGAAAGGGATTTTTTTTTTTCTATTATAGCAGGAGGGAAGGATGGGTCTGGAAATGAGAGGCAGGTAGAGAGGAAGATTTGGTACCTGGAAGACGAGTCACCTCCAGCTTTGAGTAGAGGGGAGAAAGTACAAATTTGCTGTCTCACAGGAAAGGAAAGCAAACCTCCTAGGAATGCATAGCAGGATTCCCAGTCAGTAGTAAGTACCCACTGAGATTTAAAATGACATCACATTTGGGCTTCCCTGGTGGCGCAGTGGTTGAGAATCTGCCTGCCAATGCAGGGGACACGGGTTCGAGCCCTGGTCTGGGAGGATCCCACATGCTGCGGAGCGACTAGGCCCGTGAGCCACAGCTGCTGAGCCTGCGGGTCTGGAGCCTGTGCTCCGCAACAAGAGAGGCCACGATAGTGAGAGGCCCGCGCACCGCGATGAAGAGTGGCCCCCGCTTGCCGCAGCTATGGAAAGCCCTCGCACAGAAACGAAGACCCAACACAACCATAAATAAATAAATAAATAAATAAATAATTAAAAAAAAAAAAAAAGACATCACATTTTATTTTTTCTGTTGTTCCAGCAAGGTGTGGCTTCCCAAGTCCAGGATCAGAAGACGTGGATAGCTGTTTTCAACCAGGCTTGTGGTTTTGCCAGGAAAATACAACAGAAGGAACAAGAACGAAGGAGTTGAGGGAATTTGCAAAGGAGGGATTATAGCCCCAAAGCATTCATGGTAAGTAAGGAGCAAAGTGGAAAGAGGAGAGGGGCAAAAAATTGTGGGGTCCGTGGTTTTGGTAACGTGCTGTAACCTTTGAGACAAGGGGGTATCTTTGGTGAGCAATGGAGGGTCTCGGTATTCTACACGGCAAAGACAGAGACAACTTCCCGAAAGAAGGAGTGAGCCCATCTGAGGGGAGTGAAGGCAGTGTCTCTTCTCGGAGCACAACCACAGTGCAGGAGGCCTAAAGACCTCCGAATCTGGGAGAAGCGTGAACGGGTGAGTTGGTCTTTCTTTGCATGCAATCTAAGCTTTCCCTGCTGCAGTTAAATCAGGTGTCACCTTCTCGAGTCCCCAAAGCCTAATGAAAAGCAGCTGCTTGTCACCCTCATGGAGTGCCCTTTATTTTAATTGTGAGCTTGTATTAAGTCATTCCTTAAGTTTCTTTATCCTGCTGCAGATCCTATTTCCTCACGATGGTCCTCATAGGCCCTATGATATGACCTTTTGATCATTTCCATGGAACTCTCTGGGATACTAGCAGATACCATAAAAGTTCAATAAGGGGGACTTCCCTGGTGGCACAGTGGTTAAGAATCTGCCATCTGCCTGCCAATGCAGGGGACACGTGTTCAAGCCCTGGTCCCGGAAGATCCCACATGCCACGGAGCAACTAAGCCCGTGTGCCACAACTACTGAAGCCCACGCGCCTAGAGCCCGTGCTCCACAACAAGAGAAGCCACCACAACGAGAAGCCCGCACACTGCAATGAAGAGTAGCCCCCGCTCACCACAACTAGAGAAAGCCCGAACGCAGCAACGAAGACCCAACACAGCCAAAAATTAAAATAAATAAATAAATTTATTAAAAAAAGGTTCAATAAGGGTTCTAATAAAGGTTCAAGAGAACCAGTATGACCAGAGGATATCCTGCTGTGTCTATATCTTTTACCCTGGATTGTATGCTTTGTTTTAATAATTACTTTCCAGGTACTAGTATTCTCTTGTAGGCTTATGTTCAGTTCTGGGTTGTTTCCAAGTATCTTTCCATCCCGCATAGGCATGCACTTGAATCTACACTGGCTCTACGGTTTACTGGCATGTGCTTCTTTCCTACAACTCCCATTATTGGGGCCCATCTTCTATGGGTATTCATTTTTTTAACTTTTTATTTTATACTTAAGTAGAGTTGATTTACAGTGTTAGTTTCAGGTGTACAGCAAAGTGATCCAGTTATACATACACATGTATCTATTCTTTATCAAATTCTTTTCCCACTTAGGCTGTTACATAATATTGAGCAGAGTTCCCTGTGCTATACAGTATGTCCTTGTTGGTTATCTATTATATACAGCAGTGTGTACATGTCAGTCCCAAACTCCCCAACTATCCCTTCCCCCCCACCCTTCCCCCAGGGAAGGGGGGAGAGGAACGAACTTCCCCCTTAAGTTCATTCTCTAAGTCTTTGAGTCTGTTTCTGTTTTGTAAATAAGTTCATTTGTATCATTTCTTTTTAGATTCTGCGTGTAAGAGATGTTATACAATATTTCTCTTTCTCTGTCTGACTTACTTCCCTCAGTACGACATGGGTATTCATGTAACACGTTTTTCCTCTTAGTTTTCATTTCTTGAAACTTTCCCAAGGGGCGTCGTCTGCCAAACTCCATTTGGCCACTGGGCAAGCAGGATCCTCTGACAGTTGGTGCTATTTCCTCTATGACCTAGTTACCCCTCTAGGGGAGAGAAGAAATAGTCCCCATTGACCATTCTCTCTGAATACAGTACAAGACTTGGAATCCTAGAGGTGTTCCGTGTATGGGACTGAGCAGTGTGACAGAGGTCACAATAATTGCTAAATGTGGATCTACTATTTTATCCTTGTATCTAAGATATGACACAATTTTCATGGTGTTACATCTATAACATTATTTTTGAAATAGACTCTGCTGAGGGCTCACTGAGGCCAAATGCTCCCACCCATACAAACCAGTGGAGACCCTGCCCAGTCCCTGCCAGCTGTCTTCCCAAAGTTGATGCCACATCCAGGAACCATCTCAGAATGAGTCTCAGCTCACAGGGCATGCCATCCCACAGCAGCAAGGTGACTTCTGCCAAGACCCTGATGGCTGAGCAAGGCACAGCTAAGCATCTCTTACCTCCATCTGAAACTAAGAGGCCACCCAGCAGACACCACTCATGGTTTAGTCTCTCTCTTGCTGAAACTCTTAGTTTAAATTAAAAAAAAAATAAGTCCAATGGTCTGACTCCTATGATGATGAGATAATTATGGGGTAAGGAAGGAGATTTTCATGATAAAATATGTCTGAAGGGAATTCTTTCAGTTTACCATTTCTAATTGCCCCAATTAGAACATCTTGTCCAAATACCCAATGTCCTCAGAAAGAAGAGGGACGCTGGTGAGCATGAAGGACACACAATGGAAGATGGAGAAAGAAGTAGCATTACAGACACATCTAAACATCAGAAATTAAAATACAGTGTCTCTATTGACTGAATACCTGTTACATATCAAGCACAGCCGTATATCACTTCATTTATCTTTATAACAACACTAGGACTAAAGTATTAAGGCTGACTTAACGAGGTCAAATAACTTACAGCCAGCACAGGACTCATCGGGGATTTGAAGCCTTGTCTACTTGTTTTTAAAAACCATCTTTTAACCAAAGGAAACAACTGAAAGAGACATCCCAGCAGTCTTCCCTGAGCAAAAGAGTGTGGCAAACACACTTAAATGCTACAGATCTTGATGGGATGTGGACCTTCCATGGGAACAGGTAAATCTAGGTGCCCTGGGAGTTTACTGGGGATGCTTTATAAGGCCTATAGGATTTTGTTTTTAATTAAAGGCTTTTCTGATCACCAAGTATTGTTGACTTTTGGGATTTTAAGGGTTTTAATATCTATCTATCATCTATCTATCTATCTATCTATCTATCTATCTATCTATCTATCTGTCTTCTCTCTCCATGCCACTTCCACTGTCTTTTTCTCTCTCTAAGTTTCTGTTTGTCTCTATATATGCCTCACTCTTTCTATGTTTTCCTAGCTCCAGGGGGCCAAAGGGGGCTGTTTATTAAGGAAGTTCAGTTTCAGTCTCCAGAAACTTAGAAGGTTAGGCCCAGAGTGAGGAGGCAGAAAACTGGTTTTACTCCAAGCTCAAGGGAGAGAGATTAAATAATAAGGAACACATGTCCTAGATTTTCTAAAACGTGACATTTTGAATGCTGTGGTCCACTGTCCACACAAACACACCTGCACTTGTTGGAACTTTGGGGCCAACTTCCGGTTCACCACATAGTTTCTCCATGAAAAGATAACCTCAGACTTCCTTCCCTGGCATCCTCCCAGGTCACCATATTCAGAAAGAAAGGGAAGCGAGCAAAATGTGTCCCAAGGCCATGAAGCATGGACAATTTTACACACATTCCAGAACTTAATCATTGGTATCGCCTGTAGTTGATAAAACCCAAGCTAAGAGAGAAGAAACAAACTGCTCAAGGCCACATAACAGGTGGTAGAATCAGGACTCAAACCAAGGCCCCTCTAGTTCTAAACCCCGTGCTTTGCTCAGCGCTGCAGGAAGTTAGAACAAGATGCTGCCCAGGGATAAAGACCGTGCTTCTGGAGGGTGCTCCTCTGGTGCCTTACATCTCAGAAAAGGAGTACGGTCTTCAGCAAAAGGAGGTCAGAACCCCAACACGAGTCCTCATGAAAGCTGGTAAGAGCAGAACCTGAGTTGCAGCTGCTCAGGAGAGCTGGTTCACACGAGGGGACATGAAGAGAGACTGGAGAGAAGGGACACATGACATCCTAATCATCTATCCATAGCTTCCTCATCCTACAAGACTCTAGGTTGTGCGGGGTCCCCTTGCAGCTTCCCTATGCTGGCTGGGGGTGGGTACAGCAGCCATATGCCCACCGTCCCCCCTTCACTGCAGTATGCCACCAACCAACGTTGAGCCATGCTAAGGCAATCAGGCCCAGACATAGTTACTAAGACAAGCCTTATGAAAATGACGTTAGTGGACATCAAAATGGTTAAATGTTGGCAATTTTTTGTGGTCCACTCAAATGCTGTAATCATGATCATCAGTTATGATCTTCCTAATCATGCAGAGCACAGAGCTCAGGTCAAAAGAGGTTGCTGCCTGGACACCCACCCATCCGCGTCTACGCGGGAGGAAGTGTTGTCTCTGTGATTCTGGAGAGCCAGCCGGTAAAAGAGGAAGGTCAGATCTACTAAGTGATGTCAGGGTCAACATGGCAACTGATGCAACAAATCCAGAACCACGACTTCCCACCCAGAGTAGGGGAGCACGGTGTTGGCACTGTGCCTGTGTCCTGTGCTTGGAAGAGTGGAACAAAGATCACCCAGCAGCCTGTGAGCAGCTCATATTAATGTGTAGATGCCATTCTTGTAGGTGTTAACTGCGAGCTTAGCTTGAATTAAGGGTTTTGGGGGGGGGGACCACTTAATTACTGCTGGTTTTGAGATGTCTATGTGAGTACCGTTGGCACAGATGCGGCAATGTGGAAGACTAGGAGATGGGGTCACACTTATCTGTGTTCCTATGGAAACTATTGGAATATTTGTTTTATACGGATTTTGATTCACTTTCCAAACATGCTACTAAAGAGAGCCCCTCAACTGCCAAGCAAGTGTTTGTAGCTTGTGCAGTGGCAGAATGGGCCAGAAGCTCAGGGTTGTGACCTGCTTAAAAAATAAAGTATCTTGAAATAAAAAGGAAAAAAAAAGAACAGGGCCGGTCCCAAGAGTCACACTCTCCCTCACCCCATCACTGGCTTCTGAGTGAGCTGACCACATAAGGACCACGACCTGCCCCATCACACTTCTCAGTGTTGCGGAGTCACGGGGTGAAGGAGGCTGTGTTTGCACAGGTAAGAGGAGGGGACTGACAGCCATGCTTCCGAGGCTTAAAGCCCCACCCTATGTCTAGTTTCTGTGTGCACCGAACTACTGTCCACTTCAGTTTTCTCAACTGGAAAAATCATGATGAATGTAGCACGCTCTTCACAGAAACATTGTAAAAACTAACGAAAATAATGCATACATGGCAATTAGGATCATACCTAGTACCTAGTAGGCAGTCAGTACGTTTAAACCATTGTTATTATTGGAGACTATTCTCTCCGGTTGCAAAGCCTTGAAATCTTTACATAAAACTTATTGCAGGTCTGTTCCAACTCTCAGTATTCAGAAGAGCCACTCTGTCTCCCTTCTACCACTCAGCTACCCATGAATTAAAGAGGACAGGACAGGTCCAGAGGGAGGTAACTGTGGTTCCCATGGGTTCTAGCTTGGAATGAATATCCTGGCAGAAGACTCAGGATGGATGCCTTCTTCTTAAAGGGCAATGGACCTAGCTTGGGGTGGGATGTGAAGAGGGAACAAGAGTTTAAGAGGGATTCAGAATCCACATGTACATCAAGCATTGTGAGCAGATGAAACAGGTATTTCTCAGCATATACGGCTTGTGTTATTTCCAAGTACACAGGGAGGCTGCTGCATTTGATTTCATATACACTGTTTACAAGCGCTTCAGAATTCATGGTAGCTCTTATTGTGTTTTTTCTCAACCACAATATTTTATTTTATATTAAAAATAAAATTATTTTTTTGTGGACACCCAAGACATTTTCAAGCCCTTTTATTTAGAAATTCTAAAGACTGGCATTGAATGGAAAAAACATGAGACCAGGAGGCAAGAGACCTGACTTGCGGCCTAAGTGCAGCTCTTCTGACAGTCCATGGGACCTAGACTCACTTCATCTCTCTCTGCCTCAGTTTCCCTGAGGGTATTAAGAGAATTGGTGGCAATGGGATTTCTAGTGATCTGGTCTAAGGAAACAATCCTAAAGCTGGAATAAGGCTATATTCATGGAGATGTTCACTGAAACATTATTTATAACAGCCCCCAATTAGAGCAACATAAATGTCCAAACATAGGGTAATGGTACTGTACATCTACTTGATACAATGTCATGAAACCAATTAAAATTATGTTCCCTAATACTAAATAACGACATGGAAAATTGCCTCTGATCTATTCTTAAAAGAAAAAATGAGATATAAATGATAAGATTACAGCTATATAATAAAAACTACAGCAGAGAATAAGGGAAGAATGGGAAGAAAATACATTAAATGTAATTGTGCGTGAGTGACTTTAAATCTTTTTAAAGCTATTTTTGTATGTGTCCAAATTATATTTAATAAGGATACATTACTTAAACTAAACTAAATACATCAATAATAATCAGCTGAGAGAGTTAAGTGTTTTCTAAGGCCTTTAGTTCTAAAATCCAACTACAGCCATGAAGATTTAAAGAGACCACAGATTTGCGAAAGCCTTTTCAAATGTGTACAGCATTGCACCATCATAAGGCCTTATTATTATTAACTTGTACCAAGTAAGAACTGACACAAATCCATTAATAAAGCAAAGGAGTGAAATGAGAAGGAGGAAGATGACACAATATCCCGCTTGCTGTTAGAGCTCTTTTTGGCCTGAGTATTCTTGATGCAGCCTTTGCAGGAAGGAATTTTACACAGCTTTTTGCTGTGCAGCCCTCTCTGCCCTTTGTGCAGACATGATTGTCAAGCAGGTTTTATTGCATTGTCAAGTGATGGGCAGAACAGATGGCCAAAGCCCAGCCCGGGGACTGGTGTCTGCTTGGGGTGTCAGTGATGCTTGTGGCGGGGAGGGGAGGCATGGCGGTCCCTATGAGGATGGGCCTTGGGACCACACAGAGGGGAACACTAAGCATGGTGGGCTTCCCTGTAGAAGACCCCACGGAAACTCACTTCCACACCGTAATGCCCACATGAATGTAAGCACACTGAGGAAGGAATCCAGGAAAGGAAGTTTTTAGCCCAAGTCAAAGGTCACTAGTTACAATACATGCCAGTACACGAGCAGCTGCTAGATTATGTCTATATTTCATCCAAGGTATATCACCTAATCATCATTCATCAAGGTGGGGGGAGGGAGACAAGATGAAGTGATACCAAAAAAACAGAAAAAAAGCTGGACTTAAATTCTAGAGGTCTGGGTTTGACCTGTGACCCTGCAGTGTACAAGCTACATGAACCATGAACTACCATACTACCTCTTTGAGCCTCAGTTTACTCATGCATGAAATGAGGTGAACCTACTTTGGAGAAGCATTAAAAAGGATCAGGTGCCTTGTACCCCACAGGTCCTAAGGGGTCATCTCAGCTCAACCGCTGGATTTGAGGTCTCCTTGAAAATAAGGTCAAGCCCATGGTTTGAGTTTCCAAATGCCTCGCACATAGGTGCATGGTATCAAGAGAAATCAGAGTCAAAAATGAATTAAATATACACTTTCTATTCTCCTCATCTACCTGTGTTTTCTTTTGTTAGAGTTCTAAACTCTAGGCCATGTTGCTTCACAAGACAAGGAGAATTTAAGAGCTCAGATGGTCAAAGGGACCAGTTTGTCCCTGTCAGGCCTGAGTCCCTGCCATGGCCCTTTGGGGTTGGCAAGAAAATCACAGGCTTTATTAGGTCAAGGAGCCTTATAAACATGAAGTCCAAAAATAAGAGACCTGAGGCTCAGAGAGGTGAAGTTGCTCAGAGTTGCACAGTTAATAAGTAACAGAGTGGATGCTCAAATTTAGATTCCCATCCTTCCCAATTTAACATTCTTCCTGCTACGGAGATTTTGATGATTCAAAATATACTTTTCTGGCTTGAGAAAGAAGACATAAATGGAATGGCTATGAGGTTTGAGAGCACATACGCGGGTATGAATGACTCCAGGGTAAGAGGGCAGGATGCACGTGTGGAGACGCAGGGAAGGGCAAGACCTGACACTTTGCATCGATACCACAGTTTTAAAAGTTTAGTACAATTTCAACTCTATTTACTCCCTGCGGATTTAACCACATTTGCTAGGCAGGACAGACATGGGCCCCGTTTTGTAGATGTGGAGGGAGGTGAAATGTTTTGCCCAAAGTCTCAGAGCCGATTAGTGGCAAAAAGTAAGGCGGGTGGCGAACTCTCGTGACACAGAGAGGATTCTTCACGTGATGTGACCCCTTTTAGCGGCTCATGTGCTGTGTGTCTGTGAGTGTTGGAAGAGCCACATGGGCAGTTCTCGGCCCCAGTTACCCCTGGACACTTTTGTGCCCTGTCACCTTTAGGAGCTACCAAACCACATCAGGACCCTGGGTGAGCAACTCCTCAGAGGTTGTTGCCTTGGCCCCGGGAGTCCAAAGACATCAGAGTGTGTTTATTTGCCCAGAACTTTAAGTCACTGGGCACTTTTGCTACAGATAAATATAGGCAACCACAGAACAAACTGAGTAGACATCTGGTGCTGGGGATAGGGGGTGGAGGACAAAAGAACAGAAGAAGCCAACCAGGCTTTATCAACTCCTCCATGCCTTTCCCCCAGCGGGCCAGCACCGATGCACCAGCCACTTGCCTCTTTACAGTTTTAACTAAAAGAAGCATTACAGAGGTGAATTAACATTTAAAAAGAATGTAAAAACTCAGAGCTGTTCTAATGATGATTAATGGAGAGCTATAAGGGGGCCGTGACCTGCCAGTGTCATTAAATGGATTGGCAGGTTTCTGAGCATTAATTATAAATAGCCACAGGAGTTCTCCCGCTTAACAGAATAATGATAAATCCAAGTCTCCGAGAGAGAAGAAGAAGAAAGGAAAGCAAAAAGGGGAAAGAAGTTTGCCCGTACATGTCCGCCCGTGTGTTGGGAGAAGACAGCCAGGGAGCAGAGGGAATGAGATAAATGATAAATTAGACCCTGCCAGTCAATCACATTTCCTAAATGTTTTATGTCCCCAAAGCTATAAAAGCAATATTCCTTCCTGCCCTTATTGGCACCATTTCTGTACGGCAATCACATCAGTTTCCTTGGGGATTTCAACTGAAATGTGCTTTGCCTTTTCTTTTCGTATTTACTCTCCAGCCTGCGACCAAGCGAGGGTCAGAGTCCGCATACAAATGGGCAAGAGAGAGACCCGGTGACCCGGAGAGGCGGGCAGGGGAGCGAGGGGCTGGCAGGGGGCCCTGGCTCCACTGTGCCCACAGCAGAGGCGGGGACGGCAGAGGCCAGGCGCTCTGCTTCCTGTCCTGGGATCCTGGGGTGGCCTCAGCCAGCGAGGAGGCCCAGGCCTGCCGCACGGCCCACGGCGAGGGCTCAGCGGAAGCCTTGCTGACTCCACACGTGCTGCGAGGACAGGGGTGGGTTTTGGTCCACTTTCCTCACCGCTGCCTGATCAGAACCTAGAGCAGAGCCTGGTGCGTCAGAGGCGCCCCGTCAATATTTGTCGAATGAGAGCGTGAAGGAAGGAGTGATGAACACGTTTATCCGTGACTAGAATGCACGGCGGGGCCCTGTGGAGAAGCCACGTCAAGTGCAGGCACCTGGGCCCCGCGGAGCCTCCGGGCCACGGGCATTCAGGTCCTGGGCACGGTCATCGGCTCTGCTCTTCCCTGGAACGCTGGGAGGCCAGCTTCCTCCTAGCCTGCTCTTTGAAAACACACTCAGATTCCCTGCGTTTTGGGGCTGGAAGGGAACCCAGGGAGGTGAAGGGGCTGGTCCAAAGTTACTCAACTAACCAGTCTAAGAGCCAGCACTGGGTCCCTTCTAGGGTCTTCTCCCTTACACAGCACACTGCCTCTCTCCCTCCCCACCGTGACCTCCAAATCTGCTGGCAAAACAGTCTCAGCCAGCCAGCCGGCCCTGCATCCCTGCATCAGGGAAAGCTGGGGCCATGGATGGGCGGGTCTCCCTGGAGCTCTACCTGCCAGGGGACTGGGTTTAGGTTATTACCTGTGGTGGAAGAGAGAGGGAGACGGAGAGGGGTCAGGAGAAGGAAAGAAAGAACGAACCCTAAACTAGCATTTGGAATAATGGGTAGTCCTGGATGATGTTATATTTTGCGTGTTGGTACTTTTCAAGGCTTTCCCCTGCAAGTCATTATTTCGGCTGATTGGAAAACGGTGTTGAAAGACCTGCTTCTCTGGTACCATTTTCTTCATATCCTATTAGTTGCAATACAGTTACAGAGAATACATCAATTCCTAGCCTGCCCGCTGCTGCTGCCAGAGCCGCCTATTAAAAAGCGGCCTTATTAATGGAATTGTACATCTAGGATTAATCGGCTTGCGTGGGCCATTTACATTTCTCATTCCACAAGCACTTTTGTTTGCTTAATAGTCTGAAGGAAGTAGGAAATGACACAACAAAAGCCTCTCCCAATTGCCACGCCGTATCACTGGTGGATGTAATACCCCCTCCTCCTTTCATCTTGAAGTGCTGCCCAGGGATAAGATCTAGCACGTGCCACTGGGGAGAAGCAAGACGGCGGCGCGATTGGTGGGGGAGGGGAGCGGGGAGAGGCCTGGGCCAAGGAAGGTGTGTGAGCTTTGGGGAAGGAGCCCAGGCTCCTGTTCAATGTTCACGAGAGACACGCACGGGGGCAAAGGCCCAGGAAAGCAGGATCCCGGTAGGGTGACCGGGAGGGGGACCCCGCATTCGCGAGATGGATGTACCCTACCTTCACCATGAGCGGCTTCAGCAAGCTGTGCTTTATCCAGGTGGAGCTGCTGTCCTGGTCGGGTTCCTGCCACGCACACAGTCCTCCGTCCATCTCCCACTCACGGCTCAGGTGCGTCGGCCCCAAGTCACTCCACTCCTGGGCCGAGCAAAGCATAGTTTCTTGCGAGGGGGAGTGTGGGAGCCGGTGGAGAAGAGCACACATGTCCACTGGGCTTGCTTTCTTCTGTTGCTGTGGAGGTGGAGGCCTCAGGGCTGACAGCTGGGGGCTTCTCTTCACAACTTGGGGGAGGAGAGTTAAACAGCATCACGGCGGAGTACTTGAGTTCACTGGATTCCGAGGGCCCAGGTAAGAGGCCGCTGTCTCTGCAGCCGCAGTCTGCCCAGGGGTCCCAGAGAGATGCCAGCCCTCTGAGTGGGCCCAGCGCGACAGCAGGGGAGTGGTGCTGAGATGGGAACAACGGAGGCGAGGATGCTGCAGTCCCCCACCCTCGTCTCTGTCACTCTCTGGAGGATGCGGGGGTTACACTCTGACCCAGGCAGGGGCAGACATTTACCCCCAGAACACGCTCCCTGCAGGCAGTTTCCTGGGACATCAGAGGGAGGTTGAGGCATCCCAGGGAAAAGTCACTCAAAAATCTTAGACCTCGAACCTTCTAATCAAACCCTGTCCCCAGAGAATCCAGCCTGTGCTGAGCAGAATGGGGCCTGGGAGGAGAGGAGCATACAGGTGCGTAGGTTCTGCACTGGTGGGGCTGCAGCATTAAACCACAAGCGGGGAGTCCAGTCTGAAGAAGGACAGAGAACGGATCTCCTCTCCCCGGGCGGGAGACACACTTCCCAGCCAGGGACAGCTGCCCCCCTGCCCACCCTCTACTCCTGTCCTCTCTTCCACCTGCTCCAGGAGGCGATGCTTATAAGGGCTCATCCTTTCGACGACGATGCCTTATTGCATTTGCTTCTCTTTTCGTCTCTGGCTGGCTGGCTGGCTGGCTGGCTTCCGCCATGACCCACGGAGGTCTATGCAGGTCGAAAATGATGGACAGCTGAGGCGTATGAAGCCTCAAGCCCCTTCCCAGCCAAGGGCTCTGGTTCAAAGAGAGGGCTCCAGTCTCGGAAGACGTTACTGCAGCAGCCAGGTCCGTGATGTTCAAGTGCTGTAATATAGTATGACTTTTCGCCTTAATGGAATTTTTCTAGCCCGCTAGGAAAAAAAGACTCCATTAACCACACTACAAAGGCCCCTACTTATTAGTATTTTAGAACAGTGGCAAAACATGTCGTGAATCTAATTATTGCTGACAAATATGAAAATTGAAATCAAAGTTGAATTTTCAGCTACAGTGCCTCATATGCCAGCCTTCTCCAACTCTAGCTATTGCGTCAACACATTTATTCTTCCAATAGTTTCAGCAGAAGATAGCTGATTTTCCCTCTCCCCACTCGCTCCCAGCCCCCGCCAGGCCCCACGCCCTCCCCGGCTTGGACCCTATATATTTTGAAACATTAAATCTGACATATTCATCTTGGTGGTTGGCACTAGCTAACTAACTGCATGTTTACCTGTCACGGATGCAGGAATGGGCTGAGCTGGGATGCTGCCACCCTCCACCCTCTCTCCTCTCGCCCCCAATCCTAGCCTTCTTTTCTGCAGATAAAAGTCATTTGACTGATTTCAAATTCCTCGTGATATCAGGACAGAAAAAAAAAAAAAGGACTTGTCAACACCTTTCTTTCTTTCCCCTATTAAGCATACTGTAAAAATCAATCCCTTTTGTCACTTCACTCTGCTTGCGAGAATGTTTAATGGATGTCAAGGGAGCTAATGATCGCTGGTAGAAAATTCATTTTAGATTTGCTATTTATAAAGTGCTCAGTACTCAGGTGGGAAATTAACATGAGGCAAGGAGCCGGCTGGGTGGGGGAGGGTGGAAGGGAGAGCCGGCCCTGCCAGGCTGGCATGAGCTTTGTGTAGGTGGCACCCAAGGCGTTCTGTGGGCAGATGACACATGGGTCAGAGGTGCTGTAGGGTTCAGTGAAAAGAGCATAGGCTCTGGAAACGTCTGGACCCTGGCGAGCTGACTTTTCTGAGCCACAGTTTTGTCAGCAATAAAATCCTATCGGCAACACCTGGCTCACAAATTGTAGAAAGGATTAAATAAAATATCACACATAAAACATTTACCAGTGCCTGGTACTGAGAACTAGGATGTGTTTAATAAATGTTCGGTTTCTTTCCCCACAGCCCCAAAGCCCCACGAGGGGACCAGGGCAGGCAGTGGTCAGCCCAGAATTGCTCCAGGATCTGGAACTGGCCAGGGCTATCCCTCACAGGCAAGCCTGCAGAAGAACCTGGGGCGTCCAGGTGATCACATTACCCAGTGGTTCTCAAACTAGAGCAACGGCGAGCATCAGAATCACCTGAAGGGCCTCTTAATCCGCACACTGCTGGGCCTCTCTTCAGAGTTTCTGAGCGTTTACAGGTCTGGGGCCGGGTAGGGCCTCCGAGTCGGCATTTCTGACAAGTTCCCAGGCGGCGCTGACCACTCTGAGAAGCACTGTGATAGCCGCATGTTGGGGACCGTCCCCTGAGGGACGAAGTGGAACCACCACCAAACCAGCACCCCCAGATGTAACAAGTCCATCCCCACCTGACTGACCCCCGCCCCTCAAACCAGTCTGGGACTCAGAATTGTCAAGCAAATCAGCAAATGCTAGTTCATTCCCTCCCAAAATTTACCTCGCTGGTCAAGCAGAAGAGGCAGGTGCTGGGTTCATTGTCTGGTTTGCGTCAATGCAGAGCCAAGCCTCTGGGTAGTTGGTGCCTCAAGCGCTCGGGTGGGTCAGCCCTCCTGGCCCCCAACGTTGTCCCAGTGGCACATGGAACTCCAGGTCAGAAAGCGCCGGTCCACTCCTCACCTTTCTTCTAGTTTCTCCTCTTCCTGGCCTTCCCCTGGATACTTCTCTGTTATATTTGGATTAACTGCAAATCTCCTTTGATTACTCACTGTGTTGAAACAGACAGCCTGTTGCCACGTGTTTGATGACTGAACCCCCGGGGGAGTTCCTATTTGCAAGGCAGCCAGTTACCGAGCACTCGGCCTTACAGGCGCTCCTTGAGCTGCTAATTCATTGTCTAAGAAGTTGCTTTGCAGTTTCTGATTTTTCAATAATAGGCTTCTCACGAAGCCTTTAAGCTTCAGAAATAAGCCGAAAACTGCTTTTTCCGTCATTTACATAAACACCAGTGGATCAGGGGGAAGAAAAAGGGAATAGTTTTGCCTGTTATTCCTGGGGCTCTGGAAGCCTCTATGGGTAGCGTGTCAAGGCTGCAGGTCTGGAAAAGTGCCGTGGGAAGTGTGCGGCTCCCAGAACACCTGACACCCCGGCGAATGGTAAAATCCTGAAATTTCTCCTGACGCCCGGGTTTCCGCTTCGCGGAGCTGGGCGGATATTCTGGGCGCCAGCAAATTGTTCTGTCAGCAAGCGGCCCCCTCAGCTGCATCCCATTAGGATGCCTGTCACTCATCCCCCAGTCTTTGAACCACAGCCCCGCCCTCTGAGGTGGCATCCTGCCACCTGGGACAGGTAAGGGAGGGGGGTGGCTGTAGAAAAGCTGTCAGGAGGCGCAGCCTGGCGGGGGAGGGGATGCAGTCTCCCTGAAGCTGCCCCTCATTTCTGTTGTCGGGGGTGTGGATCCAGGGCGTGGACCATAGTAGGTGCTCAGTTTTCTCAACAGAGGGGAGGGACTTTCTGGAACATGGGCCATTTTCAACCACCATCTGTTTCTCTCTCTGTCTCCCTACTTATCTTTCTCTCCCAAATGTAGATTTTACAAATAATCCAATGAGCCAGAAAGAGCAGCCGTCCTTTTTTTCCCCTGCCGAACCATGTACCTCCCCATTAAAAAGAAAATAAACTGTGAAAACTTACTTTCACTGTTTAGTCTCCTAATTCTGATCAGGCTATTTTCCTTAGGTACCGAACATGTATGGACCAAAAATAGGGTGCCAGATAAAAACAGAACAAAAATAAGATGCCCAGTTCGATCTGAATTTCAGATAAATAGCAAATAATTTTTTAATATAAGTATGTGCTATGCATAATTAAAAGTTATGCGTTGTTTATCTGGAATTTAAATGTGTTGGGCATCCTGGATTTTTATTTACTAACTCTGGCAACCCGAGCAAAAGGGAATTTGCATTTACTTACATAGTCTACATATTTCCATAGCTTCCATACCACGAAGCTTGCTTTGTCTGGTGGTTCTTTCCTAAGGTGGGAATATTCCAGAGAAACCGAGACCCCTCCCATGAGGCCCACAGAGCCCTGAGGGGCGGCCCTTCCAATCAGAGCTCCTCACCTGTGCGGCATGACTGCTTCATGTCAGCGGTTCTCGAAATGTAGGGTGACTCGCCCGCCAGAAGGGCTTCTTGAGACGCAGGGAGCTGCCTTTTAGAAAGTCCCAGACTTTCTGATTCAGGGACTTTGCTCAGATCAGACTGGACGGAAGCCCTGGACTCCAAGGCCAACTCCTAACAAGGAAACCTCTGGGAGGGATCCTCTAAGGATAGAATCAGTGGGTTAAAGCAGGTCCCAAAACCCTGTTGTTCTCCTTTTTCAGCTTTTTAAGTTCTCTTCCTGGCCATCTTCTGTCCGTCCCTCTCAATGTTGAAACAAGTGTGTGCAGGGTTGCACGGTGTTGAACCTGCAGGAAGGACATACCCGGCAGAGAGCAGCTCTGCCAGGTCACCGAGAGGTGAAAGGGTGTCAGTGTCCTGTCAGTGTCTATAGTCAGTTTCTGGGTCAGTGTCTATAGTCAGTTTCTGGGTCAGTATCTACGGTCAGTTTCTGGGTCAGTGTCCAGGGTCAGCGTTGGGGTCAGTGTCCAGGTCAATGTCCAGGTCAGTGGGGCTGGAGGGCCATATGAGGAGGACTCTGGGAGACAGAACAGGACCGAGGCTGGGGCAGGATAGGGGAGGGTAGGGAAGGACCCTGCCAAGTTAAGGAACTCTGGCTTTATCTTGAGAGCCCTGTGGGCTAGTGGAGATTTTTAGCAAATGACCGAAGTGGCAAAATTTGTTTTTGTAGCAAGGTAATTAATGATGGACAAGATGGAGGACGGGCTGAACTGGGAGGCAAACTGGTAGCAGGAGACCTGTTCAGACACAGCGTTAGTCCACGGACAGTGCCGGCAGCCTGAGCCGACAGTGAGACGCAGGGACAGTGCAGAGACAGAATGCGAGCGAGTTGTGAGCGACTGCGGGAGTGGGAGGGGGGAGGGGAGGGAAGGGGGTGCAGATGCCCTCATGGGGAGGGACAGACACGAACGCCTACACTGTTCAGAAACCTCCTAAGATCCTTGGCTTTACTTTTCCAGTAGGAATTGAGTGACAAGTTTCCCAGGATAATTCAAGTAAACGTGCAAACTACATTCTAAGGAAGTTTAAATATCCCATTTACAGATGAGGAAAATAAAGCCTTCAGGAAAAAGAAAAAAAACCCTCAATTTCTGAAGTTAGAGTTAATGATGGAACTGGGATGAGAAAAGGATATTCTGGTCGATGTGGAAATCAAGAAATATATTTTACTCAGATAGGTTCTGTAAACTGGCAATGTAAAACTCTACCTTTGTAATTCCTTGCAGAGTTAATTAATGTGAGAACTGAGTTAGAGATGAGCTCTGACCATGTCTGGGAGAAGGTCTCTCCGTCTCCTAGACGGTGGGGCAAGAACCAGGAAAAGAGATGGAAATAAGTTGGGGGGTAGGTCATATCGTATCTTACAAATCCAGAGAAAAGAGGAATGTAGCCAATATTTTCTAATAACTATAAATGGAGTATAGCCATTAAAAATTATGAATCACTCTGTTGTACGCCTGTAACATATAACATTGCACATGAGCCACCACACTTCAACAAAAAATAATGATAACAATCATTTTAAAATCCAGAGAAAAAAGAATGTTGTGAGGAAGGGAGTGGTTAATACTACGTGGAATCCCTCTGATTTGCTGTCCAGTGCCCTCCACCACTATGTAAACAACTATGTTCAGTCCTTTTCTGCTTCCTGGAAAAGCCAGCTTACAGAGCTATAGGCATAAACAGGAACCTGTATACGCATGCGTGCAGACACAGACCTTCCTCGAATTATACTCAGAGAAAATAAAAACGATCAAACATAAACTTCTTCTGCTTCCTGCCACTAAGCTTAGAACTTTGGGGGCTTCCCTGGTGGCGCAGTGGTTGAGAGTCTGCCTGCCGATGAAGGGGACATGGGTTCGAGCCCTGGTCTGGGAAGATCCCACATGCCGCGGAACAGCTGGACCCGTGAGCCACAACTACTGAGCCTGCGCATCTGGAGTCTGTGCTCCGCAACGAGAGAGGCCGCGATAGTGAGAGGCCCGCGCACTGCGATGAAGAGTGGCCCCCGCTCGCCGCAACTGGAGAAAGCCCTCGCACAGAAACGAAGACCCAACACAGCCAAAAATAAATAAATAAATAAAATTGGTTGCAGTTTCTTTAAAAAAAAAAAAAAACACTTTGCCTGCATCCATAGAGTGCCAAAGACAGCTAACTTTCTCTCTTTTTTCCATTTTTCTTTATTGTGGTAAAATACACATAACATAAAATTTACCATTTTAACCACTTTTAAGCATACAATTCAGTGGCATTAAGAACATTCACAATGTTGTACAGCCATCAGATTTATCTCCCCAAATCTCTCATCATCCCAAACAGAAACTCTATACCCATGAAATAATAACTCCCCATCCCCTGCTCCTGGTAACTTCTATTCTACTTTCTGTCCCTATGAATTTGCCTGTTCTAAGTACCTCATAGAAGTTGTGTCATACAATATTTGTCCTTTGGTGTCTGACATTTCACTCAGCATAATGGCTTCAAGGTCCTTCCTTGTTATAGCCTGCGTCAGGATTTTATACACTCATTTCCTTAAGGCTGGATGATATTTGGTTGTGTGTACAGACCACGTTTTGTTTATCCATTCCTCCACGGATGGGCACTTGGGTTGCTTCTATTTTTGGCTATTGTGAATAATGCTGCTATGACCATTGGGGTGCAAATATCTGTTTGAGTCTCTGCTTTCAACTTTTGGGGGTATATACCTAGAAGTGGAATTGCTAGATCATATGGTAATTCCATTTTTAATTTTTTGAGGAACGAAGAACTGTTTTCCACAGTGGCTGTACCGGTTTACCTTCCCACCAGCAGTGCACAAGGGTCCTAATTCAGTTTCTCTGTATCATCACCATTTTTAAAAACTGATAACCATCCTAATAGGCATAAAGTAGTATCGAATTATGGTTTTGATTTGCATTTCCCTAATGACTAGAGATGTGGAAAAGCCAGGGTGAGATCTCAGAGAGTGGTGATGCCTTAACCATGTGCTTCTTGTTTAGGCTGAGGGCCTCTCGCATCCTCGTCAAGGGAAGTTTAACCTCCCCCCTTTCATACAACAGGAGAACTGCCTCTTAATATTCACAGCCCTCTTCTTCCATGGTTGTAGGCCCCTGAATTTGTCTGGGCATGTGGTCATCCAAAGTGGATGGTACCTTTCCCACCCTCTCCTGCATCTCAATGTGGCCGTGTGACCAAGTTCTGGCCCAAGGCGTGTGAGGAAGGGTGTCCTGTGAGGGCTTCCAGGGAGGGAGCTTCTTTGGGATGCAGTCCGCGTGTGCGTTCTGCCCCTTCTTCTGTTTCTTCTCTTTCATCTCACGGCCTGGCCCAAGGATGCTGCCAACTTAGACCATGTACAATGGATCCAAGCCACAGACAGGATGGGGTCCCTCAGAAACTCCAGCCAGGAACACGGTGGAATGTTTTTGTAACCAGAGATAAATTCCTGTCTTCTTTAAACCACTCTCACTGTGTATTGTTGTCATTTGTGGCTGAATCCAATGGTAATGGATATTTCCAAATACGTGTCTCCTTCTTTAAATGCTAACGATACTGGTCTGTCCCCTTCTCTTTAAGACCCATTTTTCTGCCTGTGCTCAAGATTTGCTCCCACCCCACCCTCTACATTCCCCGAGGGCCCTCACCCAGTCCGACACCTCCTGTGCCCCCCTTCATGCCCCCCTGTAGCAGCCCCTACCACACACATTCAGAGCCGGCTTCCCCATCTTACAAAGGTAACAACCTTCTCTCCATCTGCAGCCCACCCTTGGTCTCCCTACTTTCTCTCTCTTTAAAAAATTTTGAAATAATTATCCACATTTTTATTCTCACCCCACTTTATCCCCACACTATGGCTCCAGCCCACAAGACTGTTCTCCCAAGAGGACAGAAGATATTCATCCCTAAGTCAGACCTTACTTGATCTTCAGCAGCATTTGATTAGGCTAACACTCCTGCCTTCCCCAAACACATGTCCTCTGACCCCGATGCCGTCATCCTCTCCTGGTTTTTCTCCCATGTTTTGGCCACTTCTCGTCAATCGTTTTCCCAAGATCTTGTCCCTTCCCAATCCTTAAATCCTAGTTGTCTGCCCCATTTCTCTTCACCTCCTCTCTACTCTCTTCCTGGGTAATTAACTGTGTCTGTGTTGAAGACCGTCTTCATTCAAGCTCAGATAACTTTCCAGGGTTCCAGAGCCGTCCAACTAACTTCATAGTGCAGTGCTCTGTGTACACCAATAAAACCATTATGACCCAAACTGCATTCATCACCACCCCCCTAAAACCTGCCTGTGTCCCATTTACCCAGATACTAGAAGTCCTCTTCCATTTCCCTTTCTCACACACCATTGTTTTTGCTCTCCATCTCCAGGTCACACCCTCTAAGTCCAGGACCCTTGGATACCCGTGTCTCTGCGTCTCCGCCAGGTATTCTCACCTGGTTAACTCATGCCTGATTGGCTGCCATACCTCTACTCTTGTCCCCTTTTAATTCACTCCCCCACTGCAACTAGAGGAACATTTTAACATTTTTAAGTAACCCAAACAATGTTATTTAACGATTAAAACTGCAAAGCTAATCATGCTACTGTCGGGCATACAGCCCTTCCACACCCTTTCTTCCCTCAGAATACACTCTTTAACAAGAACCATAAAGCCATTCAAGGTCTGACCTGTGACTACTTCTCTACCTAAACCCCTTGTCTTTCTACCTAGAACCTGCCCCTCCACCCCCGCTTTATCCCCACAAACTATACAAACACATTCAATCTAGCCAGATGGGATACTGGATTCCTAAATTCCTACCATTCTCTCCTGCCTCTAGGCTTTGGCCTACGCCATTTCCTTTCATTGTAACACTTTTCTCTCCTCTTACCTGGTTGAATCTCTTCACCTTTGTGTCTCAGCTTTAACATCTCTTCCTTCTAGAAGAGTTCTCTGACCTCAGAAATCTAGATGCTGCCATAGCAAACATGACTTGCTTTTATCCCAGCACATAGTATGTTGTATTGAATTGTCTTACTTCACTGAGTATAAGAACCAGGACCTGTTGTTTATGGCCAGCACACAGTAGAGTCTGAATAAATCATTCTGGAGTGGATGATATATAAATGTAAGTAAGAACTCGGCCATGCCCTTGAATCTATGATTTTGCTTTTTTTTAATCATTCACCTTGGTGATGTGGACGTGACAAGTCTATATCACTTGGGGATGACACGAAGCTGATGGTGACAGCTTATCAGAATACAAAAATAGTCTCAGTGGATTTAAATAATGGGCCCACGTGAAATGAAATTTCATATACTTAAAAGCAAGGATGGGAGAGGTCTTGAATAATTTTAGTCAGGGTAATGAGTGCAACGCCAATGAGCAATCGCATGGAATATCTGAAAAGGAAAAGAAATGAATATAATAATAAAGTGGTCCTAGATATAAAGTCCAAACGGTGGTAGTTAATAGCCCACTCCACACCCTACCGATCAGACTATATCAGGAACAATCTCTCTGGTAATGCCTTTTAGTGGATCATTATCAAACTGGAGCAACGTTAGAAGATAGTGATCAGGGTGATTAGTGGTCTAGAAGTGATGCCCGTGATAAAGACGAGAGGGAACTAAGAGTGTCAAGATAAGATAACTTGGGTCCATAATAGTCTTCTCTTAGAAAGAAACTGCATCACACAATATTACTTGTATTCTGAGTGGCTCTAACTGGCATAAGTTACGAAGAGGCAAATTTTTGCTCCACGTAGATTCTCCAGGATTGTATTCAACTGCAAGTAATTGAAACCTAATTATATGGGGATTTTTTTTCCATAAATAATAAGTGTGGACATAGGTATTCCAGAGCTGGCATCACTGCTATGTTTTCTTGAACTTGGGGTCCTTCTGTTAGATTGAGCCATGTGAAATTGTTCATACTCAGCTATTTTTGATTTACTAAAACAGCAAGTCCATTTAGTTCAACCTAAGAGCTTCCTGTTTTGCCATTCTGGATGTGTTTGCCATTCTGATGCCATTTTGTCCTCCTGTTTGCAAGTTGGTTCCTGGACCCCTGCGTAGTATGCCAGGCTCTCAGTCAAGAAAAGGCTGGAGGAGGGGGGTGGTAGGGTTCACAAAGCACAGCCTTCCTGAGTATAACCCACAAACTCCCACCCGGGAAACTTCTGCTCACTTTCCATTGGCCTGACCTGCATGGCATGACCATCCTCACAGCTCTAAGGAAATCTCAGAGGTATGTATTATAAACAGGCACATTGCTGCCCTGAACAAGTTTAGAGCCCTGTTTATAAAGAGGAAGGATAGAATTTATACTGAACAGTATTTTCTCACAGAGTTTATCCACTATGCAAAGGGAGGCTAGTATCAGTTGATCTCCACTGTATCTGCACTGTAGAGTCATAGGTGTTTCAAAGCAGAGGTGACCTTGCCCCATTCTGATCCATTTAATGAGAATTTTTGTGAGTTGAATCTGGGCCTCTGCTTATGACAATCTCCACAGGCGATTTGGATAGATAGCCGGAACTGGGACCACGACTCTGGCAGTGAGCATGTGCTCACTGGAAATCCTGGAGTTGGTGAGCAGGAATTAGCGAACATCATTCAGGTGGGATGGTTGTCTTGGGTGGGGGATCGGGCTAACTCCAAGGTACCTCCCGCAACTCTAGAAGTCCAAAAACGCTTCTGGGTTTGATGATTAAACTATTCTAGCCTTGGACAAGGATTCAGCAGTGCAAGAAAGTAATGAAAAAGTGGTGATAAGACATTTGGATCCTCCTATTCAGAAGTTTTACGGGAAAAGGAAGAAGAAATATAGAATAATCATTCTTATTTGCTTTCAGACTGGGCAAAATGGTTTATCTACCTGCAGATGTCTGTGCATCACCAATTGCATTGAGAAAGAAGGTTGTCAATCTTTTCATGTTTGGGCCAGGTGTCCTCTGGCTGTTTAGAGGACAGTCAAATGCCGTGGGGGGCAATGGATGGTGAAGAAAGAGGCAGAGCAGGTTGGAAGAAGCAAGTAAGAAGCACTCGCCCACTTTCCTTCTCCAGATAAACAAATCCCCCCAGTCACTCTCCTCTTTTCTCAGGTGCACCCTTCCCTGGCCCCTGGTGCCCCCTCTGATGCCAAAGTGGTTCAGAGAGCAGTCGCTTCCTCCACACCTCGGACCCACTGACCACTGGAGGTCCCACTTCCTGCTCTTGGGTGAGTTTAGCCAGGAAGAGTGAGCTCATCTCCCGCTCCCTGGGCGCCTATCACATCTGGTTTACATCTGGTTATAACCAGGAGGGATTACTGATGTGTGGGATTACATATTCAGGGTCCAAAAAAGATCTTGTCGGAAGAAGATACGAGTTGAATCTAATAAAAAGACTTCAGAAAGGGTAAGTTTCGAGGCCAGGCTGCCGCGTGCACAGTACAACACAGGCATAGGAGAAGGAAGGGTTAATTACAGCTCACCCTGAGTCTATAGGGTTCTGTGGCTCCTCACACACCTAAGGGCGTCTTTCTCTCTCTCTCTCTCTCCCCCCTTTCGTCTTATCCATAAACGCGGGTCGCCCGTGCGTCAGGTACTGTGCTGAGTGGGCAGATGTACAAGGCGGTCCCGGGCCTCCAGGAGTTCACGGGCCAGTGAGGGGAGACAGACGTGTCAGCAGGTAGGCACACAGATGTCAGCGGACACGAAGGCCGGAAGGAACTGCCAGAGCAGTGGAGGCAGAACAGAGAGAAGGAGGGGCTCCAAAGGGACGCCGAGCCTGGAGTTTTGTCCTGAGTCACAACAAGCGTTTTCCAGGTGGGCGGGGCAGCCCTCAGCAGGGGGAGCATGTGCCCGAGTACTAGGCGGCGGAAACCTCAGAAAAGCCCTAGGAATCCACGGACCGGGGGTAGGGTGAGGCGAGAGGCCGGCGCCCCTGGGTCATGCCTTTCCAAAGAGCTGAGACTTCATTTTATCCTGATCCGGAATCAGGAGAGGCTACATCCTGTAATATTCTGGGCTACTCGGAGCACACTGGGAGGAGATTTACCTTAAAAAGAACATAAAGTAGCCAGAATAACTTTAGAAAAGGGCCATCAGCACCCTATCTATGAATGATTATACAGAGAAATATAGGAGAAAAGCTTGGAATATTTAACTAAGGGAGAAGGGGAGGGAATCCTGTTTTCAAATATTTGAAGAAAAGTCATGTGGAAGAAAAATCAGCCTTGTGGGTAGTAGTATTAGCAGCAATCATAATACTATTAGGTGATATTTACTGAGAGCTTACTATGTGCCAAGCACTTTATCTGCAGTAACTTATTTAATCCTCATACCAGCCTTAAAGGTAAGACTCAGAAGTAGCTCTGTTTTATACAAGAGGAAACTGAATCACCCACAGAAGTTGATTAAATCGCCAAAGGTTTCAGACTAGGAAGTGGCAGAGCCAAGGTTTGGACCCAGGCAATCCAGCCGCTATGTTGTGTGTTCTCTCCAGACCTCGAGCAAATGGCTGGAATGGATAAGAAGACAGATTCTCCTTCTCCTTTGTCTCCCTGTCTTCCTGAACGGTCAGATGTAATAGCTCTCCGGAGAGATGCAAGTTCCCCCCATACTGGAGACAGAAGTTAGGGGACCACTGCAGCTGTACTTTTGGGGTGTTAGAGCTCCAAGAGAGGGATTGAACTAAACCATCCTGAACGTTCCTCTGGGTTCGGCTGGCTGCGACTCTGGCTTGCCTGACACAGCAGCGTGAACACTTTGTGAGTTACCCAGTGACTGCACTTGGTACAAATTTGCATGATAGCTCTGCTCCCCTGGCGCCTCCTACACCTGCTGACTCCATCAAAACAGGCAAGCTTTCACTCCTGCCTGCACTGCAGGGTCTGACCTGGCTTGGAGGGGAGGGCCAGCATCACTCTGCCTAACACAGTAGCTGCCAAATTGCCATTGGGGTTCTGAGCACGGAGCCTTTGTCGCCTGTGAGAAGGAGAGCGGTGGAAGCAGCAGGCTTCATAGCCAGTTCCTGGGGAGCGAGCGGGAGTGGAGGCCAGGAGGGAGAAATGCAAAGCTTCACACTTATGAATGGAGTTTCTGCCAAGGCTCACCATCACTTAGCTTGCTCTAAACCTGCCTCTAACACATTCATTCTTGACCCATATTCACATATTCCAAGGCTCCTGAATTTCTCCTATAGGGTTGATCGTTATTGTTCCTGAGTCCCCCTACCTGAAATGCCGTGACTAGTTCATCCTTTCTTCCCACCTGAAGGATGCCTTCTTGATGAAGAAGCGCATGCATGTACGGATATGTGATACAGTATGTATGATACAGTGTGTAGTGTTTGTGTGCACACACACCACTCACACGTTCCAACTTTGGTCGTCCGTCTGTGACTGTGTTCATATTCTTAGCTTCCTACAAACAGAGACTGCTTCTGAATATTTTCTTCTAGCACCACTACCTTTCAAGGAGTAGACTCAAAAAGACGATTTGCGGAATTGCAAAATGTGGGACTTGAAATGAAACTTGAAAATCTTTTAGTCCAACTGCTTTATTTTAGAGATGAAGCAACTGAGGCTCATGGAGTGGATGTGTCTTATTCCAGGTCGGAGAACATTTTCAGATGACTTGAGAGGTATGGTTTGCAAACCTGGCCACAGATTGGAACCCCTTAGAGAGCTCTGAAAAATATCCAAACAGCTCACAATGAGACTGTGATGTAATTGTTCTGGGATAGGGTCCAGACATTGACACTTTTATAAAGTTCCTCAGGTGATTCTATGGTAGAACAAATTTGAAGACCACTGGCTTAGAAAATGGGAATATTGCAAATAAAGATACATTGCACCTACCCACTGAGGACCTTCTAACATCTGACACAGGGTCAGAAGAGGTAGAATTGCTCCAGGTTGCTTGACTTGGAAGAATCATGGGTCCGTGAGAAAGGCACTTACCTGTTCTCCTACAGGGGAAAAGCTAAGAAGCATCACCACCACTATGGGAATGCAGACAGAAGCAGTGGGGTAAGCAATGTTCCTAAAGCATCCGGGGGCAGCTACAGCACACAATGTGAGCGGAAGAAAAGCTCGACTCCCTTTGGGTACATAAGGCTGAACACACAAGTTGACAATTGAAAGAAGACTTGTGTCCCAACCACAGTTGGAGCATCAGAGGAGAACAAATAAATGACGACGTGTGTCTATTATTCCAGGAACCCTAAATTAGGGTGTGATGAGTGGGTAGCAAAAAAAAAAAAATAGGTTCTCAGAAGGGAGGTCATCTTAAGTCTACCTTGAAATTTGAATCCCTCAGAGTCCCCTGAACTGCATTTGCCTCACCCCGACCAGCTGCCTCAGCAAACCCTGCCCTGCCCTGTGTAAGTGGCCCCCATTGCCCCCTTTGACCGTCTAGTTCTATGCAGAAGGCAGGGCACAAACGTGGTGGACAGGCCGCTGGATAGGATGGCAACGGTGCCAAGAATCAACCAATAACTCGAATGACAAGAGCCAGTAGTCACAAAGCCAACCACCTCACACCAGGTTTCGCCATCCTTGTGCTAACTGAGGGAGCGTCACACAGCCCTGAGCCCCTTGCGGCAGGAGTCAAGGTGGTGTAGCAGAGGCAGCAGCTGCTACAGGATGGACCCAGAGCCAGGTGGAGCTTCCTCCCCCAGTGCTCCCCACCTAAAAACAAGCATCCAGGGTTGCTGTGTTCTTCCCGCCCATCATAATTTGCACAAGCAACTGTGCAGGAGGCCATGACACGCAACATGCCCCCCCTTGCTTCTGGTCCTGTTGCTTCTTCCCAATGTGATTATAAAGAACGGCAAATCAAATCAAATCTGGGAGACTGTACTCTTTTTTTTTTTTAAGAATTTTTTTGATGTGGACCATTATTAAAGTCTTTTATTGAATTTGTTACCATATTGCTTCTGTTTTATGTTTTGGTTTTTCGGCCACGAGGCATGTAGAATCTTAGCTCCCCAACCAAGGATCAAACTCGCACCCCCTGTATTGGAAGGTGAAGTCTTAACCACTGGACCACCAGGGAAGTCCCCATACTCTGTCTTTAGTTGCTTTGATCACTGATATATTCCCAGCACCTACGACAATGCAGGGAACATAATAGGAACTCAATAAACACTTGCCAGGTGATTGAACCAACGGACAAATAAACAACTAGATCTAGTCTGTGTTGGATTAGAGTTTGGTGACACCACCACCAAGGAGAAGCAAAGGAGGCACCTCTGGAGAGTGAATTTGAATGAGCAATTGAAGCCAAAACCCGTCCATCTTTTGAACATTCTTCTATTACTGTAAAGGACAATACTCTTCGAGAAGCCAAAAAAAAAAAAAAAGAAAGAAAGAAATCAAATTTAGTAACCTAAGATGTCCTTAGTAACAGAGCTGAAGAACGTGTTTTCCAATATTTGGTTTCTCAGCTTGACAGTCTCTCTTGAAATACTTTTTTCTCAGCAATGAAAATGTGAATCGTTGTTGGTTTGTTCTGCGGTTTGCAAATGACTTACAGAGCTCTTCTGGCAGAGTTTCTGTTTTTCTTCTTGCAAGTAAACCAAAGGCCATTTCTCTAATATGACTTAAGTGGGGGAGATTCTGAGATCTCCTGTCCTGGTTTTGGAAAGAGGAGAAAAGGTAGGGAGGCAAGCAGAAAGAAGAACGAGGGCACGGGAGCAAGCAGGTTGTAGAAGCTAAACAGAAGCAGGAAAGAGGCAAAGGGAAAAGGGACGTGGAACACCGGAGTGTCGGGGACACGCAACAGCTGAGGACGCTGCCGTCACTGGGGTCCCAGCCACACTTATGGGGCATGAACTCGCCACTGGTTCTTTGGTCCCCCCACCATCACTGCACCGCGTCATCTGGGCTCCTTGTGACCCGGGAGGACAGACCCCCCTCCTCTCCTGGGCAAGCCTGTGCAAGGCAGAGCAGCCCCTGCCAGCTTGACCCAGATCTGTCAGCTGATCAATTATGTTTCCCACGGAGGAGAGGGGAAAATGAAAGGGAGAAAGAAAAGGGGAGAGAGAGAAAGAGAATAGGGAGGGCAGAGAAGAGGAGGAGAGAGGGCAGAAAGACGGAGGGAGGGAAGGGGAGAGGAAGAGAGGGAGAAGCAGGGAGAGCGAGAAGGAGCGGGATGGCGGAGGAACACACATCTCTTCGCGGAAGCTCCTGTAAGTCTAAGCTGCCACAGCAAGAGCGGGCTCAGTCCAGAAGGTTGCAGAAACAGATACATAAATACATAAAATAAAATACAAATTCTAGAGGTTACTGGACGAAATCAGTCAAGGCAGAGGATAGAGTCCTCTTCTTCCCACCCTTTGCCAATACAGCTTAGAGCTGTTTTTTTCCCCTCTAGAACTCTTGGCTTCACCCTCCTCCTCCCCAGGGCCCCTCCCACTGCCATTGGTCCCACCCCCTTGCCCCTCCCTGAACAGTCTCCCCCCTACAAAACGATGGGAGGTATGGTCCCCACCACACGTCTCTTCTAAATCCCTTCCTGTCTTCACCAGCGCATCCTCTAAGGGCAGGAGGCCTCTGCCACCAGGTGGGAGGAGACACCTGGGAAGATGTGGTACCCAACCCCATCCGACCTGTGCACCGTCGATTACCTTATTTTTGCGTGTTTTCATTTTTTATGTTTAATTAGTTTTATTGAATTTCAAATGACTACAGACATAAAGTAAACATGTAACAAGCCAGTAGAGCAGAAAGAGAAGGAGCTGCGTAAATACCAGCAGGCTCAGCATGGAGCTCCACTTAGCACCACATGTTTGCCGCGTTACAAGCCTTAATGAGTCCTTACAACACCCAGGGGAGTTGCTTCCCATGCTGAGGCAGGTGGGGAGACGGGCGCACAGAGGGAAGTATTTCCACCTACAGAAAACATGGGGGACTTTGAGTTTGGATGTACCTGCTCCCCACCCAGCCGTGCTCAGGCCACCAGAACTGGCTGGAAATCTGGCAGGCACGCTCATTAGGGTATTTGAAGGGTCTGTAGGACCTCTGCTGAGGTTATATATAAAGCAAAGTGGGAGTTTTCTGCATCTTTATCATTCTAGTTGATGGGCAAGAGCAGGTCATGAGCTCCAAACCTAAAAATTCTGGAACAGAGACAAATCCTAGACACAATCATCCTCTCCAAAGTGTTTCCACCAGGAGCAGATGGCAAGAGCATCGCAAATCCTTCCAGTATGTTCCTGGACGTCCCAGAATCACGTGTCCCACATTGACTCAGAAATGTCACCACTGCTTAGGATGTTGAGAGAGCTCACCTCGTCCCAAGGGATAAACTGTGGCTAAAGCCAACACTGGTGTGGTCCATCCATGACACATAGCTGGCCCCAGCCTGGGTCACTGCTCCTCAGGGCTGCCAGACTGCATGGGTGCAGGGGCAGAGCCCCGGGGAGCTGCTGGGACACAGTGCCTGGCAGAGCACACAAGCAGGGGACCAGGAGAGGCCCTTCAGGGACAGAACTCAGCACCCTTCATCTCAGCACCATAGGAGAGGCCACTGGGAAACCACGGAAGTCAGGGGCAGATGTCACAGGGTGAGAAGGGGTTCCAGGGCTCATATTTGGCTTTAAAACTGACAAAGGGAAGAAGCAGCACCAGGACAAGGCTGTGTGCCTGGCAACTAAAGCTGCGACCCAAGAATGGCCCCGGCTGGGACCCTCCGGCCACCTCGATCAAATGCCCCGAGGACCGTCACCGTGTGTGAAGGGTGGAGGTGAGCAGCATTTGTTGTGCCGTCCGCGGCTCACCCATGGCTCGCCCCCAGTTGGCAGCGCCAAGCCTGGCAGCCAGGGTCCACACTGTGAAGCTCCTCTGCAGTCTCCCCTGAACGTCTTTTTGGCCATG
The DNA here is from genome assembly GCF_949987535.1 of Balaenoptera acutorostrata. Lineage (NCBI taxonomy): Eukaryota > Metazoa > Chordata > Mammalia > Artiodactyla > Balaenopteridae > Balaenoptera > Balaenoptera acutorostrata. The sequence continues at coordinate 109,805,861 of NC_080072.1, read as the reverse complement.
CTTCCAAGTGCCCACAATGCTTACATCAGGCCCAGGATCCCATCATCCCAAACCGATTTTTCACTTTGCCAGTAACCATTGTTATGGTCTCATCTGCCCCCCTCACATCTCAGAAGCTCTGCCCAGCTCAGGCTGCGGCTGGCACCCAAGCGTTTACCGTGAGTGGCAGGAACTTGGCCAATCCGCCCAGCTGAACGGTGTCCATGTTGCTGGTGCCCAGAGAACGAGAGGGTGAACCTAGCCCCATCTCCTCCCCCTTCCCCGCTGCCCTGCCTGTGTGTAAGTGGGCAGGTGCGTTGATGCGGGATGTGAGAAGGTGAGAGAAAATGAGAAAGGTAAGACAGGAATCTAGCCAAGCTCCTCGGAAGGTGCTGAAAGGAGCATTAATCCTTCGAAGGAGAAACGGTCGGGTTCCCAGGAGGAGAGAAGCTGCAGCACCACCAGCCATTCCTGTCAGAGCCTCTCAGTGGCAGAAGGTGGGCGGCGTGCTGCAAAGGACAGCGGCCTAATCCCGGTCCTCACTCTGGTTCCCAGGAACTAGGAGGAGCTCTTGTTAATCAACCTCAGATCTTCTTAGGGCCAGAGCCCCAGGGCGCTAATCACCCCCTCCCTCCCGCCCATCACTAATCAGTGCTGACTCCCTCCCCATCTAAGCTGGATCATGGTTGCTGGTGGGGTAGAGGTGAGGAGCAGGTCAGGGAGGGGTCCGTCACCCGCCCCTAGCCCCGGACACCTTTTCAAGAAGGCAAGAAACCCAGGAAGTAACGGCTTTAGGAAGAGCCAGCTTAAAACAAAAACAGGAGGAGAAGAAAAAATTGCCTTAGAATGTGTACTGCATTCTAACTAGTCCCACTGGGTCAAGGCAATAGGGGTGGATTATTGCAGGCAAGACGTGGCTGCCTCAGTAATTCTGTGAGTTTGATAAGAGGTAGCTGGCCGACTCCAGCTCCCACCCCCTTGAAGAGAAAACACACATCATGTTGGCTGGCCCAACTGGCATGTGGCTCAGGGGTCTTGGGGGTCCCTTTGCCTTAAAATTGGGCAGCCCGGTTCTTTTGTGACACTTTGAAGGCTATTCAGAACTGGCTCGAGGTGGGTAGAACAAATAAGGCCATTATTCGTCTTAGGAAAAGCAGGATTTGGTAGAATGTGAGGAGAGCTGGGGTAACCAAGTCACCTCCATCCCCACCCCAAGACGGCAACAAGAATGCAAAATCAGAATTCCCCCTGGAGAATTTTGCATCACCACTTCCTTCCCATCTATTCAGGAATGATTCAAAGTATGAGCAAATATGCTTCCCTGCATTTATTTCTGATGAAAAAAAAAATCACGTATGCTAATTTATATGTAAATTCAGCATGGCCCTGGGGCTCCTGGCATGCAGCCAGTGGGGCTGTGGATGGTGGAATTTTGGCCATTGTCTCCGGTTTGAAGTTACAGATGGAAGAGACACAGACCTCAGGACAGATGGAAATTATGGCGGTCTTGGGACCTTCCCTGTCCCTTCCTCTGACCCCTCACTCCACCCCTTGCCTAGTGAGTTTCCGCTTCTGTGGTTAACATGATAGAAGCTGTTCCCCTGAGGCTCCCTGGCTCTGGACTCAGTTTCCCCCCTGCCAGAGTTGGGGCTCTGACCTCACTGGTGAGCCCCTGTTCACCCAGTACAAGCTGGGGTTTGCACACACGTGCGCGTGCACACACACACACATGCTGCCACAGCTCCTTGTTACGTAAGAGGAGTCAATCAGGGCTGCTGCCACGTGGCCTCCTTCACTCTCACACCCACCACCCCGTGAGGGAGGAGAGACACCCCGAGGCCGGCGCCCCCGAGGCTGGGTGCAGCAGGCGAGGCGAGGAGATCCCGCACAATGGACTTGCTTGCGTCCAACTCAGATCCCTCCGGGGGCCCCCTTCCTCCCCCTCGAGCCTCAGCCGAAGGTACACACGCATTTGATTCTTCCCAGCCTGGTCCCTCTGCCCACCTTGCGTGGTCACCCCTGCAACTATGGCAAGGGGACAGTCCCCAAAGCCCACCCTCAGAGGGAGGTCAGCGGGACCCGAGGTGGGGACCAGTCCGGACCACGAAAGCCCCGTGCTGCAGTGGGGAAGGGAATCAGGTGGGTGGGACTCCTCAGCCTTCTCCACCCCCTGGGAGTGAACTTTCCTCTGGGGACTCAGCTGCCAGGGCTGAGCTTCCACAAGGGGTCCTCTGGGAGATGGTGCTGGACCACCCGGGGAAAGTTTCTCTGCCCGTCTCAGTCCCTGGGAGTGCAGGGATCTTCAAAAAAGAAAGAGGCAAGCCAGACCCTCAAAGGATAGGGGGGATGGGAGCAAGCAGGTGGGCAGGTAATGCTGCTGCTGGGACATGAAAGCCGGGACACAGCGCGGGGCCACCCGGTGCAGCGAGTGGACTCAAGGTTGAAGCGGATCCCAAGCCACCCCAGCACCGCAGGGCCACGTCACAGCGCGCGCTCAGCCCCAGCAAGCCTGGCCCCAACTGCAGCCCCTCGGCTCCGCTTCCCAGAAGAGGAAGAAACCGAACATTAGCATTCGACTCTTCACGCCTCTCTCCCTTCAACTTAGGAGAGCTTTCCAGAATTTCAGAGCCCTGCTGGCTCCTACAGCCTCTTACCCGCTTGTCACCATGCCCCGCTGCCCCCCTCCACAAACACACCCCAAAACACATGGGAAACTGCCCCGGCTGCCCACCACTGCTGCAGACTGATCCAGCCCTTCTAGCTGGCTCTCTGACCACGATGCACAGGTACCTGATTATGCCTAGCCTGCATTTTCTGTTTGCTCCTTGCAGAAGCTTTGCAAGTTTACTGGCCGATAGATATTTAAAGTTTCCTCTCGTAATTTCTTCCCAGTACCATAAGCAATGCGTTAGCAGCCCCGTCGCCCTCCGAATCCGTGATTCCATGTGTCTCCATCTATCGTGTGTGTGCAAGAATGTACGGAGGTCCAGGGGACCAGCACACAGCCACGTACCGAACGGGAGCTCCAGACACATTTTACTTCTGCACGTACATCCCCCCCCCCCCGCCCCACACACCCACCCACCGTTCCGGCAGCAGCCAGCATCAAATCAATATCCTCACAGCCTGGGAGGGAGGATGAACTCCCAGCCATGCTGGTCGGACGCTCTCTCCCCCACCTGCAAACCAACCGCACAGCAGAGCCGACTCAGAGAGTCTGCGAATCATCAACAGCACACTGTACAATTCCTGGGTCGACTGTAGGCAAATCAATAGCAAGCTCTTACCTTGAAAGAGAAACAGAGCAGCCAGCGCTGTGAAGATTGCCCAAGAGATAGAATTGTGCATTTTTGCCTGGATGGTTTTCATGATTTTTTTTTTCTTCTTTTTCTTCTTTTTTGTCAGGTTCGGGTTTTTTCTTTCTTTCTTCCTTTCCTGACAGATTGCGTTGCTCTCGAGATGGTGGAAGGAGATTTAAATCCACTGTTTTGCTGAAGGACACCACAAGAAAGCCAAGGATGGGAGAGAGTGTGACTTCTCAGTAATTATCTCTCCTCATACTCTGGCACTGAGACACCTCGTACAATCTGGCCCTGGACAGCCCTCCTACAAGCTGCAATCATTGGTTCTAATCCAAGGATTGACAGAGCTACAACACACGCGCGCGCGGGCGCACACACACACACACACACACACACACACACTCAGGAATCATTTACTGGGCAAATCAGGCTAGCTGATTAAAGAGACAGGAGCCTGGAGAGATGGCATGATAAATGCCACTTTGCCCCTTCTATATTACTTTCATTTTTTAAACTGACAATCTCAGAACCCCAAGCATCAAAAAATCCCTTTCCTTCTGACATTCCCTGGCCTCCTGAACTCAGATTCCGTTTACACTGGAAAAATCCCGCAGCCAGCAACCACTTACAGGAAATTTTAAAGGGACATTTTCATGCTTGGTGAAACTTGCAAAGATGAGTCAGATTTCATTTGTTGGTACTTATTTTCCTCTCCGATGAAAATATCATTCAATGACAAATTTTTTTTCCTCTCTCTCTCTCATCTTTCACCTTTTCCAATCAACCTCCTACTTTGTTGCTTTGAAAATAATAAATAACTTTCTATTTTCTTCTCCTGTCACTCCTGTTTCAGAATATCTGTATTACTCTTATATTTCATTCACTAAGTTTATTTCCTGAAGTCATCCATGTGTGTATGATACCGTGAAAAGAGATGGGGCTTCTGAGATTTGAGAAGAGCTGCAGTCCGAATATGGAGAAGATTCTCCAAAAGGGAACAAGGGGTGAGTTTATTCTACATGCCTCAGTCAATCCACTTTCACTAAGATAAATAATGTAAGTGCTTGTGGTTTATTTAAACTGCAGCAAGACAGACTTAGGTTAGACACACTGAAGGACTTTCTGAGTATAGACTTTGTGTGTGGTTGCAAAATGTCCTCAGAGAGTTGCAGACATGCATCTCCTTGATGATGGGTAAGAATATAACTCTGACAGAAATAATCTAATGGATGTGATGACTTTTTGAGAGATCTGCTAACTCTAAGGTCCTGAAAACTGATGATCTAATTTGTGGTTTTCTCTTACGGGAAGCAAGTTCTGTGATGCACACAAAAATTCTGGAAAACTTAGCCTGTTCACGGCACCTTCCTTAGCTGATTCTGACACATGCATACCATCATGATGCCTCAACACACACATTTTTGAAGTATTTCTTCCAGATTTCCACAGTAATTATGATACTTCTTGTAACCCCCATAATAATTTTAATGTACATATCCTTGAACTGCGTAGAACAGAAGTACTCACCGGGTGCACAGGCGAACTGGAAGCAGCGCTGCCATTTTGCACAAGCCTCAGAGGCGCTGCTCACCTTGTGCTGTGCGTGAAGGAGAGAGGCGCCCCCCGCAGGTGTGCAGCCCCACGGCTCTGAATGGAAGGGGCGGTGGGGTCTGGAGACCTGGATCCTAGCTGCAGCTCCACACAAACCGAGGGACTGGGAGCAGGTCATTTTATTTCTGTGAACCGTGGCCTCTCGTCTGTACAGTTAAAGGGCTGTGTCTCAAGTCTCTTTTCATTTTAAAGGCTTTCCATGTTAACTTTTTTTTTTTTCTGCCACTGCGTTCTAATTCACGCGTCCACCAAAATGCCCTTGATGTTCTGATCTCCCAAGGGACAAGCATCTTATCTCTAGACCGGTCTCCTTGTGCAGTGCTCCGCAGAGTGACACGTGCAGTTAGATGCTCCGGAGTGGCTTTGGCCACGGTAATAACCGCCCAGCACAGAAGGCAGGGTGGATTCCTCTACTGCCACTTCACTGCTCTCCAGAGTGACGAGGAAGACAGCGGGTCACCGGTAAGCCTTTCGTCCCTACCTGAAGAGACAGAGACCAACATTTACAAGTGTCCTCACCCGGACCTGCAACAAATCTGTACATTCACCAATTTCTTTTAAGCATCCATAGGCGTGCCCACAGTAATAAACTAATCATTCTAGTTGACAGGTATTGAGCATTTGCTATGTGCCAGGCATGAGAGCCAGTGTTTTGCATGCATTTTTCTCTTTAAGTTCTCACAACCTATGAAGTGGTACACTTATCATCCCCATTTTACAGATGAGGACATTGAGGCTCAAGGAAAACTTGTCCACAGCCGGTCAGCAATGGAGCCAGGATGTGATGTGAACCTGAGCATTTGTCTCTCAGACCAACCTCTAAAATACTATCCTATACTAACTACCATAAGGGACTCAAATAGATATCAGACAGTCTTACGTATAACCCCTTTGCTATTGTTTTTGTTTTGTTTTGTTTTTAAATTTTTATTGGAGTATAGTTGCTTTGCAATGTTGTGTTAATTTCTGCTGTACAGCAAAGTGAATCAGCTATACGTATACATATATCCACTCTTTTTTGGATTTCCTTCCCATTTAGATCATTACAGAACATTGAGTATAGTTCCCTGTGCTATACAGTAGGTTCTCATTAGTTATCTATTTTATACATAGTATCAATAGTGTATATATGTCAATCCTAATCTCCCAATTCATCCCACACACCCCCTTTCCCCCTTGGTATCCATACGTTTGTTCTCTATGTCTCTGTCTCTATTTCTGCTTTGTAAATAAGATCGTCTATACCAATATTTCAGATTCCACATATATGCATTAATATACGATATTTGTTTTTCTCTTTCTGACTTACTCACTCTGTATGACAGTCTCTAGGTCCATCCACATCTCTACAAATGACCCAATTTCATTCCTTTTTATGGCTGAGTAATATTCCATTGTATATATACATCTTCTTTATCCATCCCTTTGCTATTGCTAATAGCCTATGTTATTAAAAATTATATGAAACAACACATACATCCATAGAGAGCATATAGAAAACCCACGTATTACTTTTAGTAATAACTGAGTTGCAAATGGTTGGTGCGGATAATTAGTAATTTTATCTGAATGCAAAGAAGTGATAGATGGACATTTTCTACGATAGTTTTAAAAAGCCCTGTGGAGATGGTGAGAGTCATGCTATACCTTGAAAGTGAGGTAGAGACCAGATCTGAAGCAGAGGGAAGAATGCACAGTCAAGCGATACCATAAATCAAAAATGGAGGATGGAAATACACCACCTAACTCTGGGGCTCTTGAAAGCTGTTTGAGAGCCCTGATCTTGCCCTGCTATGTTGCCATAAAATTTTTAAAAGATTTTAAAAAATGAACCCTGGCACAAATTCTGATCCATCTTAGTTACCCTCTACGCACAGATAATGTACCCGTGCCTGACACACACGGGCACACTCAACAGACACCCGTCACGGTCAGCACAGCTTGGTGACCGCGCTCACAGGCTGGGCTGCATCCAGCCGGTTCAGATCCCTGGGGCCGTGGGACCTTGGCTGAGTCATCTCAGCTCCACGTCTGAATGGGGATACTAGCTATAACTCATGCCCACCATCACCATACGTCGTAACCATCAGCTAGTTTTCATTTGTTTTACCGTTTTAGTCAAATGGAGACTGAAGTGGTCTGCTACGTGTCCTAGGGAGGAGCTCTCGGTGCTTGTGAACCAAACCCCTGGGGAGCTTCCTTCCAGAATCGCACCTCCTGCGTTCACCAAGGTGCAATCTCTCCTTAGGGACTGTCAAACCCAAAGTCTAGTTTGGACTCTGAGTACTGCTCAGTGCTAAGCTATCTGGAGACCTGTATCTCTTTCAATGCTGGAATTTACCATGGAGTAAAATTCGCCAGCGGCCTACATGTTTCACAGAAGCACACAATGGAGAAGACATCTTTTCCTCTCCTCTGATGTGGGTTGGACGCAGGGGCACCCACATAGGCCTGTTGGATATTCAAAAGATCATTGGTATAGTTACAGAGGAGAAAGCGGGTCCACCCAGGGGTTTGCTCAACCAGGCCCATCCCTTACCTAATGGATGGATCACATCAAAGCAGTCTGCATTTTTCCTTTCCTTTTTCCATTTTAATCTCAGTCTTTCGGGCCTCAGGGCTGGGAATCTGCTCTGCTGCAGCTGCCCCAAACAGCGTGTGTCTGGATCCTTCCGTATGGGGTGGCCCGGGCCGTGCAGGGATTCTGTGACTCTGGAGGCCCTGACCAGGGGGGAGCTCTCATTGGAGGACACCCTTGGAAATCGCAGCTCTTCACTCAACAATCAGGGGTCCTTCCGCCGAGCTCGGAGGCTCAAGTACTTCTCATCAGGTGTCTGCAGGACGAGATTTGCCTCTTGGATTGGCCAGATGCACGGTATGCACCATTTACTTCCCAGTTCAAGGGTCAGAGGAGGGTGAATGGTCCTAGGACAAAATTAACGTCAGGAAAGGGGCCTCCTGTTGTAGGCAGAATGGTATTTTCTCACCATCCACACTCCGTGAAGCTAAGAGAAATTTACCGCAGAAGTGATTTTTCTGTTTGCAGATTAGGAAGGAGGAAGAGGAATAAGAAATAAGGAATAAGGAAGGGGAAACGGATGAGGTCTTTAACTTCTGAGGAGAGGCAACCAGGATGGCATTTTGTGAACCGTTCATCATCCGGGAGCTGAAGCTTCTCCGCGGTGAGCAAGGGCAAATGGGGACTGATTCTCTGTGAACTGGCCCGTGCACACCTGGCCCCTCGCTGAACCGGACGGCAAGCCCAGACAGCAAGCCCCAGAAGGTCACAGCGGGCTCAGCTGCCCCGCGGTCCGAGGCCAGCTGAACCTGAGCACAGCCCCCCTGCCTGGGAGGGCGGTGACAACCACACACACGTGGGGGGCCTGGTCCACGGCTGGAGACGGAGGCCCGTGAGGAGGAGGAGGAGGTGTGTGCTGGGGGGTAGGGGGTGGGCAGCGGGTTTTATTCCTCGCAGCCGTTATGGAAAGGACCACGGGGGCTTCAACCTAAAGAGCAGCCCTGAAATAACGTTCAGGACTTGACAGATGCCACTGCTCCACCCTGCCTCTGCCCGCTGTGGCCTCCTGGCCGAGGCTGGGTGGCGGTGAGCCCGCCTCTGGGGCAGGGGGCACTGCCTGCCCTCCCACAGCTGGGGTGGAGCAAGGGGCCCAGCTCTGACTTGCAGTGTCCCTTCCGGAGGGAGAAAGCCAAGCTGGAGGAGGAAGGCGGTCCCCACATTTCCAAGGGGTCTCCCTGGAAAGCCATCTTGAATGTGCCTCCCGTGTTATACGGTCACTTTTGATGTGAACACGTGACGTGGCCAGGGTACCAATAATGCTGGAATTCCGTGGGGTCTATTTTGAGAATTCTACTTAAAGCCGATTCCCTGATTTATGGATAATTTGCCTAAGCTGATATTACAATGAAAGTCGAACCCTTAGCAGCACAGAGATTAAGGACACAGAGATTTATATCCACGTTCCTACAAGCGGAACATGGTCCGTGTTTTCTAACTGGAATTATAGGCACAAGTCATCTCACCTGGGTTTCTACGAGCTATCATCATCATCTCAAAAAGAAGCCATACGGCGTAGTAATATAACAGAAAGAATTTAACATTTAAAATCAGAAGACCTGGATTTGAGTCTAATTCCATTTATCAGCTTCAATTCTGCGATCCTCAATTTTCTCATCTCATCTCATCTCCGCCCATCTTGTCCTTAAAGTGGAAATAATAATATCTACTTCACAGAGTCGATGTGAATTAACCAAAATGAAGACTCTCAAAGCCCTGATACGACGTCTAACACACACATTGGCTCCAATGTCTTTATAATGAGCTTGCTTGAAAAAGCCAGTCATAATGCTGGGTAATATTCAGCATGAACTTGACCGAGAGTCACTGCCCCCGGGATGCTTGTTGCCAGCAGTTTTCTCTGGGCGCTGTGGGAGGTGGGGACTGTTGGCACACTGTCCTTCTCGCCCCCAGGAATCAGCTCCATGTGGCTTGACTGGGCTGCTACCCTCTCGGTGCGGAGGTGGGCAAGTGGCCCAGGGCTGACCAATCAGTTTCTTCCCTGAGAGTTTTCTAGGCACTGTTTGGAAACAGATGCTGCTCCGGAGGGTAAACTTCCTAACAGATGGAGAAAGTCTGCAAGGAAAAAAGTCAACCAAAACTAGGAGGAGAACCGAGAGGAGAAAGCATCACTGAAAGTAGGACAAGTCAAGCCTGAAGGCAGACACACACCCTTATTTGCTTCAGTTATTTCAGATTGAGTTTCTGTCACTTGCAACTGAAAGCATCTGGACTGAAGGGTCCAATGTGGGGACAGATGAGCACAAACTCCCTTTGCTCCCCTCTCCCCCCCACACTACTTCCCCTGAGAGCTGGCAAATACCTAGATATTGCCTGAAGCCCTAGGAAGAGATGGAGGTGTCTACGGTCCCTTACTTACAAGATTAGTGTTATTATCAAATTGGAATTAAAATAAGGTCACAGACGGAGTCAAGATGGACCAAATCCATCTTCCTAAGGGTTAGGGGGGAGGGAGTAAACCCCTGTTTAGTGAGAGTCTCTGTATGCCAGATGCCGCGCTGGCATTTCCATGTGTCTTCTCACTTAACCCTAACAGCGGCCCTGGAGGCTGAATGCTCTTCCCCTCCGTCGGCAAGTGCAGAGACTGAGTGCCGTGTCCGCGGTTACGCAGGGAGCCACTGGCCAGGCCTTCCCAACACCCAAACCCTGCTCTTCGCCTCACCTTGGTCTACGCTGCAAGTGAAACTGATACCCAGAGTGAAACAATCAGGGTGGTCAGTGAGAGGCATGGGAAAGGCATCAGCCCTGGTCCACTCTGAATACGAGATGGGGCAGTTCATCCATGCCGAGGGGGACCACTGGGCCAAGGGTTGGAGGTGAACGTGGGGCTCCGGGGAAATCAAGGTGACGCAACCTGGTGGGTTTGAGGCTGTGTGTCCAAGAGCACTGAGAAGGCGTGTCATCTGGGCCTTACCTGGGAGGTCTTGATGTCTGAGAGGTGTGAACTGAATTTGAGAAGCAGAGTTGCCGGGGATTCTGAGACAGTGAAAGCAATAGGAACTGGTATTTCTGGAGGTTACTCTGGCGGAACGTACAGTGAATCAAGGCCCTCCCTCAGAGGAGACCCCTCCCTCCTTGGCCTTTGGGGCTTGGACAGCTGCCCACCCAGTGCTTCTCCCTGTCTAACTGGGCGGACTGTGGGGCAGTGGCCCCCTGCTCCTACAGGTCACACGTGTGCATGACTCCGGCACTCACGTGCGTCCCGGCAGCCTGTGCCCCAGGAGGCTGCACAGATTGTGGTATGAGGGTGGGCGCCAGGCTTGAACCTAGAGGTAGAAGGGTCCCTGGGGTACCTGGAACAGCCCACTTCCCTGCATGGGGGTTGATGACTCCGCCTATTTGACAATAAATTGTCACTTTACTGCTTTTGGCCACTTCCCTCTATGTAAATATTTAACTGGAAGACTTTATGGGGAGGAGTCTGGTCTAAGGAAAAGTTTATATATTTCTGAATCGTTTGGCTTCATGCTCTCCTAGAAGCCTGTTGAATTCTACCAGCCAGATTTCGGGAAGACAGTGAAATACACGGCATCCAGGAACGTTTCCATGGGCGTCCCCGACTGTCACTTCACACGGAGAAGTGGTGTCTGGAGAAGGGCAGTGACATCCTCAGGTTCATACGAGTTGAAGCTGAACCGGGAGCAGAGGGAGGTCTTTTAGCTCCATGTCCACTGTCATTTCTTTTTTTTTTTTTTTTTTTAATAAATTTATTTATCTATTTATTTTTGGCTGCATTGGGTCTTCGTCATTGGGTCTTCGTTGCGGTGCGCGGGCTTCTCATTGTGGTGGCTTCTCTTGTTGTGGAGCACGGGCTCTAGGTGTGCGGGCTTCAGTAGTTGTGGCACGCGGGCTCAGTAGTTGCGGCTCATGGGCTCTAGAGCACAGGCTCAGTAGTTGTGGCACACGGGCTTAGTTGCTCCGCAGCATGTGGGATCTTCCCAGACCAGGGCTCAAACCCGTGTCCCCTGCATTAGCAGGCGGATTCTTAACCATGGCGCCACAAGGGAAGTCCCCACTGTCATTCCTTTTACTCCAGAATGTGTACAGATACCTGAAACCGCCTCTGTCCAAGAAAACAGCCCCGTGTGCTCACTTCCCCAAATTGTATTCTTTGTAACTGAAAGTCCTGAATCCTTAAAAGTGTAACCATACCTGGAAGGGGTGGGTGAATTCAGGGGGAAGGGGTTTCAGCTTTGTTGCAAAGAACAGGCTGTGAAAGAAGAGGTGATGGTGAGAACAAAAGAGTCTGTGTGGAATCAGGAGTGTGGGGACAGGGGAGGAGGGAACGAGGGTGGCGACCCCAGGGGCTGGGGGTGCTGACAGGGATTCCAGAATGGGCCTTCCTGGTGATCCTGAGCGCTGCTTTGCAAGGCAGGAGACAGGAGATCTAGTGGTAAGAAGGCACGACGTGATACTCTTAACACCTGGCTTGTCCATGTACAGTCCCTGTAACTACACAGATAGCTTCCGCAGGGAAGGGGGAGGCAACGATTCTTCGAGGAGGGTATCGGCGGAGTCTATGTGGGAGGTGGCCAGCCCAGGCAGCAGTAGCCGTTCATCATAGACATCTGACTGGTTCTAACCCACAGTAGGATGTAGAGGAGACATATAAGGCTTAAAATCAAATCATGTGTCAAGCTGAAGAATAATGGTACTTTCTCTAAGGATTATGTATATATTTTTAATTTCTGAGTGAATTAAGTGCCTACAAAAGGTGTTGAACTGGCAGCCTAGAAAGCTGGAGTCTTTGATTTATGCCCAGAAGAAGAAAGACAGAGACAGCCTCCTGAAGCATTCCTGAGTCACTGAGCCCATGTGCTCTGCCCTTTGTCTGGCTAAGAGTACTGACCCACCGTCCGCTGTGTGCAGACCATTCCCACCATTCTATATAAGCTTTAGGTTAGGATGACACAAAGGCTAAATGGTAGGGAAATAAAATACATGAATTTGAGGCAGCTTACAAAGGAATTATTCTGTTGTTTATGGACAGATCCATAACACTAACTCTTGTACATCTTTACATTGAATTTCTATTTTCAAAGTACATTTGCATATTCTATCTCATAACCTTTTCTTAAAATATTTGCAATCTTTGTTATTGTCATGTTTGTCTTTGGATGGGAGACTGGGGTAGAGATGATGATAGCATGGTAGATTTGGAAGCACTCTTAGAGAAGTGATGGGACTAAAGGCAGGACCCGGACGTCCTGAAGAGAGAGAAGATGCAGAGAGAGAAGCTCCCCTTGGGCAGTGGAGGGGGTGCTGGAACCAACCTCCCTAACTCCCTCTCCACTTGCCACTGGTCCAGACATTGGTCATAATGATGTAACACAGAGCAAAAAAGAAAAAGCACACACACACATACACACACAGATCATGTAATAACAATAATAAAAACATTAACAAAAATAGCACCTTATGAGAGAAGAAAGTATCGGGATAAAGTAGAGGCCTAGAGGCAGAATAGCTGTGTGGTCACTGAAGTTAGGAAGAGCTGGGTTGCTTATAGGATGCCTCAGCTGTGTGAGTTACAGATGCCCTATTAGCGAACTAGGGGAGCAAAAGGAACCGCAGAGGATTAAACACAGCACGTACGTAAAGCCATCAGCACTTAGTTGGTGGCTGAATATATATTACCTCTCCTACTAGAAAACAATTACGGCTCAATCAGGTAGACAAATATAATTATTTTGGGTTTTTTTAAGTAAACAAAAGATTGATTTTTACATTAAAACTCTGATTAGTATTGGCTCTAACTTTGATTTCTTTACTTTTTTTTTTTTTTAATTGAGTAGATTCTTGACTTGATAGATGAGTTAGGCTTTAGTTATATTCCCCTGGCATTGAGTCTGGAGAAGCTTTCTGGGTGTGTAATATGTTGGCAAAATATTGAAATACTTAAAATTAGCTACTAACATATGGGAGAAGAAGTGACTCCCTGAATCCATCCCTTTCAAAAGGAGGGGTGTTCCTAGGAGAGAGGGAGATTCCGGGGCCCTCCATGCTCAGGGTCCTGTCACCCACTGTTGATGGGAATGTGCACACATAGACACGGCCCACACCCCCTTCAGCAATCCGGAAATACCATCATGCAGCCACACAGATGACGTGGCTTTAACGAGTATGTTTGTATTTGATGTTATTAGAAATGAAACGTTTGTGGAAATGTCACTGCACAAGGAAGGCACCTACATGGGGCAAGGAGGTGAGAGTCTTAATAAAAGCTGAAAGTACCACTACACGCGCTCACACACTCACATCCAAACGTGTGTCTACTTCATTCACAGTCATAGTTCAATCCAAATCATGTGTCAAAGTGAAAGTACTGAAAAGACAACCAGAATTCTAATGTCTACATTGGTTGCGATGGTATGTTTGCTCACCTTTATTTTTCTTCCACATCTTAGAGATGGAAAAGTGAGCAGCAAAAAGATCAGGGTGACATGGTATCATCCATCCAGAAGGGGAACCCATGAGGTCTGACCCCCAGCCTCACACCACAGTTACTGATTCCAAATGACGTCCTCACGTTAGAAGAATATTGGTCAGATTGCAAACATGCGGAATGTCTTTATTTCCTTCAAATGTAATATAGAGCTGTATTCCATTTCTCAGTCAAGTTGAAGAGACTTACTGGGCCCCAGCTTTGCAGGCATTGTGATAGGCTCTGTGTCTTGTCCAGATACAGGTATACTGCATCCTCCCATCCAGGGAAACATTGGTTCATTTGATGGATGGTCCAGTGCTGATTTAGCACCTACTGTGAGCTGGACACTTTGCAAGTACTATAGATAAAACTATTAGCAAATTTGGGTTTTTTCCTAAAGTTGCTTACAGTTTAAGAGGGAGACTGACCAATGGTTATAAATGTAAAAGATACTGAATAAATCAAGATAAATGGCACTAACTGGCATAAAAAAAGAACTCTAGAATCTCAGAGCCTTCCAGCAAAAAAGAGGACTTTTTTAGTTTATGCTAACTCATAGGGGGGCAGAGCCATCACCTGGGAGGTCAAAGGAAGAGTTTAGGCAAAAGTGAGATGGCCCAGACTAAGGCAGTAGCAGTGAGATAACAAGCAGAGGCAAGATTCAAGAGATACCTCGTAGAAGGCACAATGCTAGATGCTGTATCTGCACTAGGTACTGGTCAACAACAGGACAGGTTAATTGAACAGGATGATTATTACGAAAAGTAATCAAGAAGATAAAGAAGTGCATTTTAAGTCCCAAAGTAATACAGGTACATGTAATAACAGAAAGAAACCAGTAATATTATAACTAAATCTAAAAATTAGTGATGTTACTGTTTTGTAAAAAAAAATAATACTTATCTGAAACTCAAGTATCAGCTGCTCTTAACATGGAAGAGACCAAGTGTTTTGATGCTTGGAGAGCAGTGGAACAGGAAACAAGGAAAATATTTTAAAATGCTAAAATTCTGTGTCCTTAAGAAAAGGAAAAAGCCTAATTATTAACTCTAGGTAATTTTAGAAAAATACATTTAATTCCATGTTGAAGATGTATGGATGATCTGCAGAAAAACTGAAAGATAATGTATAACATCTAAACTATTTGAGAGAAGAAATAAAAGAATGAAAAGGAAAAGAAAAAAAAAACACAGACAAGTATAAAAATGTGGCAAAAAATCTGAGAGAGGGCTAAATAAGCAACTGCAAAGAATGATACATAGAAAATATAGAGGTAATTATAATTAGAAAAAGTACTAAGATTATACTACCAATAATTATGAGTATATTAACTTTATCAAAACACAGAGATTCACAGATTTGGGGAAATTTTTGGTTTTAGGCTACTTAGGAGAAATACAAATAAAATAAAGCAACATAGAAGTTTTAGTAATATGCCAGGAAAATATAAAAACAGGTACAAAGATATTAATATCAAAGAACAGAAATCAAGGCAGAAAGACTAACCACAAGAAACAGTGCTATGTATAGGATCAATAGTACAACCCACCAAGAAGAAATAATAGTCATGAGCTTTAGTGATATGAACAAAATGGTTACAAAATAAAAATTTTTGTATATGCAAGGAGAAATGGACAATTCTACTATTAAAATAAAAAATATTAATACAATTCTCAAAAAATGAGAGTGCAAATAAGCAAAAAAAAGTTCTCAGAAAATTTTCATAACACAATCAACAATCCGAAAATAAATGAATTAGACAGATATAGTTATGTAGATAGATAGGTAAATGATAGATATAGAAAGAGAGAGAAAAAAAATTGAATTCAAAAAATGGAGAATGCTCCTCCTTTTCAAACACAACAGAATTTTCACAAACCAGCTATGTTCAGGCCAAAAAAAAAAAAAAAAATCTCAATACATTTAATGGTCAGAATGCTATGAGCCATGTTCTCAGAACAAAATACATTAAAATTAAGACTTAAGAGAGAAATCAGGGAAATTACTTGAAAAGAGAAATCCTGGATTAAGCAGAAATTCAAATAAAAATTACAAAATATTTATAAAAGAATGAGAACATTATATAGTAAATCGCATGGAATGTGGCCTAGGAAATCTATAGTCTTCAGTGACATTCTTAGACAATAAGAAGCATTAGAAGTAAATTCAATAGCTATACATGTCCATTAGGAAAACTTTACAAATAACAAACAAAAAAAACCAAACAAGCAGTGCCTTAAAAAAAAGAGAACCAGGTGTTGTTTTTCTTTACTTAAAAGGAAGTCCAGGCAGTGCCTTCAAGAGGGCAGAGGAGTAAGACGTGGAGATCACCTTCCTCCCCACGAATACAGCAAAAATACATCTACATGTGGAACAACTCCTACAGAACACATGCTGAACACTGGCAGAAGACCTCAGACTTCCCAAAAGACACCCTCAGGTGACCTACATGCAGAGGCAGGGCCAAATCTAAAGCTGAACCCCAGGAGATGTGTGAACAAAGAAGAGAAAGGGAAATCTCTCCATGCAGCCTCAGGAGCAGTGGACTAAATCTCCACAGTCAACTTGATGTACCTGCACCTGTGGAATACCTGAATAGAGAATGAATCATCCCAAAATTGAGGTGGTGGACTTTGGGAGGAACTGTAGACTTGGGGTATGCTTTCTGCATCTAACTTGTTTCTGGTTTTATGTTTATCTTAGTTTAGTATTCAGAGCTTATTATCATTGGTAGATTTGCTTATTGATTTGGTTGCTCTTTTCCTTTTTTTTTAATATATATATATATTTTTTTCTTTTTCTCTTTTTGTGAGTGTGTATGTGTATTCTACTTTATGTGATTTTGTCTGTATAGCTTTGCTTTTTCCATTTGTCCTACGGTTCTGACTGTCCTTTTTTTTTTTTTAGTATAGTTTTTAATGCTTGTTATCATTGGTGGATTTGTTTTTTGGTTTGGTTGCTCTCTTCTTTCTTTCTTTCTTTTTTTTATTACTTTTTAATTTTTAATATTTTTTCTAAAATATAACTTTATTTTATTTTATTCTTTCTTTCTTTCTTTCTTTTTTCTCCCTTTTCTTCTGAGACAAGTATCTGACAGGGTCTTAGTGCTCTGGCCATGTGTCAGGCCTGAGCCACTGAGGTGGGAGAGCCAAGTTCAGGACATTGGTCCAGCAGGGACCTCCTGGCCCCATGTAATATCAAATGCAGAAAGCTCTCCCAGAGATCTCCATCTCAACGCTAAGACCCAGCTCCATTCAATGACCAGAAAGCTACAGTGCTGGACACCCTATGCCAAACAACTAGCAAGATAGGAACACAACACCACCCATTAGCAAAGAGACTGCCTAAAAACATAATAAGTTCACAGACACCCCAAAACACACCACCAGATGTGGTCCTGCCCACCATAAAGACAAGATCCAGCCTCATCCACCAGAACACAGGCACAAGTCCCCTCCACCACGAAACCTACACAACCCACTGAGCCAACCTTACCCACTGGGAGCAGACACCAAAAACAACAGGAACTATGAACCTGCAGCCTGCAAAAAGGAGACCCCCAAATACAGTAAGTTAAGCAAAATGAGAAGACAGAGAAATACACAGCAGATGAAGGAACAAGGTAAAAACCCACCAGACCAAACAAATGAAGAGGAAATAGGCAGTCTACCTGAAAAAGAATTCAGAGAAATGATAGTAAAGATGATCCAAAATCTTGGAAATAGAATGGAGAAAATACAAGAAACATTTAACAAGGACCTAGAAGAACTAAAGGAAAACAAACAATGATGAACAACACAATAAATGAAATTAAAAATTCTCTAGAAGGAATCAATAGCAGAATAACTGAGGCAGAAGAATGGATAGGTGACCTGGAAGATAAAATAGTGGAAATAACTACTGCAGAGCAGAATAAAGAAAAAAGAATGAAAAGAATTGAGGACAATCTCAGAGACCTCTGGGACAACATTAAATGCACCAACATTCAAATTATAGGGGTGCCAGAAGAAGAAGAGAATAAAAAGGGACTGAGAAAATATTTGAAGAGATTATAGTTGAAAACTTCCTAATATGGGTAAGGAAATAGTCAGTCAAGTCCAGGAAGTACAGAGAGTCCCATACAGGATACATCCAAGGAGAAACATGCCAAGACATATATTAATCAAACTATAAAAAAATAATACAAAGAAAAAATATTTAAAGCAGCAAGGGAAAAGCAACAAACAACATACAAGGGAATCCCCATAAGGTTAGCAGCTGATCTTTCAGCAGAAACTCTGCAAACCAGAAGGGAGTGGCAGGACATATTTAAAGTAATGAAATGGAAAAACCCAAAACCAAGATTACTCTACCCAGCAAGGATCTCATTCAGATTTGATGGAGAAATTAAAATCTTTACAAAGAAGCAAAAGCTAAGAGAATTCAGCACCACCAAACCAGCTCTACAACAAATGCTAATGGAACTTCTCTAGGCAGGAAACACAAGAGAAGGAAAAGAATTACAATAACCCAAAACAATTAAGAAAATGGTAATAGGAACATACATATTCTTCCAAAATATAGCAGAGGGAGGAACACTCCCAAACTCATTCTATGAGGCCACCATCACCCTGATACCAAAACCAGACAAAGATGCCACAAAAAAAGAAAACTACAGGCCAATATCACTGATCAACATAGATGCAAAAATCCTCAACAAAATACTAGCAAACAGAATCCAACAGCACATTAAAAGGATCATACACCATGATCAAGTGGGGTTTATCCCAGGGATGCAAGGATTCTTCAGGATATGCAAATCAATCAATGTGATAAACCATATTAACAGATTGAAGGAGAAAAACGATATGATCATCTCAATAGATGCAGAAAAATCTTTAGACATAATTCATCACCCACTTATGATAAAACATTCCAGAAAGTAGGCATAGAGGGAACTTACCTTAACATATTAAAGGCCATATATGACAAACCCACAGCCAACATCTTGCTTAATGGTGAAAAACGGAAACCATTTCCACTAAGATCAGGAACAAAACAAGGTTGCCCACTCTCACCACTGTTATTCAACATAGTTTTGGAAGTTTTAGCCCCAGCAATCAGAAAAGAAAAAGAAAGAAAAGGAATCCAAATCAGAAAAGAAGAAGTTAAACTGTCACTGTTTGCAGATGACATGATACTATATATAGAGAATCCTAAAGATGCTACCAGAAAACTACTAGAGCCAATCAATGAATTTGGTAAAGTAGCAGGATACAAAATTAATGCACAGAAATCTCTTGCATTCCTATACACTAATGATGAAAAATCTGAAAGAGAAATTAAGTAAACATTTCCATTTACCATTGCAACAAAAAGAATAAAATACCTAGGAATAAACCTACCTAGGGAGACAAAAGACCTGTATGCAGAAAACTATAAGACACTGATGAAAGAAATTAAAGATGATACAAAAAGATGAAGAGATATACCATGTTCTTGGTTTGGAAGAATCAACATTGTGAAAATGACTATACTACCCAAAGCAATCTACAGATTCAATGCAATCCTTATCAAACTACCAATGGCATTTTTCACGGAACTAGAACAAAAAATTTCACAATTTGTATAGAAACACAAAAGACCCTGAATAGCCAAAGCAATCATGAGAAAGAAAAACAGCTGGAGGAATCAGGTTCCCTGACTTCAGACTATACTACAAAGCTACAGTAATCAAGACAGTATGGTACTGGCACAAAAACAGAAATATAGATCAATGGAATAGGATAGAAAACCCAGAGATAAACCCATGCACATATGGTCATCTTATCTTTGATAAAGTAGTCAAGAATATATAATGGAGAAAAGACAGCCTCTTCAATAAGTGGTGCTGGGAAAACTGGACAGCTACATGTAAAAGAATGAAATTAGAACACTCCCTAACACCATGCACAAAAAAAACTCAAAATGGATTAAAGACCTAAATATAGGGCCAGACACTATAAAACTCTTAGAGGAAAACATAAGCAGAACACTCTATGACATAAATCCCAGCAAGATCCTTTTGACCCACCTCCTAGAGAAATGGAAATAAAAACAAAAATAAACAAATGGGACCTAATGAAACTTAAAAGCTTTTGCACAGCAAAGGAAACCATAAACAAGACGAAAAGACAACCCTCAGAATGGGAGAAAATATTTGCAAATGAAGCAACTGACAAAGGATTAATCTCCAAAATATACAAGCAGTTCATGCAGCTCAATATCAAAAAAAAAAAACCAAAAAAAACCCAATCCAAAAATGGGCAGAAGACCTAAATAGACATTTCTCCAAAGAAGATATACAGATTGCCAACAAACACATGAAAGAATGCTCAACATCACTAATCATTAGAGAAATGTAAATCAAAACTACAATGAGGTATCATCTCACACCAGTCAGAATGGCTATCACCAAAAAATCTACAAACAGTAAATGCTGGAGAGGGTGTGGAGAAAAGGGAACCCTCTTGCACTGTTGATGGGAATGTAAATTGATAAAGCTACTATGGAGAACAGTATGGAGGTTCTTCAAAAAACTAAAAATAGAACTACCATGCGGCCCAGGATTCCCACTACTGGGCATATGCACTGAGAAAACCATAATTCAAAAAGAGTCATGTACTACAATGTTCATTGCAGCTCTATTTACATAGCCAGGACACGGAAGCAACCTAAGTGTCCATCAACAGATGAATGGATAAAGAAGATGTGACACATATATGCAATGGAATATTACTCAGCCATAAAAAGAAACGAAATTGAGTTATTTGTAGTGAGGTGGATGGACATAGAGACTGTCATATAGAGTGAAGTAAGTCAGAAAGAGAAAAATAAATACTGTATGCTAACACATATATATGGAATCTAAAAAAAAAAAAAAAAAAAGGCTCTGAAGAACCTAGGGGCAGGACAGGAATAAAGATGCAGACATAGAGAATGGACTTGAGGACACAGGGAGGGGGAAGGGTAAGCTGGGACGAAGTGAGAGAGCGGCATGGACATATATACACTACCAAATGTAAAATAGATAGCTAGTGGGAAGCAGCTGCATAGCACAGGGAAATCAGCTCGGTGCTTTGTGTCCACCTAGACGGTTGGCATAGGGAGGGTGGGAGGGAGACGCAAGAGGGAGGAGACATGGGGATATATGTATATGTATAGCTGATTCACTTTGTTATACAGCAGAAACTAACACACCGTTGTAAAGCAATTATACGCCAATAAAGATGTTAAAAAAAAAAAAAGCAAGTCCAGAAATGGGTGGTTACTGGTGTTAAGTCAGTGTTTAAATAGTATCCAGCCAAGGGTTTTACGATTTTGTTAGCCTTTGCCTTATCACTCAAGATATCTGTTGCTTCTCCAGACATTTCATTCATATCCAAGCAGGAAGGAGAAGAGTGTGGTAGCTTTTGTCCACCCCATTTTAAAGGAAAACAAATGTTTTCCTTAAATCCTAGTAGAGTTCATTGGCCAGAGGTATATAGCAAATGGCCAATGTTGGCTACAAGGGAAAATTTGAAAATGAATCATAGAGTCAATGAAGGAAACAAATAACCACAAAAGAGAATGATATAAAAGAAACAACAATAAAAACAGAAAACCTGATCAATAAAAATAAAATCTGGTCATTTGAAAAGACCAATAAAATAGATAAAACCCAGGCTAGTGTGATCGAAGGAAATATATTATACAAGCACTATTGGAAATAAGAAAGAAGACATGAATTAAATTTTAAATATTGGGAGAATGTGAGGTACAGCTCTAAGCCAATAGTTCTGAATATCTAGATGAAATAAATGGTTTCTTAGGAATATGGAACTGCCAACATTGACTCAGTAGGCAGAAACCCTGAATAGAAAAATAATCACCAAATAAATTTCAAAATGCATCTACCAGCAAAAGAATACAGTGGAGTCCCATCAGATATAAAATTACATACAGTCAGATGGTCTTTTAAACTCCCTTAGGAGTCTAGCATAAGCATTTTTTTCCCTCCAGAATTGGAAGGGTTCACTCTTTTTTTAGAGGTGGATCAAAAATGAAGCCACTTGTTTAAATTTAGAAACTTGTTGCTTGAAAACATTCTCTTCAGACATTAGAATCACATTCATCTTCATGAAATACATACAGGAAAGGAAGCCAATTGAGGAAGAAACATACAACTGCCATCTCATCCTTATTCTGTGTCTGGAATACTCTAGAATACAGTTTAGAATAAGATTTGTGTGCCTACGGGCAACTAGTTTATAATAAAGATTGTTTTAAAGCAGTGGGGAAGGAATTCACTATTAAATAAATGGTGCTGGGAAAATGATAATTGTCTATCTAAAAGGAAAAGAGAGAGAAAGACAAATAGACACAGACACAGACAGAGACAATTTTTTTCTTGATCTTACAAAAAAATTAATTCAAGATGGGATGAAGAGTTTAATATAAAGAAGAAAATTCTTTAAGTATTTGAGGAAAATATCAGAGAATGTGTTTTTAAGTTGTGTACTGGGAGGCTTTCCTAAGCAAGATACAAAACCTAGAATTTATAAAGGAAAAGATTGACAGGTTTTTCTGTACAAAAATTCTAAATGTCTGCATGACAAAAGACTCCATAAACAAAGTTAAAAGACAAGTAAAAGAAATACTGGTGCAGTGGAGTAATATTTTGATATAATAACTGATTTTTCTCTACCTTCCTGTTATGCAGGCCCCCTATCCCCTCACCCAGCTGCCCCCTCCTCATCTCGGCAGCAGCAAGGGCGTTCTACGTTCCTTGCCTCAGAGAACACATGACACAGAATAATGCAGAGAACAAAAGGGTCCCTTCTCAGTTTTCGAATTTCAAAAGCCTAGGACATGGCATAGAATAACATTTGGAAAAATGTGTTTGTAACCATCTCAATCTGCAGATTTGATTGTCTCCATTCTCAATCAAGATTTTTTAGTGGCTTCGCGAAGAAAAGGAGTTGAAAAGGAAATAAAGAGAATTGAGAAACTCGTTATCTTGAGAAAGAAATCCTGCCACAGGCTGTTGTCGTAGGGGCTGTGTGTGTGTATGGTGGAGATACAAGTGACAGAAAACTCAGAAACAAGGAGTCTTACCTCTCTTTTTTCTTAAGTGAGGCCCAGGGATACACAAGACCCCAACGTGCCCTCTCCTTAACCCAGCCCTGTGTGGTGGGAGAGCAATGGCTCAAAAATGCCTGTGTGGTGTGTCTGGAAGGATGGGTTTGACAGGTACTCAGAGTTTTCTCTCATGTGTAACACACGCAAAAACAGCTAAATTATCCCTATGCACCAAATAATAGCACTGAAGTAGCAAGTCAAGTCACCTTGAATGGGAACAAAGAATGCGTCAGCTTTAACTTAAAGATCAAGAACCAGAGGATATAAAGTTTTTCTCAGGGGAGGCAGTGTGGACAAAATGTGACTGAAGACCAGATGCATCCTGCCAACAACACCTTGGTACCCATATACCCCAGAAACTTGACCCCAAGCCAAGGAAAAGAGCCATGATGGTTGGGTCTGAGATTCAGCTTCTGCCATCTAGTGGAAAGGGTGGACATCAAATTAAGTTAGAGGGAAATGAGGAGAGCTTCACTTCTGGCTGATGAGTTTGGAGCCCATTACATTTGCAGCTTTCATTTGGCATCCGGAATACCTAAGGCACTCCTGCCAATCATTATGATAAGACAGGCAGCCTGCCAGAGGTTGGAGCCCCTAGGAAGTTGAGTATATGCGAGGGATGCAGTACATCTCCACACCCATCAACGCCACAGTATAAAAACAGGCAAGTAAACAATACACAGAAAGGAAACACAAAAAAACAAACAAACATACGAGAAGAGCTTCAAGCCAACTAGTAAGCAGAGGTATTCAAGTTTAAACAATAACGAGGTTCTCCACTCCACGCCCTGCAATAGATTGACAATAGTTTTAAAATATTGATAATATCAAGGCTTGCTGAGGGTGGAAGAGAAGAGCATTTCACACACCATTGGGCCATACGTGAAACATCAATCAACATTTTAAACGTGTTTTTCCTTTTGGTCAACAATTCTACCTTGACGTTCTCTTTTCTGGAGAAATATGCAAGGGCACAAGGAGCCGGCTACAAGTGTGCTGACTGCAGTTTTGTCTAATAATAGACACAAGCACCACATAGATTGCCATCGTAAGGGATATTTTAAGGTTCATTTTTGTTCTTCCCTTTTACAGAGTGCTATACAGTTGTTTACAAATGGGGTATCGCTAATGTACTTATGTGTCTCTGAACGCTATTATTACATGAAAATAATCAAAGAGCAATGAGTATAGTATGCCATTCATCGATAAAAGATAAGTATCCGTGTCTATCTTGAGAGGGGAGTGGAGGTGAGTCAGTGGGCAGACGGTGCTCGCCTTGGGGGTGGGGTGAAGGAGGGGTGAAAAGTAGCTCTCATATTGTACTTAGTATATTTTCATATTCTTTTATTTTAAAGATTTATTTATTTATTTACTTATTTTTGGCTGTGTTGGGTCTTCATTGCTGCACGTGGGCTTTCTCTAGTTGCAGCGAGCCGGGGTTATACTTCATTGCGGTGCTCGGGCTTCTCATTGCGGTGGCTTCTCTTGTTGCAGAGCACTGGCTCTAGGCATGCGGGCTTCAGTAGTTGTGGCGTGTGGGCTTCAGTAGTTGTGGCTCACGGGCTCTAGAGTGCAGTCTCAGCAGTTGTGGCGCACAGGCTTAGTTGCTCCGCGGCATGAGGGATATTCCCGGACCAGGGCTCGAACCCGTGTCGCCTGCATTGGCAGGGGGATTCTTAACCACCGTGCCACCAGGGAAGTCCCTCGTTTATTCTTTTGAAACGATGGTCATGAAATATTTGTATCATAAAAGTAATAAAAGAGCCAAGAAACTCTCATGGACAAAATTAGGCAGAAAATATTTTGCTTTTATTTGGGTTATTTTGAAAACCAAACACTAGTTTTGTATTATTTAATATGCTCAGCAGTTGCTCCAAGCTCCTGACTCATCAGGGTGCCCTTCCCAGCCCTGAACACAGTGCTTGGAAGATGAAACCACCACTCTTATCCATCCTCAGGGAGCCCTCTCCTGACTGCGGGGGAAGGCAGGGAGGCTGAGAGGTGGGGACACGCGTCGGGGAGGGGAAGCCAAGAACCCAGAAGCTGTCTGATGGTTCCCAGGAAGATTGTGGGCCTGTTGAGCTTGAGAGAAAAGAGAAACAAACATACAAGCAAGCAAGGCACCTGCCCGGAGCACTTGGGAACCACACGTGTCACTTTCCCTTAGGACTCTGTCCTCTGTCAGGAATTCTTACAAACATCTGCATCTCCCTCTTCCAACTCAACTGCAAACTACTGAAGAACAGTTTCTCCTTTCACCTTCTACATCCCCAGTACGTGTGTCCACAACAGGGCATTGCACACAATAAATTCACTAGCTGTGTGTGAATGGATTGGTCTACCCCAGTCTTGCCTCTGCCGTCTGAACCCTCCCAGCTTGTAAGCACCACATAAGACAGTAGAAAGACAAGGAATTCCCCCATTGGAAACACCTGTCCTAAGGCCACACTGCAAAGGTAGACTGCCATTCTTAAGGATTTTGTGTGTCTGCTGCACTGAATTCATTTTGAGAAGCCGTTTTATGAAAAGGATGTTTCTGTAAGGTGAGATGGTGCCTTTCTGATCTACAGTCAGGGAAAACCTCCTAAAGGAGCTTAGTTTGAGAGATGGCAGGTGTTTGGGGGAGTTGGCATGTGCTCTGTGTGTAAAAGTTGCCTCACAGCCACTCTCTGAGGTGTGAATTGGGAATGACATGAGTTGGGAAAAGAGAGGAGACGGACAAAGAGACATTTTGCTGGCTTTTGCAAAAACAGAAAAGCTGGTGAAGGAACACAGAATAGGACAAAGAACGAAATCCAGGACGCAGTGGTTGGCTCTGTTAGAAGATGTGATACAGAGATGAGAAAATGTTGGAGAGAAGTGGTTGGTGGGTACCAGTGAAACATCGGGGAGATATTTTAGCCCTGGCATGGCGAGTCAGAATAATATGAGGCATATGACCGAGAGGCAAAGATGAGACACCCAAAGGATGATTGGGTCTTGGGAGCAATGCCCGGCACCAGCTCTGCACGTGAAGCATCCTGGGTGAACCTCATCCAAGCCCACACCCTGGCTGGTTGGCTAAAACTTTGGGTTTTATTGAGAGCATTCCCTGCCTGAGAAACTCCCTGATTGTATTCTTGGCTGCTCTGAAACAGCACCAGCCTCTTCCAGACCTTCTGTGCTATTCAGTAAATTGTTCTTATTCTAATCAGTGAAACCTGGTAGGCTGGGGAAAAAAAGAACGCTTTTTACATGGGCCACCCATTTACAACTATAAGTTCCAGGTAACAGGGAATTGCTTGAGTCTCCTAAATACTCTCCCAGATATAAAAGCAGGCAGCATACCCCAAATGCTTCTTTCTGCAAGAGGCTGCTCTCCAGTTTAAGCTCCTTGGGGGCAGGGATGTTTGGTGCTTGCTGCTGTGTTCCAGGGCCTAACACAGAGCCTGGAATGCAGTCCCTGTGTTTTGAATTGATCTCAACTTTATTCTGCTTCTTTCTTTATTCTGTCCCCCAAACTTAGAAGGGCCTTGTCCACAAAGGCTACCACTGAGAACCAGTCAGCCTGCAGGGACAATTCACACTGATCCCTTCTCTCATTGGTTCCCTATGACCATTATTGCCCGAAGCAAACACTTGGGAATGTAATCTTTCCCCCATTATTTCATGTGAAGTCTTGTATTCCGTGATCACTATGTGACATACGTCTTTCTGAGCCTGTCTCCTCACCCAGAAAATGAAAAGAAAAATACACATCTCACAGGATTTTTGCTGAGATTAAAAGAAATAAGACATAAGAAAGAGTCTAGCAGAGTGCCTGGCCGAGGCTAGGAGCTTGGAAGTATACTATTTATTGGCTTCCCTTCCTGGACCAGGGCCCTAGTTCAGGGACCATCTTCAACCCATTCGAATCCCACAATGCCTTGCTCAGCGCTCAGCACATAGTAGAAGATTCATATAATTATGGAATTTCGGGTTTAAAAGGGACTTAAAGTTCACAGACCCCAATGGCTTTCAAAATTTTTATTGTGATCCACATTTTACATCAGGACACATTGTGTGTGTGAGTGTGTATGTGTGTATACCAAAAATTTGTATTCTATTGTACTGCATTCATTTTTAAAAATGCTGACCATGACCCAATACATTGATTTTGTGACCCATAATGTGGCATGACTTGCAGTTAGAAAACAGTTACCTAGATTCTAGATCAACCACCCGTGAGATGGCGAGACCCTCCCGACACTGTCCGTCCCATAGGGACTGTCCAGCACCCATCTCCTTAGGTAAGAAATACCCCATGCTGGATAGGGTGCCACTAACTATAAAGCACTAAATATAAAGTAACGCCGAGGCCACAGAGGAAGCTGTCAGAGGGCCCACCCTGCGCCCCTGTGTGTGTGCACCCAGCTGCACGCGGGATGCCGGCCTCTGCTCTCATGGAGAAGCCGACGGTTTGGGCCTTTCAATTATGCATGCCTCTTATGCAAGGGTTCTGGCTAAATGAAGGGGCTGCAGCAAGAATATCCATGAATTCTTCATAAGTGCCGGCGAGGGAGCGCCTCCGTCTTCTCTCCGTGAGCCTTCCAGATGCATCCTCATGACTCGTCCCGGCTCACACACTCGAGCTTTGCTGGGAGGTGTGCGGGTAATTAGGGAACATTCTTCACTGACGATGCTTCCTGCTGGCTGAGAAATAAGAGCTGTCCGGTGTAGGTGGACTGGCTCCAGTTTCTCTAGAGAAAAAGGATCCCCGGGGAGATCTCGGAGGCAGGGGTGCCCATTTGCCCCCAGACCAGGAAAGGAGCAAGCTTTCCAGCAAAGATACACTGTAACCTGGACCAGTCTCCGAAACACCCCTGCAACCCTGCTAAGACGTGGAGCTTCAGAGTTCTACTGCCATTGTCATTTATTTTCATTTTTCTTCCTAGGCTTCCCTCATCTTATTCAGGGTAGAGAGGAACTAAGGATGCAGAAGTCTGCACAGGACCAGGTCACTCCCATTCTCCCAGCAAGAGTGCTGCCCTCTGGCTGGCTGAGGTTCAGGAACAGGTCCTTCGCTGTTTTTCCTTATCCAGTGAAGAGGCTGGGGCTGTGGCAGCTGGTAGAAGAGATTCATCTGAAGAGGAACGAAGACATCTTCCAAAGGGGACAGATGAGTTTGCTGGGGTTTCCACAACAAAATGCCACGGACCAGGCGGCTTGAACACCAGAAGTGTGTCTTCTCATGGTTCTGGTGGCTGGAAGTCGAAGGTAAAGGTGCAGCATTCAGTTTCTAATGAGAGCTCCCTCCTGGCCGGCAGACGGCCGCTTTCTTGCTTTGTCTCACGTGGCTTTCCCTCTGTGTGTGCACAGCCTGGAGTTTCGGGGTGGAGGGAGATCTGCTGTCTCTTCCTCTTTTAAAGACACCAGTCCTGTTGGATGAGAGCCCCACCCAATGACCTGATTCAACCTTAATTAGATATCTAATTAAGATACAGTCTATCTTCAGATACAGTCACATTGGGGGTGAGAGCTTCCACTATGAATTTTGAGGGGACACAGTTCAGTCCATATTATTCTTCAAGTCAGGGCCAAGAAATGCATTCCAGGTGTTTCTCTCACAAGTACCTGTTGATGTTGCTAATAACTTATCTGAGACAGAAGAGACTTGTGAGGTTAAACCTTGAGCAGGACGGGATCTGGTTTCAGGAGGAGAAGCTCATGCAACTTAAGTTCTGACAAATGTTAGTATAAATATCGAGTAGGATTTTGACTGGACTCAATCATGGCAACCTGTGATTTAATTACTTATTTTAGTCAATATTTTAAATATTCTTCATGGAAGCAATGGGAAGAACCTCTAACTTTGTACCTTCCTCAGACCCTAGAGCAGCTTAACACAGCCCCATTAGCGACATGCGGCCAGCATGAGACAGCTCTGGAGGATAAGGATAAATTCATGGGCGCTTCACCTGCATTTGGAGAGCTCATACTTTCTAGTATTTATCTGCATGCTTCTTGGCTGGGCGTGCCGAGGGATGGGAGTCAGGACTCCAGGGACATTTCTGGACTCGTGTTCATCCTCTTCTGATGGACTTAATCCACCTGCTCTCAGAATGTTGAGCAGCGTTAAAGATGAAGGTTTCAGAAGAAGCCGTCTCACTTTCCAGAGATTCATGCACAGTTCTAACAACCAGCAACCCCAGTGTGGGAAGAAGTGATAAAGGAATGGGCTTTTGAAGGGAAGAGCTATCACTCAGCCAACTTACTTCTTAAGTCTCAGCTTCTTAAGTCTCAACTCCAAAGCCGTGTGCCAGCTACTCAGATGCTCCCTTTGCTTCGCAGAGCTCTCTCCCCTCTTCATCCTACCCTCCCTCTCTCCCCACACTCAGCCCCACTTTCCTCCCCACACTTACTTTGCCTGAAAACTTAGTATCTGCCTTCCAAGCAGGAACTCAGGGTCACTATGTCCAAGAGACCTGCCCCACTTTCCTCAGGCTTGGCTGGACACCTTCCCCTCTATTCCTATGTATCCTGAGCTTCTTTCCATCACAGCACTTTCCACATTCCACTGTAATCATCAGTTTACTGATATCTCCTCCCAAGTCAACTGTGAACATTTGGGAAACACAGTTCATGTCTCATTTGTCCTTGTATATTATGTGCTTAACATAGTCCTTGGTGTACTGTCAGCGTGTAATAAGTGCTCAATAAATGAATGAATTATATTTTTCCTTGATCCTGATATTTCCATAAGAGCTTGACCATAGCACGTCAACCCAATGGAGAAGTTCTGGGGTGTATGTGTGTGTGGGGTGTGTGTCTGGGCATGTTGCTATTATAGGGATACGAGAAAGAACGGTCACCTTCCTTGGCGGTAACTGAAGCAACAATGAAAAAAAAATTCTAAATAAAACCTGGCGAAATGTTGACCAACCATCCTGGTTTCCCTGGGACTGAGTGGTTTCCTGAGATGTGGGACTTCTTCTGCTAAAACGAAGGCTGTCCCAGGCAAACCAGGACGAAGGTCCTACCTGAAGGCCACCTGATTCTCCACCTATAGGGCTTCTGTGGTAATCACCCTCCTGGGTCTTTGGCTCTAGGACTCTCTGTAACTTAGCCACATGGACCAGGTTACATCTGATTCAGCTTTAGCAGATGAAGGGTGAACCATGCCCTGCTAAGAATTTTCCAAGTCATAGAAATGCTTAAAATGGATGAGTCTTTGACATTTTTCCCACTCAAGTTCCCTTGCCCAGGGTCACCCTGTCCTTTCTTTTTATCTCATTGTTCGTTTTCTTCTTCTAGTGATAGGTCTTCCCTGAGTTTTAGAGATGAGAGAACAGAGCAGCTGCCTTGGACTTGGAGGTAGACCCACTTCTTGGGAATGGAGAGCCACTCCACAGACTCTGTGCTGTCAGGTGAGAGAGGAATAAAATTCTCCTTTGTTTAAAACACTGTAATTCAGAATCACTTTATTATGGAGATTATCATCTACCCTAAATAATACATTAACCAAACATTATCTTCTATCTACAGAGCTCGTGATTATTTACCTGTTGTAAAACTCAGAGATTTCCCCACCCCAGAGACCCACAGAAACCAATAACACCAAAATCAACAATCACCACTACTGCCATTTAGTGAGCACTTACTTAGTGCCTGGTGGGACCTCCATGACAGGCCCTCAGGATGCATAAGCTCAATTTATCACCAGAGTAGTCCTCTGCGGTGAGTTTTATTTTCTCTATTTTGCATATGAGAAAAAAAGAGCTGAAAGATGATGTAAGTAGTCCAGGTTATACACCCAATAATGGAAGATTCAGGATTTGAAGCTTGACCAGTCTTTCAAACATAAACTATAGAGAATCCAAGTCATTTTTCCTAATATCTAATTCCTTAGACACCCAAAAAGTTAATCAGAGGTCAAATGGACCTCTCTTTTTCCCAGTCTCCTGCCAAGAGAAGCATCTTGACCTCAACATGACCCCTACATCACCCCTCAACATTACTCTCTGTAATGCCCTCTGGTCTCTTCCACCACCTATTTTTTTACACTAACGCCAGAGCTGTGTTTGCAGATCAGGACCCGTTATTCACCTATAGAAAAACTTTTAAAGGTAGTCCACTACCTCCTGCAGCTATTCTTTGAAGGTTGAGGATGAAGTTGGAGGGAATATTGAAATCATGTCTAGTATTAAAAACATTCCCCAGATGAATCAAATAGCTCTCATTTCTCCCATACCCTGCTCATACCTACATTCTAGGGGTGAACCTCTAGCCTAAAAAGAAAACCAAATAAGCAAACAAAGAGCAAAATAGGATACAAATATTTATGGGACACTTGTTCTATGCAGGCAATATGCAGTATCATATGTCATCTGATTTATTCTCTTAAATATACTAGTTGCATTTGCATATCTTATTTCATTCAATCCTCATAAATGTTCCATGAGAAAGATGTTATTATTATCTCTAGTTTAAAAATGAGAAAATGGATACCTAGAGAGAATAATTCACATGGAATCATGCATTAGTAAATTTCAGAGACCAAAGTGAACCTGGGTCTTGATTCCAAGTCCAGAGGCCTTTCCATAACTATACCCCTCATATGGTACATAGGACCCTTCCCCATCTCCTGTCTTACTTGGCTCCTTCCCACACAGGGCTCTCCTCCATAGCCCCATTCATTAGGATGAGCAGCTCACTGGGCCTGGAATTCTCCGTTTCATTATCATAAGGGCTGTTTCCTCCTCCTCCCCTGCCCATCTGTCCCCTCCTGTCTTCATTCCTTTTCTCCATCCAGGCAAGACCCCATGATCTAACACTTCAAGCAAAAGCAACTCCTGCTGCCAAGTTCCCAAAATGTCCTTGATCCTTTTCTTTCCGTTACGCTGACCTTGAAAAAGCTTCAACCCTGGATCCATCTCCCCTCCTTCATGGGATCTGTGAAGAACCTTTGGAGAAAATCACAACTCACAAGTTATCTCAGGTCTCCAACTTCCACTGGGCTCTTAACATTGCCTGGCGCTCCTTCTATGCTTCCCCAAACGCCTCTCCCCTCCTCCCTCGGCAGATGACCTTGCCTCCTGCTTCCCTTGAAAAACTAGAAGTCATCATCCAATCATCCATTCATTTAACAAGTATTTATTGAGTCCCTCCGTGAGCAAGGGATACTTCTGGGTTCTAGGTATACAGCAGTGAATATAAGAGACAAAACCTTGTGGAGCTTACATTCCAGTGGGAAGTGAATGACAGCAAACAAATGAGCAAGTTCACTACTGCACAGTATGTCCAATAGTGAAGTTGTCACAGAGAAAAATAAAAAGAGGGCAGGGGAGGAACAGATGGACATTTTTAAAAGATGGTAAAGAGGATCTTCACTGATAAGGTGATACCTGAGCAGAGACTCCAAAGGAACATAAACCTGAAATTGTCTCAAGCTCCTGTCCTTTGCCTACACAAGCAAGCATCTTTGTACCCACCTCCACCTGTGCTGCCTCTGCTGTCAGGCCTCAAGGCTCTGGATTGCATTTCCCTCCTCCTTCCTCCTCAGAGGCTTTCTTCCATCAGTTATATCTCCAGCCTCCCTTTCCTTTGCCAGGCCTTTCCTACTGCCATTTAAGTATGCCATGTTAAACAAAGAAACCACAAACCCAAACCCCATCCTCATCCTTTGTGTTAGTTTTCGAGGACTGTTGTAACAAAGCACCACCGGCCGTGCGGCATAGACAACAGACATTATTGTCTCACAATTCTGGAGACCAGAGTCCAAATTCAAGGTGTGGGCAGGGCAGTGCTCCCGCTAAAGCCACAGGAGAAGGGTCTCTTCCAGGTCTCTCTTCTGGCTTCTGGTAGTTCCTTGGCTTGTGGTAGTAAAACCCAATCTTCACAAGGCATCTGTGTGCATGTCTCTGTGTCCAAATTTCCTTTTTCAAAAGAACGTCTAACACATTAGATTAGGGCCCATCCCACTCCAGAATAACCTCATCTTGACTGGTTACATCTACAATGACTCTATTTCCAAATAAGCTTACATATGGAGGTGCTAGGGATTAGGACTGCAACGTATGAATTTGGAGGAGGGGCAAAATTCAACCCATGGCAACCCTGCATCCTCCTCGGGCTACACCTCTGTCCTGCACCCTGCTTTACAGCCATGGTTTCTGGAGGAAATAATTTCTGCATTATTTCTATCTCATTTAAGCACTGTGTTGTTGTTTTTTCTCATTTTGTATACTTTCACTCTAAACTATTCCCAAGGCTTCAATTACCATCTCTATCCTGATGACCCCCAAATCTCTTTCTCAAGCCAGATCTCTCTCCTGAGCTCCAGGCCCATATATCCAACGCTGAAAGGATATTTTCATTCAGATGCCTCTGCGGCACCTTATATTCTGTATGCCCCCAGTAGAACTCACCCTCTCCCTCCCATCACCCGACTCTAAACCTAATCCTTGTACTATTTCCTAGGAGAGAGAAGGGCATCACCATTCATTCACTGCTTCTCCAGGAACCTAGCAGTCCTTCCGCTTTCCTATTTGTAAGTTGCCCCTCATCAATTTCCAAGTCTTCTGGATCCCAGCCCCCAAGGACCTCCACCCACACTCTTTTCTCTACACGCACCCTGTCTCTCACACCCATATAGCAAAGGCCTCTTAACTGCCTCCTTGGCTTCAAGTTTTCTCTCTCTCCAGTCAGTCCTCCAAATGCAGCCAGAATGATCACTTTCAAATGCCAAGCTACTGCCCACCCCTCCTCTAAATGCCTTCAGTGACTACCGTCCAGAAGATGAAGTCCACACTGCTGACACAGCACAGGACATCCTGCATGACATGGTTTCTCTTACCTCCCCAGTCCTGTCTCTCACTAATCTGGCCCCCACCCTGCCCTCCATGCTCTCTTTCTATACACAGAAGCTCATACTTAAGCTTCAACTCTACTAAATTATTGCCTTCGTTATATCACACTAGCTCTTATATTTGGGCCTTTACTTGAGTGTCTCCACTTTCTGGATCATCCTTCTTCTTCCAACGTTTCTCTGCTCAGGACTCAGCTTAGATGCCCCTCTTCTCCCAGGCAGTCTTTGCTGACCATTGCTCTAGGCTGGCATTTGAACTTCCCTCATGTTCCCTTACTATGGTCTCTGCTTTACCCCTATTACCACTGTATTAGTTAGATCGCTCTAAGTGACACTGTGTAACAAGCAGCCCCAAGTCTCATTAGCTTAGAGCAAAACCAGAAAGACGTCTTTGTTGCTCGTGTTTCATGTCTACAGATAAGACCTGGCTGCTAAGTCTCTGCTTCAGGCTGTGGGTCAGGCTCAGATCTGCTCAGGGCAGCCTCTCTTCCAGGCCCTGCTTGGGGGGCAGCCCCCTTTTGAGACATACTGTTCTCATGGCAGGTGGCATAGGAACATAAGAGACTGAATGGAGCATCCATAGGATGTAAAGTCCCTGACCAGACATGGTGTAGGCAACATACACTCACATTCAACTGGCCAGAGCCCCTGCATGGCCAAGCCTATCATCAGGATGCAGGGAAGGAATGAGCACATGTAATAATACTCCCACAGAGGAGCAAACGCATCATTGTAAACAGTAGTAAACCAAACACAAGCGCTCACCCTCAAATGCCTTTTCATTGGTCTGTTTCCCCCAGTAAAATGTGAGCTCCTTTAAGTCCAAAATGATTTTGCATCATTTTATTCTCAGTGCTTTTCACAACCCCTGGCATGTTGTAGGTGCTCAATATTAGTGGATCAAGTAAATACAGACTCACGTATCGCTTTTTAGATGTTCTCCTGATGTTGCAGGCTAAGAGAGTCACTTCTTTCTTTGCACTTTCACGGAACAGTAACTTAAGTCTATTCCAGTTCTTTTGACATTATACATTTATTATTATTCTGTGTGAATTTCCTTCTTCCAGACTAGAACAGACAATGGCATCTGGAGCCCAATCTCTGGAAGAGAGACATTCAATAAATGTTTGAATAATTTAACCAAATCATTCCCTCTGTTTAAGTCAGCATGTGTTTATTGATTATCTACTAGGTGCCAGGTATTCTCACTCTAACAGCTGGAGTTAGAAGCTAGAAAGTCTCAAAAGCCGGTGACGTCAAGAGAGAGGGCAGCGAGAGCTGAGAGGTCCCTGTGGTCCTACCTTGAAGAGCTCCGC
This sequence comes from Balaenoptera acutorostrata, assembly GCF_949987535.1. Classification (NCBI taxonomy): domain Eukaryota; kingdom Metazoa; phylum Chordata; class Mammalia; order Artiodactyla; family Balaenopteridae; genus Balaenoptera; species Balaenoptera acutorostrata. The sequence goes on along the minus strand of NC_080072.1, from coordinate 109,770,667 downwards.
TCGCTTCCCCGCAGGCAGACTCAGGGCCACTCCACGGGTCCCTGCTCTTCCCCACCCACCCCGCCTGTGCCTCTCGCCCCTTTCGCATGGCTGTGATCTAACCTTCCCATCCAGTTTATTGCTTTGCACTGCTCAGCTCACCAAGCATATTTGTGTTGATTGCGCGATTAGTGCTGAGTACACTGAACAAGGTAATGACAAGCAGCAGAGACCAAGAGATGACACCCTGCTCTGTACATCACTTAACCCCTCTTTCTCTCTCTGAAGCACAGCTGCATGACACATTCAAGCCTGAACTTCCAAGAAGGAATCTAGTGGAATGCAGCCCAAGGGGCATTGCAGAGGCAAACCTAGTCACTGGCAGGACCAATGATTTGGAGTAAAGACCATTGTCTTCCATGGAAATGTAGCCAATAAGGAATTCATTGTTTGTGAGCAATCTGATATGAGCTTCCAGACACTGAGTATGAGGGAGACAGAGGCTGGATCCTGAGCAGACTGGTGTTGAATTCAGGGGAAAGTAGGCATTTGGAAGAACATAAACGGGAAGGAGGAAAAATGGTGAGCAATGCCGGGTTATACCTTCCCATCATGCATCCGGGTCAGACAACATCTACCAAGTAGATGAAAAGATCCTCCTGTGATGAGACCATGAGGCAGGGTTTCCAAGGACCCAGGCTACTGCTGCCCTCCCTACCTGGATGACAAGTTTATAATCCCCACCCCCGCCAAACAACTAATACTATCTCTTCGCAAAATGGCCCCCTACCCTACCATCTTTTCTTATATCTGTATAAAAAAAGCAGATACAAACTTCCCCCTTCCTATTTTTCCCCTAACCAGTCCTCCTATTTACATCATGCATAAGTCGCTGCTGGCGCAAAGGAACACCCGTACGCACACATTCATTCGTTCATTTGTTACTTCATTTCACAAACAACTGAGACATCTTAGCTACCAGGCACCGCCTGTACATCTTTGAATAAAATAAACCATTTCTGCTATTGTGAAACTCATAATCTAGTGGGAGAGAGAAATATTACATAAGTAAACAAATATATAAATATGGATTGTGATAAGAGTTATGAATACTTCTTTCTTCATTTACAGCAGGAGACTTTCTGACTTGAAGGGCTTCAGGGGAATTACAGGTAGAATTCCTGAATTCCTTAATGTTATATGCAAAGTATCCTGTGTATGTCGACAGATTTTTTTTTCTCTGAGAAGTATCCACGGCTTTCATCAAAATCTCAGAGAGGTCTATGATCTTATAAAGTTTAAGAACTGATATGTTACAGCCACAGCAAACCGGATTTTCTTTTTTTCCATTGGCACCCTCTAGAATTGACTAAATTTGTTTGTGTTTATAGCTGGTACTAAAGCAGCCATGTCGGAAGAGCAGAGATGGAGGGACCCGTGTTGCCTCCTGCAGAGGCTCGTGGGCAGGTGAGCGAGACCTGTACCTGGAGAGAGTCCAGCCAAGATGTTTGCTTCGGGTTCCTTTGGGGAATGGGAAATAATTGATGTTCACGTTCTTTTCCATAGGTTTCTGTACTTTCCATATTGTTTGCAGTAAACGTGTTGCTTTTATAATCAGGAAAGCTAACACATTAAAGCTGTTCTTATTTTGGGAGATATTATATATTTTACTGCTTGTACACATCCCTTGTTAAGTAATGCCTACAAATGTATTGCACACAGAATGGACTGGTGCTGTGGTTAGATCACACCTTTCTCTTGTTCACTTAGCCCAGGGCCGGGGGTAGATTGGGAAGTCTGTCTGCTCAGCCATGATGGTGGTGATGGCAGCGTGCGTCTCACTGGAAGGCTAGGGTCCTGGGCACTTACACCTCTGTCAGCCCTGACCTTGGCCTCCACCATGTGCGGTTTCCAAGTCACCGAGGAGCCCATGCAGGAACAAGGCAGGAGTATTGAAGACAACCTTTCCAAGGTCAGGAATCATGAGTGTGAAGACAGTCCAGGATTTAGAGTCAAAGGATGAATTCAAGTCCAGGTTCTTCAAATGTCTAGACATCTGATCATTTAATCTTGGGCAAGACACTTCTCTGATCTGTGCCTCAACTTACCTACGATAAGGAAAAGGAGGCGTCATATCGTCCCTGTACATCTCAAGGTGTGATTGTGAGGCATAAACAAGCCAATCAGAACCAAGATCTCATAAAGATCAGAGAAGAAAGTATGTGATACACACAACCCCGTGTCAATCAGAGACATCATTTTGCAACTAATGTCACAATGTCTGAGAATAAAGTACATTACTGAAATACATAATCTTCATAGACATAAATAACAATAGAGATACAGACACGGCTCCAGAGGTAGCGCTTATAGACTGTTCTTAAATAAACCAGGGCACACTGGGGAAGAAAGCATCATTAACACTCAGCCAGGAGCTAAGTTTCCCAACAGTATATGTTCAGCCCGTGGACTCAGCCCATCCGTCTCGTTTGAAAACGTTTATACTCAGAAAATGTCCACCTGTCACATCTCGTTGCCCAGGAGAGGAGAAAAGGATAAAGAAGGCACGAGCATGTGGTAGGTAGGCTTTAAGGGTGGGGAGGGGGTCTAGGGAATGACAGATCTTCTGTCGCAGATTTTGGTCTGTGAGTTCTCCCACGCGGTAGAGCCATGGGGTGATTGTTGCTTTATTTATAGAGCAATTTCCCCCCTCATTTAGACATACAGTCTACTACGACACCCAGGCACAGATAAATAATAACTAACAGCTCTGCCTGGACATTGCTCTCAAAGGTTTTTTTTTTTTTTTTTGCACCCTGAAATCCAAAGTGGAAGGAGGACCTCAGGGGTAAATGAAAGTTCTTGCTGCAAGAACAAGGTGAGGGGATGAAAATGGACAGTGAAAGCCCTGATCTCTGATCCAGGGCACGAGAGTGAGTCTGACAATGTCAGTAAATAAGAGAAAGTGTCTTTCCATTTTCACGTTTGATGACTTTATTTATCAAGAAATGAGTGTGGAGAGGGTCTGGGCAAGATGGCGGAAGAGTAAGGCGCGGAGATCACCTTCCTTCCCACAGATACAGTAGAAATACATCTACACGTGGAACTGCTCCTACAGAACACCCACTGAACGCTGGCAGAAGACGTCAGACCTCCCAAAAGGCAAGAAACTCCCCACGTACTTGGGTAGGCCAAAGAAAAAAGAAACAACAGAGACAAAAGAATAGGGACGGGACCTGCACCAGCGGGAGGGAGCTGTGAAGGAGGAAAGGTTTCCACACACTAGGAGCCCCTTCGCGGGCGGAGACTGCGGGGGGCGGAGGGGGGAAGCTTCGGAGCCGCGGAGGAGAGCGCAGCCACAGGGGTGCGGAGGGCAAAGCGGAGAGACTCCCGCACGGAGGCTCGGTGCCGAGCAGCGCTCACCAGCCCGAGAGGCTTGTCTGCTCAGCCGCCGGGGCGGGCGGGGCTGGGAGCTGAGGCTCGGGCTTCGGTGCTAGCCTGGAGGGAGTCCAGGAAAAAGGCTGCAGCTGCCGAAGAGGCAAGAGACTTTTTCTTACCTCTTTGTTTCCGGGTGCGCGAGGAGAGGGGATTCAGAGCGCCGCCTAAACAAGCTCCAGAGATGGGCGCGAGCCGCGGCCATCAGCGCGGACCCCAGAGACGGGCGGGAGATGCTAAGGCTGCTGCTGCCGCCACCAAAAAGCCTGTGTGCGAGCCCAGGTCACTCTCCACACCGCGCCTCCCGGGAGCCAGTGCAGCCCGCCACGGCCAGGGTCCCGTGACCCGGGGAGAACTTCCCCGGGAGAACGCGCGGCGCGCCTCAGGCTGCTGCAACGTCACGACGCCTCTGACGCTGCAGGCTCGCCCCGCCTCCTCCGTACCGCTCCCTCCCCGCGGCCTGGGTGAGCCAGAGCCCCCGAAGCAGCTGCTCCTTTAACCCCGCCCTGTCTGGGTGGGGAACAGATGCCCTCAGGCGACCTACAGGCAGAGGCGGGTCCACATCCAAAGCTGAACCCCGGGAGCTGTGCGAACAAAGAAGAGAAAGGGAAATCTCTCCCAGCAGCCTCAGAAGCAGCGGATTAAAGCTCCACAAACAACTTGATGTGCCCGCATCTGTTGAATACCTGAATAGACAACGAATCATCCCAAATTCAGGAGGTGGACTTTGGGAGCAGGATATATTAATTTTTCCCCTTTTCCTTTTTTTGTGAGTGTATATGTATATGCTTCTGGGTGAGATTTTGTCTGTATAGCTTTGCTTTATAATAGCTTTACTTTACTTCACTATATTATATCCTCTTTCGTTCTTTCTTTCTATCTTTTCTCCCTTTTACTCTGAGCCGTGTGGACGAAAGGCTCTTGGTGCTCCAGCCAGGCATCAGGGCCGTGCCTCTGAGGTGGGAGAGCCAACTTCAGAACACTGGTCCACAAGAGACCTCCTAGCTCCACGGAATACCAAACAGCGAAAATCCCTCAGAGATCTCCATCTCAACATCAAGACCAAGCTTCATTCAACGACCAGCAAGCTACAGTGCTGGACACCCTATGCCAAACAACTAGCAAGACAGGAACACAGCCCCATCCATTAGCAGAGAGGCTGCCTAAAATCATAATAAGGCCACAGACACCCCAAAACACACCACCAGACGTGGACGTGCCCACCAGAAAAAGATCCAGCCTCATCCACCAGAACACAGGCACGAGTTCCCTCCACCAGGAAGCCTACACAACCCACTGAACCAACCTTAGCCACTGGGGACAGATACCAAAAACAACGGGAACTATGAACCTGCAGCCTGTGAAAAGGAGACCCCAAACACAGTAGGATAAGCAAAATGAGATGACAGAAAAACACACAGCAGATGAAGGAGCAGGGTCAAAACACACCAGACCTAACAAATGAAGAGGAAATAGGTAGTCTACCTGAAAAAGAATTCAGAATAATGATAGTAAGGATGATCCAAAATCTTGGAAATAGAATAGACAAAATGCAAGAAACATTTAACAAGGACGTAGAAGAACTAAAGAGGAACCAAGCAACGGTGAAAAACACAATAAATGAAATTAAAAATACTCTAGATGGGATCAATAGCAGAATAACTGAGGCAGAAGAAAGGATAAGTGACCTGGAAGATAAAATGGTGGAAATAACTACTGCAGAGCAGAATAAAGAAAAAAGAATGAAAAGAACTGAGGACAGTCTCAGAGACCTCTGGGACAACATTAAACGCACCAACATTTGAATTATAGGGGTCCCAGAAGAAGAAGAGAAAAAGAAAGGGACTGAGAAAATATTTGAAGAGATTATAGTTGAAAACTTCCCTAATATGGGAAAGGAAATAGTTAATCAACTATTGGAAGCACAGAGAGTCCCATACAGGATAAATTCAAGGAGAAACACGCCAAGACACATATTAATCAAACTGTCAAAAATTAAATACAAAGAAAACATATTAAAAGCAGCAAGGGAAAAACAACAAATAACACATAAGGGAATCCCCATAAGGTTAACAGCTGATCTTTCAGCAGTAACTCTGCAAGCCAGAAGGGAGTGGCAGGATATACTTAAAGTGATGAAGGAGAAAAACCTACAACCAAGGTTACTCTACCCAGCAAGGATCTCATTCAGATTTGATGGAGAAATTAAAACCTTTACAGACAAGCAAAAGCTGAGAGAGTTCAGCACCACCAAACCAGCTTTACAACAAATGCTATAGGAACTTCTCTAGGCAAGAAACACAAGAGAAGGAAAACACCTACAATAACAAACCCAAAACATTTAAGAAAATGGGAATAGGAACATACATATCGATAATTACCTTGAATGTAAATGGATTAAATGCTCCCACCAAAAGACACAGACTGGCTGAATGGATACAAAAACAAGACCCATACATATGCTGTCTACAAGAGACCCACTTCAGACCTAGAGACACATACAGACTGAAAGTGAGGGGATGGAAAAAGATATTCCATGCAAATGGAAATCAAAAGAAAGCTGGAGTAGCAATTCTCATATCAGACAAAATAGACTTTAAAATAAAGACTATTACAAGAGACAAAGAAGGACACTATATAATGATCAAAAGATCGATCCAAGAGGAAGGTATAACAATTGTAAATATTTATGCACCCAACATAGGATCACCTCAATATATAAGGCAAATACTAACAGCCATAAAAGGGGAAATTGACAGCAACACAATCATAGTAGGGGACTTTAACACCCCACTTTCACCAATGGACAGATCATCCAAAATGAAAATAAATAAGGAAACACAAGCTTTAAATGATACATTAAACAAGATGGACTTAATTGATATTTATAGGACATTCCACCCAAAAACAACAGAATACACATTTTTCTCAAGTGCTCATGGAACATTCTCCAGGATAGATCATATCTTGGGTCACAAATCAAGCCTTGGTAAATTTAAGAAAATTGAAATCGTATCAAGTATCTTTTCCGACCACAACGCTATGAGACTAGATATCAATTACAGGAAAAGAGCTGTAAAAAATACAAACACATGGAGGCTACACAATACACTACTTAATAACGAAGTGATCACTGAAGAAATCAAAGGGGAAATCAAAAAATACCTAGAAGCAAATGACAATGGAGACACGATGACCCAAAACCTATGGGATGCAGCAAAAGCAGTGCTAAGAGGGAAGTTTATAGCAATACAAGCCTACCTCAAGAAACAGGAAACATCTCGAATAAACAACCTAACCTTGCACCTAAAGCAATTAGAGAAAGAAGAACAAAATACCCCAAAGCTAGCAGAAGGAAAGAAATCATAAAGATCAGGTCAGAAATAAATGAAAAAGAAATGAAGGAAACAATAGCAAAAATCAATGAAACTAAAAGCTGGTTCTTTGAGAAGATAAACAAAATTGATAAACCATTAGCCAGACTCATCAAGAGAAAAAGGGAGAAGACTCAAATCAATAGAATTAGAAATGAAAAAGGAGAAGTAACCACTGACACTGCAGAAATACGAACGATCATGAGAGATTACTACAAGCAACTCTATGCCAATAAAATGGACAACGTGGAAGAAATGGACAGATTCTTAGAAATGCACAACCTGCCAAGACTGAACCAGGAAGAAATAGAAAATATGAACAGACCAATCACAAGCACTGAAATTGAAACTGTGATTAAAAACCTTCCAACAAACAAAAGCCCAGGACCAGATGGCTTCACAGGTGAATTCTATCAAACATTTAGAGAAGAGCTAGCACCTATCCTTCTCAAACTCTTCCAAAATATTGCAGAGGGAGGAACACTCCCCAACTCATTCTACGAGGCCACCATCACCCTGATACCAAAACCAGACAAAGATGTCACAAAGAAAGAAAACTACAGGCCAATATCACTGATCAACATAGATGCAAAAATCCTCAACAAAATACTAGCAAACAGAATCCAACAGCACATTAAAAGGATCATACACTATGATCAAGTGGGGTTTATCCCAGGAATGCAAGGATTCTTCAATATATACAAATCAATCAATGTGATACACCATATTAACAAATTGAAGGATAAAAACCATATGATCTTCTCAATAGATGCAGAAAAAGCTTTTGACAAAATTCAACACCAATTTATGATAAAAACTCTCCAGAAAGTAGGCATAGAGGGAACATACCTCAACATAATAAAGGCCATATATGACAAACCCACAGCCAACATTGTTCTCAATGGTGAAAAACTGAAACCATTTCCACTAAGATCAGGAACAAAACAAGGTTGTCCACTATTAGTCAATATAGTTTTGGAAGTTTTAGCCACAGCAATCAGAGAAGAAAAAGAAATAAAAGGAATCCAAATTGGAAAAGAATAAAACTTTCACTGTTTGCAGATGACATGATACTATACATAGGGAATCCTAAAGATGCTACCAGAAAACTACTAGAGCTAATCAATGAATTTGGTAAAGTAGCAGGATACAAAATTAATGCACAGAAATCTCTTGCATTTCTATACACTAATGACGAACAATCTGAAAATGAAATTAAGAAATCACTCCCATTTACCATTGCAACAAAAAGAATAAAATATCTAGGAATAAACCTACCTAAGGAGACAAAAGAACTGTATGCAGAAAATTATAGGACACTGATGAAAGAAATTAAAGATGATACAAATAGATGGAGAGATATACCATGTTCTTGGGTTGGAAGAATCAACATTGTGAAAATGACTCTACTACCCAAAGCAATCTACAGATTCAATGCAATCCCTATCAAATTACCACTGGCATTTTTCACAGAACTAGAACAAAAAATTTCACAATTTGTATGGAGACACAAAAGACCCCGAATAGCCAAAGCAATCTTGAGAACTAAAAATGGAGCTGGAGGAATCAGGCTCCCTGACTTCAGACTATATTACAAAGCTACAGTAATCAAGACAGTTTGGTACTGGCACAAAAACAGAAATATAGATCAATGGAACAGGATAGAAAGCCCAGAGATAAACCCATGCACATATGGTCACCTTATCTTCGATAAAGGAGGCAAGCATATACAGTGGAGAAAAGACAGCCTCTTCAATAAGTGGTGCTGGGAAAATTGGACAGGTACATGTAAAAGTATGAAATTAGAACACTCCCTGACACCATACACAAAAATAAACTCAAAATGGATTAAAGACCTAAGTGTAAGGCCAGACACTATCAAACTCTTAGAGGAAAACATAGGCAGAACACTCTATGACATAAATCATAGCAAGATCCTTTTTGACCCAGCCCCTAGAGAAATGGAAATAAAAACACAAATAAACAAATGGGACCTAATGAAACTTAAAAGCTTTTGCACAGCAAAGGAAACCATAAACAAGACCAAAAGACAACCCTCAGAATGGGAGAAAATATTTGCAAATGAAGCAACTGACAAAGGATTAATCTCCAAGATTTACAAGCAGCTCATGCAGCTCAATATCAAAACAAAAAACAAAAAACAAAAACCCAATCCAAAAATGGGCAGAAGACCTAAATGGACATTTCTCCAAAGAAGATATACAGATTGCCAACAGACACATGAAAGAATGCTCAACATCATTAATCATTAGAGAAATGCAAATCAAAACTACAATGAGGTATCATCTCACACCAGTCAGAATGGCCATCATCAAAAAATCTAGAAACAATAAATGCTGGAGAGGGTGTGGAGAAAAGGGAACCCTCTTGCACTGTTGGTGGGAATGTAAATTGATACAGCCACTATGGAGAACAGTATGGAGGTTCCTTAAAAAACTAAAACTAGAACTACCATATGACCCAGCAATCCCACTACTGGGCATATACCCTGAGAAAACCATAATTCAAAAAGAGTTATGTACCAAAATGTTCATTGCAGCTCTATTTACAATAGCCAGGACATGGAAGCAACCTAAGTGTCCATCATCGGATGAATGGATAAAGAAGATGTGACACATATATACAATGGAATATTACTCAGCCATAAAAAGAAATGAAATGGAGGTATTTGTAATGAGGTGGATGGAGTTAGAGTCTGTCATACAGAGTGAAGTAAGTCAGAAAGAGAAAAACAAATACAGTATGCTAACACATATATATGGAATCTAAGGGGGAAAAAAAGGTCATGAAGAACCTAGTGGCAAGACGGGAATAAAGACACAGACCTACTAGAGAATGGACTTGAGGATATGGGGAGGGGGAGGGGTGAGATGTGACAGGGTGAGAGAGTGTCATGGACATATATACACTACCAAATGTAAAATAGCTAGCTAGTGGGAAGCAGCCGCATAGCACAGGGAGATCAGCTCGGTGCTTTGTGACCACCTAGAGGGGTGGGATAGGGAGGGTGGGAGGGAGGGAGATGCAAGAGGGAAGAGATATGGGAACATATGTATATGTATAACTGATTCACTTTGTTATAAAGCAGAAACTAACACACCATTGTAAAGCAATTATACTCCAATAAAGATATTAAAAAAAAAAAAAAAAAAAAGAAATGAGTGTGAAATGAGGAACCTGGCCCTGGATTGTGTCCAGGTCAGGGTCCAGTCTCACTCTGCCTCTGTATCACAGTGGCCTGAGCACTTAACCTCTCTGGTCTACAGCTTAGTTCTCAAGTAACTGTGAGATTTAGACTAGCTCAGCACTTCCCAAGTTGTGTTCAACAGAACATTAGTTCTACAGGATGTTAATAAGCATTAATGTGAAGGGGAAAATGCAGGGTTCTGTGGTCAATTAAGTTTGGAGAATGCTGGTTCAAACAAAGTTGAACAGGTTTCTTTACCGCAAGGATTCTCAGAGTTTTTAATATGCTAACGTGAGTTTTGAATGTCCAAAAATTGAGCATAAATAGGAGAAACTTTCCTCCCTTACTTATTTGGCCATAGAATTGGGAGGGGGGTTGTGTTTTGGTTTTGTTCTATTTTTGCTTTGTTATGTTTTGGTTTGCATCGACAAGGATCTGGAGATAATTTGGAAACACTAGACCAGATAAACTTTAAGGTCCCTTCTAACCCCCCAAAGTATGAAATTCTACAAATGACGATTAAATGGCTGTTGTGCTATTTTACAACTGGGGATGGGCAATAGGAACCAGCCTTATGCTTGGTGACAACTAAGAGTGTAACGTCGTGTGTATATTTTCTCATTCAATTTTCATAATAACCCAGCAAGTCACATACCATCAATCTAATCTTACAAGGGAGGATATTGAAACTTTGAGAGATTAAGCAAATTTCTCAAGATAATGCAGCTAAGAAGCTATGGTTCCCCTGGTCAAACATAGGGATGTATGGATGCAATTTGAAGTAAGAAGACATTTGAGAACAAAAAATTTAAGGAGGTCAGATGGAAACTTGAAGGAACTAGCCATGCACGTATACATCTAGGCAGAGGGAATAGCCACTGCAGAAGCCCAAAGATGGGACTGCACCTGGCTTGTTTGAGGAACAGGAAGGAGGAAGCTCAATGGCTCAGGAATGGAGTGAGCAAAGGAACAGAAAGTAGGACACATGGGACCAGAGACATAATGGGGCATGGGATCATGTGGCACCTTGCTGTCATCACAGGAGCTCCGGCTTTGTTTGACTCAAGGAAATGGAGGGCAGGAAGGTGACACCTTCCAGCTTAGGTCTTAAAAAGATGGCTCAGTCTGCTGGGCTAAGAACAGATCCTGGGGGGGTGTGTGTTGGTCCTTCGTGTATCCACAGAGTATGTCTGCTTCTCCTGGGACACGGCTGGATTGTACCCTCATGTGACTGGCTTGGCCAGTGAGGTGTAACCAGATGTCACACATTTCACTTCTGGTGGAGCCTTCCAGGGCCCCTGGGCAGCTCTGCCAGCACCACGTGATGGCAATGGTGGCTGTTCATCAGTCTGGGTGGGCAAGAGATGGACAGAGTCCCTCCACCAACCAACCTATTTCAACCGTGGGAGTGAGCGTTCTCGTAACTTTGTTGGTTAAGTGACTGAGAGATTGAGAATTATTTCTGCTCCACAGGTAGCCTATTCTTACTGATGTAGGGGCCTAGGTAGAAGCTGGAGAACAAGCAGGAGGCCCTTGCGATGATCCAGGTGAGACACCGTTGACTCAGTGAAGGTATTAGTAGCAGAGCTGAAGGAAATGCTTGGATTTCAGGTATATTTTGAAGGTGGAGCCAATAGGATTTCCTGATGGGTCAAGTGTGGGGCATGACAGAGTGGGCAGTCAGCACTGATTCTAATGGGCCTGAACAATCAGAAAGATAGAATTGCCTTCACAGGATGAGGAAGACTGGGTAAAATAGGCTTGGAGGACAGACAGTTTATTGCGGGCTTTTTTTTTTTTTATGGTTTGATTTCTATTTTATCCTTCTGAAATGTGTTTTATAGCTTCTGGTTATCTGCTGAAATTTTTGAGTTTGCCTTTTATCTCCTTGAATATACTTGGGAAAGTCATAAAAGGTTCTAAGCAAGAGGATGAGCGAATCCAGTTTATGAATCCTTCACAAAATTCGATGTGAAGGGAGAGTGTTTTGTTCTGTTTTCCTCGGCTTTTGGGGAAGTGAGAAACTAAAGGGCCGAGGAAGATGGCCCCGTTTTATGCGACTCCTTTTTGGAGCCAGTGTTCCAAACAAACCACGTGGAGCTCATTGATTTTAGTTTTCTCCTTATTGTTTTCCACCTTGATTGGGTCCTGTGACTCCGAAGAGCAGATTGATTCCGACACTTGTAATTTTCTGCCTGCGTGGTGATGTTCACTCTGATGTTTGTTTCCCTGTCTTCAGACAGTCCTCTGTCTCCTTCTCCTGAGCCCGCTACAACCGCACCCTCCCAGGGAGGACACGCCTGCCAACTCCAAACTCCTCGGCCCTTAGGTGGTTTGCTTTGTGAGATTCTGCTTCTCTAACTACAAAGCCGCCATCCCCGAAGCCCTTTCTAAGGCAGAGGCTGCAAACTGGCAGATTCCAGGCCAAAGCCCTCTCCCAGTTTCCTGACGTTTTGTTTGATCCATACGTGATGAAAAACAATTGGGTGGGACAACATTTTGCAACAAGATTTCTTTTTAAAAATCAGAAGTGTTGGCAGTACTGAGAGGTTCCTTCCGAATCTCGGGCAATAACGGCCGGTTAGAACTGAGTAGCTGCTGCTTTTTTAAATGGGGCGGGGATCCCCTGTGCCCCCCCATCCCCCTTGGATAGAAAAGTCATTTATGGTACCTGCCCAGCTCCTGCAAGTCCGTGCTTCTGCTCTCTGCTTTCAAGAGTACAGAGGTCTTCCATATACATCATCGTATTTATCCTTGCCACCTTATGAGGTCAATATTTTATAGATCGGAATCTGTCCTTCTCAGAGCTGAATTAATTGCCCTTTTTATTTGAGTGCATTTAAGGATACTTAAGTGTTTCTGTCTGGATTCTCTGAAGGCCAGGATCAAACATTCTGCCTCCTCTATGGGCGCAGAAAACAACCTGGACTCCACTTGGCACGGCCATCCCAGGAGGTATCCGATGAGGGGCACAGGTGGCTAGTCGTGAAGAGCAGTGTGGACTCTGGTCCACCTGCCTCAGGGGTTCACGCCATCTCCTTGAGCGTGTTACTTAGGCACACCAGGACTTGGTGGTCTCATCTGTAAAACAAATAGAGAAAATAATATTTACCATTTTCTCAGTGTTCCTTCCTGTGTTATATAAACTGGAAGACAGTAAATGACAAGGAATGAGACTGGAGAGGTGGGCTAAGGCCAGGGCTTGGAGAGCTTTCACTGCATGGAAAGATCTTTTTATTCTATAATCCAGTGACTTTCAAACTGGATGTCCTGGAGCCCTAAGGCTCTGCAGACTTGGACGGTCAGGTGGCAAAGAAGTAAGTAGTCTGGACCCCAGACTCCCAACTACACTGATGTTGAAGGATGTGAGGGACCACTGAAGGGTTTCAAGTGGAAACCAAGCTGCGGGATTCTGAATGGACAGAGGTTGCTCTGTATGGAGGATGGATTTGAGGGGACAAACCTGATGACAGACAGGAATGCATGTTTAGTAAGATGAGAAGAAGGGAAGGCTTATGATCCACTTAGCAGGTAAAAATGACGACTAATTACCTGAGTGACCAGAGCATCCAGGAGAGGGAAGAATCAAGGCTGACTTTGATGGTTTTGGCTCCACTGATGGTTGTAGGGAATGGGGAGGGGTCATTTAAGGAGGATAAACAACTTTAGAGAAATGGCAATGAACATGAAGGTTGTGATGTACTCTTGGGACATCTAGGTTGAGGTATGGATTGAGAAATTAAAGGAGATATGAAGCTGTCACAGCAAGGACATCCCTCCACTTAGCCACTTAAGAGCTTGGGTGAGGTTGGGAACCCACATCCATCTCAAAGCACATTTTCTCATCCGCCAAGTGAGTACGCAAGGTGCTGGGAGAACCAACGCAGGTGAGGATTTCGAACGCCATTAAAGTACATATAAATGTCACGTTTTATTTACCGACTCCCTCAGCCAGTAAAAATGAGACACGTGAGCAAAAGATGAGGACATTTTAAAGTTGGAAATTCCCCCGAGGTGGACTCACCAAACTTGGGCTTCCGGCAGGACCCACCCTAAAGCTTCAGGGAAGTCACCTCATGGCTTCTCAGCACACTTGCCGAGAGCAATGTGGTCCTGCTGTCTAGCTTTGCTTCCTGGTGGCAATATTCCTGGAGGGTCCTTGCTCCCAGGACTGGGAGTCATGGTGATGCCCCCTGGGCTTTCTGTACTGGCCAGCAGAACTTCCTCTTCCTGGATGGATCATTCCTCCTACAGCTCTTTAGGTCTCAGGTAAATATTGTTTGTTTAACTTGTGCCTAGCTGAGATTTGCATTTAGGTATTCTTATTTTTTTTTATATTGGACTACAGTTGCTTTACACTGTTAAGATATTCTTGAAAAGATGAAATGGAAGACAGAATATGCACACATGGAAGTAGGGACTCTTCAATGATAGGAAAGAAAAGTTGACGTTTTTGTATAACTTCTCCCCCCATTTCTTGATCTCTGCCACACAGCTAGAGATTAGGCAGCATGATTCTAGAAATATGTTGTGTTTCTTACTTTTGTCATGTGCAAGTGATCTTTAATAGATCCTTAAAGGACCTGTCGGGGTGGAGGAGCAGCACGAGGAAGGGAGACAGCCCAGCCAGGAGGCGGGTGAGCTGAGGCCCATCCCGCAGCGGCCAGCTTCAGCCCTGCCCCGCACCGCTCACCCCTCAGAGCCGGCCCAGCACGCAGGCTGGAGCCTGTCACTTATTCCCACGTGGGCGGATGCACGGGAAAGGGCGTCATCTCCAGATAATGTTGGCTCTGAGCACCGTGGCTTTTAGGGAAGGTCCGTGGACTTGGGTGCAATGGATACGCTCCTTGCAGAACAGAAACCCCAACATGCGTGGCTGAGTGTACCTGCTGTTATATACAGTTTATTCATCTCGCTCCGGGGAAACTTCCTTCACAATGTTGATGCCGCAGGAGGGTCAAATAAAGAAGCTGGACAGGATCAAGGCTCCCCGCTCTGCTGTCCCTCGTAGGTGACCCGTCTATACAGCTCCCTCTTACCCGCCATGTCCTCACTGCAGTGCTGGCCCTGCTATGGCCGGCGGGTAGAGAGTTCCTTGGGAGAGAAAGACACGTGGTGCTGACCTCCTTTT
This sequence comes from Balaenoptera acutorostrata, assembly GCF_949987535.1. Lineage (NCBI taxonomy): Eukaryota > Metazoa > Chordata > Mammalia > Artiodactyla > Balaenopteridae > Balaenoptera > Balaenoptera acutorostrata. The sequence goes on along the minus strand of NC_080072.1, from coordinate 109,755,540 downwards.
CAGAGGGACATTGGAACTGCTTCCGGGATGTCTGCACCCAGCAGGGCAGCCCCTCAGTGGCTGCCAGGGGGTCGCGGTCTGGCTGGTCCTTCTTCATCCTCCCAAATGGTATACATGGGAGTCGGGGCTTGGTTCTGGGAGGAGGTGGCCTTGCAAACAGTGACACAATTCCTCAGCCAACTAGGCACCTGTATCTGCCATCCCCATCCTGCCAACCTCTCTCTGGCCAGAGGAAGTTACAAATAGCATCTGGTGGATTAGTTCTATCACCTGCCCAGGAGAACCAGAAGGAAATTGAATGCAGCAGGAAAGGGGCCTCCAGGTAGAAGGAGAGGGTTCAGGGATGGGATTTTTCTTTCTTCTTCGTCTTCGGCTGCTTTCTGTTTGCACAAGAAGTGTTTCCTCCCTCAATCTCATGCAGCTGTATTCTCAGCAAATTGAAGAAAGGAGGGAAAAAGCTATTTAAATTTATACTATTGAATTTCTGTAGGACACCGAAATATTTTTGAAGTTACTGGGGAGCACTGAATAGTCTGTTTCAAATAATTACAGGAAAAAAATACATTGAAATAATTAGTAGTTGCTACTAGAACATTCAGCAAAATGAAATGACATCTTTGCATGCCTATTAAATAGCACTTTATTTTCAGTTTAGGGTGTTTTGGATGAAATTAGATGGCAAACATACTGCATCACTGAGTGATTAGAAGAACTAGTATCATTTAGAGTTAGACTAGTACCATCATCAGCTTTTCTCTTTTACCTCTTAAAAAAAAATACGATGCTCTCCTGTTAGGCGAGATTTTTAATAGAAGTGGGACCAACTGGAGCCCTTGAGACTTACCGTTAAGTGGCTCAGGTGTAATCTCTCTGCATGCAAGAAAAGGCCTTAAACAGAATCTGATAGTCCACACTTGCTAATTCTGGGATTCTCCTTCTACTCTGAGTGGAGAATTCCAAACCCTCCCACTGCACCATCCTGTCCACTCTCAAAGCAGAATCTTACTTGCCAAAAACAGAAATTGATCTCTCTCTAATGAAGAAAACCAAACAATACCACAACATCTCTCCTCTGTATTCAAAAGAAAAACATTTTAAAAATATTGACAAGGAGTCTGATTTTCAATTTTGATTTACTAAACGTGTTTCCCAGAACCCTGAACTCAGCCGGATGCCCTGTGTCTCATCTTCCTCGTCCTCCTCCTTCACCCCCATGGAACCGAGCAGGACCCTATGAGGCTTTCCCAGAATAGACCCCCAGCCATGCCCTCTGCCTGCCTTTTGTCCGTAGAAAAACTTTAGTCAAAGAATAAATTTAATCAGTTAAGTGAGAAAATGCAGAAAGAAAAGAAAACAGTCAAGCAAGACAAAAGAATAATAGTTTATCCATTAAACAAAGTCAAGGACGTTTAGTTCTTCCTCAAGAATTATAGATAATACTCTGAGCCATGTCCTTTGAGCTGTTTTGCAGATACTGAAACCCCGACCGGGTGGGAGACGTTTACTGTCTGCTGTCCACAAGCACGTAGACCCCAGACCGTTTGGAACCGTAAGGTTGATGGTGCTGACTCCCAATTACCTCACCACCGACCAATCAGAAGGATGTCCACGAGCTGACCACGCCCTGCTCCTCGAACACTGTAAGAGTTCTCACTAGCCCCTCCAGGGCGGGACACACAGCTCTGAGGGCAGGAGCCCGCTGTGGTCCGCTCTGCCTGGCAAAGCTATAAAGCTATTCTTTTCTACTTCACCCAAAACTCTCTCTACACGTTTCTGTTCAGCACCGGTGAACAGAGGCCGAATTTCGGCAACACCCATCTGCATCCCTCTGCCTCTCTGCCCCTTCTTCTTCCAACTGCTCCCCCCTCCTCCTTTCCTGCTCCGGTATAAGAGGAGGAAGCAAAAAGAGCGAAGCAGAAACAAGGAACACTGGTGACACGCAATGCCACAGACACTCAGGTGTCTATTGCATAAGAGAAGTGTTTATGTTTTAGTTTTACAATACACAGCTTTGGAGGAGTATTTTTTGAAGCAAGAGGCGCTGAGAAAATCTGCGTGGGGCTGTTCTACTTTTCTCCAATATTTCATTATGGTGTTCCAAGAAACTTGTCAGAACGACTAATTGCTTCTTCATAAAAAAAAAATTAAAAAAAAAAAGATATTTGGGAGTTCTGAGATTCCATCCTGAGCAGAGAGGAAAGAAGAGATGGGAGAGAAATGTCCTGTGAGAAAGGCAGCTTCCTGCTTCTTGAGGGGAAACAGCAAAGGAAGGGAAGGGCAGGAGACAGCTCTGCTCCAGGGCGTGACTCGGGGCTGACATGATGCTTTCTGAGGCCCAGCCGTATGTTCTCGTATTGCTGGGCCTCGCCACCACCCACCCCGGCTGTCCCTCCACCCAGCACACCCACACTCTCTCCCTTGGCCTCGTTTCTCCAGGGGTCCTGCTAGGAAGGCCAGCCTGCCCCTCCGGTGCTGGAAGCTTCACTCTGCACGTGTCCTCCCACGGGACAGCTCAGCAAGGTTCTGGTGCCCTCGGAAGAGGGCAACCAGACCCGCCAGCTTTCTTTGGTAACATAGGCTATTCAAGGAGCTCCCCTACAGAGACCAATGTGTACTTTACTCCCCAAAGTGACATCAAACTTGGACATTTCAGCAAAAAATAAAAGGAAGGAAGGAGAAGTAGGCTATGAGGCTCATGCAGGGGCAGGAAGGGTCTTCAGGTGATTCCTAAAGTTGCTCATGCCACCTTCAACCCCTCGACCAGGTTGCCCTTGCTGGCATGCTGTGAGCCTTGCTCCTGACATTCAGCAGTAAAAGAGCTTTTGGATGCCGTCTGGGCCAACACGCAGGCCTCCCAATGAGGAAGAACATCTTCTGTACGTATCAGTTCCATGAGGCCACCTCCCCCGGCCCCCACCCCATCCCGCATCCTCTCCTTTCTCTCTGGTCATCCCCTCTCCATCTCCGTCTCTCTCATCCCCGCAACCTGCTATTTCGGCTGCCTGTGCTCCTGTTCTCTTTCCTCCTATTAATAGAGCCCGTCAGGCTGCATGCTTTCTTTCCCTCCCTGTGCTATTCCATCCCGCTTCCCTGGTCCCACCTGGGTGACTTCTCCAATCGTCCATTTGTAGAGCTTCTCTCTCGCTGAGCCTGATGCAGGCACAGTCTAGGACTGTACCCGTAGCCTGCCCCCGGGCAGAAAGGCTCTCCTGCATCCTACTCCTCACCATCCTCCTGGGACAAGCTCTGGGCCCTGAGGCTGCAGATCCAGGGCACTGTCTCCTTAGCTGCAGAAACAAATGCCTCTTGGCGGTGATGACCTACCTGCCGAGGCAAGAGGGGATTTCAGGCCAGGAACCAAAGAGAAGCCGAACCCTCCCAAGGAGTGCTGTTTGGGGCTGTCCCTGCGGGCGTTGCTGCCACTCAAAACTGTCACTGTTCAGCTCACCTGCTGACTGTCTCCCACTTCTGCCCTCAGTTCTGAAAATGCCCCTCGACTCTGAGATCTTAAGACGGTGTCCGTCAGGCTGGCCGAGAGGGGCGCCCGTGCGCGCTGCCAGGCAGCACTCCTGCAGGAAGGGGCGTGCGGGAGCTGGGTGTCCTAGGGCAGCCCCTACACTGAGAGCCCTCAGCTGGGTGTCCTAGGGCAGCCCCTACACTGAGAGCCCTCAGCTGGGTGTCCTAGGGCAGCCCCTGCACTGAGAGCCCTCAGGGGAAAGCCACAGCCTCAGTTCCCAAACCAGGTCGGTCCGGAAGCTTCGCGCTCTGGACTTAGTGTCTGTACTGAGCCAATTTAAACAATTTCATTCAACAGTCCCCAGATGACAAATTACCTGTAACCCATCCTTATCAAGGAGAGAATAGACTTGCGTAGACTTTGAACTTCGGGGGCGTGGTGATCCAAGGGGTCTCAGAGTTCCCCTTACAGTTATTAAAAGTAACAACTAGTCAAGAAGAGACCAGCCGGTGAGCAAACAATGACACCTGTGCCTTGGAAGTGTGACTGAGGCCAGTCAGTCCCCCCGTAAGGATGCCTCATGTTGGGGGTGGCTCTGGATTTGCACTTTACAGCAGGCTGGCTTGGGGAGAGGTAAGTAACCTCCCCGAGCTTAATCAGCACAGTAATTGTATCTGCCTCACTGTGTGGTTTGTGTATGAAACGAGATAAAATGATAGCTAATACTTATTATCCATGTAAATGTGCCAAGCGCTATTCCAAGTACTTTACATATATTAGCCCGCTCGATCGGACCGTCGGCGCACAGAAGTACTTAATAACTGTTGGGTGTCCTTGTTACCAGCAATAGTCAAAAAGGACATTTGTAAATCCCACATCACGTATAAAGCTCTGTTTAAATATCTTACATATTAGCACCCCTTAATAGTCATAACAACTCTGCGAGTAGGTACTGTTACCATCACCCCATTTTACAGATGATGAGACCAAGGCACAGAGAAGCCAGGAGAAGCGGTACCCAAGGTCAGGAGCTGGTCAGTGGTGGACCTGGGATTTGAGTTTCAGTGATTCTTGTAAAATCCAGCCTTTTAACCACTGCCTCTCCTCCAACAAATATTGAGTGAGCCCCTTCTAAATGCCAGGTGCTATTCCAGACCCTGGAATACATCAGAGCCCCAAATAGACAAAGATCTCTGTTGCCTGCCTCCTTGAGAGGGACACAGATGATGAACAACTTAAATCAGTCAAGTGTCTTCAGTTTAGAAAGTGGTCCGCGCCCAGGAACACAGTGAAGCAGGAAGGGGGGAGATAATCTCTGTGCGGGGAGTGTTCAAATTCTGGACCAGGGAAAGCTTCCCTGAGAAATCAATGCTTGAATCAAGACAGAGGAGCCGAGGGAGCTATGAAGATACGGGGTATGAGCTTTCCAGGGTGAGGGACCAGTGCAAAGGCCCTGAGGCCTGTGTTGTTGGAAATATTTGGCTCACTGGATCCACACTCCATCCTCACCCCAAATTGCTAAGCTTAGCAAACAACCCCATCACCAGGGATAAAGGAGCAAGGGTTTGGAAGATTTTGAAATGCTCCTCCTTTGTTATGAATCCAGCTATTAAGCTGCATATAAAATGGAAGAGACCACGGCCGCCACGGGCAAGTGTGCAGGTGTCATATGACGCATTTGGGACACGTCAGGCCCCTTCCTGAAGCATTAGTCCACGTCTTTGGCTTGAGATTAGAGATGAGAGAGGGGCTGAAGCTGAGTACAACCTATTTAAAACCACTTTGATCCGAGGATTGTAACCATTTAGTGTTTGTCGATTTTTCTTTCCTATTTTTAGGAAGGTGGGAGCGTGTTAATTAAACATTTTTGAGTGAAGCTGGTTTCCAGGGAGGTTGGCTTAAGAGCCCCTGAGAGCCAGATCCTGTGTTTACTTTCCACAGGGGCTCCTAGGAAAGGAGGCCCCATCTCCCGGGCAGGCACATTCTAGAAGCGGGCAGAGGCCACCTGGTCCCCACGCCTGTTCCTGCCTGGCCTCCTCCTTGGCCTCCTGTTCGGAGAGTCATCCAAGGATGGGGAAGAGGAGATGCTCTTAACGCAGAATCAGAGCAGCCCTGCTGAGCTGGCTGGGCCGTGGCTCCACTCAACGCGGGCCTGTCGGGGAAGCCTGCTCGGGCGTCTCCGCTGGCAGCACCGGACGCCGGTACGGGTGGGCCAGGCCGGCCCGGCGTCCTCACGCAGAGGTTTCCTCTCCCAAGGCCTGCACACATGCCACAAACCTACTCACACTTCTCTTTCCATATATTTCTTTCTTCTCCAGTTTTGTATGTGCCTTTTACTCTGTGTCAAGGGTCCGTTGTCATTTTATTAAACTTTTAACCATAACCACTAACTATCCCACTTTTTAACCCTACACTCTCCCACTTTGTCTAATGAATTCTTTTCAAAACCCTGAACAGCAGATATTATTCTCCCCATTTTCGAGATGAGAAGGAAAGCTTACAGACATTGTGTACTTCCTTAAGATCAAAAGTTAGCAAATGGCAGAGCGAGGCTTTGACACGGATCTGAAGCCTCTGCCCCACGTGCTCTGAATCATCATGCTAGACAGCTTTCCTGTGTCAGCCATCCAACATCTGACAATGCGGCTGTACCCACACGCACAGACACGCAGACATTACTGCGTGCATGGGCACATTGCACAGACAACATACAGCGCTACTCACACTCACACACACACACACGCACACACACGCACGCACTGTAGGCTCCGCTATGGGAAGGACTGGAAAGGACTCAGGAGGGGGAGCTCTGCCCCGTGTGCGTTGCAGGGAGCAGGGTGCAGAAGGGGAGATGTGGGTGAAGAGACCTCGCCGTGAGTGGGAACATCCAGCCTCCAGATGCTCCCCAGGGACCCTGGCGAGAGGGGGCTGAGCTGCGGACCCGAGTGTCTGGGCCTTTTCCAGGCGTGCCGGCTGGAAGTCAAGCTGGGTGCACAGGCTAAACTCCCATTCAGCAATGCAGAGCGCTCTCTGCCTCTAGTGCGTCTGTGTGGGTTTTGCACACAGATAAGTACCCACCAGGAGCCGGAAGAAAACCCAGAAGTTTGTCTTTGTGGTGAGCGGAGTCCCCAGCACGTTGGGGCACAAGGACGTGGTCGTCCGGCAGGCGTGGGCCTGGGCTCCAAGGCCCAGCGCTTGGGCTGCACTGGACACCTTCGGCTCTTTCACGGGGGGAAATCCACGGGGCGGCTGGACTGAGCACATTTCGTTTTACAAAGATAAAGGAACAATTCACTACCTTCTTCTTTGTCCCCAGTGCCCCTCACACTTGGACAGTCTTCCCCATCCCTGTACCTGCTTCCCTTTCTTTGGAGTTTGCTTTGAACCCGCTCATGCGTTCCCCGGGCTGCACTGGGTCCCGACTCTGGCTTGCAGCAGGGCGTTTGTGGTTTTGTTTCTCAGTTCGTCATAACAGTCAGTTCACTCTTACTTTTATATAAACACATTGTCCTCTGGGATCATCTATGGGAATTCTGTGGCTTGAACTGGACAGTGTCTAACGTGTGTATCACACGCAGACGTCAGGGTCACGTGCCTCCTGCCCTGCTGTCCTGCGCTCTTGGTTACCCACCCACCCTCACCAGGGACACCAGCCACCTCTCTCTCCGTGTAATCAGTGCCTTTGCTTATTCGCTTATTCAACAGGAAGGGTCTACTGAATACCCACTATTCGAGGCAATAGGGATAGAGCTGGGAACCCTCAGGCAATGCCGGTGTAGAGACGACAATTCGTTAGATGTTGGGCAGTGAGGGGGCCAAGGAGACGCACGAAGTGGGGAGGGAGAACATGCCGGGCTAGGGGGGACCATTGCAACTTTACCCGGGGCCTTGGGAAGGCCTTGCCACGGTGACATGTGAATAAAGACCTATAGGAAGTGAAGAGGGGAGCCATATGCACTCATCAGGGAACAGCAAGCGCGGGGACCCTGATGGGAACACGTCTGCCCTAGAAGAGGAGCGGGGCAGGGGCATGGCCCGGGGCGGGAGGGAACGCAGGGAGGCCGGCAGGAGAAAGGGAGCAGAGGCTGGAGGGGGACGGAGGCCATGTGGGGTTTTGGGGCTTTTTAAGGATTTTGACTTCTGCTGGGTGAAATGAGAAGCTCTGGAGGCTTCTGAGCAGAGGTTTTAACCGGCCCTCTCTGCCGTCCAGAGAACACACTGAAGGCCGGGCGGGATGGGCGAGAGTCTCCTGATGAAGCGTGCCGGTGGCTAGGGCCACGGTCACAGTGGAGGCGGGGAGGCTGACCAGAGATGCTGAGAATTGGAGAGACCCGGATTCAGGGATGACTCCACAGCTCTCTGGATTGATCCAGTGGAAGAACAGAGCTGACATTTGCCAAGATGATTTGTGATTAAAATTCACTTACCAATCCTACTAATTTTATCTCCTAGGGGTTTCTAGAATCCTTTTCTTTCATTCTAATTTATCCACCCTTGGTTCTGATCTGGATTAGTGCAGCAGACCACAAACTGATCCCCTGTCTGCTAACTGCTCCCAAATCCAACCCTGGCACACGGCGAGCTATGCAAAATAAATGTCTGACAACATTCCTCCCAGACTCAAATTACCACTCACTCCTGTGCCCCACCCGCACCCTGCAGGGAAAATCCAAGACCCTCCCCACGGCTCACAAGACCGTCATCATCTGGCCTCTGTGTCTGTCCACTGTCATCCCCCAACCTGCCCTCCTTTGGAGGTCAGGCTGCAGGAGCACCGGCCACCGTGAGGTTGTCCTCGCCCCAACTCAAGAGCACTCTTGGCTGCTCCAGCCAGATCTCATCTCTGGGCCCTGCTGCTCTGTGGCCTCTGCCGCAATGACCTTCCTACCAGGTCTTCACCTGGCTACTACTACGGGCCCTTGGAGACACATCTGAGGCATCACTTCCTTCAGGAATTCTCTTTAATAGCGTCTTTACCCAAGGTGCTGTATCCTTCCTCTGTCCTAGCTTGCTGTGTGCCCCTGGACTGTGGGCTCACCACGTGCCTGGAGGGACACTGCCCACACGACCTCTGGGCGCCCGAGGGCGGGGCCCAGTCTCAGTCATCTCTGCATGTAGGACCCCCAGACTCTGTACTTGGCACAAAGTCAGGGCTCAATGAAGAACTGAGAAGGGAATGAATCCAGGGAGACTGTCTGGGTCACAATTCTGAAAAGAAACTCATATATTTGATTCTGATAATTTCCCATTCTGTAATGATAAAAGCAACACATTATTCAAGTTGAGAAAATAAGCACCTATAAAATATGTCTTTTGAGAATATGTTTTTGCTGACCACCTCGTCCAAGAAGTGTCAAATAATCTCCCCGTATACTTTAAAAGTGTGCAGTCATTGGAATTCTATTTTTATAGCTGCTTACATGTAGGTTTCTAAGTGTTTCTATAGTGTATGAATGTGTATGTTTATGTACTTGTGAGAGAGATAGAGGGAGGGGGTGAGGGAGGGGGAGAGGGAGGAGGAGAGGGAAGGGGAGGAAAAGAGGGAAAGGGAGGGAGAGACAGAGGACAGACCTCTTCCCTAATGTCCACATTCTTTGAGGGCAGGGACATTCATTAATTACCTTTATTCTTCTCTGGCTAACTTGGGGATCTACGGAGAGGCAACTCTCAAAAAATGTTATCAATGACAAGGGGAATATCTTTCTCTTATGGAGGGAAATTTTAATGAAGTAGCTGCTAAGTGAATTGAAACAACTGAGACTCAAGCCAGCCCGCCCTGCCCCCCTCCAGGGAGCAGAAGCACCAAAGGTCTGCCTGTGAATCAGACCAGCACCGGAAGGTCCCTGGCCAAAGCCCTGTGGCCACTCAGTTGCTGACCTGGCATAAAGGACCCGATCCTCCGCTGTAGCAGGACAGCAGTCAGGACAGTACTGGTGGACACATGCACACATACATGCATACTCATATACAGGCACGTGGCTTAGAGAGGAGTATTCTTCTTGCTGCATCTACGTTCTGCTTTACATTGTTGCATAAATCTGGGTAATGGGAGAAACCCCCCCAAAATTAATAATTCAGAAGGGTCTAGCTGAGGACATAGGAAAAACCCAGGGTAAAGACGAAGAGACAGAAAAAAGAGTCAGAGAGGCTCAGGAAGAGACACCACCCCCTCTGATGGATCGAACGAAGATTTTAGAAACTGCCCCTCACTTTTCAGACACTGAACTTGTTCTTTGAAAACAACAGAACTCTGAGACTGAACCACAGGGAACTTAGGGTATCTTCAGTTTAGGCTCTAGAGGAGACAGGGCCCAGGAAGCAAAGGTATATGCTTCATAATTAGTATTCTTAAGGATTTGTGCCAGTTTTTTTTTTTTTCTGGTTCGTTCTTTTGTGATTAAAGGACAATGTCTCTCTTTACTCCAACAAGATTGTGAAACACGACAGGTTCTGTGGGGTCGTTTAACAAAGCCCCTGTAGTGATGATGAAGTGGAGGTGACAGCAGGGTCCAGAGCCAGAAACTTACCAATAAGTGGATGGTTCTTTTTCCCGAGGGTGGAGCTGCCAGGTGAGAAATGGTGAATTCTGGGAGCTAGCTGCCTTCCAAGAGGCCCTCGTGATTTTTTCATTGGAGTTAAATTCACAAGAGAAACTGGGCACATTCTTAGGATTCTAGCCTACTTGGCAGAAAGAGCTAGAAGACAGTGTCCAACAGTAGGGGCATGAATTGGCTCCCTACCAGAGGGAACCAGAACCAAGAAGCATGCATGGACCAGGGGGTGAGGACAGGGGGCAGGCGAAGGTCCTGACTAAGGGAAAGAGGACAGCAGGAAACACATGCGAAGCAGTAGCAGTGGTTAACAGAGGCTGTCAGAAGTCTAGTGAAGGAGAGAGACAGTCCTTCGAGATTAAAACAAAGTTTCTTAGAGGAAGTACTCAAGCAGGGCTTAGGAAGAGTGATGGAGGTGGAGATGGCCATGGAATTCAGGGACGGGAACCACTAACCCAGCATTCTGGGAAGTTCCAAGTTAAAGCAGGCTTGAGCCTGAATTGCATGGCTTCCTCGTGAACTCTGCAGGGCAGGGTTCAACCCGGCATCCTGGCTTTTCTCATTTCCCAACTTTGGAGGATCTGGGAAGTGAAAGAAACTGTAGGCTGAGGCTGTGAGATCCAGGTACAGACGAAAGTGTGAATAGCCCTTATGTCCCAGTGAGGTGATGATGGCTTAGCCTCAAGAACACAAGCTGCATTTTGAGGGGACACGACCGTTCAGCCCCAGGAGCAAACTCCAACCACGAAGCAACTTTTGTGGGCACAGAGAGCCCATCACCCCGCATCTCTGTGAAGGGACTCAATCGTCACTCCTGTTGTTCTGACCCAGGCAAAAGACTTCCACTCCACGGAGGCCTCCTGTTAGCAGGGCGTAGACCAGCTCTCCCGTGAGGACTCGTATGTGGTTCAGTCCCTACTGATGCACCAGATGGTTTAGAGGCTAAGCCGCCCCTCACAGAGCCTGACTATGCAGCCCCCGTCCTCCCCGCTCAAAGGCAGCCCCCGTCCTCCCCGCTCAAATGCAGCCCCCGTCCTCCCCGCTCAAATGCAGCCCCCGTCCTCCCCGTTCAAATCCCTCGGGAGCAACAGACGATGCTTTGAGCAAGTTACTTAACCCCTCTCGATCCCAGTTTCTCTTCTGCAAATAGGGTATCTGTACATCTACACCTAATAAACATACATCGGGCTGGCTCTTAAGTTTCTAATGATTCTTTCAATGGTCATGTCACCCTTCTCACCCCTTCTTTTGAAAAAACACTTGTTTCCCACACCCCCCAGCCTAAGGTGTGGTCTGAATAGAAATGTCATTTTTTATGACCTTTCTTTGCTAATCAGGCATAGTGTTCAGTCTAAGAGTAGGCACTCGATACAAGACAAGCCAATGTCCTCACTAAGAAATTTCTAAGAGCTGGGGGTAGGGGAGAGGAACCTTTTACTCTGAAGGTAAAGATGTGAGGGTGTAAGTCAGGGGCTGCCAGACTTCTTGGCCTTCACTGTGTCATAAAAGCTGGTGTGTAGTAGGTCAGAGTGAAGCTAACATGACGAGTAGACCAGAGATGAGAGGGGGGGGAGGGGGGGAGGGAGAGAGAGGGGAGAGGGAGGGGGGGAGAGGGGGGGGAGAGAGAGAGGGGGGAGAGAGGGGGGAGGGGGGGAGAGAGAGGGGGGGAGAGAGAGAGAGGGGGGAGAGAGAGATGGGGGAGAGAGGGGGGGGAGGGGGGGGAGAGAGAGAGAGGGGAGAGAGAGAGAGAGAGAGGGAGGAAAAGAAGAGAGGAGGGGAGGGAGGAAGGAAAGGGGGAGAGGAAGGCAGAGAGGGAAGGGGAGGGGAAGAGGAGGGGGAGGAGAGAGCAGGAGAGGGAATGAGAAAGAGTCCTGACAATGCTTATGTCCCTGGTTCTGGCCTCTGTGATCCTGGGATCTACCCTGATTGTTTGATTCTATTAGCTCCTTGTGTTAAATGCGTCTTTTTACTTAAGTCTATTTCTTTTTTTAAATATTTATTTATTTATTTATTATTTATTTTGGCTGCACCGGGTCTTGAGGCATTCGGGATCTTTAGTTGAGGCATACGGTCTTCTTAGTTGCAGCATGTGGGATCTAGTTCCCTGACCAGGGATCAAACCTGGGCCCCCTGAATTGGGAGCTCAGAATCTTACCCACTGGACCACTGGGGAAGCACTTAAGTCCCACTTAAATCTGTTGCTTACAACCCAAAGTCCTGACTACCTGGCTGGGTAGTTCTAAGCATTAAATTATGTAACACGTGTTAAATGCTTGTAACATCGGTTAGCCTGCAGTGTAAACAAGCCAAAAATGGTAGTAATTTCATCCTCCCTGCCCATCTTTGTGGGAAGCTGTCGAGCATGGTGCTTCGGTGCGTGACTCTGGACACCAACTTCTTGGGTTCCAACCCCAGATCTACCTCTTAGTGTCATGTGGCGTTGGATGAGTTATTTCTCTGTGTCTCAGTGTGTGGAGTGGAGGTTGTGGTGAGGCTTGAACAGCTGGCACTGCCAGGTCCTTGGACTGCTAACTATTATTACTGTCCTCAACTAAACTATGAGTGTACATGGCCACCTCCCCTAGTAACGAGGATCAGAACCCTCTTAAAGGCAGGGTCTCCGTCTTCAAACTGGCATATCAGAGGTCACATATAAAATATACAGCGGGCTCTCATAAATGTTAATAAATGACTAAAAGAATGTTCTTTGATAACATGCTCCTTAGCAGTTGAATGTGGGTGAGTTTCTCTCTGAGGTTAGATCACTCGCAAGGGCAGGTGACAGGCCCTGTGCTGGAGACAAGGCAGGGACCGTACATCTACCCTTTGCCTGATTTCAGGTCTTGTCTGAAGAGCAAGAGGGACGCACCAAAGCCATGTCTGAGCCCTCGTCCCTTTGCCTTCCTGAAGTTTCTCCAGCAGTTTCTCAGGAGCAGACGGAATTGCTGTGTGGCAGTGACAGAGCCGCTTTGTCCCAAACCCCGAAGCACTGGCCTTTGGACGCCAAGTGGAGCTCCTCTTAGATTTGTCTCCAGAAGGCGCTTTGTGAAATGCTGAGTCCCTTTGAGATGACAGTCATGTGAGACCCTCGGGTGATCTTATCCTGCAGGGTGGTTCTGAGCTTACCTCCTGGTCCGCTGGGGACCGGCAGTCATGGCAGCTCAGAACAGCTGCAGCCTCTGAAGGAAGATGAAAACCTCTCCCTGGACGCACCGCCTTGGGTGCCGTCAACGCACGTGGCGTCTGGCTTCAGTGGGCTTCATCTAATGCGATAACACTCATGATAATAAATATCGTTAAAAATAAAAGTCACTCCGGGGATTGAGAATCACTGGGACAGGTGTTCGGAATGAGAAGAGCGCAGTAACTGGGTAACTTGCTCATTATCGGAAATGCCGTTTAAAATCTATTGCGTTAAAAAAAACAATACTTCAGCTGCTCTCTGGCCTTCCAAAGTCATTAGTTGGTGTTCTTTATCTGTTTGTTTTCCTCACTGAAGTGAGGTTTTTAATGTCACGGGGGAACTAACTTGGCTCCGTGACAGCGTTTCAGGGTGAATGATGGCGCTCCGGAGGCTCACACATCACGCTGCGCGATGCGTCTCCTCCTCGGAGCTCACGGTCCCCGCGGTGGGGAAACAGGGATGGCGCAGGGCAGGGCGCGGCGGGGGAGAGAGCTGGGACCATTCCTGATTGACAGCCAGCCCAGTGGGGTTGTGGGCGGGGCCAGTGCTTCCTCCAGACGCCCCCAGTCAGGCCATTAAAGGACTGAGTGGGGGGGGGGGGGAGAGAGGACAGGGCTTTGTGTCCCACCCTCAGTCGGTTCTCTCTGACATGCAGGAGTTGCAAAGCAGTAATGACACTGTTTCAGATCATACCCACCTCTGGCATTTTCCAAGTGCCTCATCCATCTTTATCGTAATCAGGAAAAAAATATCACAACGGCAGTGGTCCCATGCTGGAAAATGGAACTACCGAGGCCCCCAAAGAAGCAATAAGCTCCCGATGTCACGGAGAAAGTCTCCATTTGCACTTGAAGCTGGTTTTGAAACATGCATTCACAATCTTTTGTAAACACTAGTTCCAAATTCTACATATATTATCCATGATTTGAATTTCAAAAAGGTGCTGTTTGCTCTTGTCTGTTGTAGAGTCCTCACCACGCCACAATGCATGTGGGAAATTGCATTGGAGACCTTGCTCTGGTCTAGAAGATTTATTTACCTTCTGAAGGGACAACATCTTGTGTTCCTGTTGAATTTCATCTTCAGAGGCAGCATCTTATAGGATTATTCTGAGTATCAAGAGAAAATCTATCCATGCATAGGGAACGACACACAGGCATACCTCATTTTACTGTGCTTCACGGAAATTGCAGTTTTTACAAATTGAAGGTTTGTGGCAACCCTGCGTTGAGCAAGTGTATTGCAACATTTTTCCAACATCTGCTCACTTCGTGTCTCTGTGTCACATTTTCATAATTCTCACAATATTTCAAATGCTTTCATTTTGATTAGATTTGTTACAGTGATCTGTGATCAGTGATCTTTGATGTTACTATTGTATTGTTTGGGAGCGCCACAAGCTGCACCCAGATAAGATGGCAAACTTAATCCACAAATGTGTGTGTCTGACTGCTCCTTACTGGCCATTCCCCCCTCTCTCTCCTTCTCCTCAGGCCTCCCTATTCCCTGAGATACAACAATATTGAAATTGGGCCAATTAACCTATAATGAATGAATGTTCAAGTGAAAGGAAGAGTCACATGTCTCTCTTTAAATCAAAAGCTAGAAATGTTTAAGCTTAGTGAGGAAGGCATGTTAAAAGCTGAGATGGGCTGAAAGCTGGGTCTCTTGCACCAAGCAGTTAGCCAAGTTGGGAAGGCAAAGGAAAAGTTCTTGAAGGAAATTAAAAGTGCTACTCCAGTGAACACACGGATGATAAGAGAGTCAAACAGCTTTATTGCTGATATGGAGAAAGTTTTAGGGGTCTGGCTAGAAGACCCTTAAGCCAGACCCTTTCCGTTAAGCCAAATCCTAATCCAGAGCAAGGCCCTGACTCTCTTCAATTCTATGAAGGCTGAGAGAGGTGAGGAAGCTGCAGAAGAAGAGTTTGAAGTTAGCAAAGGTTGGTTCATGGGATTTAAGGAAAGAAGCCATCGCCATAACATAAAGTGCAAGGTGAAGCAGCAAGTGCTGACGTAGAAGCTGCAGCAAGTTACCCAGAAGATCTAGTTAAGATAACTAACATAGGAAGCTACACTAAACAACAGATTTTCAGTGTAGATGAAACAGCCTTATATTGGAAGAAGATTCCATCTAGGACTTTCATAGCTAGAGAGGAGAAGTCAATACCTAGCTTCAAAGCATCAAAGGACAGACTGACTCCTCTCTTGTCAGGGGCTAATGCAGCTGGTGACTTTAAGTCGAGCCAAGGCTCATTTACCATCCTGAAAATCCTGGGGCCCTTTAGAATCGTGCTGAATCTACTCTGCTTGTGCTCTATAAATGGAACAACAAAGCGCAGATGACAGCACATCTGTTTACACATAGTTCACTGAATATTTTAAGCCCACTGTTGAGAACTACTGCTCAGAAAGAAAGATTCCTTTCAAAATATTACTGCTCATTGACAATGTACCTGGTCACCCAAGAGCTCTGACAAAGATGGACAATGAGATTAACGTTGTTTCCATGCCTGCTAACACTACATATTTTCTGCAGCCCATGGATCAAGGAGTCATTTCAACTTACAAATCTCATTATTTAAGATATACGTAATGTAAGGGTATAGCTGCTATGGGTAGTGATTCCTCTGCTGGATCTGGGAAAAGTAAACTGAAAATCTTCTGAAAAGTATTCACCATTTGAGATGTCATTAAGAACACTTGTGGGGCTTCCCTGGTGGCGCAGTGGTTGAGAATCTGCCTGCCAATGCAGGCGACACGGGTTCGAGCCCTGGTCTGGAAAGATCCCACATGCCGCGGAGCAACTAGGCCCGTGAGCCACAACTACTGAGCCTGCGCGTCTGGAGCCTGTGCTCCGCAACAAGAGAGGCCGCGATAGTGAGAGGCCTGCGCACCGCGATGAAGAGTGGCCCCCGCTCGCCGCAACTAGAGAAAGCCCTCGCACAGAAACGAAGACCCAACACAGCCAAAATAAAAAAAATTTAAAAAAAGAACACTTGTGATTCATGGGAAGAGGTCAAAATATCAATATTAACAGGAGTTTGGAAGAAGTGGATTCCAACCCTCATGGATGACTTCAAGGGATTCAAGACCTCAGTGGAGGAAAGTAACTGCAGACGTGGTAGAAATAGCAAGAGAACTAGAAATAGAAGTGGAGCCTGAAAATGTGACTGAATTGCTGCAATGTCATGATAAAACTTTCAAGGATGAGGAGTTGCTTCTTACGGATGAGCAAAGAAAGTGGTTTCTTGAGATGGAATCTATTCCTAGTGAAGGTGCTGTGAAGATGGTGGAAATGACAACAGAGGATTTAAAATATTACATAGACTTAGCTGATGAAGCATCATCGGGATTTTTGAGGGGATTGACTTCCATTCTGAAAGAAGTTCTAATGTGGATAAAATGCTATCAAACAGCATTACATGCTACAGAGAAATCGTTTGTGAAAGAAAGAGTCAGTTGAGGTGGCAAACTTCATTGTCTTATTTTAAGACATTGCCACCCCAGCCTTCAGCGGCCACCAGCCTGATCAGTCGGCAGCCATCCACACTGAGGCAAAACCCTCCACCAGCAAAAAGATTATGACCCACTGAAGGCTCAGATAATGGTTAGCATTTTTAAAAATAAAGTATTTTTAAATTAAGGTATATGTACATTTCTTAGACATAAAGCTATTATACACTTTATAGAATGTAAACATAACGTTGACATGCACTGGAAAAAAAAAAACTTGTGTAACTTGCTTTATTGCAATAATTGCTTTATTGCAGTGGTCTGGAACGGAGCCTGCAATGCCTCTGAGGCATGGCTAGCAGGTACTTTACTCCTATTTTAACCGTATGTAAAGTTGCCTAGGAAGTCTTGGACGAAAGCTTTACTTTTCCATTTCTAAAGGTAAATCCTTTGGAGTGATTTCCTGCTGAAGATACTCCTGGTGGGATTGGAGGAGTGGAGTGAGAAGCAGCTAAATATCCCCCTATCCTTCGAGGAGATAGGGTAGAGTAATTTACAACTCTACACTGAGGAAAGGCACCCAGGAAATGTTGAAGGAGAGTATCTCTCATCCTACCGGGCTCTTGGGGAAAAGCATCACACTGAATGCTGGGAACAAAAAAGATCAAAGAGGCAGAGTTCCTGCCCTCTGGAGATTCATAGGTGTTTGCCATGAGACAGCCTCAATTCTAGAGATGCCACAAACAGGATCAGATACAGGCCAGGGAATGAGTTATAGGTTAGAAGCCCGGAAGCCTGGGTTCTACTCTCGCCTCAGCCCTTACACGCTCTTCCTCATCCTTCAAAATATAATGTTTCTTATGCCTCCTATGGAATAACGTTCTTGAAATTCTCCAGTCTGGATTGGGTCGCCTGTGTATTCCTCTTGTGACATTTATCAAAACTGTAATTAAGTAGATCTGTGTGATTGTCTGTGTACAACTGACCTCCCCTAACAGGCTAGAAGCACCGGGAAGACCTGGATCATGTGTCTCTTGTACCGACTGCACTCCCAGACCTAGCAGAGTGGCCGGCATTGGATACTTGAGAATAAATGAGGAAGGAGAAGCAGCTTTGCTACTCTCCATCCTGAGCGATGCCAAAGCTGATACTTAACGTCAGAAAGCCAAAAACTGCTGAACCACAAAGAAAACTATTCAGCCCCCTTAATTCATCCCCTCAGTGGGAAACTTTGCCTTGAATGGAAGTGATTCCTTTACTGATGAGGCCACAGTGACAGAAGACAGTACAGAACACGTGGAAGGATGGTAACTACAGGTCTTTGGTGTTTGTCTTGCCTTGTATTTCAACCTTTCCCATTATTTTAGCTTATGGCCACCTATGGAGGAAGGGGCGGGGGTCTGGACACACAAGGCCCACCCCACTTCTTCCTTTGCACAAAAGCCCGCAAACAAGCCCGTATCGAGACAGCCGGAGTGCATCTCATCATGGAGCAGCTTCTAGGCCCAGGAACTCCCAACTGGCTGCTGAATAGCGTCTCTGATATACCAAAGAGGTAAATTAAATGCATTAATCTCAGTGAGAGTCACCATTGAGGCATTCAGGGCTGCACAGAAATTTCCAACAATTGGCCTCATTTTGCTTCAGTAACAAATAAAAAGAGGCGGGGGGAGAGTTTGGGTGGGTCTAGGAGGCTTTTTTTCTGCTCTCCTCCTCCAGACGGGTAATCAAAATGAAGTTCCACATTGAGAATATGCACTTCATTTTATTCTGTACTTGAAAGCAAACACATTTGGCCCTTTCTCCTGTAATAAGACGAATCCCTTATCTGTCATTCATTGAAGAACATAAAGATGATGCCAGTGACACCAAGACCCTGTAAGCTTCTTTCCAGCCTCTTCGCAGCATAAAAAGGCAAATTCATTCTGGTTAAGATAGTTTTGTGCCGGGTACATGACATTCATTCTCTTAAACCCGTGGAAGCTGTGGCTGTTTGGGTCGATTTATGCTTTTATTCTTATTTTTCAATCACTTTCTCTCTATTTGCGGACCTGGGAAGCCCCCTCCTCCCACTTCTTACACCGAGGTGGGCTACAGGTTTTATAGGAGTTGAAAAGAAAGTTCAGCACAAACCCAACCTCAAAATGCCTGATTTGGGCTCATTTTTCAGGATTTAACAAGGAACCTGGATGGTGGGACAGAGGACAAGCCTCACAGCCAGAGGAGCCCGGCTCAGGCTGTGGGTGTGCTGGGGGACTTCAGCTGAGTCGGTTCATACTAAGTACCAGCAACCCATCCTGACTTCATTATCCCATTTAAGCCTCAAGACAACCCAGTGGATGCACTATTCCAAATTTCACTTCGTATTTGAGGAAGCAGTCTCAGGGGGTTCAGGTAGTTGTGTTTGGGCCCACGGCTGGTAAACGAAGGACCCAACACTGGGATCCAGGTCAACTGAGTTCTTAGCTATTTCATGCTGCCTCAGGGTCCAAATGACCCTGTTAGAGATTTGGTTTTCTTCTTGCTGATCTCTAATGATGCCTCCCTCTTAGGAGTTTTGGGTAGAATCAACTCAGAAATACAAGTGCATTGCAAATTATAAAAAGAATATGAAAGGAAGGTATTACTATTTTATTGTTAACAAGATAATACTGTATTGGATTTAGCCAACCCCCATATTGAGAAACATCCTACAGACAGATAACGTTTTAACTGTTTTCTCAGGAAATAGAGACAGAATATACTCCTGTGGGTATGGATGTGCTTTCCCTGAAAATAATTTATGCAACACAGTGAGAGTCCGTCTGGGAAGAGACTTAATCCTGAGGCAGAAAATTAGGACTCTGGGATGTGGGGAAGAGTATAAAACAAGGGCTGGTGGGGAAATTTCTCTCTGTAGAGGCAGTGGTCAGTTTGTTCTGGACCCACAGGGTAGACAGGCTAGAAGCTATTAAATTGGGCTGGTGTGAGCTTCTTTAGATCCCAGGGTTACTCCTGGCCATCAGGGCCCTGCCCATCTCCCCTCGGCTCTCAACATTCCACACCTGCCCCTAGAACCCCTTCACAGTCACCTGCGACTCTCCACCTGGGGACTTTCTCTCAGGCCATTCGAGAGAGCGTCTTCCTACAAACATCAAGGAGTTAGTGCTCCCAGGAGAAGCCCTGAGCGACGGTGGGTGAGAACTGGAGGATAAACACGGCAGCTTCTTCACTCCTGGGTGGGACAGCTGAGAATGCTCCCTGCGGTCTCCCAGAGGTCTTCACGGCAATGTCCTGCTGGATAACACACCCCTTCTCGAGGTCGTCTTGTTCCTGTCTTACTTCTCACTCCTCATCCAGAGCTTCCTGAGTTCACTTCCTATGTAAAGAATTTGCACTCAAATGCTGGAGAAGCCCAACCTAAGATGTAGACTGAGAGGGCTATTCCTACACTTGTGGGAAAGCTGCAGAAAGAAGTGTGATGATTTGCTCCCCGAACCAGCACTGAGAGGGCTTTGGGAATAGTAGGGTGGTCGCTTAGGGCAGGCTGTTAGGAAGAAGTCACACTGCACCTTTGTTTTCTGCTGCTGGCAACTGGCAAGAGGCAACCTCCTGTAGAAACCGTCATCCAAGGCCAGGGTTCTGGGGCCCACAGGTGGTAAGAGTGTATCTCTCCCAGTGATCAGAGACTTCATGTAGCCCTGACCATTCAGCAATGGATGGTCATTCCAGGAGGGGGTACCCGGAGGGACAGAGGAAAAACCTGAATTCCTTCTAAATTGGGAATATGTATTCTCAAAACTATTCTTTTGGGAGGCACCAGTGTGATCTGTCTATATTTGTTCCCCAATATTATGCAACAAAATATAAAGGATTATCAATCATTTTAATAAAGTATCTTTTAAAAAAATCTCATACTAATTTCATGAAATGGCTCTTTATTCAAAGTTAGAAAAAAAAAGAGAGCTTATGAGTAAGTTTGGGGGAGAGCAGAATCATGGCTCTGAAAAGTGACATTCTTCCAAAGCCTTGCCTCTCACCAACGCTGGTGCTCTGAAGAGGAGCTGCAGCACTTGGATTTTAATTCAGTCCCTTAATAAATGAATTATGCAA
The DNA here is from genome assembly GCF_949987535.1 of Balaenoptera acutorostrata. NCBI lineage: Eukaryota > Metazoa > Chordata > Mammalia > Artiodactyla > Balaenopteridae > Balaenoptera > Balaenoptera acutorostrata. The sequence continues at coordinate 109,734,801 of NC_080072.1, read as the reverse complement.
TTAGTTGATATACAATTAACTGGATTCACAACGCATGTAGAGCTAACTGGGTCAGCCTGCATCTGTATGACTGTAATGTGCCTAAGTGAATACGCCATCAAAGGACACACAGTGGAATGGGGAATCAGATTCGTCTGAGGCAGGAATCATGCCTGCCAGCTGCTGAAGGTACTGCAGACAAAGCCTTGGCTGGAGTTGGCAGGAGAAACAAAAGCCCACAATGCGGGACCCCAAGTGGCATCGTCTCTGCCGTAGCAGCATTGTTCTGCCCAGATGAGCTTGGACGGAGACCAGTAAATCCCCAATCCTTCTAGACAGAAAGGAAGAGCGATTGGGCTTGGATTGGGATCTGTCAATCCATCACCAGCCAACAGTGGTTCTGACAACGTGAGATGAAAACCTCTTAGTGCAGCAGCGTCCCTGGGACCTGCAGTTGTAACTGACCCAGATGCAAAGTCAAGCAAACTACTCAATCCTGTGATATCTAATTCCAGCTGGAAAATGTAAGCCAATGAAATGTTCAGCTGTGCTTTGTGGGTGTGACCAATCAATCCATGTCCAAGGATTTGTCTTACAGTCAAGGTTTTTGGTGATCAAATTGAGGTTGGTATCAGAAGCTCACAGTGGTCTACGACTATGATGTGTGTGCCTGTGTGTCTTCTGTAGGGAGAGAGGAAAATTAAGGGAGTGTCTACATTGAATTTACTTAATTTTGTTTTTGACTCCTTCAAAGATGTTTTGGGATGCCCGAGCCTTTCTAAACCAGAATCTGTGCTTTAGCAAGGTCCTCGCGGGATTCACTATGCATTCTGGTTCAGCCTGAGAAGTGTGACTGTAGGGCACTCCGTGCTCACAGGAAGTGTCATTGTCATAAAATAGGACATTAAGAGCTCTTCTTGTGTGCGGAGGCCCTGCGAAATCTGAGAAGTCATATCTGGTATGAAATCACTGGCATCACCACGCGTGGCACCCTCCCCGGACTCAGCGTACTGAGTGTGGGCCCTGGTCTGGGCTTCACCGCTGATTTGCTGCCTAAAGCACCTCACCTCCCAGTGTCTGTTTCCTTCTTTATTTGCAAAGAGAAGGTTGGGCCAGACGGCTAGTCCCCAGTTTGCATCACCTCCATCTCTGAACATGGTAATGAAGGGAGGAAGAACAGCAGGGTAGTTCGGAGCACGGGAGAGAAATCCGCTGGTCCTTGGGTCAGATCGAGGGTCAGCCCTAGGGTGTGGCACTGAAAAATGGATTTAATCTTTCTAAGCTTCACTTTCTTCGATTATAAATCGGGCACATTTTAAGCGTCCAGTTGCATGGATGTCGACAAATGTAGTCCATGTAACTCAAACCCAGTCAAGACACAAAGGGTCTCCATCACCCCCTGCCCTCTCTTACCCACCATGCCGTTCTGGCACCCACAGTACACGGAGAGGGTTGGGTGGTAGAAATGTTCTCTGTTTTCATTGGAGTGGTAGTCACTCGGGGACACAGTTCTCGGAATTGTTGAACTGTGCTCTTAAACTGGGCCTGCTTTATTGTATGTCATTTACGCCTTAATAAAGTTGATTTAAAAAGAAAATAACAAAGCACCCTGGAGGGTAAAGGAGTTCTTCAGCTCTCTTCCCAAAAGCAGGTTTCGCAGCATGATTCCTAGCACACAAACTCAAAGAGCGGGGTAGCAGGAAGAGGTGAGTTGAAGCTTTGGCACTTAGAATGGGTATTCATGACAAAGCCGCTGGATCCATCCTATGGGTGACCTTCGGGGACTACTGAGTGCTTCGTGTGTCATTATATTTGGCCTAAGGGTAGTAAGGTACATCTTCTCCCGTGACCTGTGAATGAAACCACTCTCACCCCTCCTGCGGTGACCCCTCCTGGGGAAGAGGCATCATGAGTCTCCAGAAGAGATGGACAAAGGCACGACCTTGGCCTCCCTCACAGACCTGACCGCAGCCCTGTAGCCACCACAGAGGGAAAAGGAGACGGGAGACAGACCCCCCTGTACCACCGCCCAGAGTGCAGAGATTTCACTTCAGAACAAAACTGCTCAGACACACAAAAACAGCTACAGATGTAACCCCGAGTGTCAAATGTAAAGAAGTGAGCAAATTGCTAAAATGAGTTGAAACACAGTCTCAGGACTTCTTACCACAAGCTGTTGGTCTCTGACCTGGGTTTACGATCGGAGCCAATTAGCAGGTGCTACCTTAAAATTATGGAGCGGAAAGGGCACCTAGGAGACCATCTAGTCAAGCAATTTCAAAGTATTTTTAGCCCCCAAATGTTTCCTGCAAACCAAATCTTACACAGGAATGGAAACCAACAAAAAAGAGAAGAGCGTAGGTAATCTAGAGGAAGCCGAGGTGCGGGTTCCAGGGTCCCAGCCCCCTCCATCCCTGCGACGACCTCTGAGGGACATAGCCCTACAAGCATGGGACCTGGTCCAATGCCCTTATTCGACTGATTAGGAAACTGAGGCCCTAGATGCTAAGGCTCTGCCCTCAGGCTGCGACAGAGGCCGGTCTAGAGAGATCCCGACAGCCAGGAAAAAAGGCGTTTTCCGTTGTACAGAGCTGCCTCAACCAATACCAAAGAAATGTGTTTGCTCCATCCTGAGCCACTTCTCGGAGCATCCTGAGAATTCTGGGCGCAAGGCAGCTGCCTCGGATTAGCTCAGCCGCCACGGCCTCCCTTCCGGGGTCAGCGCGCGGATTATGGAATCCTGCGCCCCCCGGGGCTGGGAGGGAACGTGCCTTTGCAGCTCAGGAGGAAAGGGGGCCTGGGATAGGAGAGAAAGAAAGAAGAAGGAAGAAGAAGAAGGAGCGCTCCTGGGTGGGAAGTGTGCCTGGCCCAGGGTGGGGGGAGGGATGGCAGAGACACACGGGGGTGGGGTGGAGAGGGAGTATGACATCCACGGTGTCTCGTGTCCCAGCACAACCTGGAGGACTGTCGTCCTCCCCCATCTCTCCCCGCTACGCTCAATATTCCAGTAAACCACTAACACCTAGAACCCAGGGGCCCCCAGGGTTGGGTGAGAGCCACAATCACATCTTCTTCATTTCCCAGAGAGCATCTTTGAAAGGCTTCTCCAAGAGCGAGCTCTCAGGTCAGTGGGGACCGAGCCAGGAGGTGCCCCAAGTTGGCGCCTCCCCTGGACGCTCGGCCTAACTGGGAAACATGGTGATTCTGCCACTTAAACCCGGGGGCCTCCCATCACCCAGGGGCCACTGATCCACCTGGTTTTCTCCCAAAAACCACACTGGGGAGCAGGAAGCTAGATTATGTTCCCTTTAGAGCTGGGCTCACTGCCCTGTCGACAGTCTGAGACCAAAACTCCTGCCACCTGCCATCCCTGATCCTTGTTCAACTCTCAGGTAGGTCCCACGTGCTCTGGAAGGAAGAACAGATTGTTTTAAACAAGTATCCATCTGTTCCTGATGCACCAGTTCCTGGGGTGGTGATTGACGTGCCCCAGTGTTTGAACTCTGGGAGATGCTAAGCTGCTCCCACGCAGATGCCTTTGGTCTGGGTGCTACCCGCTCTGTACCCCAATCTCCACCCAAAAGCCCCCCAGCCTGCTAACACCCGGGTTTTGTCTCTGCGGTCGGCTTCCCCTGGCAATGAGCTGAGAAGCAAAATGGACCCAAAATGGTCCTCTGAATTGCTGAAGAAGCCTGCCTTACTGTCAGAGAGGGCTTTGGGGCCTGTGGAGAGCCAAATCTTCACGCTTTTTAAAAATTATGATCCTGGTGGCTAGCTGGGACCAACAGCTAACGAACATAGAGGAAGTTCCCCAAAGATATTTCAACATGGGTTCGTCATGTTCTGAGAAGCTGGATCCACCCAAGAGTGGAATCAGCTGGGTCTCCATCCTCGACATGGTCATGACTAAACGAGCTGGCTGATGGCAGCAGTGGTGGAAGCAGAGAAAGCCCACGTCTCTAGATGTGATGTCCAACACGACAGCCGGGGCCACCTGTGACCAGGGGCTGCTGCCCTGGGTGGCACGGACTAAAGTACCTCTCTATCCCTGCCGAGGGTTCTATTGGGTGGTGCTGCTCTAGACCTTTTATTTAGTCACTGATTTGTCTGCCATCAAATATTTGAGTCCCAACCAGCTGGGCGCCAGCATGCTAGGCATTAGGTCAGGTTCTCCAATCACAGGGTCTAACGGGGGAGGCTGGGGAGGGTGTCAGAGACGTGATGGCTTCCCTGACCTCAAAGGTGGAGCCGTGGGTCCTGGCGGAGAGGGGGTGGGGAGGCAGGAGTCCTCCCAGGAGGAAGCGCGGGTCCTGGCGGAGAGGGGGTGGGGAGGCAGGAGTCCTCCCAGGAAGAAGCGCGGGTCCTGGCGGAGAGGGGGTGGGGGGGCAGGAGTCCTCCCAGGAGGAAGCGCGGGTCCTGGCGGAGAGGGGGTGGGGGGGCAGGAGTCCTCCCAGGAAGAAGCGCGGGTCCTGGCGGAGAGGGGGTGGGGGGGCAGGAGTCCTCCCAGGAGGAAGCGCGGGTCCTGGCGGAGAGGGGATGGGGGGGCAGGAGTCCTCCCAGGAGGAAGCGCGGGTCCTGGCGGAGAGGGGGTGGGGGGGCAGGAGTCCTCCCAGGAGGAAGCGCGGGTCCTGGCAGAGAGGGGGTGGGGGGGCAGGAGTCCTCCCAGGAGGAAGCGCGGGTCCTGGCGGAGAGGGGGTGGGGGGGCAGGAGTCCTCCCCGGAGGAAGCGCGGGTCCTGGCGGAGAGGGGGTGGGGGGGCAGGAGTCCTCCCAGGAGGAAGCGCGGGTCCTGGCGGAGAGGGGGTGGGGGGGCAGGAGTCCTCCCAGGAGGAAGCGCGGGTCCTGGCAGAGAGGGGGTGGGGGGGCAGGAGTCCTCCCAGGAGGAAGCGCGGGTCCTGGCGGAGAGGGGGTGGGGGGGCAGGAGTCCTCCCCGGAGGAAGCGCGGGTCCTGGCGGAGAGGGGGTGGGGGGGCAGGAGTCCTCCCAGGAGGAAGGGCGGGTCCTGGCGGAGAGGGGGTGGGGGGGCAGGAGTCCTCCCAGGAGGAAGGGCGGGTCCCGGCGGAGAGGGGGTGGGGAGGCAGGAGTCCTCCCAGGAGGAAGGGCGGGTCCTGGCAGAGAGGGGATGGGGGGGCAGGAGTCCTCCCAGGAGGAAGGGCGGGTCCCGGCGGAGAGGGGGTGGGGAGGCAGGAGTCCTCCCAGGAGGAAGGGCGGGTCCTGGCAGAGAGGGGGTGGGGGGGCAGGAGTCCTCCCAGGAGGAAGCGCGGGTCCTGGCGGAGAGGGGGTGGGGGGGCAGGAGTCCTCCCCGGAGGAAGCGCGGGTCCTGGCGGAGAGGGGGTGGGGGGGCAGGAGTCCTCCCAGGAGGAAGGGCGGGTCCTGGTGGAGAGGGGGTGGGGGGGCAGGAGTCCTCCCAGGAGGAAGGGCGGGTCCTGGTGGAGAGGGGGTGGGGGGGCAGGAGTCCTCCCAGGAGGAAGGGCGGGTCCTGGCAGAGAGGGGATGGGGGGGCAGGAGTCCTCCCAGGAGGAAGCGCGGGTCCTGGCGGAGAGGGGGTGGGGGGGCAGGAGTCCTCCCAGGAGGAAGCGCGGGTCCTGGCGGAGAGGGGGTGGGGAGGCAGGAGTCCTCCCAGGAAGAAGCGCGGGTCCTGGCGGAGAGGGGGTGGGGGGGCAGGAGTCCTCCCAGGAGGAAGGGCGGGTCCTGGTGGAGAGGGGGTGGGGGGGCAGGAGTCCTCCCAGGAGGAAGGGCGGGTCCTGGTGGAGAGGGGGTGGGGGGGCAGGAGTCCTCCCAGGAGGAAGGGCGGGTCCTGGCAGAGAGGGGATGGGGGGGCAGGAGTCCTCCCAGGAGGAAGCGCGGGTCCTGGCGGAGAGGGGGTGGGGGGGCAGGAGTCCTCCCAGGAGGAAGCGCGGGTCCTGGCGGAGAGGGGGTGGGGAGGCAGGAGTCCTCCCAGGAGGAAGCGCGGGTCCTGGCGGAGAGGGGGTGGGGAGGCAGGAGTCCTCCCAGGAAGAAGCGCAGCATCTGCAGAGTGGCAGCCGCCACCTCCCTCGGGGCCTCGGGGCCTCGGGGCCTCGGGGCCCCAGCTCCGCCCAGCCCAGCTCGGGAGCTGCGTTCCTTTACTGGGCCCCCTGCTTCTCCCTCCCGAGGGTGGCCTGGATGAGCCTCAGTTTCCTCCTTTGCAGGACGGGAGTGAGACCCATCGCACAGGATTATTTTAAGTAGCAAATCCAGTGCAGCGTAGGGGGGCGTGTAGCACAGTGTGGGACACGCGTTCAAAGCTCACACGTGCTAGCTCACGTTTCCCTTTGTCAGGCCAAGACCGGAGGTCCTGAGGAAGCGCCGTCTCCTGGGCTCTCTGCCCGGCCCCGGCTACAGAGGGCGCGCCCGGCCCCTGCCCTCCCGTCTGTGCCCAGCCAGCCTGCTGCTGTTCCCTGCAGCTATTTCCAGCCCACGGCCAGGCTGCTCTGCTCTTGCTGCCTTTGTCTCACAGCAGGTGGTTCTCATTACCGCCCAGCGGGGTGGCGGCAGTGGACGTGCTGGCACGTGCCGCGTGAGTCTCTGGCCATGTGTCCCGTGCCTGGAGGCTGTGGGCCAGCTCCGCTAGTTGTGCGTCCTGGAATATTCTCTGGGATGCAGCCGAGTGACGGGGAAAGGCCATGGGCTTTAGGACCGCAGCCCGGATCCTTGGAGGCCCAGCTCTGTCACTATCGGCAGCTTCCCGCTGGGCAGGTTCCTCACTGTCTCTCACTCCGGTCTCGGTCTCCTCGTCTGTTGAGTGGAGCCGGTTCAGCTCGCAGGCCCGTGGCGAGGAGTGAACAGGCACTGAGCGGAGCCCAGCACATCCGTCCCCCGCGGGTTGCTAACACAGGGATCCTCAGAGCTGGGGACACGGCAATGAGAAAACACACAAAAATCCCTCTCCTGGGCCAGACAGACAATGAACACAGTCGAGAGGGGGGGGAGTCGGCGAGGGGCTTGGGGAGAGGGCGGCCGCTGCAGCCTCCTCGCAAACTTAAGCAAAGGCTGAGGACGTGGGGGAGGTGAAGGGTTTTCTGCCAAAGCTATGAATTTTTCCAATCTGCATTCTTTCCCTGAGCCACAGGCTGTGCCCAGGAATGCTGTCTGAGAAAATGAATGGGCAGTGTGTCAGAAGCTGAGACTTTCTTGGCTGGCCCTGGCCGGCAGTTGGTGTCACCTTGCCCCAGGGTGGCTTCTGAGTGGCAGCAGAACAGAGGCTGTAGCTGAGCACACGCGCTGGCCTTCCTGGCCGGGGATCTGATCCCAGGACTCAGGAAACAAAAGGATGTCTGCATTATGGCGAGGAAATCTTAATGAGGGCTAGGAACGGAAACAGCGGGGGTGAGGTTTTAATTAGCGGAAGGGACAGCGAGGGTAGAGGGTCTGCCCGTTCTCATCATGACCCAAAGGTGGGTCGCCATTGGCCACAAGCATCCACCATCACTCACTTCTGGACCCGATGCCTCCACCACAAAGCCAGCTGGGTAGACGCCTTCCTCTCTCCCTCCCTCTCACCTCCGGGGCATCTGGTGCTTCTCTTTCCCTTGTCATCCACACGCTCAGATCACAGCCTCTTCCCGGCACCCTTAGGCCCCATCAGTCCAGCCGATGGACCCTTCTCCTTCATCTTTTTTATCTCCAGCTCCCTCTCAACAAGCCCCAATCCCTCTTCCCTGCAGTCCTTTCCTATGCGGAGGCCAGGCCCACAGCCTGTCACCCATTTATCAATGCATTCCAACTGTAACTCAGGTATTGATCTGTGTTTGTTGGGTTTTTCCTATAAACTCGGGCTGTAAAGGTTTCATTAGCCTGCCTCACAGTCATTACATCAAGTAATAGGAAACATCCATCTTCCCCAGGCTTCAGTTCTGCACCCAATGGAGATAGGTTTGAAGAGTGTTAATCAAGCTATGAAAATCATTGGCAGCTCATTCCTTTATGATGAAAAAGCTGGTTTGCAGCGTCACTGGGCAGCAGAGTCCTGGCACCTTAGATACCTACAGCAATTATGGGCTGTGTGGCTTCCTGCTGAGGGAGAAATTTTTTTTTTTTTTTTTGCCTCATGCCCATATGCAAATCTTATTCTTTGTTTTAGAGTGATTCTCTAAGTCGTGTGTAACTAGAAGACGGCACGGGCAAGGCTGGGCTTCTCTGCAGACCGCGGGCAGATGGAGGGTTGTTGGTCACTGCCGTGGATCTCTGCCACAGCCAGACCTGTGCAGCGGTGGGAAGGGAGTCCACCAAAGGGCGTCCTGGGTGCAACGGGAGCTCAGCTACAACCGACTAGTCCACCTGCTCCGCTCCGTCCACCCAGGAGCTGTTCTAGGGGCAGCTCAGTTCTTCAGAGACCATTCTGGCTGCCCTGGTGTGAGTGGAAGCAGGGGCAGGGGGTGCGGAGAGATGAGAAACGGAGAGCAGTGAGGAGGCCATCGCAGTGCCCAGGTCAGGGGTGGAGGTGGCCAGGGCCAGGGCAGCAGGAGTAGGGATGCTGGGAAGGGCCAGGAAATGTGCTAGAAAACTTAGCGACACGTATCTAGTTCCACTACAGCTCTGTGAGATAAGAATTACCCACCCATTTTCCAGATGAGGAAACTGAGGTGCAAAGAATTTAAGAAACATCTCTGCTCGCAGAGTTTCCTAACCGGGCTTCTCTCCAGATTACAACTTGGGCGGTTCCTCTACAGCCATGATGGGAGTGTTTGTTTGATAGGAAGGGTTGGGAGGAGCTGATGAAGGACATAGCGCTAAATGTCTACTGTGAAAACAGCCCAGAACAATCTGAATCTCCTTAATCATTACCCATAGCTCACACATGGGTCTGCTCCCCACAAGTTTCCTGCATTCTTCTCTTTCTGACTTAAGCTGTATTGTTTATTGCTCAGGTCTTTGAAATACCTCAAACAGCAGAGGAAAGAGCTTCTACCCCCAGGCTGTCAGAGGGGGAGCCTGAAGCAGTACACAATAAGCATGGAAGTTTTTGGAAGTCACCTGTTTTATCTTAAAAATTTATGTGGATGTTGTACTCTGCTTCACAATGAGTTCATGTTTGTTTTAATGTTTAAAACCATTTTTTAAAAAAATTGCAGTCAAGTACTACCACTTGAAGGCACAGGACAACAAAGGTTTACCTTCCTGAATCATCTATCATAATATCACAGGTACTTTGTATTGTCACTTACTCTGCGCCAGGTGCAGTTCTGAGCGTGTTACTTGAATGACTGCATGGTGAGGTTTCGTTATCTCCATCCCCAGATGAGGAGCTGCGTGCTCAGAGAAGGTGGTGACTTACCCAAGGACACACAGTACGTGACAGAGTCAGGATTTGAACCGGATATATTTGTTCCAATACCTTGCAAGAGGCCACTGCTGATACCCCTGGGGTTTGGTAGCCCAGCTTGGAAAGTGGAACCGGGTGGTATCTGAAAATTCATGCAGAAAAATGTCATGTTTACGGTTCAGGTGGACTGGCTCCAAAGCACACCCAGTCTTCAGTTCTGGGGGGTCTTGGGGAGGAGGGTGGCAGAGGAGAAGCTGAGAAGAGGAAGCTGATGCGATTTTGGAACTGGCCACTGGAGGTCGGCCGACCTGTGCAAGGTCCCACTAGGGCTCAGGGCAGTGGCTGGCTCCCGGGCTTCTGGGCTTTCCGGGCAGAGGGGACCATCGACCTGCAGCAGGACCCGACTCGGTGCTGAGGAACTGTGGTCCATTTTCAGCCCTTGCTGGAGGGGGTTTGTAAGAAAAGAGCAGGCACAAAACCCAGTTAAGCAGCAGCTCCAAGAGGGACACCGGTTCGTCCAGGTCTCCAGAGTGAACCGTGTGTAGGAAGCTGCAACCTGGTGGGCGCCGGAGGGCTGCAGGCCCGTCCTGAGTCCATCAATCACTCAAAGGTTTCTGCAGATCCTACCAGCCCACAGGTCTGAGCTTGCGGTGTCCTGCCTTCTCTAGCCTGGTGTGGCATAGGAGGGGAGGAGGGAAGAACGCGCTAACGTTAGGATGAATGCATGGCTACAGCTGAGAGATGCTGAGACAGACAGCAACTGACATCACCTAAAATCCTGTCCTGTTTTACAGCAGAGAAGGGGTCTACACAGCCTTCCCTGTAATTGTCAAGGGTTAAAATCCTGTTCCCTGTGGTCTAGCCCTCCTGCAATTCTAATTTAAATTGCAGTGTGCTACTGTAGCAGTTCAATTCCTGATTACATTTCTGACAAGCGAAACAGCCCCAGACTAAGTCTCCAAATAATAGTGTTCACGTGTTAAATACCTTTTTTTAAGATAGAAAGAATCATGCCCTAAACCCATCACAGTTGGTCATCTTCCTTTTCTCCCAAAATTCTGAACTGTGTTCATGGGAGTGAAATAGGATCTGGACACGAGACAGAGGAGACCTTATTTAAGGGGTCTCCCTTTTTCTGATTGATCACTTGACATTTTCCCATCTCTCATTCCCTGCTCTCTTCCAGGCCAGGGAAAAATTCAGTTTGGGTCATTTTCACTCAATGTAACAAGAGGCCAAGATTCAGGCAAAGAAGGGAATGAGTTCATTTGCAAACTCAGGGCTAGAAGCACAGTCTCATTGCAAATCCAAAATCAGTTAAGCGGCAGGAAGCAAAGACTAAGGGTAAATTGTCAATAATCATCCTGGGAAAAAGGTTAATCTGGAGCTTCAGGGACCCTGTGTGATGACTGAGATCATTCAGGACCTGTTCAATAGGGTAAAAGACAGCGATCTCCCAGGGAGACAGGGGCACCTGGTTCCATAACGGATGGGGGAATGGTTGGAGGGAAGAGAAATGTCTAGTAAATCACGTATTACTATTCATTAATTAACATTTACTGAGTTCATCTCCTTTGCCAGATGCTGTACTAAGTATTTTGTGTATATTTTCATGTGATTTAAAACCTTAAAAGCATTGTGGGGAAGGAACTTTTTTCTGTTTTAAAAATCAGGAAAGTGAGACTCAAAAGATAAGTGAATGGCCCAAGATCACACAGCTAAGATGTGCTGGAATTGGGACTTCAACTCAGGTATATGTAACTTACAAATCCTTAAGTCTTAACCATCACTTTTTTATTGTCTCTTTACACTACTGGTAATAACTTTGCTATTATTGTCTTGAGTTGATAGTTAAACCTTAGATTATTTCAAATTTCGTATATGAGCAGCTTGGGTTTCCTACCTGGCTGTGACTTCCATCAGGAAAAGACAGTTTTATGCCCCTCTAATAGTCCCCCAAATGAAAAAAAAAATGTTCTAAGTATAATAATTTGCTTTTCACAGTACTTTTAATCTTCAGAACATTTCTGCATACGTATATTTCCTCACTGCATCCCTATGTGAAGTATTCTATTATTGTCTTTAGTTTGCAGGTAAGCAGAGACATGAGGATTTTACAATGCGCATCAGTTAGCCAGTGGGAGAAAAACAACGGACCTCCTGCTCATTTTCCTTCTAGGCCAATGTTCTTTTATGTCAGGCACTGCTAACTGCCTTCCTAAAAGCCATTTCTCCTTGCTAACAGGCAGAACCTCACCCCACATTTGTTTAGGGGATCCTTTGATTTTAGGAAACATGAGCTCAGCCCCTAATCCAGAGGTGGACATTAATTCCATTTTAGTCAAAGAGATGTAAAAGGAAAGGGTTTTCCTCCTTGGTAAGAGAAATGCCCTGTGCTGCTCCATGCTTCCTAACTGGAATGCAGGACTTGATTCTTGGTGCTGCTGCAGCCATCTTATGACATTGAGGAGATGAATAGAATTACGTACAGGCTGAATTGAGCCCTAACATCACTGAGCTGCTGAACCAACATGAGCCACTGCCTACCACCATGTCTTTGTTATAACAAAATATAAAATAAACCTCTGTTACTTGTAACTGAGAGTTCCTACTGATGCTACCTTCCACTACACCACTGAAATGGCACTCAGCTCAAGTGTGTTTGGAAGGAGACCTATAAACATGCTTTGTACAACACAGCCAGTAAACAAATTCACTACATGAATGCAAGTGTCAACATTATCGTTACCATTTTATTTTAAACGCTTGCTGGTATGATTTTGTATTTGCATTGGGATTCCTAGAACCCAAATTCCCCACCACAGAGAGTGAATATACTTTACTGAGAATAAAAGCTGCCCTGATCAATTGTTACTGAGTGAGGTATTGGGCCTGTGACTTGAACTGTTACTGTAGGCAAGTCTTTCTTGGCCTCAGTTTCACTTTCTTTGTACGAACACAGCAAAGTCCACTCTCTCCGCTCAGAGTTTAGTGTGAAGATGAAATAGAGGCAGGATAGGGAATTAGAGGAACAACAGGAAGGGGCATGCAGCGCTTGTTCAAATGATTACTGTGTTCCTGTGTTGTGTTTGGCATTTTCCCTGTGAAGTATCATCAACTGAGGACCTTACAAGGTAAGTATCGTCCTCTCTGAATATTGAGGGACACGGCGGGTATGACCGGGAAAACTCAGACGTATTGACTAATCCCACACCCACCAGGGATGTAAGGTGGGTATATAATGTGGGATGGGGACAATGGTCCTTGTCACCTATAAGAGCTTCAGGATATCAAGCAGTCTGGGAGAACCTCTCTTAGGCCAGCGTACTAGGTCACAAGGAACAAAGTCAATGGAATTGACTTCTTGGGTTGACCAAATGGGAGTTGTCTAATCCTGATGGTGACAGTGTGTTGAATTATAGGCATAAAAGGAATTTGGAGGGAGAATGAGCTCTGCCCTCCAGCTCTGTACAGTCAACAGTGACATGGAAGCCAGAATTCAGCTTTTTCCCCTCTAAAGACAATAACGTGTAGCCAGAGGAAGCTGCAAAATGTGGCCGGCACAAGCAGAGGGAAGATTGCTCAGAGTACAGAGAGAAGAGAAGGAAGTCAGAGAAAATAGCATTTATGTGGAGCAACCTTCCAGAGCCAAGCAATGAGGGAAGGAGCCCAGCCAGGGTCCTCACACCCAGCCCCCCAGACTCACCCTCAGATACTGCGCAGCTTTGCATCATTTCCACAGCCATAGAGAGAAGAGTGCGTAGACCTTCCTTAGGGACCATTGCAGGCTGATTCATAGATGAATAAAACTCACCTCCTGCCCTCAAGGTACTCAGTGTCTATATGAAGCCTGCAAGAGGTAAACCCATAATTATCAACTGTGACAAGCATGGCACTGACCTTATGATTTGTAGATGGAGTCTCTGGCCTTTGCTTACTCCTTTATTTTAATCAATACCTCTTTCTGAAGGACGGAGATATATTTAGTTTTAAATGAAACATGGAGTTCCTCAAATAAGGCATACTATTACTGAAATTTAATTCATGTATATAAAGCATTGAATGCACTGACTATTACATAGTAAGGAGATGGGTGGTAAAAACGTGGGTCACCAGAGCCAGAGTGCCTGAGTTCCATCCCACCTCCTCCACTTACTAGCTGTGTGATCCTGGTCAAACCATGGGCCTCTCTGGGCCTTGATTTCCTCATCTGTAAAGTGGAATAATAATTGAACCCACCTACTGAGTGGTATAGAGTCAACATGTGTGATGCTCTTAAAATGTGCCTGGTACATAGTACGTGTTCAGGAAATTTTAGCCTTTAATAGGAATGGTAGCAAGTAGTCATAGTAGTAAGAGTGAGTTGGAGTTGGAAAAGCAGAAATAGATGCCATTGGTAGGTGATTAATTATCCATTGGGAAGACCCAGAAAGTGAGAAGAACACAGGCTATAGGAACACTATGTTGCTGACAGGAATGGCTATGATTGGATAAAGGCTTGAAAAACTCTTAAATTCTCAATTCTTCTCAGATTTACTTCTGGCCAGGGCAGACCACTATGCTTCCAATAAACTCCAGGAAGAAGAAAAAAAAAGGAAAAGGAAACCATTGTGGAGAACACAATTTACTGAATTTCTCCAACCTCAACATTAGGTTAAAGCGAATTCAGGGTAGGGGCAAGTACTCTGATGTAATCTGAAGTGACTTTTCTGTTTGATATAAAGCCATAGAAAATGCACAGGAACAGTTTAAAGAACAAGCAAGGTGAGTGAGCTGCATTAAAATGGGAATGAAAAATAACCCAGAAAATGCTATTTATTGTAAAAATTGCTGGCATGCTTAGAACTGCTTTGATCATCTTTGCCTCAAAGAAAGCAGAGCCAACAAAGTGAAGTTTCAGAAAAGGGCAGCAAAATGATCAGAGGCATAATGGGTGAAAAGAGGTCTTTATCCCTAGAAGGAAAGAAACAATTGGGAAAAAATTCTTTGGCTTAATAGAGATCTATTGGATAATGAATGGCGAGTAGTGGCCATTCAGGTGCTGCCCTCTCCCCTGTCCCAAATCACACGAATGAGAAGGAATTTAAAAGGGTTGAAAATAGATAAATGGCCATCATAAGTTTAAAGCCTCGATTGGGGGAACTGGCAGCCTCGGGGCATTTTTGAAGCAAACAATGGAGTGACTTTCTAAGAAGATCAAAAGTTTTGCTCCTGTCCAATAGCAACTCATCATCCAAGGGTGTTTGCTGAAAAACAGAGGGGCAATGGCCTGCACTAGACCCGCTGCAACAGAGAAAGCTTTTTCCTGTGGATGTCCACAGGGATAGTCCGTTGAAATGGAAACAGAGAAAAAGAAAGACTGAATTTATTTCCCTCTGGGACTTGGAAAATGCAATGGGATGGAGTAGAGGCGACACTTTCAGATTTTAGATGATGTGAGGATACCCTCCAAGTATCCCACCCCCACCCCTTCCTCAAGGAAGAAGGAATTCCATCTTGGCCTTATTTATCACTCAGTGTTGATCCAGGACCAGCTGCAGCACCTCCCCAGGGAGCCTGTTAAAAACGCAGAATCCTAGCCCCATCCCAGTTCCCAGAATCAGAATCTGCATTGTAACAAAATTCACTGGTGATTTGCCAACACGTCAAAGTTTGAGGGTTTACTATGGTCTCAGGATATTCAGAGAAAGGATGAGGTATGTTCACCCCCGGCGGTGTCATCTCTCACTGTGGGGACAGCCAGTTATCTTATCTCCACGAGACTCTGTCCGTCCCCAAACTAGGAACTGACTTCCTAGGCATGCTAAATTAGATAATGCATTTAAAGCATTAGGAAATGGATCTGACATATAATAAAGAGAATTCAAAAAGTATTAGTGAACTTGTTGGTTGTTGTTGATATTTATAATCGTCCAACCACCAAGCAATGGGAAGACAGGCTCAAGAATGAGCTATAGTGTTGTAAGAATGCAGAAACTGTCCAGGCAGTAAGAAAAAGAGACAAGGACGGTGACTCAACATCCCAACTGTGAGTGAGACATGTAAGAGATGCAGCAGAAGACAACGGAAACTTGCTACGCTCTTCCAGAGATGTAAGTGGCTTCATATAAAGCCTAGCTGTGAACAGGCTTGAGAGACAGGCAAATGGGTTACAAGTTCATTAAGAAAAACAATGCATGGCTCTTGTGAGTCTACGTGTATGTTTTTTTCTTGGTCATTTACCAAACATTTTGGTATTGTTTGATTTGTAACTGAAGTTGTTCGTTAAAGTAAATTAGTCAATTTAAACTCTTCTAAATAAGTATTATTTTACTTTTTAATTAAAAAAAATGACTGCATAGTAATCACCCAGAATTTCTCACTCACTTTGCCAAAGCACGATTCAGCCTGAGGCTCAAGTTATTCCTGTAGCAGTTACACAATCCCAGTATTATCAGGAAGAAATAACTCAGTAATGGTGATGGTAAAATGGAGAATTTCACCAGCCTCAAATGCCCAAAATAATGGCAAGGGTGTATCACAATAGTAAAAATGATGTAAACTGTTGGTAGTGTTCATGTTAAGGAGAATTCTGGGAGAAGATGCAATTCGAGTTTGGAGGTAAAGCAGCCAGACGACCTGAGGGCAGTCTCTTGCTGTCCCTGTGCCCACAGCGTGACCTGGGCACCGAGTGTGCCATCTGTGATGGAGCCCTTGTGATCTCTTAGTTCACACTCTCCCCATTTAGACGCTCTGGAGTGGACATCCCTCCCATCCCCAGCCTTATCCTTCATCTAATTAACAGCATGGGTAATAAACAGCCACCTGTTATCCACAGACAGGCAGACAGGTGTATACCCTTGTCAAAGGTCTTGGCTAAATCATCTGGATTGTTTCTAATAACAATGTTAATGACCCTCTGCATTAGCTTCAGGTTGTAAAACATCTTTCCTTGATGTTTGTTCAATATTTTCATGAGAACTAGAAACACCTATTACAGACTCTAGGATGCTAACGGGCCCCTGGAACCATTACTATAATTCGTTCTGGAGGCTCAGCTAAAGCCACAAATACATGGATTCCTGCTCCATCATTGCCCAGAAAGAGAGAGATGCTGTCCTGAGCCATCACTGAGACTGTCCAGAATATTTCTCCCAAGGAATATATACAGACCCACAACAGAAAAACGTAGGTTACTAAATAGATTTGTGTGGTTCAGTAACTTTCTAAACAGAATGGTCAGTATGCTACCTAGGTGAGTCTTGCAGCTCAGCTGCCTACTCTGGTACTGAATTCTGTATTTTATCAATATGTAGATATGCAGGAGGACAAATAACAGAACAACTTTATGGGTCAGGAATGGATTAACCAATGAAAGACCTTCCAAATAGCCAGGAGCCTATATAGGGAGTATTAAGGAACCATTAAAATTATTTCTTTTATAAAGGAATGTGTTCCCTATAACCATGCTTAGCAGCCCTGAGATTACAAAGCATCCAGGAAGATGAGCAGAAAAGATAACCCCTTGAGAGTTTCCTCTCAGAAAAATAAACAAATATCTTCTGCTTGTTCATTCAAAATCTCTTTGAACTTAGGAGAGAACTTAATTCATAACTGGACTTTTCAGAAGGCAGAACTTTTGAGTTCTAGTTCTTGTTCTCATTGGGTCCAAATTTCTCTTGTTATATCCATAAATAACATTCTAAATAGCTGTCAAATCTATATAGTCTTATGAAATTTGCACATGCTGTAACCTGTGGGCTGGAAAGTAGCTTCGATGTCCTTCTCCTCCTTCAGCCTAGACCTCTCAACCCGTATCCCATGTTTGTAACTGTCTACCATAGGTCTGCCCTTGGGTTGTCTTATATCACCCAATGTTATCTAACTTAGAACTCATAACCTGCCCTGCCTCTTCCTATGTGTCTCCATTCCAAACACCTCAAGCCTGCTCTCAATGACTGACTGTTATCAGTGATACCATGATACACAGTCTAAAAATGTTTTGCTATTTATAATCCCTCCCTCTTTGTCCTTAAATCTAATTTACTATTTGGAAACATTTCTTTTTTTCTGCGTTGTTCATCACAGTTACTCTTCCCCTCTATTCCTAACATTCATTCACTTATTCATTCATTTACTAAATATTTGGGAGGCATCTATTAGATTCAGGTCTCAGTCAGAACCTTTGAAGGGCTAGACCCTAGGAGTGAGAAAGACTCAGAAGGTGGCTTCACAGTCTGGGACCCTGCCTTTTGTTAGCTCACTCTCTGATTGGATGGATGTGGTCTTTTTCTACTCCAGTTGGCTGCCAGAGAGTAAGGTGAACTACTCTGCAGAAAGATAACATCATCCAGAGCCTCTCTAATCCTTTATATTCCAGGTCTAGAATTAAAAACATATATTATCAGACACATTAAAATACAAGCCAAAAGGAAAAGAGACAGTAGAAAACAGTCACAGGGGATACTGACTTGGGTTTTCAGAAATGAACTCTAAATAGCTGTAATTAATATGTTCAAGAAAATGAATGACTGGATGGAGAATTGTACCAGAAAGCACAACATATATCAACATATCAAACAGAAATTCTTAAACTGGAAAAAAAAGCCCTGAAATTATAAATACAACAGAGGAATTTCACAGAAGATTAGTTCTAACTAGCTTTATGAGACCAACATAACTTTTGTGACCAAAATATTACAAAAACATTACAAAAAAAAGTAAAAGCCACCTCTTTCAAAATCAGTTTTGAAAATTCAAAACAAAATGATCAATATAATTTAGTACATATGTAAATTAAATGAAAAAATCTGTTAACATTTCATTAGATGCAGAACACTTGATGACATCCAACAACAATTTGTGATATAAATTTTTTTTAAAACTCTTACCAAAATAGAAATATAAAGGCGATTCCTTAACTTGATAACAATTATCAACAACAAAGTTATAGCAATAATATTTAATGAAATTTTGAAGACTTTTCTTTGAGACCAAAAACAAGACAAGGATAACCATTATCATTACCTTTTTTCAAAGTTATATTGGAAGTCATAGCCCGTGCAACAAGGCAAGAAAAAGAGGGGTATCATGATTGGAAAGAAAATAATTAAAACCTTCATTATTTACAGATAGCATGATGGTGAGCCTAGAAAATTTTAAAATAATCTATGGAGAACAACTGCTAGAATTAATAAGCAGATTTATCAGGGTCATTGGACATAAGTTAATTATATAAAAATCAGTGATATTTCTATATACTATCATCAACAAACAATGAAATTATGAAAATTAGAAAACTTGTCATTTACAACTTTGTATAACATCAAACACTGAGGACAAATTTAACCAAAAGGTACACATACACAGAAAACTACAAATCATTCCTAAGAGAAATTAAAGAAATTCTAAATAAATGGAGAAATAAGGCATGGTACAGATGGTGATTCAATGATTCAATATTGTGAAAATGCTAAATCATTTCTAATTGATGCATAGATTCCAGGCAATCCTAATCAATATCCCAACAGTAATTTTTGGTGGAAACTGACCAATTGATACTAAAATTACCAGGATACAAAGGAATAAAAGCAACCAAGTCAATCTGAAAAAATAAGAAAGTTGGCCCACTTGAATTACTAGATATCGTGACTCATTACAAAGCTATAAAACTATACTAATTAAGCAAGTATAGTATTGTACAAGAACTATAGAGAACCCAGAAAGAAATTCTCATAGATGGTGGAGTAGAAGGACATGAGCTCACCCCCTCTCATGAAAACACCAAAATCACAACTAACTGCTGAACAACCATCAACAAAAAAACACTGGAACCTACCAAAAAAGATATTCTATATCCAAAGACAAAGAAGAAGCCACAACCATATGGTAGGAGGGGTGCAACTGAGATAAAATCAGATCCCATACATGCTAGGTGGGTGACCCAAAAACTGGAATAACTGCATTAAGAGAAATGTACTATCAGTCATTACAAAGCCAATAAATAGGCTGTGTTAGGGAAAAGAAAGAAGGAAAGAAAGAAAGAAAGAAAGAAAGAAAGAAAGAAAGAAAGAAAGAAAGAAAAAGAAATCCTCATACAGTCGTTTGGTTTACAAAAATGATAATACTGTGGTGATGTGAAGAAAGGATAATCTTTTCAATAAGTGACATTGAATAAATTTAATATCAATGTGGGAAAAAATGAATTTTTTTTTACCCCCTACCTCACACCATATACAAAAGCAAATTTCAGATGGATTTCAGTTTCTAACGAAAATAAAAAACAATGTTTCTGGAAGATAAAACGAACACTATCTATATTACTTTGATTTAGGCCGATTTCTTGAAAAGAACGTAAATAATACTAACCAAAAGAAAAAGATGGATAAAATGGACTTTGTTAAAATTAAGAATTTATATTTTCATACCTAAGAAAGTAAAAACTTAAGTCATAGAATGGAAAGGAATATTTGCAATATATGCAATTGACAGAGGACTGGACTCATATCCAGAATATGTAAATAATAATTTTAGAAAAAAGACAAAATCTCAGTTAAAAATGGGCAAAAGGTTTGAACAGACATTTTACAAGATATGATATCTAAGTGGCAATCATCACATAAGAAAGCATTCAATTTAAGTAGTCATCAGGGAAACATGAATTTTAAAACACTAAAACATCACCACATGGCTTACTTTGAAAAGACCAATAACACCAAGTATTGTCGATGAGATAGAGCAACTAGAACTGACATACACTACTTGTGGGTGTGTAACTGATATAACCACTTTGGAAAACTGTTTTTCAGTATTTCCTGAAGGTGAATATATGACCTAGAAATTCCACTTTTAGGTGAATACCCAATAGAAATGTATACATATATGCACCAAAATACATGTATGAGAGTTTTCATAGCAAGCACTATTCATAGTAGAAGCAAACTGGAGATAACTATCTATTAACACTACAATATTTAGATCATGATATATTTATGGAATAGAATGCTACTCAGCAATGAGAATGAACAAACTTCTGCTGTATAAAAACGTGGATGCATCCTACAGACATACTACAAAGCACTAGAAGTCAGATACAAAGGAATACATGGTATATGATTCCATTCATGTAGATTAACTGGATAGGCAAAACTAACTGATGCGGTAGAAGTCAGGATAGAGGTTAGCTCTGGAGCTCAGGCAAGTAAATAGGAAGGGACAGAAGGGGAGTCCTGTGGTGTTGGTTAATGTCCTATTCCTTTCTCTGGATGTTGGTTCCATGGGAGTTTTGACTTTATGAAAACTAATTTATGTGTGCACTTTTGATTTGTGCATTTTTCTTTATATATATTATATTTGAGTTAACAAATTTCTTATAAGATGAGTTTCAGAAAGAAGATAGTGATTGACAACGTCTAAAATGTTAAAGGATTAAATATACCGAAGACAGCAAATGAATATCATATGTTTTTTAAATAGAGGTTATTGATAATCCTGGCAAGAAAAATTTTAGTTTCCTCATACTAGATATGATCCTCTTCAACTCCTTTAATTTACTGCAGTGACCTTAGAGGTCTCCCTGACTTGAGTAACTCCCCAATTTTGATTCACCAAGAATTTTTATGCTAGACAAACCTCGTTAAAGACATCTTTGCAGTATGTAATTTCCCCAAGAAGGTAATGGTTTTCTATTTCCAGCTTTACCATATCCACATTTTTTCTTCTTAACATTAAGATTCCTCCAGCATCTCACCGCTCTCTATCTTGAAAACTTACTTTTGACTACCTGTCATGACTTTTCCACCTTAGTCTGGCTGATTTCTTTACCAAATTCCACATGTTTCTTGTTCATCGCCACTCACATTTCATGATGACTATTATTGTTATTCGCCCATTTATGCTCAACCTTAATACTGTAAATACTGCAGAAATACCCAAATGCCTTCCAGTCCTAGAGGAAGTCTCTGGTATCTCTGGCTACTGAAGAAAAGAGCCCTGTTGCACAAAGACCTCAGGGCAAAAATATTTCAAGGGAAAAGAAGTCAGAAAACACTCCTCTTGTAACTACTCAAGTTTAGTTCCAGAAAGAGTTCATTACTAAGTAGCTCTGAACCCATGGTGTGACAGGGTTAACTAGGGGCAATCTCCAACCTGCAAATGATCCTTGTGAGTACTGGCTTTTTTCTAATGTTATGGATAGTATCTTTCAGCTTGAAATTCATCAACCCCATCTCCTCCAAAGATATCACCATCTTCCCCTTAAAACTTCATTTCCAAGGCGCTGTACACTGGATAATACTATCATCGTCCTCTACTCACCCAAGTGCTGAGACCTTTCAGCTCACTATTCTCCTCTTCTTCACCTAATTACTTGTCAAATCCCCATGACTCTAACTTAAATATATCTCTTGCACCAACTTTCCTTTTCAACTCCACTGTCTCTGAGTTGGTTTGGGTCCTTATTACCCTGTACTTAAACTATTGCAGCAACTTCATACCTGAATCTTCTCTCTTCTATATATTCCTTGACATTCTAGCTTCCAGAATGCCAGAAAAATCTTACTGAAAATAGTGCTCAAAAATATCCCATTGACCCCATATTGCCTATAAAATAATACCAATGATAGAGCCAGGCATTGCGGTCCTACATGAACAATGCCCATCCCCTGTTGTTCTAGCTTTCCCTCCCACCAGGCATTTTCTCTAGTGGCACTCTTCCCCAGTACCCTACACTCAAGTACCTCCCCTACCTTTGCTCATGCTGTCTCTTACTCCGAAGTGCCCTTAATTACCTCTAATTGATCTGTTCCCTTTTGTGTGTATGAAAGTCCTGGCCAACCCTCCAGGCATTACTAAAATTCTGCTCTCAAAAGTCTTCTCAGCTCTCCCATCCATGTTCATTTGGCTCTGTTCCCCTCCCCCATTTCCCCATGTTCTCTGATCGTGGCTTTATTCAAGCATCCATCATGGTCTGGCTTATATCGCAGGTACCTGTATGTGTCTGTCTCTCAAGTGAAGAAATATTGTCTTAATCACCTTTGTGCTTCTTCCTTCATTACCCTCTAGCTGGCAGGTGTTGATTGATTGTTAACTAGCCTATCTCTTAAGGCAATAGCCATAATCATCATCTTCCTCGGGGTATGGGTATAGAAAAAGCAAGCCAATCTGGGCATCAGGTCACCTTGATATTGGGCTCCAGCTCTGCCACTAACTAATTTGCTGTGTGACTTCGGGCAAGTCATGTCCTGTTTCTGGTCTTCATGCTCTGAGCTATGAAAAGAAGGGCCTGGACTAGTTCAGCATTTCCAAAAAGCATGTTCCATGGAACACCGGTCCCATAGGACATTCTCTCCACCAGAAAGGATGCAACGGTCAAATAAATTGGGGAAATATCAAATAATATGTCTCCCTCATAGAAAATTGTACTCTGCCAGTTTTTCAAATTGCAGGTCATGACTGATAAATTTGTCATGAAATTAAGTAGGTCTCAATGCACGTTTTTTTAAAAAGAAATTAGAATAAAAGATATCAGAGGGCATCACACATAATAAGGGTAAATACTGTTTCATAAAACTCTTGCTTAAGTTGTGTATGAGTGTGTGTGTTTACGTGTGTGTATCTTTCTTATTGGAGGTTTTGGCTTAACATGCTTTAGAAATACTGGAGTATACACTAACATCTTAAAAGCTCTGAATTATCTTGCTGTAAACCACCTATTTGATTCTTTCATCCCAGCCTTTTTCAAATGTAAACATTATATGCACAGACACACACAGGCAAACCTGACATACATTTATTGACAGGTTACAAGACATGATTGCTTGAAGAAACTCAAACCAGGAGTGAACATTGGTTTATATGATCTCAGAAGTCCCTCTGTCTCCAGCACACTGTGATTCTCTGAGATGGGGAACAAACAGGTCAGAGCATCAGAACTGCCACCTGCTCGAACGTGCTGGGTAAAGGCACACGGGGAGGCTGAGGAGCTCTCTGCCTGGAGAGGAGCTCTGGGAAATCTAGATTTTTCGCTCCCTTTCTCATTCTACTGTTAGAATATTTGTCTTTTGTTGTGTACACTTACACGCCAGGCTGCAAAAGAGGAACTGCCTCGGTGGGCTCTCTAGCCAAGGCAAGGCTAACCCTTTGCGGGTGTAGAGGCATGACGGGCATGTCGGCATGAGACCAGCCCAGGGCACGGTGTCTGTCACTGACTGCCCTGCCTGCCTCCTGGCTCAGATGCTCCTTTGCCCATGTTTCCCAGAGCACAGCCAGGAGGCGCCACGGCAAAGCTCTTGGCTCCCCACGCGGTTCCCCCTGCTGATGACACCAGCACAGCCCTTGAAGAGCTTTCTCAGCCACTCAGAGATGCTGCTGGAGGTGGAAACAGGAGAAGGCTTGAAACAAGCTCCCAGCTGCAGGCAGCTCCCAGTCTGGCCTCCACTGGTAGGGGGATTCCCCAGTGTTTCCATATTGACCCCAAACATGAAACAGTTGAGAGACTGGGATATGTGAGCACAAGAAGAAAAAGGAAAGTCCAGCACAGGGAGCGCAGTTTCTAAGAAAGCCTCATTCCTCTCACTGTACCCCCGAGACCAGGAAATCCCGTGTGCAGAGGAGCATGTCTCTTTGCGAATGCCCTTCCCTTTACAGACCCGGGACGTGTCTGATGTGGGCTGATCCCAGCAGCCATGAGGACACAGCTCCTCAAGTGTGCTCACGGGGTCTTGGGGAACCCGCCAGTCCTCCAAGTCCACGCCCCTCCCTCACGCCATGGGGGCGACCGTCCCCGCTTGACGCCGGGGCGCCGCTCCCCACTCTGTCCTTTCTGACGCGTCAGTCAGTAAATAGAGGGACACAAACCACTGCACCAGAGCGGCAGAGAATCTTGGGGTAGTATTGGATACATACGAGGAATCTCTGGGACCCGGCCTCAAGTCAGTTAATTCAAGTCTGCTTGACCTAGTTTCCCTTCAACACCCGCCTTGGACAGCTGCTCGGGACCCCTGTTATTTCTCTCTCACGTCAGCCCCAGAGAACCTGGAGCTGTTTCTCTCCCACCCTTGGCACCTGAGAAGCACAGCCCATCCTGTCTATGACCTGTCAAGACCACCCCCGTCTCAAGCTAAATTTCTATTTTTAAACCACTGGAGGCCTAACTCAGTGACATCACCACGTCTTCACAGCAGATTACCCAGAATTAATTTTATTTCCCCTAGAGCACGACCCAGAATGGGGGGGTCAAATTAAGTTTCCCCTCTTCTCTCACCGCACCCTATGCACCCCTCTACTTTATCTGCTTCCCACCTTTATCCCAAAGCAGTCGTGTGATTTTCTTTTTCCATCAATAGGTCATAAGAAGACCCATTTCCAGGTTATTGTCTTCTCAAGTCATTAAAATTTGCCTATCTTGGGTCAGAGAAAGAGTAAAGACTTTGAGAATGTTACTTGACAGATTCTTCTAGAACAGTAATGATTTAAATGCATGCCTGGGATCAGGTATATTAAGCATGACCATTTACGCTTTATTCTATAGCTATTAGAGAAGGGGGGCATTTTGTAAAGAAAACAAATGAGGAAAGGGTCTGTTGTTTTCTCCTGAGATAAATAGCTTTCAAAGATAGGTGACTTAGGGTTCTCCAGAGAAACAGAACCAGTGGGGTGTCTGTGTGTGTGTGTGTGTGTCTTGTACAGAAAGAGATTTATGATAAGGAATTGGCTCATGCAAGGCTGGAGGCTGAGAAATCCCAAGATCTGTAGTCAGCAGATGAGAGCCCCAGGAGAGCCGAGGGTGAGCTCCAGTCTGAAGGCAGGAAACCACTGCCATCCCAGCCGCACAGCATGTGGGAGGAGCTCCCTCCTGCTCACAGGGGGCTCAGCTCTTCCGTTGTATTCAGCTGGATGAAGCCCACCCACGCGGGGGAGGGCAGTCTGCTTCACTCAGCCTGAAGATTCAAATGTTCATCTCATCCCAAAACACCCTCACAGATACACCCAGATAATGTCTGACTAAATGTCTGGGTTCCCTGTGGCCCTGTCAAGTTGACACATGAAATTCCATCACAAAAGGCTTATTGGGACCCTCTTTGGCCTTTTCATTCCAAACAAAAAGGATGAGAAACACAGCCAGCCCAGTGAGCTAAGAGGAGATGCAAGATTTATTGACGCCAGGGTCAGCAATGATGAGAGAAATCGCTGAGTCTGAGAGGCAGTGGAGAAGACAGAGGTGGTCCCTCCGGTGTATGGCGTGTGCTGTCCCTGAAGGTGTCAAGCTGGGCAGCAGTGGGTACTGTCACTGTGGCTAAGTCAGCCAGCACAGTCAGATCAACATAGGGCCAAGCAGGGGGACGGCCAAATAGCCATGCAAGCAGAGCAGAGACCCTTAAGGTTCCAGGACGTCTAACTGCTAAGCTTAGGGGAACAAATGACTAAAGGGAGTATGCTTGTGTCCTCCTGAAATTCATATGTTGAAACCCTAACCCCCAGTGGGATGGTGTTAGGAAGCAGGGCCTTTGGGAGGTCATTAGGTTTAGATGAGGTCATGAGGGTACAGCCCTCGGGATGGGATTAGTGCCCTTATATAGAGAGAAAGAGACTAGAACTTGCTCTCTCCAACCTGTAAGGATACCAGGAGAAGATAACCCTCTGCAAACTGGGAAGAGAACTCTCGCTAGACACTGGGTCAGCCGGCGCCTTGATCTTGGACGTCTCACCTCCAGAATGGTGAGAAACAAGTATTGTTTAAGCCACCGAGTCTATGGTATTTTGTTACAGCAGCCAAGCTAAGACAGGAAGACTCCAGCATTGAGAAGTGGGTGCAAATGGCCCCAAAAGTCATGCAAATGAGCATAGCTCAGTTGCTGGTGAAGCTCAGGGAAGCCACAACCAGCATGGATCAATGATATACATCAAATAGAAAGTACAAGACTGAAGTAGAATTACTTTTCCAAACAAGACTGAAGCAAGTGCTATGCCACGTGCAGATGTGCACATACAAAAATATAGGAATAGCAAAATTTTTTTAAATTAACAATGACATAACAGTAGCAGCTGCAGCTTTTAAGGGAAAATGCTTAAAACGACATAAATTGGATCTAAATAAATACAGAGCAATATTGAGGCTCACTGGTAGCCAACACACTCTACAGACATTGTTATCACGTAAGATGAGGACCAGACTGCAGGGACAAATGTGGAGCCCAAGGGAAGCCTGTGAAGAATGGGACCAACTCTGAGACTTTGCCAGTAGCTATCTAAAGCTACAAGAATGTGCTAATTCCCTCGTGAGATAATGTCACACCTGTGTCACAAATATGTCGATTATTGACATACGTAGCTAGGTTAATTATTTAATATATCTCTGTATAATTCAGCCATCATCCATGTGAACTTCTCTTAATTAATTCTTTAGTTTCCAAATTTCCCATTATATAATCAATTGATTGATAGGTTACAGTTGTCAGTGCATAAGTCATCCAGACAATGCCCCTCCCCCCTTATACAAACACACTTGTAACTCACTGTGCCTACCTCGTGTACCCGTTAGTTTTTGCTGCATAACAAATAACCCCAAAACTGTGGCTTTGAATAACAAACATTTACTATTTTTTAGGAGTTCCAGTGGGTTGCTTAGGCAGTTCTCATCTGGGATGGTTTGGTTGATCATTGTGGTCAGCTGGTGACTCAGCTAGGGCTATATGGTCCAGGATGGCTTTCCTTACTTGCTGGTTGAGGCTCTCTATGGGGCAATAAAGATGACTCATTCGCACATCTCTTGTCGTCAAAAAGACTAGCCTGGGCTTCTTCTCATGGTAGTAGTCACAGCATTCACCAGAGGAGCAAGAGAGAGCAAGCCACAAAACACAAGCAATTTTCAAGCCTTTGCTTAAGTTACATTTGCTAGTATTTCATTGGCCAACACAAGTTGTGTGGGCAAACCCAACAGTGTGGGAGGAGATTAAACAAGGGAAATGATTGCTGTCACTTTGTAAATGGTGTACTATAACTGGATATTGCCAGCTATACCTGCTCCTCTATTGGTAGAGCTGCCACCACATTGCAAAAGCATGACAGTCTCAACAATCATTTCATGTGAATTTGCAGCTACAGATTACGTGCACCATACATAACCTGTCACGCCTGATAATGTGGTCACCCCTATATAACACAAGGTGGCCACAAAGAATGTATGAAAATTCCACACACTTGAGTACAGCCCCTTAACCTATCAACAAGGCTCTTCTTTTTAGTGAAATAATCATGATTATGTGAAAACTTACATCCAAAATCTCACTCTCTGCTTCATGCCCTCTGATGACTCAGCAGTGCGTGGGTAATATAAGTGAGGTAAGAAAAACTTAATATGCAAAATTCAAATTTACAGAACAGATAAATTAAGGAATAGGGAGTAAGTCATCCCATCACAATAGAATTGGAATTCTTTACTCTTACATCAGAATTCTTTAAAATAGCCAGCTCCTCCAGGGTCTCTAAAATAAAACTCATCACCAAACTTCACATGTAAATTCTCAGGATTACACTGATTGCATATAACAAGGTACTTCTGTACTGATTATTCCCTGACTGGCTTCTGCTTGACTTAACCTCTCCCTTCTGGAAGGATCAGCAAAGGGCTGCGTCCTCCTTGGAAGAGTGTACAAATCAAACCAGCAACACTGTGCCCACAGGACATCTCCAAAGCTCATACCATTACATGATTTCCAACCTGTGAACATTTCAACTCATATTATAGTCTTGTGCAACTGAAGCTACATCCCTTCCCAGAAGGGGGAAATGGAGTTCAACTCTCAGCCTTCAGTTGGCCAGTGGTGTTGGGGAGGGGCAGCGTCAATCAAGTAGATAGAGGACAGAAACGGGGTGAGGTCCCTACATCGCCCAGGGCACTGTCCCAAGTGCCCAGCCCCACAGGCAACCTGCTCCTTTCTCTCCCACTCTGTTCCCAACTTTGCCATGACTAATTTTCTTCTCTTGATGGACGTAGCCCCTAAAGAGCATGAGTCTCCATCCCCTTGCTGTGTGTTCAAGCATGCCGATGCAGGAGGCATGGAACCCATTAAGGGGAAGGAGAGCAGGGCCTCGTCTTTCATCTCACAGCCGGCTTCTCCTCCGAGCTACCCTGGGTTCCGTTCCACTGGCAGGGCTGTTGTGAGCCAGCAGGTTATGTAACATCCTATAGAGGTTCCTATTTAAAGCTCTGATAGGTGACAGCCCAGATGACAAACAGGCTTCAGTCTGTCAAGCGAACATCTCCAAAGCATCTGCATTTCCAGGCTGCTGTTTTCTTTCCTGTAGTCCATCAGGGCTGCACTCAGCTATTCAGGCCCTTCCAGGGGATGGGAGCCTCTGTGTCTCAGCAAGGGGCTGTCAGATTGTCCCACTTTTCCTGCCTAATTCACACTGGGATATCCATATTTATATTGATCTGGGCACATTGAGGGCGTACTCATGCTAGGCATCAACTTGGCAGGTCATCCAAAGCAACTTTGCACTCACTAAAAATTTCAACTCACCCACAAAATGCTTAGATATTGTCTGGTCAGGGATGTGATTTGTTTCCCCCCCGCAGACAGAAATCACATCAGGGATTGAATACATACGTGATGTATATATCGTCTCTTTCCTATGTTAACTCTTTAGAAACCCTGTCCATTGTTCACCTACAGATTAAGTGATTGTAGCTCCTGCTGCCAACACGTCACCTTAGAGCTCTCATCTAAGCCAACACTCAGATGCAGCTCTAACAAAGTGCAAACCACGGGGGAATCAACCATCATGTCGACTGTCACAACCTTGCTGTGTCACAAATTCACATGTACTGAGATGGAATGTCAATATTTCTCCATTACTGAGCTTTCCTAAGCCTTCATTTGTACTCTGTTGTGGAAAACTTAACCTGGACCCTTCAAGCTGGTCTGTTTCTTCTAGTTTAAAACAAGGTATTTTGGCTAAGTGCTCCGTTCTGTGCCCCCCCTCCCTGACTGACCTTGACCGGGTGAGGGGAAGAAGGAGGCTGGCAGGCTGGGCGTCATCCAGGGCAGTTGAGGGCATTGTTACTGGTCTATCTCCATCCTCCGCCTTTGCCGGTTCCCTCTGGGATGGGACCAGCCTGCCTCTTCCGGTCCTCGTCACCTCCCCTGGTGTCTCTGCTGACACCCACTATCCCAGCGTGTCCTGGGACAGACAGGAGCAAACTCTCTGAGTCATCTTTGTCCCAAGCACAGGCCGTTTCAATTCTCTCTGCGCTTGCTCGTCCTTCGGTGCCTCCCTGGGGGCTCAGGACCTCCCATCTGCTCCCTGGGACCACATGGAGTACCAGGGTTCTGTGAAAGGGCCCCAGGCCCATTTTTCCGGGCACCTCCTTTACCTGGACTCTCCATAGCTGAGGACCCAGGAAGGAACGTGTCAGCCTCCCCTTTTCTCCTCATGTCAAACCTCTCTGGCTATTTGTCCACCACGTGCCGTCCACCCACCACTGGCTCTGGGATGGTGTGGAGAGGGCTCCTAGGCAGTGGGGCCCATAACGGTGACATTTTGTCCATGCCCGCTTCCGCATCTCTCTGGAAACCATTGTAACCAGAAAGGGTTCTGGTCATCTCTTCTGGTCATGTGAAACCTAACTTTCATACCATCATGTAATATATTCCATCCAATAGTTGGTGTAGAATACATTTCATGCCCTGACACTTTGTTTCTCTCCAAAAGCCCAGCACTTACAAATGGAAAGTTTTCATTTCCAAGACTCTTGTTTCTGCTGCGCATTAAATTATATATTTAATTAGACAATGGACTTCTTTGTTTTAATAATTGCCCACCCTCCCCCAAGGACAATGCTTACAGGGAACCGTTGCCCAGATTTTGGCATGAAAGCTCACGGCACAAGAAAACTGAGTGTTTGGGGGTAAGGAGAAGAGGAAAGAATTCATACCTAAAATTTGTATCTACTAGATTCTTATGAGAAACCCATCCTCCTTTTGGTACAAGGAAACCTTAATATACATGTGGGTCTTGTTACCACCATTACCCACTGTCAGCTGTAATTAATAATAATAATAATGGCATATCTTTAGGCCTTTTATCATAAAGACTTTGCACATCTATGCTAACAGCACAGGCTTCACTGTATCTGTGTGTCAGCAGGACTAACTTCTGTAATAACATGTCACTCACAGCAGCAGTGAGGCAGCCAGCTCTGTGGGGCAATGCCTCCTTGTTCGCTGTCTTTCCGGTGCCCAGCATGATTCCTGCATCCTGCACATAGTAGGTGCTCTCTGAACACCGGTTGATGGAATGAGTAATCCCATCCCCTTCATGAGGCTGAGATGGTGTTCCATGCAGAACAGGGTTAAAACATCCAGATTCAGGTTGCATCTGCCCAACGCACCCTCTAAAAAGGAGACATGAATCTACAACAAATCAGAATTTTAGAATCCTCATTGTCTCTGCTGACAGGATACGTCAGCTGGTTTGTCAAAATGAACCGGGACCTATCGCTCAAAAACCTCCACAGCGCTGACTCCAACTTAACCTTCCTCTTCAAACTGATACATCCACTTCAGCATCTATCAAATTATGAAAACTACCGATTTCCTAGACACTCTTATTCAGATTGTCTTCTAGTTTGGTTTCTCCAGAACCTTATCTGCTGGTTACAAAAGCAAACAAAAAAGACCAGATTTGAAATCCATCCTGAGAAAATAGAACAAACTTAAAGGACGCTACTCAAGAAAAAGAGAAGTTTCTTGAAAGGGAAAGTCAGGACCAAGCACACCTGTGTCCTGTGATTGCATGACTGTAACAGCAAGTCGAGAAGCCACCGCTAATAAAACCTCGGGCTTTGCAGACCGCGCCGGTGCTCAGTTACAAAACATTCCAGCAGAGTATTTAAATACCAGCTCTTATAACAGTGTTGCTTTTCACAGGAAATACAGCCTGACATGGGGCACCAACCCTCCTTAGGCCAAGATTAGTGTTGCATGTGTGAGGAGAGAAGGCTTTTGTAAGATGTAAGAAAGGATTTCAGGAACAGGCCAGTGGACGCATCTTTCAGAGCTCAGAGGCAGCTGGAGCAAATTGATCAAAAAGAGCGGTCCTGAGGTTTGCCCCCTAGACATGCGTCGTGAGTAGCGTTCTCCCTGCTTTGCTCTTAGAGTAGCCCCTCAGGTGTGAGCAGCTGTACAGAGCCGGCTCCTCACACAAGCTCAGATACTTAACCTTCCCCTTCAGGCTCAGAACGAGGCCAGAAGCAGACAGTTAATCCCCGGTACTTTTCCTTCCCTGACCCCTTCTATATAGCTCAAACTTCATTCCTCTTACCACTATTCCAATTTTAGTCATGTCTATAGATAACATGTCCTGTAATTTCTGAAATATTTTAAAATCGACTCAGTTTGTATTATTTAGACACATGTGTTTTTTTTTAACTGGGGTATAGTTGTTATACAATGTTGTGCTAGTTTCTACTGTACAGTGAAGTGGAGGTCCCTGTGCTATACAGCAAGTTCTAATTAGTTATTATTTTATACATATTAGTGTATATATGTCAATCCCAATCTCCCAATTCATCCCACCTCCCCTTTCCCCCCTTGGTGTCCATTAGACACACGTATTTTTAAACTGCATTTATAGCAACACTAGTGATAATAGATACCCATCTAGGGGGTTTCTGTATGTTTTATGAAATGGTACAGTGTTTCCTACGTACTGCAGGGAGCGGCTAATAC
Source organism: Balaenoptera acutorostrata (assembly GCF_949987535.1). Lineage (NCBI taxonomy): Eukaryota > Metazoa > Chordata > Mammalia > Artiodactyla > Balaenopteridae > Balaenoptera > Balaenoptera acutorostrata. The sequence continues at coordinate 109,702,830 of NC_080072.1, read as the reverse complement.
CTCGACATTCAGACTCCCTGGGTTTGAATCCTGCCTCTAGTACCGCCTACCTGTGTAACCTCTGGACCTTGATTTTATCTTGCACAAAGTGGAAATCATAGAATTCTATTTCATGGAGTTACTGTGTTACTGGAGTTATTACAAGTAAGGCCCTTAAAACCTGCTTTAAGGAGGTAATATGTGCTTAATAAATGTTGACTGATATTAATCTTATCTACCCCTTTCCAAGTCCTCTTGAACCACCCCTTTTATATCCCAAAGAAACGTCTGAGGTTCCCCGTGGGGCTCTGTCAAGATCACAGGAAATTAGGGTCGGAAAGGTGCCTGCTGGTACCGTCTCATCTTTATGTCTCAGCTCAAATGTCTCTTTCTCAGAACAGAGGTTTCCTTGCCCATCCTGGGTCCACTGTGGTCCTCCCCACACCCCGCCCCACCGACCATTCCCATCAGAGCACTTTGGTTCATGTCATTTCTAGCACATACCACAGTCTGTACTGGTTTCACTCATGTATGATTTTTTAAATGTTTATATATCATTTTTATCTAAATAAATGCACACACACACACACACACACACACACACAGACATGCATAGGTACTGTTTTGGTCCCATCTAGACTATGAAATGAGTTCAAAGACTTTGTCTGCCTTTTCTTGGCTGGATTCCCCAGTGCCTCACACAGGTGGTGCACATAACAGTTTATAAATATCTGTTGAACGAATAAACACATGCATGAGTGAACGAACGCTATTATTTTGCAGACGAGGAAACTGGAGCCCAATAGATAAAAGTACCGAGAGCAGGATGGGGAAGGAGACTGGCGTTCCACTGCAGCGTCCCACGCGGCATGGCAGGATGGCAGGCCTCCAGGCATCCTCAACACTCTCTCGGGAGTCCGTGAGGGTCAAAATCATTTTCATGTTATACTAAGAATGCTATTTGGCTTTTCCGCTCCATTGATGCCTGCATTGGTGATACAGAAGCAATGGTGGGTAAAAATGCTGGCTCCTCAGCAGGAATCAAGCAGTGGCACCAAAATGTCTTAGTGGCCAGTATATTGTTCTTCACCACCATATGCCCACAGAAAGAAAAATAAAAAGCCAGTTCACTTAGGAACGCGCTTTAATGAAACACTAAAAATTACTCATTTTATTAAATCTCAACCCTTAAATACAGACCCTTTTAATATTCTGTTGAGAAACTGATGTACCCATAATGCACATATGCTGCAAAACCAAGTAGGATGATTATTTCAAGGTGATTGAGTTATGGGTTCAACTAGCTACTTTTTTTGTTGTTGGAACCCAGTTTTTGCTTGAAAGAGAAAATTCTAGACAAGCCATGGTTATTCAGACTCAGGCATTTGGCAGACATTTTCTTTAAAATGAGCAAAGTGAGCTGTCACTTAAAGGAAAACAACTGACAGTATTTGTTGCCAGTGATAAAATATGAGCTTCTGAGCAAAAATCAGAATTTTTAAAAAACGTGTATCTGCCTGCATGAGCTTGACAGCTTCCCAATACTCAAGAATACTTTTCTGATATAATCAGTAGTTATATTAATAAATGTGACTTTTGATATTATATTATGAAATGTGTCAACTTTGGGATGATCTGAATAACTCAACAAACCAGTATTTTCCAAATGGCCAATGCCTGATGTTATAAAATCACAGACGGGTAAAAGATCCATCAAGAGTGCAAGATAGACCCGTGAATTTTTATATAACAGACTTTGAGACGTTCACTGACACAGTTTCAGAGTTCACACTGCAGTTGACCTTTAAAAAACTACTACCACCTGTCAAGTTTTGGTGTAGTAACAAAGAAGAACATCCATAGTTACTGGAAAAGCCTATTAGGATACTTCTTTTTTCTACTGTACAACTGTGTGAGGCCAGATTTTCCTCATCTGCTTCAACCAAAACAACCTATTCCAACAGATTGAATGCAAAAGCAGATCTGAGAATCCAACTGAAGTCAGACATTAAAGAGATTTGCTAAATGTAAAATAATGACATTTTCTTACTAATTTTTTTAAATTTTGGAAACTATGGTTATTTTTCATGAATACATTTCTATAAAGGGGTTATTGTTTTACATTAATAAATAATCTCTCTCTTTTCAGTTTTTCTTTCTAATATGGCAAATATTGATCGTGATAACCCACACATAATAATCATTCTTTGAGGACTTCAATTATTTTAAAGTGTATAAAGGGATTTTGAGACCACAACGTTTTAGAATTGCCGAATTAGAACATGGAAAGTGATGTCCAAACTCATTAATGTTTATGGAATGTGAGGAGGCCCCCCGAATGGTGAGTTCCAAGGTCAGAACACCTTGTGACCTGTGGCACAGCTCTGCGAGGCCATATTCTTATCATTTTAGAATTAATACGTGATCAATACAATTTAAAAATTAGTAAACAATACAGATACCTGTATTGATCAGGATATTGGTTAAGAAATCTGCAGGGCTAAAAATAACAAAGATTTACCTACACTCATGGTAAATATGCATTTCTGGTTGTTTAGGACTCTGCTGCCTACCTCTTCCCTCCAGGATGCAGGCGGATGCAGCATCTGACATGGGGACTGTAGTTGGTTGCCATGGCAGGCAAGGGGATGTGAGTGGTCCAGCTTAAGAGGACTGGCTTTTACAGCTCTCACCAAGCTGTACTGGGTGGCCCTTCTACTTCCATGTCGTTTATTCAAGCAAGTTTCATGATCCTGCTTAACTTCAGGGGTCAGGGACTTGCCATCCTCCCTTGAAACCACGATCCGGGAAGCAGGAAGGCGGTGACGTAGGATTAGTGGAGGCCGTGTGCATCAGCAGCTCTAATGACTGCCACAATGTAAAGCTCCATTCAAAACATAAAACCCCATTTCTAACATGTACTGATAGCTGATTCTTAATTTGTTCATCTATCATTTTTCATAGTCAAAGTATTTTGTGTTCTTTTCATTTGACAGTATCTTGAACGTCTCCATAGCTCTCATGTTTGTAATTTGAATGTCAATGTTACATTTTACTGTTGATAATTCATTATGATTTTAAACATTTCTTAGTTGCTGGTTATCTGGGGGAATAGCTAGTTTTTCACTATAGTAGATGGCATAGCAAAGCACATCACTGTAAGAAAATATTTTAAAAAAATTACTTCTTTGGGGTTACTGAGTCAAGACGTAGGCTGCATTTTTGGTGAGGACACGTGTTCCATCATGCTCATTCTATAAACTTTTATGGATAAAGATCTGCTCTTACTCATTTCTGTATCCCCAGAGCCTAACAAAATATCTGAAATTTGGTCGGCACTCAGTACATGTTCCCTGCGTGAATGAGTTTTGCCAGATTACTTTCCAGAATTATTGCCCCAATTTACAGTGCCACCAGCACAGAGTTTATACTGCTTTTACAGATGCTTTAATAGTTTGAGCAGTGATTTTCTTTTCATTTATTCAATGATTAGCAGGACTAAAAACAATTCCGAGATTTTTTTTCTCTACTGGTATTTTCTCTCACATGTACTCTACTTAGTAAAGTAAATCTGGCAATTCCTCTTAGGAATTTATACCCTGCCTTCATTTATTTTGTTTTTTAAAGATTTGGGGACATCAACGGTGGGCTCACTGAAAGAAGAGAATAATAATGGGAATAAGTGGAGATGGAGCCAGTGGGCCAGCTGAAGAAATCAAGCGTAGAATTTAATACTATTATTATTAGCAGCAGCAGCAGATATTTACTGAGCACATTTCATAAATATTACCTCTAGTCCTCAAAGCATTACTGAAGGGTAGATACAATCATATCTCTATTTTTTAGGTGAGGAAATTGAGGCTCAGGGAAGTTGCAATTGCCCAAGACCACACAGGTGGGAAGAAGCAAGTCAGGTTTTGAACCTGTGTTCGTCTGAAGCTGGTGCCCGCTCTCTCCACGTCCCGCGGCCTCACCTGTTCATGAGAAGCCTGTCAACAGCCCAAACCAAAGTCAGGGAGGAGGGGTGCCCGTGGGCCGCGGGGGCGGATGGGGACACACAGGCTCCGTGGAGTGGGTGTCCGCAAAAGGGTGCTAAGCACCATGCTGTTGTGATACTAGCAAGGACATGTGACCTGGGTGGGACCCCGGCCTCACCCGGGTCTCATGGCACAGGGTCTAATCTGTGCCAAGGGCAGGGTGGGCAGGAGAGAGGCAGGTCGGCAGCTGGGCCAAGAAGGTGCCACCTGGAAGCCGGGAGCAAGGCTGCAGCCCAGCCTGGCTCAGCTTGCCGGGTGCCCTGGGCTCCACCGCGTCTTCACCTTGGGCGGCAGACAAGTTCCAGACATCACCTCTCACTGATAAAAGCTGGCCACCAAGACAACCGGCAGAAACCTCCTTCTTCCTCCTCCAAAAGTCACAAGAGACTATTTACATTTACGTTAATTAAAATGGAATAAAACTAACATGTCAGTTCCCCAGTCAACTGGCCACATTTGGAGGGTTCAGTAGCCACATGTGCTGGTGGCCGCTGGGTTGGACCGGACATCACGGATATGGACCATGTCAGTCATCACAGAAAGTTCTGTTGGGCTGCACGGCGAGGGCCTCGCCTCCCCCGGAGGACCAGCAACAGCTCGGTTTCACCTGGGGGCTGCAGAGCAATGCAGACGCCCTGGCCCCGCTCCAGCCCTTCTGCACCGGGAGCTTCAGGTGGCCGGATCCTCAGGTGCTGTGCAGACACAGCCCAGCTCAGGAAACCAGTGGCTGTGCCCTCCTGCTGAACACCTGTCTACCTGAGACGCGAGGGGCTGACGAAAAGAGCCACTAGCCTTTCATTCGTCATCTTTACTGCAAACGTCCCTCCCACCCCAGTCTATCGCCTTTCCTTTTATTTTAGATTTGTTCATTTTTTATGAGCATATTTTTGGCTCCTGTTAATATTTAAAATGTTGTGATGGTAGGAGCAAAGCCTGCTTGGCCGGGAAAAGTCCTACCCCGTCCCCTCACACCCCTGTCCCGCTCTGGCTCTGGAACCCACACCTCCGCAGCACCCTTCCACTAGGCAGTGATGTCATCAGCCCAGAGCCGTGCAGCATCACAGAGAAGGGGGTGGAAAGACCTGCAGGTCTCCCTTCTGCAGAGCAACCTGGCATTTATGTATTCCCAGGCAGGGATAGGGGCCCATCTTGCAAGGCCTCATAAATATTTAACAACAAGCACTTTGTAAAGAAGAATGTTATTAAGGGCGGTGCTGCCAGCAGCTTCAAAGGTGCCTGTATATCAGGAAGTGCTAATGCTGTGTGGACACAACCCTCCTGCAACAGCCCCAGGGCACCTCAGCTCCTTATCTTTCAGAGGGAGCTGGAAAAGAATTTAGAGGCTTTGCAAATATTCCTGCCCCTCAGAGGAACAATCTGGTTCCTCCGACAAGTCATGTATCTAAGAGAGAAAAAGCAGTGACCAGAAGAAAAAATATGTGTGTGTGTGTGTATACGTACTCACGTACACACATACACATACACACATGCACACAGAGAAGCTGGCGCAGGCAATATTTAGTAGGGCTTCTTTTATTCTGCTGCTACCAGCTGAATTTTTTTATTGCCAGGAAAGCCAGGCCCAGGCCACTTATTTCAACACTCAGAGCTTTAATGATACTGGTTCAGTTTTCTCTACTCTGTGGATTGGATACACTGCATTGCAATTCAAATCACCCCAAACACCCCAGTAAGCATGAGGTGATCACATTTCTTCCTAAGTGTAAATGGCTCTCCACAGGGGACTCATTCTGGGAGCTGGGGCCTGGGAGAGCATTGCCCTGGCAATTTCTTTTTCCCCAGATGATCGTCACTGGAGGTAAATGCTCTGAAGATTAAAGTTCCCAATCCATAAAGCAAACTGCTCTTAGGTTCAGAAAACAGCCTCCATTGGCCAACCCTAGTGCAGCCAAAGAATCACAAGGGATTGGAAAATGAATGGGGAGGGGTGTGCGTGTGCGTGTGATGCTTATTACACACATCTTCCCCAAATAATTGTTGTGAAGGGGTTTGAAAAGCTAAGTTGACTAACTCAAGATGACCCACAGGAGCCATGGAAAGAGCACTTGTGCATTTCCCACCATAAAACACCGCTCCCGGGGTCCGCCAGGAAAGGGGTTGACTTCTGAGCCCTCCGGAGGATTATGCTCCCTATGAATAAACAATGTTCTCCTGGAAACCACCTCTCGTGTCCAGAAGCACAGTCCCAGAACTATATACGTGAATGGGAGCCCCTTACGTAAAGTAGGGATCCCCCTGCCTTTTTGCAAGTGATTCTGCGTTTTAGCAAGTTGCCCAGAGCATGACCCATAGCCATGTGTTACTGAGAACAGGTAAGAGAGCTGTGTGCTGACGGAAACACGCATGGATGCAGCCATCACAAGCCTATCCCGTAGATGCATGACCAAGCACTTCCCCAGGTGCAAGCTTTGATCCAAGCTATAATCAAGAAGTTCACTTTTAAGTGAGTCGCTTGGGACCTGGAATAGGCTTTCCCATAGAAACGATGTTATAAATAGCGCTCTGGCCTAGCCCACAAATGCCTCTCTAACCCGTAATGTGCTTCCACTATGCTATAGTTGCAAGAAAACTTTGTAGAAAACAATCACTGTGTGATACCAGTAATGAAACCAAACAGTAGAACAGTAAGATGAAATGTCTCTTTTTCTGACGTGAGCGTTCATTCTTGAGGAAAGTAAGATTAACTGGAGAAAGATAAGGAGGTAGATGGAACCCGTGCGGTGCTTTTGAAGGAGGCTTTGGGGTTACCTCAAGGGCTGTGGAGGTTGATGGCGCTGGCTCTTCAAGACGTGTCATTTCCCTTGGAAACTTACGGGGTGCCTTTCTTCTGCTGCAGGTGTATCCCTAGCACGACTTATGCATCCTCCATAATTAGAGTCAGTTTTATTTTCCTCTCACACATTGAAAGAAAGAGCAAGAGAGACAGGGAGGGGCAGGAGGAAAAACAAAGGAGAGAGACTGGAGAGAGAGAAAGAAGTAAATTTCTGGAAGCAACTAAGCAAGAGTTAAAAGTGAAGGGAATAAATTGGAGGTTAAAAGAAAATCTGAGTGAAAGGTTGCCTTGGGAGTGTCAAATGAATCAGTCAAAAGAAGGGGAGAAAGGGGGAGAGAGGGAGGGAGAGAGGGAGAGGGAGAGAACATGTGTCTACTCCCATGGAGAAGAAACGCTGTCTTAGGCAGTTATCTGCAGGTCATCAGAGGATGCTGTCTTTGCTGCTGACTGCAGCGATGCGACGGGGACAGCCTTGGGGGGACCAGGGTGAGGTGAGGATAATGATCGGACACCTGCCCCTCTCACATTAGGGCTGGACATGCCCAGGGCTGACTTCGGGAGCTGACACAACTCTTAGTTCCTGGAGGTGAATGATCTGCTTTGTGGATGACCCATAGGCATCACTGTCTCACATCACCTGGGCCCCCCCCCCCCCGAAACCCCCCTTCTTTTGTCTGGAAGTCCAGCCTCTGGTCTCCTCTCTCGCCCTGGCTCCTTCCCTCCACCCTCGAGCTGCCTGCTCCATCTCCACCTTGGACTGTGGTTCCTCCTCCTCATTCCCCAGAGAACCACCAGTGGTTGAATTTAACAGGCTTTTACCGAAGATTTTAAGACAAGAGCAGGAAATTTTAGGCTATGAGAGAAACCATATCAAATTCAATGCCAGATACCATTGTTCCTAAAAACTATCAAATCCTCCCAGCACAAGAACTCTCCTTCCGGCCCCCTTTTTGGGTACCTCCTGGGAGCCATATAGATCATACTCGATCCCCAATGCACCCTACTGCTGTCTTACTCCCTAAGTTCCCAGAGTGACTAAATGCTTTTCCTTTCCAGGTAATTTCCAGTAACTTTCAGGAAGGAACAAAAACTACTGACATGTGAGAGTTGATCATCTTTCCCATCACCCCCATCTGGGGTTAAGCAAGTGAGTGTTTCTCCCAGGCTTCTGCTTCTCCTTCCTCTACTGGGTGAGAAAAGACAGTAGCCTAGGAGAGAATTCTCAGAGGCACAGTCCCGATGAGCACAGACTGGACCTTCCAGGGGCTACTGCTCTGCAAACCCAACCCATGAGTGGCAAATCCTGCAGGAGGGAGGGCAGGGGGAAAGCGGTGAAGAGGGTTGCCAGATGGAGGAGATTGAATGGTTTTTGGAAGAAGGGCACCTAGAGGCACCAGAACCACGGGCTCTGTTCTTAGACCCTGGCAAAGACAGACTCAAGAGATGCGAATCTGGGACTCCAGCTCCGACTGTGCTGCTTTAATTGTGACCCAGCTCTGGAATTAGATCACGTGGGTCAAGGCTTCTGCTCTATGATGCAGAGAGATTTAATTCTCTTTTGTCTCAATCCGCCACTGCAGACTAGGCTTTGGAGCCTAACCCAAAGGTTTATTAATTGGCTTTCTTAAACAAAAGAGCCATCTTCTCTGAGATAAAAACTGCAGTCCCTTATAATGCACAAGTGGATGAAGTCATTTAGTTTTTTAAATAGCAATATCTTCTCCTCAGGTTATACTTATTCTACGTGTTCCTTTACGATCCACAAAGTGTTTCTGTATGACCTCCACCTGGAAAACCCCATCCTCCAAACCAAACTCTCATTATTCAAGAGTAGCTGTTGAATTGTAAAAATATTTCAATCGCCATCAAAAGAAGGAAAAATAGGAAAATATTGCCACCTGGAAGGTTGGATCAAAACCAGATGACAATTATCTTCCCATTACTGGCCGTAAGACCCAGGAGAAGAAAGGAGCTAGCAGGATGCAGAGAGACCGGGACATGCTGAGTTACCCGAAGGCCAGGCTAAAGTGGGCAAGTGGATGAGAGGAGCCTGGAACACAAAAGGCCTCAGGTCCTCTTTGCATCCTTATGGACCGCCCCCCCCACCCCAGCCCTGTTCTCTCCAGCCCGAGCCCCTGCACCATGGTGATCCCTTATTTTCCTGACTCAATTCGTGGCTTAACTGGGCTCCCCTCTTCCTCCCATTACTTCATAGTGTGGTGGGATGGGGGATGGTAGGGGGGTAGGGAGCTATACCTTGAACTTAACCCTCCAAGTACTATTGTGGTCACTGAGAAAAAGGATACCATGTCCTCTTTTCTTGGAATACCTGTTTTAAGATTCCATTTGTGAACACAGAAAAGAGTGGATTACAGATTTTGTTTTGCCATTATTTTAGTAGCAAATCCTAAATATGAAAAGATTATTCAGAGGGTAAGTTTACAGGGATTTTGAAAAATCAGATCTACTGTAAAGCAAGGCATAATTAAATAATGCAACAGAATATTTTATTTGAGGTTGATTGATTTGACCTGGTTTACAGTAACACAAAGGGTTATGATGCAAAACAGTTTACCTTTTCTTTATAACCTCCTGTCATTCTAAATATTTTTCATAAAGTGACAGGAAAAAAAAATTAAGTTTTAGCAGAGGTGCCAAGATGCACTAGGTAGGAAATTTCAAAGTGAGTGGTCAGAGGAATGTAGATTTCCAAAGGAAATTAATGAAAGCTCACTGCACAGCTCTGAGCTTTGCACCTGCTTTCAAGACATAAAAGGGTCAAGGGAAGATTTGATGAGCTTTTGGGGTTTTTTTGGAAGGGCTGTCACCATGCTTCCAGACACAAGCCCTCTAGGGGGGAAGGAGTATGCTTGCTTCTCTTCCCAAGAGAGCTGGCTAGGATTGTGGGAGTCAGTGTGCGGGACCGTGGACCTCTGCCTGACTCACAGGAAAAGGATAAAGCAGATGGCGGCTACCTCTAGATCGGCACTCCCAGCGTCCTGTGGCCAGACACAGGCCAGGACAGAGACGGGAAGGTGGGCCAGAGCCAGTTTGAATCCTGTCCAAGAGGGCTCCTGCCAGGGAGGAGGGAACAGGACAACGAGGGTCCGTGACAGCTCCCACCACCTGGGACCTCTCACATCACTCTCCCGATGTGGACACGTACATTTTCATTCAGCTGGCAGGTCCCAATCCCCTCACGGGAAGCAGGGCCCTGTTCCCATGACCACTCCTCCATCTCCAGCCCCTGCCCACCCCCTTCAGAGGCATCTGCACGCCGCCGGAGGTGGGAGAGGAGCCAGGCTACTGTCATGCTGACTGAGGGCTGATGTGATGTTAAATCAAGTTCAGGATTGTGATGAAAACCCTAGACAGCCTTTTTTTTTTTACACTAGCGAAAATGCTCTGCTATGGGCATGCTTTGCTTCTCAAGGCTAACTTTTTTTTTTAATTGAAGTATAAATGATTTACAATGTTGTGTTAGTTTCAGGTGTACAGCAAAGTGATTCAGTTTTATATATATGTATATACATATGTATTTTTTTCTTTTTCATATTCGTTTCCCTTATAGTTTATTACAAAATATTGAGTATAGTTCCCTGTGCTTTACAGTAGGTCCTTGTTGGTTATCTATTTTTATATATAATAGTGTGTATCTATTAATCTCAAACTCCTAATTTATCCCCCCCTTCCCCTTTGGTAACCATAAGTTTGTATTCTATGTCTGTGGGTCTGTTTTGTATATAAGTTCATTTCCATCTTTTTTTTTTAGATTCCACGTATAAGCGATAGCATATGATATTTGTCTTTCTCTGGTAGATGGCATATTCTAATTTCCTAACTCGGATTGCATTTGGGACTTAAACAAAAGAGTGGTTACTCAAGAGCCAATCGGATACTGAGCTGAGAGTCTTGGTACACTCACAAGGATCACCCACTGCCCTTGTTCACACTGATTGGCCAGTGTGCACACCTGTTTAATAGAGAGCAAAAAGGCACGGGCCTGCCAGGATTTTCATCCAAATGTAGGTGGGGATTAGAATAGAATAGAAAAAAATTTTTTAAATTGAATAAAATGTGAGATCTCCAGTTCTAAACTAATTTCATGTGGCTGCTTCCACAAAATCGTGTCAAACTTGTTTCCATGCTCTTTACTACATATTATTGGTCTCATCATTTTTGGCTGGGATTTCAAGGAGACAATCCAATCAAGAATATTCAGGAATCAGGTAGAAACCCAAGACCACTCAGAGACGGAACTAATTCAGAAGTCAATGATCATTTAAAAAAGAGTTTTTCAAACTACCAGTTATCCATTAATGCGTTATGAAATGAATCCAGTGAATTATTTTTAAGTGAAATTGGATGGATGGGATGAAATAGAGGAGAACGGAATAGAATATAAAATGTCAGAGTGCATCCCCCATGAGGTTAAGTATTGTTTAGCGATGATTTTATTTGTTTTATAAGTATGTGTGTGTATATTTGTCCATGTGTGCTGGGATAAGCATGTAAAAGATATTTCATATGGTATCTCACAGTCAGAAAAATTTGAAAGACTCCAAAAAAGGACAAATACAAAATCCATAGAGAAAAAACAAGCCAAGACTCAAAGGTAGCGTTAGAAATAAAATATAGGCGGGGGAGGAAGAGTAGATCAGAGGGCTCAGATGTGGTCCCTATGTGACTTCAGCTGCCCCAAGGTAGAGCTCATGCTCACAGCCAGAGTTCCTTGAAAGCATCTTGTACACTTCACCTTGCCAACAGAAGGAAGAAGGAAAAAACAGAAATAGGCAAGGGGAAAGGAAAAGAAGGGGAAGGAAGGGAAGAAAGAAAGAGAGGGAATAGATTTTTAAAATGAGCAAGTCAGAGAAGACAATTGCGGGACCTCTTACTGCTTTTTAAAATAATCTCAACCCACACAGCATGGAGAGACGTGTGCCTATAAAAACCCACTTTGAATGGAAGGAATTCCGAGCTACAGTCAATGCGCGATGCACTTTGCAGTGTTACCACACGTGACATATAAAAGGTTGTGGTAGTAGCAAAATCTAAGTATAATAGCCTGGTCCTTCACCTCGTGAACATTATCTGAGCACCCATCTCGTCTGATCGAGTGGAGTTTGCCGGCTTACTTCACTACAGATAGCATCTTCCCAGGGCATACGTAGACTGGGCAAGAACCACCGTACAGGATGGACCACCCTCGGGGATGCCACCTTGTGTGGACTTCAGGCGGGACCTTTCCTACTGAATTTTCCGTGAATGGTGCCCGGAGATTTGTGAAATGCACTGGCCCTAAATATGCACTCGTCTCCTCGGCCCCCTGGGCACCTGTCGTAATGCCCCTGCTGGCCAGGTCCACCTGCAGAGCCATTGACAGCCCTGCCCTCTGTACTAGAAGCACGGAGCTGGGACCTGTGTCTCCCTTGATTTTCATCTGCTCTCACCATGGCCTCTTGCTGGGCTGGTGGGGTCTCCTGACTGCCAGGTAGTGTGTATATTCTCATATTTACACCACCCCTAAAACATCTGGTAAGTCTAGTTCAGGAAAAGCTTCTTTTTTTACAATATTCTGACAGTAAACACCTCACTCAGTCTCCCCTGCCCCCCAGATTTGCTCTTCAAGGGCCAGGCAGGATTCCAGGGCGTCTTCAGGGAAGACCTTCCGAACTCCCTGGCTCTGAACTGCCGCCTCACTGGGATTCTGCACTCCTTCACGTCCCTCTCATGACCTGACACCTTGTGCTGCTTTGCTGTGGTCTCAGGTGCCAGAGTCAGATTGGACTCTAGTTATGCTGAGAATCCTCTGCAGCCCCCAGCACTCCAGAGTGTCTGAAAGCACAGGCCACACCCAGACTTTGCTGCAAGAAGTTGGTTCTTTGAGCATCACTCTCTGTATGTATGAAAAGTGGCTTCTGGAACTGGATACCAGGAGGGGGAGAGAAGATGGCAGAAGAGTAAGACGCGGAGATCACCTTCCTTCCCACAGATACAGTAGAAATACATCTGCACGTGGAACTGCTCCTACAGAACGCCCACTGAACGCTGGCAGAAGACGTCAGACCTCCCAAAAGGCAAGAAACTCCCCCCGTACTTGGGTAGGGCAAAAGAAAAAAGAAATAACAGAGACAAAAGAATAGGGACGGGACCTGCACCAGTGGGAGGGAGCTGTGAAGGAGGAAAGATTTCCACGCACTAGGAGCCCGTTCGCGGGCGGAGACTGCGGGTGGCGGAGGGGGGAAGCTTCAGAGCCACGGAGGAGAGCGCAGCCACAGGGGTGCGGAGGGCAAAGCGGAGAGATTCCCACACAGAGGATCGGTGCCAACCAGCACTAACCAGCCCGAGAGGCTTGTCTGCTCAGCCGCTGGGGCGGGCGGGGCTGGGAGCTGAGGCTCGGGCTTTGGGCCGATCGAAGGGAGAGCACTGGGGTTGGCGGCGTGAACACAGCCTGAAGGGGTTAGCGCACCACAGCTGGCTGGGAGGGAGTCCGGGAAAAGATCTGCAGCTGCCTAAGAGGCAAGAGACTTTTTCTTACCTCTTTGTTTCCTGGTGCGCGAGGAGAGGGGATTCAGAGCGCCGCCTAAACGAGCTCCAGAGACAGGCGCGAGCCGCGGCGAACAGCGCGGACCCCAGAGACGGGCGGGAGACGCTAAGGCTGCTGCTGCCGCCACCAAGAAGCCTGTGTGCGAGCGCAGGTCACTCTCCACACCGCCCCTCCCGGGAGCTGGTGCAGCCCGCCACGGCCAGGGTCCCGTGATCCAGGAACAACTTCCCCGGGAGAACGCGCGGCGCGCCTCGGGCTGCTGCAACGTCACGCCGGCCTCGGCCGCGGCAGGCTCGCCCCGCCTCCTCCGTACCGCTCCCTCCCCCCGCCTGAGTGAGCCAGAGCCCACGAAGCAGCTGCCCCTTTAACCCCGTTCTGTCTGGGAGGGAACAGACGCCCTCAGGCGACCTACATGCAGTGGCGGGTCCACATCCAAAGCTGATCTCCAGGAGCTGTGCGAACAGAGAAGAGAAAGGGAAATCTCTCCCAGCAGCCTCAGAAGCAGCGGATTAAAGCTCCACAAACAACTTGATGTGCCTGCATCTGCTGAATACCTGAATAGACAACGAATCAGCCCAAATTCAAGAGGTGGACTCTGGGAGCAGGAGATATTAATTTTTCCCCTTTTCCTTTTTTTGTGAGTGTATATGTATATGCTTCTGGGTGAGATTTTGTCTGTATAGCTTTGCTTTATAATAGCTTTACTTTACTTCACTATATTATAGCCTCTTTCTTTCTTTCTTTCTATTTTTTCTCCCTTTTACTCTGAGCCGTGTGGACGAAAGGCTCTTGGTGCTCCAGCCAGGCATCAGGGCCGTACCTGTGAGGTGGGAGCGCCAACTTCAGGACACTGGTCCACAAGAGACCTCCCAGCTCCACGTAATACCAAATGGCAAAAACCTCTCAGAGATCTCCATCTCAACATCAAGACCCAGCATCACTCAATGACCAGCAAGCTACAGTGCTGAACACCCTATGCCAAACAACTAGCAAGACAGGAACACAGCCCCATCCATTAGCAGAGAGGCTGCCTAAAATCATAATAAGGCCACAGACACCCCAAAATACACCACCAGACGTGGACGTGCCCACCAGAAAGACAAGATCCAGCCTCATCCACCAGAACTCAGGCACTAGTTCCCTCCACCAGGAAGCCTACACAACCCACTGAACCAACCTTAGCCACTGGGGACAGATACCAAAAACAACGGGACCTACGAACCTGCAGCCTGTGAAAAGGAGACCCCAAACACAGTAAGATAAGCAAAATGAGATGACAGAAAAACACACAGCAGATGAAGGAGCAGGGTCAAAACACACCAGACTTAACAAATGAAGAGGAAATAGGTAGTCTACCTGAAAAAGAATTCAGAATAATGATAGTAAGGATGATCCAAAATCTGGGAAATAGAATAGACAAAATGCAAGAAACATTTAACAAGGATGTAGAAGAACTAAAGAGGAACCAAGCAACGATGAAAAACACAATAAATGAAATTAAAAATACTCTAGATGGGATCAATAGCAGAATAACTGAGGCAGAAGAAAGGATAAGTGACCTGGAAGATAAAATGGTGGAAATAACTACTGCAGAGCAGGATAAAGAAAAAAGAATGAAAAGAACTGAGGACAGTCTCAGAGACCTCTGGGACAACACTAAACGCACCAACATTCGAATTATAGGGGTCCCAGAAGAAGAAGAGAAAAAGAAAGGGACTGAGAAAATATTTGAAGAGATTATAGTTGAAAACTTCCCTAATATGGGAAAGGAAATAGTTAATCAAGTCCTGGAAGCACAGAGAGTCCCATACAGGATAAACCCAAGGAGAAACACACCAAGACACATATTAATCAAACTGTTAAAATTTAAATATAAGGAAAACATATTAAAAGCAGCAAGGGAAAAACAACAAATAACACACAAGGGAATCCCAATAAGGTTAACAGCTGATCTTTCAGCAGAAACTCTGCAAGCCAGAAGGGAGTGGCAGGATATACTTAAAGTGATGAAGGAGAAAACCCTACAACCAAGATTACTCTACCCAGCAAGGATCTCATTCAGATGTGATGGAGAAATTAAAATCTTTACAGACAAGCAAAAGCTGAGAGAGTTCAGCACCACCAAACCAGCTTTACAACAAATGCTAAAGGAACTTCTCTAGGCAAGAAACACAAGAGAAGGAAAACACCTACAATAACAAACCCAAAACATTTAAGAAAATGGGAATAGGAACATACATATCGATAATTACCTTGAATGTAAATGGATTAAATACTCCCACCAAAAGACACAGACTGGCTGAATGGATACAAAAACAAGACCCATATATATGCTGTCTACAAGAGACCCACTTCAGACCTAGAGACACATACAGACTGAAAGTGAGGGGATGGAAAAAGATATTCCATGCAAATGGAAATCAAAAGAAAGCTGGACTGGCAATTCTCATATCAAACAAAATAGACTTTACAATAAAGACTATTACAAGAGACAAAGAAGGACACTATATAATGATCAAAAGATCGATCCAAGAGGAAGGTATAACAATTGTAAATATTTATGCACCCAACATAGGAGCACCTCAATACATAAGGCAAATACTAACAGCCATAAAAGGGGAAATTGACAGCAACACAATCATAGTAGGGGACTTTAACACCCCACTTTCACCAATGGACAGATCATCCAAAATGAAAATAAATAAGGAAACACAAGCTTTAAATGATACATTAAACAAGATGGACTTAATTGATATTTATAGGACATTCCACCCCAAAACAACAGAATACACATTTTTCTCAAGTGCTCATGGAACATTCTCCAGGATAGATCATATCTTGGGTCACAAATCAAGCCTTGGTAAATTTAAGAAAATTGAAATCGTATCAAGTATCTTTTCCGACCACAACGCTATGAGACTAGATATCAATTACAGGAAAAGAGCTGTAAAAAATACAAACACATGGAGGCTACACAATACACTACTTAATAACGAAGTGATCACTGAAGAAATCAAAGGGGAAATCAAAAAATACCTAGAAGCAAATGACAATGGAGACACGATGACCCAAAACCTATGGGACGCAGCAAAAGCAGTGCTAAGAGGGAAGTTTATAGCAATACAAGCCTACCTCAAGAAACAGGAAACATCTCGAATAAACAACCTAACCTTGCACCTAAAGCAATTAGAGAAAGAAGAACAAAAAAACCCCAAAGCTAGCAGAAGGAAAGAAATCATAAAGATCAGGTCAGAAATAAATGAAAAAGAAATGAAGGAAACAATAGCAAAAATCAATGAAACTAAAAGCTGGTTCTTTGAGAAGATAAACAAAATTGATAAACCATTAGCCAGACTCATCAAGAGAAAAAGGGAGAAGACTCAAATCAATAGAATTAGAAATGAAACAGGAGAAGTAACCACTGACACTGCAGAAATACAAAAGATCATGAGAGATTACTACAAGCAACTCTATGCCAATAAAATGGACAACCTGGAAGAAATGGACAAATTCTTAGAAATGCACAACCTGCCGAGACTGAACCAGGAAGAAATAGAAAATATGAACAGACCAATCACAAGCACTGAAATTGAAACTGTGATTATAAACCTTCCAACAAACAAAAGCCCAGGACCAGATGGCTTCACAGGTGAATTCTATCAAACATTTAGAGAAGAGCTAGCACCTATCCTTCTCAAACTCTTCCAAAATATTGCAGAGGGAGGAACACTCCCCAACTCATTCTACGAGGCCACCATCACCCTGATACCAAAACCAGACAAAGATGTCACAAAGAAAGAAAACTACAGGCCAATATCACTGATGAACATAGATGCAAAAATCCTCAACAAAATACTAGCAAACAGAATCCAACAGCATATTAAAAGGATCATACACCATGATCAAGTGGGGTTTATCCCAGGAATGCAAGGATTCTTCAATATACGCAAATCAATCAATGTGATACACCATATTAACAAATTGAAGGAGAAAGACCATATGATCTTCTCAATAGATGCAGAGAAAGCTTTTGACAAAATTCAACACCCATTTATGATAAAAGCCCTGCAGAAAGTGGGCATAGAGGGAACTTTCCTCAACATAATAAAGGCCATATATGACAAACCCACAGCCAGCATTGTCCTCAATGGTGAAAAACTGAAACCATTTCCACTAAGATCAGGAACAAGACAAGGTTGCCCACTCTCACCACTATTATTCAACATAGTTTTGGAAGTGTTAGCCACAGCAATCAGAGAAGACAAAGAAATAAAAGGAATCCAAATCGGAAAAGAAGAAGTAAAGCTGTCACTATTTGCAGATGACATGATACTATACATAGAGAATCCTAAAGGTGCCACCAGAAAACTCCTAGAGCTAATCAATGAATTTGGTAAGGTAGCAGGATACAAAATTAATGCACAGAAATCTCTTGCATTTCTATACACTAATGACGAAAAATCTGAAAGTGAAATTAAGAAAACACTCCCGTTTACCATTGCAACACAAAGAATAAAATATCTAGGAATAAACCTACCTAAGGAGACAAAAGACCTGTATGCAGAAAATTATAAGACACTGATGAAAGAAATTAAAGATGATACAAATAGATGGAGAGATATACCATGTTCCTGGATTGGAAGAATCAACATTGTGAAAATGACTCTACTACCCAAAGCAATCTACAGATTCAATGCAATCCCTATCAAACTACCAATGGCATTTTTCACAGAACTAGAACAAAAAATTTCACAATTTGTATGGAAACACAAAAGACCCCGAATAGCCAAAGCAATCTTGAGAACGAAAAATGGAGCTGGGGGAATCAGGCTCCCTGACTTCAGACTATATTACAAAGCTTCAGTAATCAAGACAGTTTGGTACTGGCACAAAAACAGAAATATAGATCAATGGAACAGGATAGAAAGCCCAGAGATAAACCCACACACATATAGTCACCTTATCTTTGATAAAGGAGGCAAGCATATACAGTGGAGAAAAGACAGCCTCTTCAATAAGTGGTGCTGGGAAAATTGGACAGGTACATGTAAAAGTATGAAATTAGAACATTCCCTGACACCATGCACAAAAATAAACTCAAAATGGATTAAAGACCTAAGTGTAAGGGCAGACAATATCAAACTCTTAGAGGAAAACATAGGCAGAACACTCTATGACATACATCACAGCAAGATTCTTTTTGACCCAGCTCCCAGAGAAATGGAAATAAGAACACAAATAAACAAATGGGACCTAATGAAACTTGAAAGCTTTTGCACAGCAAAGGAAACCATAAACAAGACCAAAAGACAACCCTCAGAATGGGAGAAAATATTTGCAAATGAAGCAACTGACAAAGGATTAATCTCCAAGATTTACAAGCAGCTCATGCAGCTCAATAACAAAAAAACGAACAACCCAATCCAAAAATGCGCAGAAGACCTAAATAGACATTTCTCCAAAGAAGATATACAGACGGCGTACAGACACATGAAAGAATGCTCAACATCATTAATCATTAGAGAAATGCAAATCAAAACTACAATGAGATATCATCTCACACCAGACAGAATGGCCATCATCAAAAAATCTAGAAACAATAAATGCTGGAGAGGGTGTGGAGGAAAGGGAACCCTCTTGCACTGTTGGTGGGAATGTAAATTGATACAGCCACTATGGAGAACAGTATGGAGGTTCCTTAAAAAACTACAAATAGAACTACCATATGACCCAGCAATCCCACTACTGGGCATATACCCTGAGAAAACCATAGGTCAAAAAGAGTCATGTACCAAAATGTTCACTGCAGCTCTATTTACAATAGCCAGGACATGGAAGCAACCTAAGTGTCCATCGACAGATGAATGGATAAAGAAGATGTGGCACATATATACAATGGAATATTACTCAGCCATAAAAAGAAATGAAATGGAGGTATTTGTAATGAGGTGGATGGAGTTAGAGTCTGTCATACAGAGTGAAGTAAGTCAGAAAGAGAAAAACAAATACAGTATGCTAACACATATATACGGAATCTAAGGAAAAAAAAAAAAAAAAGGCCATGAAGAACCCAGTGGCAAGATGGGAATAAAGACACAGACCTACTAGAGAATGGACTTGAGGATATGGGGAGGGGGTGGGGTGAGATGTGACAGGGTAAGAGAGTGTCATGGACATATATACACTACCATTTGTAAAATAGATAGCTAGTGGGAAGTAGCCGCATAGCACAGGGAGATCAGCTCGGTGCTTTGTGACCACCTAGAGGGGTGGGATGGGGAGGGTGTGAGGGAGGGAGATGCAAGAGGGAGGAGAGATGGGAACATATTGTGTGTGTATAGCTGATTCACTTTGTTGTGGGGCGGAAGCTAACACACCATTGTAAGGCAATTATACTTCAATAAAGATGTTTAAAAAAAAAAAAAGTGGCTTCTGGACCAATGGATCCCATTCTGGAGAACTTATGAATGGCTGGCCTTGGTTTCTGGAGACAAGAAACAGAAAAATAAAAGCAATTTATATGCCGGGCAGCATATAAAGTGCTTTACACCCAACATTTTCCTTAACACTGCCCACCACCTGATTTGGTAGGTATTTTTAACCATAATTTATTGAAGAAGAAATTCAAAGTCAAAGAGGTTAATTTCTCCAGAACTGTACAGCCAGCAAATGGCAGAGTGTGGACCCCTAGTCTGTACTCTTTTTATAAAAATAGTGTCTCTAATGTAAATTGGTCCTGTTCTGAATTTCAAAAAATTCAGGTAGCTGGGAAAATGCTTCACAACTGCCAGGGAGTCATTTCAATTTCCCAGAAGGTCTGAGGTCCTTCCCCAAGGACTGCAAGCTAGTTATCCAGGAGCTAGTGGGACTTCAGACTGTATCTCATGGGCTCACACTGGACATTGGTCATTCATAAGAAAATTACCTACAACTATCAAGATGAGATGGAGGATTGCCAACAGGCACGTGAAAAGATGCTCAACATCGCTAATCATTAGAGAAATGCAATCAAAACCACAATGAGGTAAAACCTCACACCAGTCAGAAAGTCCTCATCAAAAAGTCTACAAATGATAAATGCTGGAGAGGGTGTGGAGAAAAGGGAACCCTCCTACACTGTTGGTGGGAATGTAAATTGATACAGCCACTATGGAGAACAGTACAGAGGTTCCTTAAAAAACTAAAAATAGAACTACCATATGATCCAGCAATCCCACTCCTGGGCATATATCCGGAGAAAACCATAATTTGAAAAGATACATGCACCCCAGTGTTCAATGCAGCACGATTTACAATAGCCAAGACATGGAAGCAACCTAAATGTCCATCAACAGAAGAATGGATAAAGAAGATGTGGTATATATATATATATATATATATATATATATATATATATATATATGTGTGTGTGTGTGTGTGTGTGTGTGTGTGTGTGTGTATGTGTATACATACAATGAAATATTACTCAGCCATAAAAAAGAATGAAATAATACCATTTGCAGCAACATGGGTGGACCTAGAGATCATCATACTAAGTGAAGCCAGACAGAGACAAATATCCTATGATATTGCTTATATGTGGAATCTAAAAAATGATACAAATGAACTTATTTACAAAACAGAAATAGACTCACAGACATAGAAAAGAAATATGATTGCCAAAGGGGAAAGAGGGGTAGGGATAAATTAGGAGTTTGGGATTAAAATATACATAATACTATTTATAAAATAGGTAACCAACAAGGACCTACTGTATACCACAGGGAACTATACTCAATATCTTTTAATAACGTATAATGGAAAAGAATCTTAAAAAGAATATATATATATATATATATATATATATATATATATATATATATACACGTGTGTGTGTAACTGTATCACTTTACTATAACCTGAAACTAATTCAACACTGTAAATCAACTATGTTTCAAAAAAATTTTTTTTAAAAAGAGAGGAGATGGAGGCTGCAGAAAAAGAGATGCAGCAAGTCACATAATCTGAGGAAAACACCAAAGAAAATCATCCAGAAAGATTGGCGTCAACAAATGATGAATTAACATGGTAAGGTGGCGAGGAGATGCATGGAGCAGGTCAGAATGTGTGTACAGCTTTCTACAGACTTGAGACTCTTTTAAAAATGCTGCTGCCTCATTGCTACAGGAAAAATAGAACTCAAATCCTCCATGACCAGAACGTCAGACTCCTAAGCCTGGGTGAAATGATAATAACGAAAATAAAAGATTTTACTGAGCACTTATTATGCCGAATACTGTGTTAAAAATTTAATATACATGTATTACCAAAAATTTAATATACATGTTTTACCTAAACTAATAAAAACCTAGTGAGGTCGATTGTTTCAGCAAATATGTTTTGATCTTTTAGGTACTTTTCCAGCTGATGAGGGTACAGTAGTGAACAAAAGGGACAGAACTCTCTTTTTTCTGCATTTTTGGAAATATTATTATTCCTGTACTACCGATGAGTAAACCAAGGCTTGCAGAAATCAAGTAACTCATCCAAATCACACAGCCACTCAATGGCAGAAGGCTTGGGTTTGAATCCAAATCTGTCTGACTCCAAAGCTCTAATGGAAGCCCCCAACCATCTCTCGCTGTACTCAAAGCCCACTGCCAGGTGTGTAGCTGTAAGATCCCACTCTTAATTATCCTACTTGCTGGAGCATTATACACATGGCCTTTACGGTCAGTTCTGGCCCTTGATCATATTGTCATTTACTATTTTCTAAAACTTTCATGGTTGTAAGACTTGCTCACCCATCTAAATTGAAAATTCCTAGAAGTTTGGGCAAGATAATATATTCCACAGCATTTCCCAGAGGGCTGGGTGCACTTCACACAGGTTTTCAGTACCTGTTAATCTGCCAGGGCACCATCGGAATAAAAAAATTGAATAAAATATTGCCCCTGCCATTCGAAGTCTTATAACTTAGCGGATACTGTCATTAAAAAAATGACGGATGGAATTTTAGTTTCAGCAAATCCCATTTTTGAGAACCATGAAAGACTTGTAAGTTTTCCAAAGACTAGAAGAAGACCAACTCATGTATGTTTTTAGAAAGCCAGAAAGATCAGGACTCAGAAAGTGAGAGATTAGTAACAACACCTAACTTGCCCATGATAAATATTCCCAAGATAAATCAAGAAAGAATAAATAGGGAGAAAAATGATTATGTGTTGGGTAATTACCAATGTGGCTTTAAAAGGAACCCATCATATCCGACCAATTCAATCCCCAAAAGGAAGATGAACCTTGTAGAAATGGTGAAGCAGTAAACATATTGTAGCTTGACTACAGTGGAGTTATTGATTCTGCCCCATAAATAAGCCAATCAAATCGAGCCTAGGAGACCACACGAGAAGGTGGGCGCACTCAGAGGAAGCCACACAAGAGGCGCTGGATAGGAATTAGTCTTGAGTCCTGATTGAATGTTTCTGGTTTCCATTGATGACGTGGGTGATAGGCGGGGATGGACTTATAAGCCATGAGGAGCCCCAAAAGTGCAGGGTGGGCACTTTCTGTTGGACATGTCTGGAATTCTCCACAGCTCAGATTACTGAGAAAACCATTGAAAATGGGAATGGGTTGGATTTTAATAGAGAAAGCAACTTCTGATCTTTCTCCCTTTCTCTCTCTCGACTACTCCTGGGCGCCAAGTGTGAAGGGAGCCTTCACTTGAAGCCAGAGGCTCTGATGTGGGAGAAGGATTACCTAGCTTCGGGTTGTGAGCCGGTCCACTGGGACCTCAGTTTTCCCATCTGTGCAATGGGGTAGCCGCTGGCCTGCTGCACAAGCATTATGTCTTGTGTGGATTGGTTAATTAATGATCATTAGAGTCTTACAAGTGCAGAGCTTTGCATAAATGCTAAGTATTATTATGCTTCACGCAAAGGGCAAAGATCTTGACTTGGAAAGAAAATGGGAGGAAAAGTTACAGGAGACAGAATGAGAAAACACAGGAGAGAAGCTATTAGCCAGTCTGTGGAGTAGGACTGCAAGGGCTTGAACATCATAAAACATCTGCGGTAATTTCCACTCACCTCTGCTCCTGTAGTCGCCACAAGGGAGGAAGCAGTCTGTTGTCTTTAAGTAAAGAATCGGGGAGAGCAATAAAGCAAGTGTTTGCCCTTGACAAGCTGGAGGAAGTCTCTCAAAAGTCATACAGGTTTGGATGTTCTAAATGAAGAAATTACTTAATCTACCTGGGGTATTGTAGCTATTACATAAACCAATGTAAACAAGCTTCCAAAATCCAGCTCCTAAGGATCGTTTGGACACACGGCAGACTGCTTCAAATTGACAGTTTCCTGGGCTGCCCTTGATTTCCAATTTGCTGACACTCAGTTCATCCCAAATTAATGGAGTCACCTGTTCAACAGCCAAAGCTGCCCTTTTGGGTTGGCCTCAGGAGTCCTGCCAGGAGCATAAAAAAGGCCACAGAGACAAATTCTAGATGTCCCAGTGCCATGGGGTGATGCCAGTTAAATAAAATGCATTGGTCTCAGTTAGATGGGGGAAGAGGCTCTGTGATGAAGTCTTTTCCTATTGGTGCTGGTCAATCAGCCCAGCCCCCAATGGGCCAAAGAGGTGGGGGTGAGAGTTGTTTCTGAAGGCAATGCCAGTAGCAAAAAGAAACACTATTTGCCCACTTTTTTCCTTCCTGGTTCCAACCACCTGCCATCTGAAGCCTCCCTCTAATAAATTAAAAGATCCTTGTCAAGTAGCTGGTTCTACTATTAACCAGACACTTGTTTCTCCAGGACTCCCTGGCAGGTCAAGACAACTGTCAGCTTCCTCCTCAGGATCCCAGGGTCACTTAGCTGTGCTCAGCACCTCCCAGGAGGGAAGGGTGAGGAAAAGAATGCCCTGAATTTGGCCAAGTGGCCCAGGAGAGGCCCAGTGATAACTGTGTGATGACGGTTGCACTCCTTGGCGATGCCCCTCCCAGGTTACTCCAGGGCATTGGTACCAGCCATGAAGGTGGAGTAGAGATGGCACAATTCCAGCCTTACGTGTTCCATCTGCAGACCCGCTGGACTTCTTACCTGCTTGCCTGACTCTGGAGACTTGAGAAACAGAGAATTAACTCTCTGCCCCGGGATCCCAGTTGTCACTATGACAATGCAGTACAAATTAGCATATGCTCGGGACTCAACAGAAATCAGGACAGAAAAAAACGAGACAGGCTGGATTCTGGGCTACTTCTTTGAAATGTGACCTTTTCTCGGACACTTTCATGGGTCATGGGTATTTTTGTTTAGAAATGAACATACATCTTCCTCTGCTGAAGGAACAGAAAGGAGAAAGGAACAGTCAAGATGTCAGGAGGCAGAAATGGATGGGAACGTTACTCATATCAAGTCAGCAGCATTTCTCGGGAATCCTCATCACTTTCGAGCTCTGACTAGCCAGCGAAAGGAGGGGGAAATTACAGCTATAGAAAGAAAAGGATATTTTTGAGAATGTGGACACCCTCCACTAAACTGGGAGGATGTCTCCAAAGCAGAGACCACTTAAAAAATATTTTTGGAGTCTGTCACAAGGCCTAGCACATAGTAGGTCTTCAATAGATGTTTGCTAATGAGCAAATGATTAGAGAGTAAACAATAAATGCCCAGAAATATAGTATAGTAACCCAATATTTGCTTAAAATTATAAATGCAACCTAAACAAATTCATCTTTAACAAACGTAAAGGTCCATGAAGTCCTCTCCTTTAGGAGTAAATTTCCACAGGGCCCCCTCGGTTGGCGAGAATGCAATTTGGAGCTAACAGTGGCTGTTTCTCTCTCCCCTCCTCATGTCAACTGCTCAGGAAATCAAAGATCTGTGCAGCTGCTGGGGCCGTCCTGAGCGTAGTTCATGTTGGCTTAGGATTTAGGCTTATAGGATTAGACTGACGATCATAAACCTTGACCATTATAAAATCCTAAAATCATTATTAATTTTACAAGGAGCATAAAACCTTGGGCAAAACCAATAACAAATGTATGCCAGCTCTAAGACCAAGAAGAAGCCTAAATCCTGTCTAATTTGGAGAAGGAGCTCAGCCTGGAGCGGATTATCGGGTGGGGCTGAGTCATCGCCCTCCCTGGGGAGCTGAAGGATGGGGGCAAGGCTCATGGCTTCTGCCCAAAGTCAGGGACTGGCCGGGGTCAGCCCGAAAGTTCTCTGCTCTGCAACTTGAATGGAGAAGCCCTGGGAGAGCCCGCATCGACACTCCCAGACTGAGGAATCTCCAGGGGAGAAAAGAGTGGGGACCAAGGACAGCATCCTTGGAGGTGAGGACTCTGTGGGACTCCTGAGTTATGGGTCTGGCATGGGTTACCTGCCTCTACAGGTGTGAAAGGCAGGCAGAACACAGAAGAAAAGCGTGCATTGGGGTTCTGAGGATGGGGCTCAGGATCAAACAGGAAACCGTGCTTCCAGCAAGATGTAACGAGAATCTGCCCATGCAAACACGCAGAGCAAGCTAGCGCTCAGTTGGCACTCAGAGCAAGACATGGGGATGAAAGGGAGGAGAGGCCTGTCTCATCTAGTGGTGTGTGATTTACAGCCGAAGTTCAAAGTGACGATAATACCATGTTTTTACTTTTTAAATTGTTTTATCCTATTTTCCCAGCCCATAAGGAATGCACCTTGGTGTCAACAGAACCCCTTTGTCTTTGTAAGCTATTTTGAAGCAAACTATCGGTAAATTACTTCCCAAACCACCACACAACTACATCATGCTGAGAAAATGGGCTTTGCAGGAATGCAGTAAATTGTGTCTGTCACAGAAGAAAATGCAACCAGTAGAAATCGTTATGGATGAGTCATTATGAGAAGGGCCAAAAAAATTAACCTTCATCGGTTTTCTTTGTCTTTGTGCATGCAAAGGTGGCGTGTGTGTTTATTTGAATTCACCAGCCACGTTTAGGACTTTGGAGCTGGGGAGGTTTCAACGGTAAGCAAGGCCAGCTCCTTCCCCAGCAGGTGTGCAGGAGGGGGAGAAAGAAGAAAAATGACTTCAGAAGATGATATTCTGAGAAGGTGTTTAGCGTGACTGAAGGACAAGAGCCTCTGTGATTAGAGGAGGCGGGAGAAGAAAACTTTTAATTTAAAACAGTATTCGGTGTTGTGTTAAAGACCGAATGTATCACCCCGAAATGCTGAAACCTAATCCCGATGTGATGCTATTTGGAGGCGGGGCCCATGGGGGGTGATGAGGGATTAGTGCCCTTGTAAAAGAGACCCCAGGGACCTCCCTCGCCCCTTCCACATGTGAGGACACAGCATCTCTGAATCAGACAGAGGGCCTGCTGGCACTTTGCTCTTGGACTCCCCAGCCTCCAGACTGAGAGAAATAATTTCTATTGCTTATAAGCCACTCGGTCTGTGATATTTTGTTTCAGCAGCCCAAACTGACTAAGACACTAAGGTTTAGGAAATGAAATAGTACCGGGTACAGGACTAAATGTTTTACAGGCATTGTCTCTTTTAATTCCTCTAACAGAGAGGGAGAACTGGGCTGGTGCTTTAATTACCCCCATTTTACAGGTAAAGAAACTGAGGTTTAGAGGTGGTTGCCTTGTCCACAACCCCACAGCAATGAAGTGGCTGGATGGGGATTCCTATCAAGGTGGTCTTATTTCAAGCCTAGGCTTTCAAGCTTGCTTCTCTATCTCCTTGGTGGGAGGGCTACGCCGTGTGTGGGTTACGATGGACAAAGGCCAGCTCTCTGGAGTCAAAGAACCTAATAGAACCTAAAAGATGCAGAGGAAGTTATTCTTACCCTCCAGGTGTGAATAAATATTTTCTTCATTGCCTGGAGGAGCCTCACGCAGCATCCTCTCCTAACCCTCCAGCCCTGGGGGCAGGGCACAGGGACTCCATGGGGTTCCCTCCAAGGCTCTAAATCCAGTTACCTTAGCTCCAGCCCCTCCTCCGTTGGTGCAGATATAAAATCTATTTCCAATCGCTTGATAATGATTCTTCCTGCCCCCTCAATGCAAACAATGGACAGACAAATGCCCCATTACGGTGTAGAACATGCCCTGATGTGTGGTAATTTATTTCACATATGGAATTGGGGATGGGGTAACACCGTGTGACAATGGATTTGACACAGGCTCTGTCTGACTTGCTGAAAACAGCTGCAAGGCAGGGGTTCTCTGTGCAGCGGTAATTGCTCGGTGGACCTGGCCAAGGGGCCCATTTCCAGGAAGCAGTGCCCTGGGTGGACAAGGTACGGCTCAGAGGATCACCTTAGTGCCTGTCAGGGACCATTTCATCTCCCGACCGACAGCAAGTCAGATCGGTTTACAAGTGACATGAATTCGAGGGCTCTGTCCTGCCGCAGGGATGGATCTCTGGCTGGAAGCTACCTGTGACATCAGCCAGGCCTAGGGACACCCCGAGGCAGGTGCAGGTCAATGCGGGCTGCCAGGGGCGAGCTGGGGAGGAAAGGGGGCTGCAAACAGTGGGCAGGTGGGGGGGCTAGGACTGCAGGTGAGAGCTGTGCTCACGGCGCACCGACACCTAGAATCCAACCGAGAGCTTCTGTCTAAGAGCCCAGGGCAGCAGGAAACATCTGCACGCATGTTTCTGTCTAGTTTACAAAGAATTACAGACACCATCGCATTTCGAATTTTGGCATCCACCTCGCAAGGCGGGGATTCTTACCAACACAGAGTGAGAACTGGATGACTAACTCTCAACTTGGGTTCCTTAGCCACCTGAGAAGCTTTGAAAGAACAACGGAAACCCAAGACCCCTCCTCCCCAAGCCTAACCCTTTTTAGTTGATCTGAGATGGGACGTGGGTGCCAGTACCTTTTTTTCCGTACATTTGTTACAAGGAAACTTTACCAATGGATACTGAAATTTCAATTTTATACAATTTTCTTGTGTCACAGTTTTTTTTTTTTTTTCCAGACATTTAGCTGGGCTGTACAAAACAGACAGAAGGTTGGATTCGGCTTATGGGCCATAGTTGGCTAACTTTACTTTAAAAGAAACCGTGTTTCCCTTCAACTTGCTGAAGTCCTTTCCTGACTCCCATCCCCACCCCCGTCGTGTGCCCTGTACCCCCTCTGGCTCTAAGCCCCCTCTACAGCCACCCGTGAAGGACTGTCCTGCCCCAGGTACCCCACACTCTGAAGTGCCAACCTTCACGCCCTCCTTTCCCATTCCCTACATACAGCTTCCCTGCTAATTTTTTTCTTTTCCTTTCTTTGGACAAATACAAATTGTATATATTTTTAAAGTGTACAGCGTGTGTTGTGATACATGCATACATTGTGAAATGATCCTCACCATCAAGTTAATTAACACATCCTTCACCTCGCAGAGTTATCTTTTTTGTGTGTGATGAGAGCACTTGAGATCTATTCTTTATTCTTTTAGCA
Source organism: Balaenoptera acutorostrata (assembly GCF_949987535.1). Classification (NCBI taxonomy): domain Eukaryota; kingdom Metazoa; phylum Chordata; class Mammalia; order Artiodactyla; family Balaenopteridae; genus Balaenoptera; species Balaenoptera acutorostrata. Next base: position 109,674,059 of record NC_080072.1, on the reverse strand, counting down.
AATTCCAAGTATACATGGAAGTCCCCATGCTGTACATTAGGTGCTAAAATTCTGTCCCCTTGATCAATAGCCCATCTTCCCCCCATCCAGCCTCTAGGTGCCAGGATTTTTAAAATTTCCCCCAAGTGATTCTAACCTATAATCAGGTTGAGAGCCACCAAATTAGACAAACATCTGTGGATGAATTGATTGAAGGGAAACACATCAGACCTGGAGAGGAGCTAAAACATAAATGAATAAATGTAAGGCAGAGGAGAAAAAGACTAAAAGCATGAGAACACTTAAATCCGGTCTGGTCTGACAGACAAGGGCTGAGGGACACAGATGAAGTCCCAAAGTCGTGTGCAAGGCGAGCACATCCCATATTCCTCATGTCCCCTGAGAAAGCGTCAGGCTTTCTCAGGGGACATGCCAGTGCCCCGGAGTGGTGCTTCCAGCCCTTGTGACTTAGGAAAGAAGAAAGAGCTGTCGGCTCAGATGCAGGGTATGCTGGTCCAAAGGGAGCACAAACAGGCCTGAGGAAAAGACGTTCTCCGTCCTGGCTTCAGACTCCACAGATTTACTTAAAATGCTTGTTAGAAACATTCTCAACTCCTAGGGGCCTTGTTTAGCAGGACACAGCCTCCTCTAATGAACTATGAATCGTGTGGATACACTCAACTCCGGGTGAGAAAAATACACTGTAGCCTGAGCTTCCACAGGAGCTCGGGAGAATTCCTACATGATTTGGTGAATTACCAACACAATGATGATCAGATCAACACCAGCATCAACCGCTAGCTGAGCCCCTCCTCTGTGCTGCGACAGGGCAGTGTGCCTTAGACGGACCCTCTCCCATCCCCTCTCTTCCCCGCTACGTTATGAGACGGGTACTAGGAATGTGCCCGTTTTGCAAACGAGGAAGGTGAGTTTCAGGGAGGAGGAAGGAGGTTTGCTACCTGCCACCTGGAGGAGGAAATCATATCTTATCCTCAAGTTACTCCTGCGTGATTACCGGCTCTGGGATGATGTCAGCGAGCCACAGCCGTAAGGAGCAGAGGCGCCGGGGGAAGTGCTGGCCCGCTGGGCCCTGAGGCCACCGCCCTGCCCCGGGCCCTTTGTGTGCAAGCAGCTCGGGCCGCCTCTTTGCCTCTCTCAGGGCTACCCCTCCTCGGAATCACCCTCACCCCTCAGGGCAGAAGTGGCTTCTGTCCTCCGGCTTGGGAAGTCCATGGAGAGATCTTCCGTTCCGGAGAGAGGAAGAAGCCCGAGCTCTGCTCTGACACTCTTCCTGGCCGAGCCCGTCCCAGGTCCATGGCTCCTTTGGCAGGAGGCCCAGCCAGAGGGGAGCCCAGGACTTGGTAACGGGCTGCAGGGCTGTGCAGTGGCTCAGCGCGGAGCCCTGACAGTTGAGCTGATGGAGCTCAAAGCCCGGCTGTATTGTGTGAAGCGCGGGACCCATATGGCCTCTGAGCCTCAGTTTCCTCCCCTGTAAACCAGTGATCCAAATGGCAACTTGTCAGGGGTGTTGGAAGCGTACTAAGAAGAAATGTGTGCCAGTGCCGAAAGTGCTCTGCCCGGCGCCTGGCTGCTTGATGAATGGAAGCTGGTATCACCCTTCCTGGCTAAGGGAACCAGGGCCCTGACCCTACATTTTGCCCCTATTTCCAAGAGCAGAAAAAGCTCCATCGTAGTTTCCCCATCAGTAATGGTCAACTCCATGCCCTGGAGAGAGCCTGGCTGGACCTGGGCTTGAAAGGATGCCGAGGCACAGAAGTAGGAACAGAGATACTCTGAGACAACTGGCCTCCAGGGCTTGTGGAAGGCGGCCCCGCCTGTACACACGGGCTGGCCCCCACGCCCAGGGGCCCTGTGGATGCAAAACTCCTGCTACCCCCTCCATCCACGGCACACGTACACACACACATGCATAGACACAGACATGCACACACATGTGCTCGCATACACGTACAGACGTGCACACACATCACACACGTACAGTCATGCGTGCGCACATATGCACCCACAGCAGTCACTATTCCCTGCAGAGAGGCCCATGTTTATCAGGCACCGGAGCGTCCCTGGGGTTGGGGAGCGGGCCCTCCACGGCCTTAGCGGCCCCTTCAGTGGCTGTAGAAACCTGCTTTCCCCTCAGCCTTCTTCTGCCAGGCGCCTTCTCTCAAGGAGTGACTGTGCTCCTTTTGTCAGGAACACTGAGTGATTGTGGCAGGAAAACTGCCTTCAGCGACAGGAATTTAAGAAATGCTTTTCCTGAAAATAGTGCTCAAATTAATTAACTTGGAGGAAAGGGTTGCTTTTTTTATTTTTTTATTTTTTTTGGTCTGGATTAATTCCTTTTCCCCCAAGAGTTTTTGTCGTGTGATAAGAGGAGAGGAGAGCGTTATGGCCTCGGATGCCGCCTGAGTCAGGGAGGCCGCGGCGAGGCTGGTCCAAGGAGACGCCAGAGAGGGCACAGCCCGGGCTGTGCAGAGGGCCGGCTGGCTCTGCTGAGGATGCCGCTCAGCCAGGGGGCAGCATGGGTTTGCAGGCAGTGGCGGGTGTTGAAGTGGGTGGTGGGAGGAGGAAAAACCCACGTGGGAACATAAAAACATGCACGCAAAGGTGGGCATGCGCTGGCCGGGGAAATTCCACTTGTTCTCTCAGCACCCCTTCCTTCATTTATACGAGGGGATAAGAGGGTTGGTTGTCACGAGGATCCAGGGAAGACCCGTGTGTTCAGCTCTGTGATTCCTGGGCAGCACCGAGAAGGAGGGTGGTGCAGGTAATAGCAGAGACCGGAGGGTGGAAAACCCAGCTGATCAAGGCTGGTACCTGTGTCACTAGCTGCGGGATCTAGGGTCAGTAATCCAACTTCTCTGAGCCTTTACTTCCTCATTGCAAAACGGGGATAAAAATAATCACATCCCAGTATCATTGTGAAAAAAAATACAACTATTAGGAACTCAAGAGGACCCTCAAGATGGCAGAGGAGTAAGACGTGGAGATCACCTTCCTCCCCACAATTACATCAGAAATACATCTACATGTGGAACAACTCCTACAGAACACCTACTGAACGCTGGCAGAAGACCTCAGACCTCCCAAAAGGCAAGAAACTAACCACGTACCTGGCGGTGTGGCTGACAGGCACTTGGTGCTCTGGCCGGGTGTGAGGCCTGAGCCTCTGAGGTGGGAGAGCCAAGTTCAGGACATTGGACGACCAGACACCTCCTGACACCATGTAATATCAAATGGCGAGAGCTCTCCCAGAGATCTCCATCTCAATACTAAACGCAGCTCCACTCAACAACCAGCAAGCTCCAGTGCTGGACACCCTATACCAAACAACTACGAAGACAGGAACACAACCCCACCCATCAGCAGAGAGGCTGCCTAAAATCATAATAAGTTCATATACACCCCAAATCACACCACCGACGCAGTCCTGCCCACCAGAAAGACAAGATCCAGCCTCATCCACCAGAACACAGGCACCAGTCCCCTCCACCAGGAAGCCTACACAACCCACTGAACCAACCTTACCCACTGGGAGCAGACACCAAAAACAACAGGAACTACGAACCTGCAGCCTGCAAAAAGGAGACCCCAAAACAGTAAGTTAAGCAAAATGAGAAGATAGAGAAATACGCATCAGATGAAGGAGCAAGGTAAAAACCCATCAGACCAAACAAATGAAGAGGAAATAGGCAGTCTACGTGAAAAAGAATTCAGAGTAATGATAGTAAGGATGATCCAAAATCTTGGAAATAGAATGGAGAAAATACAAGAAATGTTTAACAAGGACCTAGAAGAACTAAAGAGCAAACAAACAGAGATGAACAAGACAATAAATGAGATTAAAAATTCTCTAGAAGGGATCAATAGCAGAATAACTGAGGCAGAAGAACAGATAAGTGACCTGGAAGATAAAATGGTGGAAATAACTACTGCAGAGCAGAACAAAGAAAAAAGAATGAAAAGAACTGAGGACAGTCTCAGAGACCTCTGGGACAACATTAAACACACCAACATTCAATTATAGTGGTCCCACAAGAAGAAGAGAAAAAGAAAGGGACTGAGAAAATATTTGAAGAGATTAGAGTTGAAAAATTTCCTAATATGGAAAAGGAAATAGTCAATCAAGTCCAGGAAGCGCAGAGAGTCCCATACAGGATAAATCCAAAGAGAAACACGGCAAGGCACATATTAATCAAACTATCAAAAATTAAATTCAAGGAAAAAATATTTAAAGAAGCAAGGGAAAAGCAACAAACAACATACAAGGGAATATGAGGTAAAACAACACCCAGTTTCTGAGTCCCTTTCAGTCTAAGATGCTCAGGTTAGTTCTGTAATCCACACTGGGTTTACGCCTTTTTGATAACTACCTTTTCTGGGTCTTGAGCCCAGCTTATACTCAAGAAATACAAGGGTGTTTCTTATCCACCCCAGCCAGTGTTTCTTAACCGGGAGCACGTGGGTGGACTTTTCAGGAATCATAATCCTGTGAAACTTAAACAAAATAGTATGTCAAGTTCATGCGAGCATCCCATCGATAGCTTTCACAAGGGCAGGGATGAGAGCGATTTGTATCCTCGCCAAAGAAATGAAGCCAAAATGACTTATACCACACAGAATATTGATGGCAAACCAATTTAAAGTATGTAAAATTCCAAAGTCGATTTTTACATAGATAATCTTTTGATACTCCCTTTATATAATTTTAAAAGGCTAATTTGAAGGAACCCTTTAAGAAATCACTCTTCTCAAAGTGGAGGTCGACTCCATCTACCTACACTCAGATCTCTCTCATAAACATGAGCATGCGGGTGCACACAGACACACACAGACACACACAGACACACACACACACACACACACACGCACACACACACGGTTGCACTGCCCCCGGCTCAATGTCCCCACCCCGGCCATGGCAGCTGCAAAGCACAGAGTTTGTGTCTGCAGTCTCCTGCCTCTCAGGAACCTGCAAGTCTTTCAAGGCGTCTCCCGGGCCCTGGCACTGCCCTAGGCTGGCTGTTCACAGTTGGCAGGTGAAGCAAAGGGCAGGAAAATATCTTGCCCTGAGAAGGGCAGCGAGGACGGTTCCACCAATCCTGACGACGAGACCATAATTAAGGGAGGAGGGGAAGAAGCAGGATGTAAACAAGGGGCTGAGGGGCTTAAAGCATAAGAAGCTGACCCTCCCACTGGGGTTTGCACCCAAGCATCCGGGGTGAGGCCCTGAGACCCCAGCTCTGTCAGAAGCAATGAGGCAGCACACAAACCTCGTTCTGAACGTGTTCAGGCGCCTTGGCTGCCCCACTTTAGAAGAAAGGCCATGCTCAGCATCATTTCCATGCAGACCGCAGGACGCCCTTGGCTGGATGTAGCCCTAGACCTTCGTTCAGATACCACTATTGCTACTACTACTACTACAATATTTTCTATTTTATTTTCCTTGATTGTTTGTGTGTTTATACAGTAAATGCCTAGTATAAGACCTAGGGAAGCGAATGCAGGAAAAGGGGGTACCTGACCACACTGTGATGTGGAGAAATTAACCCAGTTTCAAACCTCGGAGGAGCAATTAAAGACAGGTGAAGTCCGCAGACACAGAGATCAGACTTGTGGTTGCCAAGGGGAGGACGGAAAGGAGAGGGAAGGACTGGGAGTTTGGGGTTAGCAGATCAACTACGACATTTAGGATGGATAAACAACAAGGTCCTACTGTACAGCACAGGGAACTATATCCAATCTCCTGGGATAAACCATCACGGAAAAGAATATTTTAAAAATATTGTATATTTGTGCAAAACTGAGTCACTTTGCTGTTCAGCAGAGATTTGCACAACATTGTAAATCAACTATACTTCAGTTAAAAAAAGACAGGTGAAGAATGGCTGATACGGACCTGGGCTTCTATTTCCTTGCCTCCCACTCAGGGTCCCGCACAGAACTTTACATACACTGAGGGCACAAATACCTGAGTAACCTCACGGATCACTTACAATTTTTTCCTCACCCTCATCTCAAGAATAACGACAGCCTTTATTCATTTAAGCACACAGAGTGCAGTCCAGGAATGGCCTGCTTTAGAATCACCAAAGACCTTGTTGAAAATGCAGCTTCTTGGGCCCCTTCCCAGACACACCAAACCAGGATCTTTTGAGAGGAGGTCCAAGAACCTGCATTTTAATGAGCCCACCAAGTGAGCTGGATGTCTGAGAACCACTGATTTAGTCAAATGAATATTTGTCCATCAGCACCTTTAAGTCTGCTCCAAAAGTCTTTAGTAAATCATTTCAACCTTGGATGGAGGCATCTCTAAACCAACGCTCGACAAAGCCCTTCTTCTGACAGATTTAGAATTGAGTATCAGAAGGTTTAAACAAATTAACTTTGAAGGTAACTTTTATTTGTACTTCTAGTCACTTCATTAAGACTATCGACCTGCAAGTTAGAGATAGTGACCCCAGAATGTTCTTCTGGTGTCCATAACTCATCGTCCTATCTGATTTGGGCACATAGGCCCAAGAGATGCCCACTCACCAATGCTGCTGAATTTCCCTCGGCTTGTGACATTGTGGGCTGACTCTACTGGTCACTGCCATTTTCTGGATAAAACTTATTATGGGAAGGATCCATTGGGATGGGAAAATGGGAGGAGATGGATGAAAAAAAAAGAGGAAGGAAGGGAAGAGGAGGCAGGGGAGGGAGGGAGAGGAAAGAGGGCTGCTTCTTTAGTTAGAATAACCCCCTGTTGTCTTTTTTTTTTTTAATTCTTTTTTTTAAACATCTTTATTGGAGTATAATTGCTTTACAATGGTGTGTTAGTTGCTGCTTTATAACAAAGTGAATCAGCTATACATATACATATACCCCTATATCTCCTCCCTCTTGTGTCTCCCTCCCACCCTCCCTATCCCACCCCTCTAGGTGGTCACAAAGCACTGAGCTGATCTCCCTGTGCTATGTGGTTGCTTCCCACTAGCTATCTATTTTACATTTGGTGATGTACATATGTCCATGCTACTCTCTCACTTCGTCCCAGTTTACCCTTCCCCCTCCCCATGTCCTCAAGTCCATTCTCTACGTCTGCATCTTTATTCCTGTCCTGCCCCTAGGTTCTTCAGAACCATTTTTTTTTTTTTTTTAGATTCCATATATATGTGTTAGCATATGGTAGTTGTTTTTCTTTTTCTGACTGACTTCACTCTGTATGACAGATCCTAGGTCCATCCACCTCACTACAAATAACTCAATTTCGTTTCTTTTTATGGCTGAGTAATATTCCATTGTATATATGTGCCACATCTTCTTTATCCATTCATCTGTCGATGGACACTTAGGTTGCTTCCATGTCCTGGCTATTGTAAATAGTACTGCAGTGAACACTGTGGTACATGACTCTTTTTGAATTATGGTTTTCTCAGGGTATATGCCCAGTAGTGGGATTGCTGGGTCATATGGTAGTTCTATTTTTAGTTTTTTAAGGAACCTCCCTACTGTTCTCCATAGTGGCTCTATCAATTTACATCCCCCCTGTTGTCTTGAAAGCATCCGGCATCAGCAGACACTTTGCTGGTATGGGGACTGAAAGACTGGCCCCGAGGAGCAAAAGGGAAAAATAAAGAAAGGTGACAAACAGGAGAAAAGAACAAAGAGAAATACGAACTGACAATAGTAAAAAGAAGGCGAAGTACAAAGACTCCAGAGAAGTCAGGGTATTTTTACCTTTGCAAACACTTCATTTTACTACACTTAATTAATCATAACACAGGAACATAAATGTTTAAAGGGTGAAATAAAATGTACAGAAATAGTCATCCTCAACAAAAATGAGAACGCATAAATTTAACATGAGGTTGTCATTCCTCCTCTCCCAGCACACAGAATACAGCATCTCCATGTCAATTCCCCCCTCAGGAACAAGGCTGCGGTAACGAGCTCTCTCCTGGCTCCGGCTAAAATCAATAAGTGGAATGCAAGAGGAAAGAGGGGGAAGATACTCCAAAGAGAGAAGGGACTGGGCGGAGAAAAAGAGCAAGAGTGACAGCAGAGGAGACAACTCTAGCGTCTCCCGTTGGTGCCCTTCAGATCAGGAAGTTCTCTGACACGTCTAACTCAAATCTCTCCTGTAATTCCAGCCAATTTAACTTTTTTTTTGGAACCAGCCCAATATGAGACTGTGACAATTTACTGGTTCAGAACGCTACAAAATAAAAGAAAAAAAATTAAATAGAGCTCCCCAGGCCTTGTTTATGAAGTCCTGGGTCTGTCTGAAGCGGGGCCTGAGACGACGGGGCAGGGGAAAAACTGATAAATCTCTCCCCTTTGCTAACTATCAAGCCATCTGGATCTCCTGTCTCCTTGCCCCAAGCCTTCTGCTGCAAGTAACTCTGCTCCTTCGGCCTCTGTCCATGCGTTCAGGCCTGAGCGCGGGGCTGGGACCAGTACAGTCCTTGACGGGGCAGCTGAAGAATCCTCACGCAACATCCTCGAGCTGACTCGCCCCCAGGCTGCCCCTTTCTGTGCTCTGTCTTGGGGCTGGGAACTGGGGATGCTGGGGCTCAGGAGAGGGTGTATCCTGCAGTCAGGCCCCTCTTGTGCTCTTGTCTCTGCGTTATCTGCCTTATCCTTGGGGGACTCACCCAGCCCCTGAGACCTAGGCCTTGTCACTGTGTCCCCCTCCATGGCAGGGCCTGCCCACGTCTGTCAGACCACTCTAGACTGACGGCCCAGGTGGACTTCTATTACCTGTTGACACCTCCCCAGTCGTCTTTTCCTCCCAACCCCACTCCCTCTTACTGGACTAGCATGATGAGAAGCTCTTCACCCCTGAAGGCTTCTCACGCATCTGAGCCCCCAAATTCATACCCTTCTCAGTCCACCTGCTATTGGGGCCTGCCTCTTGGTGGGCTGGGTCCTACTTGGCCAACCAAAGCACACAGGGAAGTTCACTAGGGTCTTTGTGTCTTTCAAGGACTCCACGGGAAGCGGTAAGATGCATGTTGTGCCCCTGGTCTAGCTACAGCTGCCTCAGTCTTCCCTGGATCCAAACCGCACTGCTTCTCCACCATCGAGTCTCATGCACCCTTATCCCTGGAACAAAGCAGGCCAACACCTGTCTTTTCAAAGCTCTCAAATCCTGAAAGGTCATAGAGTATAGTATATAGACAGGCTCTAATGTCACATATCTGAGTTAAATATCGACTCTATAACTGATCCCCCATGGAACCCTGGGCAACTCACTTAACCATCCTTGACTCCCTGTAAAGTGGGCCTACAATCTTCCTGAATTGGTGTAAAGGTTCAATACAATTATGTGATGTTTTTATCACAAGGTCCAATGCAGAGATGCTGTTGAAGAAAGGCTGATGCATTGTTTCTGCCTCTCTTACATCCCCAGGTCTCTTCAATTGTTCTTTGGAAGCTTTATCATTGTAACAGAGACAGATTTCAACTAATGCCACGCTCAGGAGAACTTTTGCTTTGTCAAGAATTCTGCCCAGGCTTCCAGCCCATCTCCAGGGCTCACCTGTGCTGGGTTCAGCCATGGCAAATCCTACGGCCCACTGGGCAAGGAACACCGTTCCTGCAGCAGGGAAATCCTCATCATTTCATGCAGCTCCTAGTTCCCTCCACCTTCTCCTTCAGTCTTCCAAGATTATAGGAGAGCATCCAAAATATAATTTCATCCATGCCCTGAATTCAGACCCAGTATGTTACGTAATGTGTTCAGGCTTCATTTGTGCCATTCCTGAGAAGTTCTAGTATTCTAACCACATCCGTTACCCTTGATAATCCCCAGACTAACAAAACTACACTGTGTGTTAACCCAGAGAAGCTCCACGGACCTCCACGTGCAGCCTGATGCTACCTGCCACAGGTGGGAGAACATAGCTTGCCTTGACAAAGGTCTGGCTGTTCTGCTTTTCAGGTTGTAGACAGATATCCATGGGCCTTATAACTGGACTACAGTAACCGTGAGGGGTCAAGATTAGTAGCCAAGAAGGTAGATTCACCTCTCACTAACCATGCAGCACACACGTGCTGCCCTCTGAGGGCCCGTGGCCCCCGAGCTGCTCCTGACTGTCCATAATTGCAGCATTAAGTGATAGATTTCAATTTGTAAATCCAATTCTAAAGATTCTAAAGTCACTTCCAAGTTCATCAGCAGAGTAAGTATAGTGATCAATTAATGGCGTCTATTTTGGTCACTTGATGGAGAGGGGCAGTATTTCATCAACAGCCCTGAGGGCCGGGAAGTCAGGCACTAACATCTGAAATCTGAACTCGCCCTGATTTTTTGGAGAATGTAGAAGCTCATACGATTACCAGGACTTGGTAAGTTGATTGTAAAATGGCCCCGATTCTTCCCCTTTCTTTATCCAGCATCCTATCGAGTGGAATCCATTCCTCCACCCCTGGAACCCGTTCTGGCCTCATAACTTGCCCATGGAACACAGTGAGAATGTCACTTCTGAGCCCAGGCCTGGAGGGGCCTTGCCACCTCTCCTGTGCCCTCTTGGAACAAGCCCAGGCTAGTCCACTGGAGACTGAGAGACCCCTGTGGGCCACAGCTGGCCCAGTGTTCATTGCTTTATGCCACTGGTCTTTGTGTGTGTTTGCTTGATTTCCTTACACAGCACTATTATAGATAATGGATAAAAAAGGGAGCAATAGATTACATCCTCATGAGTCCTGCCATAACTACTAACCATGAACTTACAATTTTTTTAAAAAGTTACTCTTCCCCCTGTTTGTCTAGCTGATTCAGTCCAAGGCTAGTGCTTTAGTGCTTCTCTAACTATCTGTGAGGAGGGAGCAGCTATTTTTTTAACATGTTCTTTCATAGTTTTTAGCTTTTTATTTAAACTCCTTATAGAGTAATAAGAAGTTGCAAAAAATCAAATAGTTCAGGGAGGACCAGGTTTCGAGGCTTTGGTTCTTTTTCCAATCCTTTTGGATTAAATGATTTTATAAAATACAACAGAAATGAATTACAAGGAAAATGAAAAAAAAAATTAAGACATATAAAATACTAGCTTGAATTCTTTATTCGATTCCACAGAGCAGGTAAAAAGTTATAGAAATGTTTATGAAAGTTTCTATATGCTTATTTTCAGTTTGTATATGCGCCTCATCGCAGACCAGTGACAAGCATTTCATGGCCTGGCACCAGTCCATGAACCACACCTAAGTAGCATCACTTTAAACCCTTCTGGCGATCTTCTGAGATGAGAAATGAAAACTAAGCTTGAGTGTAGTAGGGACAATTTTGGTCTCGATGATCCTATCACAGAGACAGTCTCCTGTAGAGGATATTTTAAAAATATCTTTTACCCTAAGTGCTATAAAAGAGTATTTTTGTGGTTTGCTAACCCTGGATGATGGGAAGAAAAATCATAAAGCATGCTTCAGCCTCTACAGGAATTTTCCTCTACTGATTATCACCACCACTGAAACAAATAAGCAAAAAGCACAAACAAAACCAAGGCCGTATCAGTACTGAAGGGCAGACATTCCATAGGATTGGTTCCAAACAATGTGAGTCAAAAAGAATTTATTACTGGTTAATCTGTCCCAATAGAAGATTGGTTTTTTGGATTGTTTTGTTGTTGTTGTTTTTTAATTCAGTAAACTTGTCTAAGTAAGAGAGACATGTTGACCCAATGAGAGTTAGACTCTAGTTTCCCCCAGCCCCTTTCCTGGATCTTGGGAGTGTGGTACATCCTGACAGACAAGTCCCCTGTTTCTGAGATAACTCAGGATGGAGATACAGTGAAAAACTAGATTTGTTCAAAAGGCAGAAATAGGAGAGGAATTATGAAAGTTTTGTCTGCAGACGAGGGCTACTGCAATTTGTATAGTATCCGAATTCATTAAGATAATACCCTAACACCCACATCTACTCCCCTGGCTCTCTCCAGGATGATAAACAAGCTCCACCAGCACCACAAGTCACGTCCCCGGTGAGGGAGAGTCTGTCATAATGGTAGTGGAGGAGCAGGTAATTTGTGCCATTTTTTTCTCTTTTCTTCCCTGTGCACTTGCCTAATAAATGGACTTCTATTCCCTAAGTGTTACAAAAGAGTATTTAATTTGGCTGGAGCATGCAGAAGGATGAGAGAATGGCAAAGACCATCTGTAAAGTATTAGAATCTTAGCTCAGTTTCACCCTTCGGCAATACCTTTCTGCATACATTCCTACATCTTTCCAGCCCATTTTCCTCTGAAAAGGCAAATCATGTTTTGCCTTAAATCACGATCATGTTTTAAAAGGATTCAATGATTTCCCAGTGATCTTAGAATGAAGTTCCAAGTCCTTAGAATGGTCTCCATGGTCCAGCATGATTGAGCCCCAAATCAGCACCTCATTGCCATACAACCACCCTCTCCCTCACTCTGGTCCCTGGACACTGGCTTTTTCTCTTTCCTCAAATGTAATCAAGCTCCTCCCCACTTCTGGACCTCCACATGCACTCCCACCCTGGCCCTTTTTCCTCTTAACTTCTCATCTTTCATTTCTCAGCCTTCAACTCCCAGAATAAATTAAACACCCCCAAAACATTAGTTCTGAGCACTTTAGGCTCCCCCCAACCCAGAAACTACTCAGATAATTATGTGTATGACTCCTCTTTAGTACCTTTCTCTATCACGGCATTGAAGCTCCATGAAGGCAGGGACCATGTACACCTTGACCATCTCTGAGTCTTCATCACCAGCAGTAGCAGTGGTCATTCAATGCATTTCCAGGATGAATGCAAAGCCATTTCAGTGCCACTTCTACTCCCAGGTGTGAAAGTCCACAGCCTACACACTGTCACATTCTGCATTCTAATGACAGAGGAAAAGTAGCACAAAATTATTTTTCCCTAGAATTTGAATTCAGATGAACTCAAACAGGAGTACATATTTTTTCCAGGACAAGAAAAAAATTATAAATAAAAAACAAGTTTTCTTGGAAAGCATGGCTAGATAAAGGCATGCTTTAACGTTGAACAGATGAACTTGAACTCTATAGGTTCTAGATAGACTCCTATATGTTAGGAGCAGTAATGACAATCCATTATGGTAGTTTTTCCCCAATTCCGGAATCAGGGTGGTCTCCCTGTGGCTGTGGCTAAACTAATTAAGATGACTTTTGGAAAGTCGGTGCAGGGCACAGGAGAAAGGTGGTTCGCGCTGTTTGGACTTCACTGGACTCAAGCCTCAACTGTGACTTTGGCTACTCCTGCTCCCACCACCTCTCCTTCAGCATCTCCCAGTTCAGGAGAAAGATGGCGTATGTTATCGTGCCCAGTTGTTGAGAGAGAAAGAAAGCAAAAATAATGGCAGACTGATGCTGCAGTTGTGTGGCTGACAGGGTCTTGGTGCCCTGGACGGGAGTCAGGCCTGAGCCTCTGAGATGGGAGAGCCGAGTTCAGGACATTGGACCACCAGAGTCCTCCCAGCCCCACATAATATCAATCGGCGAGAGCTCTCCCAGAGATCTCTGTCTCAAGGCTAAGACCGAGATCCACTCAATGATCAGCAAGCTCCAGTGCTGGACACCCCATTCCAAACAACAAGCAAGACAGGAACACAGCCCCACCCATTAGCGGAGAGACTGCCTAAAATCATAAAACGTTCACAGATACCCCAAAACACACCACCAGACACAGTCTGCCCACCAGAAAGACAAGATCCAGGCTCATCCACCAGAACACAGGCACCAGTCCCCTCCACCAGGAAGCCTACACAACCCACTGAACCAACCATACCCACTGCGGAAAGACACCAAAAACAACAGCAACTACGAACCTGCAGGCTGTGAAAAGGAGACCCCAAACAAAGTAGGTTAAGCAAAATGAGAAGCCAGAGAAATACACAGCAGATGAAGGAGCAAAGTAAAAACCCACCAGACCAAACAAATGAAGAGGAAATAGGCAGTCTATCTGAAAAAGAATTCAGAGTAATGATAGTAAAGAAGGTCCAAAATCTTGGAAACACAATGGAGAAAATACAAGAAACGTTTAACAAGGACCTAGAAGAAATAAAGAGCAAACAAACAATGATGAACAACCCAGTAAATGAAATTAAAAATTCTCTAGAATGAATCAATAGCAGAATAACTGAGGCAGAAGAACAGATAAGTGACCTGGAAGATAAAATAGTGAAAATAACTACTGCAGAGCAGAAAAAAGAAAAAAGAATGAAAAGAATTGAGGACAATCTCAGAGATCTCTGGGACAACATTAAACACACCAACATTCGAATTATAGTGGTCCCACAAGAAGAAGAGAAAAAGAAAGGGACTGAGAAAATATTTGAAGAGATTATAGTTGAAAACTTCCCTAATATGGGAAAGGAAATAGTTAATCAAGTCCAGGAAGCACAGAGAGTCCCATAGAGGATAAACCCAAGGAGAAACACGGCAAGGCACATATTAATCAAACTATCAAAAATTAAATACAAAGAAAACATATCTAAAGCAGCAAGGGAAAAGCAACAAATAACAAACAAAGGAATCCCCATAAGGTTAACAGTTGATCTTTCAGCAAAACTCTGCAAGCCAGAAGGGAGTGGCAGGACATATTTAAAGTGATGAAAAGAAAAAACCTACAACCAAGATTACTCTACCCAGCAAGGATCTCATTCAGATTTGATGGAGAAATTAAAACCTTTACAGACAAGCAAAAGCTAAGAGAATTCAGCACCACCATACCAGCTTTACAACAAATACTAAAGAAACTTCTCTAGGCAGGAAACACAAGAGAAGGAAAAGACCTACAATAACAAACCCAAAACAGTTAAGAAAGTGGTAATAGGAACATACATATCAATAATTACCTTAAATGTAAATGGATTAAATGTTCCAACCAAAAAACATAGACTGGCTGAATGGATACAAAAACAAGACCCATATATATGTTGTCTACAAGAGGCCCACTTCAGACCTAGGGACACAAACAGACTGAAAGTGAGGGGATGGAAAAAGATATTCCATGCAAATGGAAATCAAAAGAGAGCTGGACTGGCAATTCTCATATCAAACAAAATAGACTTTACAATAAAGACTATTACAAGAGACAGAGAAGGACACTATATAATGATCAAGGGATCAATCCAAGAGGAAGGTATAACAATTGTAAATATTTATGCACCCAATGTAGGATCACCTCAATACATAAGGCAAATGCTAACAGCCATAAGGGGGGAAATCGACAGTAACACAATGATAGTAGGGGACATTAACACCCCACTTTCACCAATGGACAGGTCAACCAAAATGAAAATACATAAGGAAACACAAGCTTTAAATGACACATTAAACAAGATGGACTCAATTGACATTTATAGGACATTCCATCCAAAAACAACAGAATACACTTTCTTCTCAAGTGCTCATGGAACATTCTCCAGGATAGATCATATCTTGGGTCACAAATCAAGCCTTAGTAAATTTAAGAAAATTGAAATCATATCAAGTATCTTTTCCGACCACAATGCTATGAGACTAGATATTAATTACAGGGAAAAAACTGTAAAAATTACAAACACATGGAGGGTAAACAATACATGACTAAATAACCAAGAGATCACTGAAGAAATCAAAGAGGAAATCAAAGAATACCTAGAAATAAATGACAATGAAAACACGACGGCCCAAAACCTATGGGATGCAGCAAAAGCAGTGCTAAGAGGGAAGTTTATAGCAATAGAATCCTACCTCAAGAAGCAAGAAACATCTCAAATAAACAACCTAAACTTACACCTAAAGCAATTAGAGAAAGAAGAACAAAAAACTCCAGCATTAGCAGAAGGAAAGAAATCATAAAGATCAGATCAGAAATAAATGAAAAGAAATTGAAGGAAAAAATAGCAAAGATCCATAAAACTAAAAGCTGGTTCTTTGAGATGATAAACAAAATTGATAAGCCATTAGCCAGACTCATCAAGAAAAAAAGGGAGAAGACTCAACGCAACAGAATTAGAAATGAAAAAGGAGAAGTAACAACTGACACTGCAGAAATACAAACGATCATGAGAGATTACTACAAGCAACTCTATGCCAATAAAATGGACAACCTGGAAGAAATGGACAGATTCTTAGAAATGCACAACCTACCGAGACTGAACCAGGAAGAAATAGAAAATATGAACAGACCAATCACAAGCACTGAAATTGAAACTGTGATTAAAAATCTTCCAACAAACAAAAGCTCAGGACCAGATGGATTCACAGGCGAATTCTATCAAACATTTAGAGAAGAGCTAACACCTATCCTTCTCAAACTCTTCCAAAATATAGCAGAGGGAGGAACACTCCCAAACATATTCTATGAGGCCACCATCACCCTGATACCAAAACCAGAGAAAGATGTCACAAAAAAAGAAAACTACAGGCCAATATCACTGATGAACATAGACGCAAAAATCCTCAACAAAATACTAGCAAAAAGAATCCAGCAGCACATTAAAAAGGTTATACACCATGATCCAGTGGGGTTTATCCAAGGAATGCAAGGATTCTTCAATATATACAAATCAATCAATGTGATACACCATATTAACAAATTGAAGGATAAAAACCATATGAGCTTCTCAATAGATGCAGAAAAAGCTTTTGACAAAATTCAACACCAATTTATGATAAAAACTCTCCAGAAAGTAGGCATAGAGGGAACATACCTCAACATAATAAAGGCCATATATGACAAACCCACAGCCAACATTATTCTCAAAGGTGAAAAACTGAAACCATTTCCACTAAGATCAGGAACAAAACAAGGTTGTCCACTATTAGTCAATATAGTTTTGGAAGTTTTAGCCACAGCAATCAGAGAAGAAAAAGAAATAAAAGGAATCCAAATTGGAAAAGAATAAAACTTTCACTGTTTGCAGATGACATGATACTATACATAGGGAATCCTAAAGATGCTACCAGAAAACTACTAGAGCTAATCAATGAATTTGGTAAAGTAGCAGGGTACAAAATTAATGCACAGACCATACACTGGGGGATCAGAGAAGATGGCGGAAGAGTAAGACGCGGAGATCACCTTCCTTCCCACATATACAGTAGAAATACATCTACACGTGGAACTGCTCCTACAGAACACCCACTGAACGCTGGCAGAAGACGTCAGACCTCCCAAAAGGCAAGAAACTCCCCATGTACTTGGGTAGGGCAAAAGAAAAAAGAAATAACAGAGACAAAAGAATAGGGACGGGACCTGCACCAGTGGGAGGGAGCCATGAAGGAGGAAAGGTTTCCACGCACTAGGAAGCCCCTTTGCGGGCGGACACTGCGGGTGGCGGAGGGGGGAAGCTTCGGAGCCACGGAGGAGAGCGCAGCCACAGGGGTGCGGAGGGCAAAGCGGAGAGACTCCCACACGGAGGCTCGGCGCCCAGCAGCACTCACCAGCCCGAGAGGCTTGTCTGCTCCCCCACCGGGGCGGGCGGGGCTGGGAGCTGAGGCTCGGGCTTCGGGCGGATCCGGATCGGATCGCAGGGAGAGGACGGGGGTTGGCGGCGTGAACACAGCCTGAAGGGGTTAGCGCACCACAGCAAGCCGGGAGGGAGTCCGGGAAAAGGTCTGCAGCTGCCTAAGAGGCAAGAGACTTTTTCTTACCTCTTTGTTTCCTGGTGCGCAAGGAGAGGGGATTCAGAGCGCCGCCTAAACAAGCTCCAGAGATGGTCGCGAGCCGCGGCCATCAGCGCGGACCCCAGAGACGGGCGGGAGACGCTAAGGCTGCTGCTGCCGCCACCAAAAAGCCTGTGTGCGAGCCCAGGTCACTCTCCACACCGCGCCTCCCGGGAGCCGGTGCAGCCCGCCACGGCCAGGGTCCCGTGACCCGGGGAGAACTTCCCCAGGAGAACGCGCGGCGCGCCTCAGGCTGCTGCAACGTCATGACGCCTCTGACGCCGCAGGCTCGCCCCGCCTCCTCCGTACCGCTCCCTCCCCCCGCCTGAGTGAGCCAGAGCCCCCGAAGCAGCTGCTCCTTTAACCCCGTCCTGTCTGGGTGGGGAACAGACGCCCTCAGGCGACCTACACGCAGAGGCGGGTCCAAATCCAAAGCTGAACCCCAGGAGCTGTGCGAACAGGGAAGAGAAGGGGAAATCTCTCCCAGCAGCCTCAGGAGCAGCGGATTAAAGCTCCACAAACAACGTGATGTGCCTGCATCTGCTGAACACCTGAATAGGCAACGAATCAGCCCAAATTCAGGAGGGGGACTCTGGGAACAGGAGATATTAATTTTTCCCCTTTTCCTTTTTTTGTGAGTGTATATGTGTATGCTTCTGGGTGAGATTTTGTCTGTATAGATTTGCTTTATAATAGTTTTACTTTACTTCACTATATTATATCCTCTTTCTTTCTGTCTGTCTTTTCTCCCTTTTACTCTGAGCCGTGTGGATGAAAGGCTCTTGGTGCTCCAGCCAGGCATCAGGGCTGTGCCTCTGAGGTGGGAGAGCCAACTTCAGAACACTGGTCCACAAGAGACCTCCCAGCTCCACGTAATACCAAACGGCAAAAATCTCTCAGAGATCTCCATCTCAACATCAAGACCAAGCTTCACTCAACGACCAGCAAGCTACAGTGCTGGACACCCTATGCCAAACAACAAGCAAGACAGGAACACAGCCCCATCCATTAGCAGAGAGGCTGCCTAAAATCATAATAAGGCCACAGACACCCCAAAACACACCACCAGACGTGGACGTGCCCACCAGAAAAAGATCCAGCCTCATCCACCAGAACACAGGCACGAGTTCCCTCCACCAGGAAGCCTACACAACCCACTGAACCAACTTTAGCCACTGGGGACAGATACCAAAAACAACGGGAACTACGAACCTGCAGCCTGTGAAAAGGAGACCCCAAACACAGTAAGATAGGCAAAATGAGACGACAGAAAAACACACAGCAGATGAAGGAGCAGGGTCAAAACACACCAGACCTAACAAATGAAGAGGAAATAGGTAGTCTACCTGAAAAAGAATTCAGAATAATGATAGTAAGGATGATCCAAAATCTTGGAAATAGAATAGACAAAATGCAAGAAACATTTAACAAGGACGTAGAAGAACTAAAGAGGAACCAAGCAACGGTGAAAAACACAATTAATGAAATCAAAAATACTCTAGATGGGATCAATAGCAGAATAACTGAGGCAGAAGAAAGGATAAGTGACCTGGAAGATAAAATGGTGGAAATAACTACTGCAGAGCAGGATAAAGAAAAAAGAATGAAAAGAACTGAGGACAGTCTCAGAGACCTCTGGGACAACATTAAACGCACCAACATTTGAATTATAGGGGTCCCAGAAGAAGAAGAGAAAAAGAAAGGGACTGAGAAAATATTTGAAGAGATTATAGTTGAAAACTTCCCTAATATGGGAAAGGAAATAGTTAATCAAGTCCTGGAAGCACAGAGAGTCCCATACAGGATAACTTCAAGGAGAAACACGCCAAGACACATATTAATCAAACTGTCAAAAATTAAATACAAAGAAAACATATTAAAAGCAGCAAGGGAAAAACACCAAATAACACATAAGGGAATCCCCATAAGGTTAACATCTGATCTTTCAGCAGAAACTCTGCAAGCCAGAAGGGAGTGGCAGGATATACTTAAAGTGATGAAGGAGAAAAACCTACAACCAACGTTACTCTACCCAGCAAGGATCTCATTCAGATTTGATGGAGAAATTAAAACCTTTACAGACAAGCAAAAGCTGAGAGAGTTCAGCACCACCAAACCAGCTTTACAACAAATGCTAAAGGAACTTCTCTAGGCAAGAAACACAAGAGAAGGAAAACACCTACAATAACAAACCCAAAACATTTAAGAAAATGGGAATAGGAACATACATATCGATAATTACCTTGAATGTAAATGGATTAAATGCTCCCACCAAAAGACACAGACTGGCTGAATGGATACAAAAACAAGACCCATATATATGCTGTCTACAAGAGACCCACTTCAGACCTAGAGACACATACAGACTGAAAGTGAGGGGATGGAAAAAGATATTCCATGCAAATGGAAATCAAAAGAAAGCTGGAGTAGCAATTCTCATATCAAACAAAATAGACTTTACAATAAAGACTATTACAAGAGACAAAGAAGGACACTATATAATGATCAAAAGATCGGTCCAAGAGGAAGGTATAACAATTGTAAATATTTATGCACCCAACATAGGAGCACCTCAATACATAAGGCAAATACTAACAGCCATAAAAGGGGAAATTGACAGCAACACAATCATAGTAGGGGACTTTAACACCCCACTTTCACCAATGGACAGATCATCCAAAATGAAAATAAATAAGGAAACACAAGCTTTAAATGATACATTAAACAAGATGGACTTAATTGATATTTATAGGACATTCCACCCCAAAACAACAGAATACACATTTTTCTCAAGTGCTCATGGAACATTCTCCAGGATGGATCATATCTTGGGTCACAAATCAAGCCTTGGTAAATTTAAGAAAATTGAAATCGTATCAAGTATCTTTTCCGACCACAACGCTATGAGACTAGATATCAATTACAGGAAAAGAGCTGTAAAAAATACAAACACATGGAGGCTACACAATACACTACTTAATAACGAAGTGATCACTGAAGAAATCAAAGGGGAAATCAAAAAATACCTAGAAGCAAATGACAATGGAGACATGATGACCCAAAACCTATGGGACGCAGCAAAAGCAGTGCTAAGAGGGAAGTTTATAGCAATACAAGCCTACCTCAAGAAACAGGAAACATCTCGAATAAACAACCTAACCTTGCACCTAAAGCAATTAGAGAAAGAAGAACAAAAAAACCCCAAAGCTAGCAGAAGGAAAGAAATCATAAAGATCAGGTCAGAAATAAATGAAAAAGAAATGAAGGAAACAATAGCAAAAATCAATGAAACTAAAAGCTGGTTCTTTGAGAAGATAAACAAAATTGATAAACCATTAGCCAGACTCATCAAGAGAAAAAGGGAGAAGACTCAAATCAATAGAATTAGAAATGAAAAAGGAGAAGTAACCACTGACACTGCAGAAATACGAACGATCATGAGAGATTACTACAAGCAACTCTATGCCAATAAAATGGACAACGTGGAAGAAATGGACAGATTCTTAGAAATGCACAACCTGCCAAGACTGAACCAGGAAGAAATAGAAAATATGAACAGACCAATCACAAGCACTGAAATTGAAACTGTGATTAAAAACCTTCCAACAAACAAAAGCCCAGGACCAGATGGCTTCACAGGTGAATTCTATCAAACATTTAGAGAAGAGCTAGCACCTATCCTTCTCAAACTCTTCCAAAATATTGCAGAGGGAGGAACACTCCCCAACTCATTCTACGAGGCCACCATCACCCTGATACCAAAACCAGACAAAGATGTCACAAAGAAAGAAAACTACAGGCCAATATCACTGATCAACATAGATGCAAAAATCCTCAACAAAATACTAGCAAACAGAATCCAACAGCACATTAAAAGGATCATACACTATGATCAAGTGGGGTTTATCCCAGGAATGCAAGGATTCTTCAATATATACAAATCAATCAATGTGATACACCATATTAACAAATTGAAGGATAAAAACCATATGATCTTCTCAATAGATGCAGAAAAAGCTTTTGACAAAATTCAACACCAATTTATGATAAAAACTCTCCAGAAAGTAGGCATAGAGGGAACATACCTCAACATAATAAAGGCCATATATGACAAACCCACAGCCAGCCTTGTCCTCAATGGTGAAAAACTGAAACCATTTCCACTAAGATCAGGAACAAGACAAGGTTGCCCACTCTCACCACTATTATTCAACATAGTTTTGGAAGTGTTAGCCACAGCAATCAGAGAAGACAAAGAAATAAAAGGAATCCAAATCGGAAAAGCAGAAGTAAAGGTGTCACTGTTTGCAGATGACATGATACTATACATAGAGAATCCTAAAGATGCTACCAGAAAACTCTTAGAGCTAATCAATGAATTTGGTAAGGTAGCAGGATACAAAATTAATGCACAGAAATCTCTTGCATTTCTATACACTAATGACGAAAAATCTGAAAATGAAATTAAGAAATCACTCCCGTTTACCATTGCAACAAAAAGAATAAAATATCTAGGAATAAACCTACCTAAGGAGACAAAAGACCTGTATGCAGAAAATTATAAGATACTGATGAAAGAAATTAAAGATGATACAAATAGATGGAGAGATATACCATGTTCTTGGATTGGAAGAATCAACATTGTGAAAATGACTCTACTACCCAAAGCAATCTACAGATTCAATGCAATCCCTATCAAACTACCACTGGCATTTTTCACAGAACTAGAACAAAAAATTTCACAATTTGTATGGAAACACAAAAGACCCTGAATAGCCAAAGCAATCTTGAGAACAAAAAATGGAGCTGGGGGAATCAGGCTCCCTGACTTCAGACTATATTACAAATCTACAGTAATCAAGACAGTTTGGTACTGGCACAAAAACAGCAATATAGATCAATGGAACAGGATAGAAAGCCCAGAGATAAACCCACGCACATATGGTCACCTTATCTTTGATAAAGGAGGCAAGCATATACAGTGGAGAAAAGACAGCCTCTTCAATAAGTGGTGCTGGGAAAACTGGACAGATACATGTAAAAGTATGAAATTAGAACACTCCCTGACACCATGCACAAAAATAAACTCAAAATGGATTAAAGACCTAAGTGTAAGGCCAGACACTATCAAACTCTTAGAGGAAAACATAGGCAGAACACTCTATGACATACATCACAGCAAGATTCTTTTTGACCCAGCTCCTAGGGAAATGGAAATAAGAACACAAATAAACAAATGGGACCTAATGAAACTTAAAAGCTTTTGCACAGCAAAGGAAACCATAAACAAGACCAAAAGACAACCCTCAGAATGGGAGAAAATATTTGCAAATGAAGCAACTGACAAAGGATTAATCTCCAAGATTTACAAGCAGCTCATGCAGCTCAATAACAAAAAAACGAACAAACTAATCCAAAAATGGGCAGAAGACCTAAATGGACATTTCTCCAAAGAAGATATACAGATTGCCAACAGACACATGAAAGAATGCTCAACATCATTAATCATTAGAGAAATGCAAATCAAAACTACAATGAGATATCATCTCACACCGGTCAGAATGGCCATCATCAAAAAATCTAGAAACAATAAATGCTGGAAAGGGTGTGGAGGAAAGGGAACACTCTTGCACTGTCGGTGGGAATGTAAATTGATACAGCCACTATGGAGAGCAGTATGGAGGTTCCTGAAAAAACTACAAATAGAACTACCATACGACCCAGCAATCCCACTACTGGGCATATACCCTGAGAAAACCATAGTTCAAAAAGAGTCATGTACCAAAATGTTCATTGCAGCTGTATTTACAATAGCCACCAGGACATGGAAGCAACCTAAATGTCCATTGACAGATGAATGGATAAAGAAGATGTGGCACATATATACAATGGAATATTACTCAGCCATAAAAAGAAACGAAATGGAGGTATTTGTAATGAGGTGGATGGAGTTAGAGTCTGTCATACAGAGTGAAGTAAGTCAGAAAGAGAAAAACAAATACAGTATGCTAACACATATATATGGAGTCTAAAAAAAAAAAAGATTCTGAAGAACCTAGGGGCAGGACAGGAATAAAGACGCAGATGTAGAGAATGGACTTGAGGACATGGGGGGGGGGGGAAGGGTAAGGTGAGACGAAGTGAGAGAGTTGCATTGCATTAACGTATATACACTACTAAATGTAAAATAGATAGCTAGTGGGAAGCAGCCGCATAGCACAGGGAGATCAGCTCAGTGCTTTGTGACCATCTAGAGTGGTGGGATAGGGAGGGTGGGAGGGAGACACAAGAGGGAGGGGATATGGGGATCTATGTATCCGTATGGCTGATTCACTTTGTTATACAGCAGCAACTAACACAACAATGTAAAGCAATTATACTCCAATAAAGATGTTAAAAAAAGATGACTTTCTTCTGGCCTCAGCTAATGGTTGCCAATGCGATTGCCAATAGCAGCATCTTTCGAGGAAAAGAGAGCCTCCTACTCTGGTTGAGTGGGAAGGCATAGGAGTATGTATGTGCCAGGCCATATATACTTTTAGGATTACGTTCAGATAAAGTCGTATTCAGCTCCCAAATACTCTGTCTTCAATACCAAGGGTTACCCAATTTATAGGTAGTCCAAGATATCCCCAAAAAGCATGATAATAATCTTTTTTATCTGATCTGTGTAAGATTAGCTACCAATTACATAGGTCCCTCAATAACCCCCAAGAATAACTTGGAAACCATCTCGCCCAGCTGTACAACTTGCTCTCATTTTGGCTTCTCTGCTTGACAACCCTGGCCTTGACTTTTTAATAAAACTCTTGATAAACTATTTGTCAATAGTGCGCCCATCTGGAAAATGTCTGAAATATGCCTTATAGGGAAGCTCTAAAATGACTGTTTTTTAGATTCCGTATATGTGCGTTAGCATACGGTATTTTTCTCTTTCTGACGTACTTCACTCTATATGACAGACTCTAGGTCCATCCACCTCATTACAAATAACTCAATTTCATTCCTTTTTATGGCCGAATAATAGTCCATTTTATACATGTGCCACGTTTTCTTTATCCATTCATCTATCGATGGACATTTAGGTTGCTTCCATGTCCTGGCTATTGTAAATAGTGCTGCAATGAACATTGTGGTACATGTATCTTTCAAAAAATGGTGCTGATGAACCTAGTGGCAGGGCAGGAATAAAGACACAGACATAGAGAACGGACCTGAGGACGCAGGGGGGAACGGGAGGCTGGGACGAAGTGAGAGAGTAGCATTGACATACATACACTACCAAATGTCACATAGGTAGCTAGTGGGAAGCTGCTGCATAGCACAGGGAGATCAGCTTGATGCTTTGTGACCACCTAGAGGGGTGGGATAGGGAGGGTGGGAGGGAGGCTCAAGAGGTAGGGGATGGGGGATATATGTATACATATAGCTGATTCGCTTTGTTGTACAGCAGAAACTAACACAACATTGTAAAGCAATTATACTCCAATAAAGATATTAAAAAATAAATAAATAAAATAAAATGGCTGTTTATCCAGTGTGTGGCTCCTTTTAGAGACAGTCCAACAAAGTACCCTGATTGGTTGTCCAGAAAGGTACTTTCTAAAATGCCTCTGATGTTTTGTCCATTCCTTCACTATTAAGTCCCTGAGTATTCATTTCACACCCTGATAATTTTCAGTCCTACTTGCTTTACAGTGTTGCGGAACTAAAGACAAAGTGGAACAGAGATATTTATTCTTTCATCTACAACTTGAGTGGCTGCTCAATGTCTCTGTCAGTAGAGGAATCCCTAGAGTCATGCTTCAAGCTTCAATTACTGGGCTTCAATTAGAACTCCTGCACACACACACACCACACCCTCACCCAGGAATATCCCTCCTCTGTTCCTCACAGCTGCAAGCCCTCCAGGACATACACCATCAATGTTTGTAAACCACTGTTTAAAAACAAAAAAAAAAAACCCCAAAAAACTAAAACAACAAAAAAAACCACTGTTAATGTAGAGAAAAATGAGTATATGTTGAATTCATACTTACTATAATCATTTTAAGTTTTTATTAAAAATTATTTTGTTAAATGCTGGAGAGGGTATGGAGAAAAGGGAACCCTCTTACACTGTTGGTGGGAATGTAAACTGATACAGCCACTATGGAGAACAGTATGGAGGTCCCTTAAAAAACTAAAAATAGAATTACCATTTGACCCAGCAATCCCACTACTGGGCATATACCCTGAGAAAACCATAATTCAAAAAGACACATGCACCCCAATGTTCACTGCAGTATTATTTACAATAGCCAGGACATCGAAGCAACCTAAATGTCCATCAACAGAAGAATGGATAAAGAAGATGTGGTACATATATACAATGGAATATTACTCAGCCATAAAAAGGAATTAAATTGGGTCATTTGTAGAGACGTGGATGGACCTAGAGACTGTCATACAGAGTGAAATACATCAGAAAGAGAAAAACAAATATCGTATATTAACGCATATATGTGGAATCTACAAAAATGGTACAGAAGAAACTGTTTGCAAAGCAGAAATAGAGACACAGATGTAGAGAACAAACATTTGGACACCAAGCGGGGAAGGGGGTGGGTCGGATGAATTGGGAGATTGGGATTGACATATATACACTAATATGTATAAAACAGATAACTAATGAGAACCTGCTGTATAGCACAGGGAACTTTACTCAGTGCTCTTTGGTGACCTAAATGAGAAGGAAATTTAAAAAAGAGGGGATATATGTAAACATACAGCTGATTCACTTCACTGTACAGCAGAAACTAACACAACATTGTAAAGCAACTATATACCAATTTAAAAAAATCTATACTCCAATTTAAAAAAATTATTTTGTTCAACAAAATAATTACATTCCCACCATGTAATAAAACTGGCCAGTAGTGTACAGACAAACATTTTGGTCAACTCATTTTAGTGAATATTATCAATTCCTCATTAAAAAGACCCTCATATTATAACTACTATTTCTGTACAATCTCATTATATTCAGTGAAAATAGCCTTTAAAACTGAAGACAAAATACAACCTATTTCAGGCAAACAAAAGCTGAAAGAATTTACTACCAGTATATCAGTCCTACGAGGAATATTGAAAGAAGTTATTTGGGCAGAAGAAAAATTGTAACAGATGGAACTATAGATCTACACAAAGAAATAAAAAGTATTTTAAAATATTAATATTTCCTTTTTTCCTCATCTTTTAATTTCTCAAAAGATAAATGAATGTTCAAAGCAAAAAAAATAGTAACATATTATGGGATTTTATAATATATGTATATGTAAAATGTACAATCCAAATAGCACAAAGGATGAACAGGAAAATGTAAGTGTTTGTTGTAAGGATCTTACATTATATAAGAAATGATGTAATATTGTTTCAAAACAGTCTATGATAAGTTAAGGGCATATTATAAACCCTAGAACAACCACTAAAAACTAAAAATTAAATTAAATTAAAGATGTAACTAATTAGCCAGTAGTGGACATAAAACGGAATCATAGAAAATCCTTAATTAATCCAAAAAAGCCACAGAAAATGATGACATAAGATCAAAGAGCACATGAAACAAAAGGAAAACCAGTAGCAACATGGTAGACTTAAATCCAACCATATCAATAATCACATTAAATATAAATGGTCTAAATGTGTCAAATAAAAGGCAGAAATTGTCAGACTGAATACATGCGCAAGACTCAACTATGTCTTGTCTACAAGAAACCTCTTTAAATATGAAGACACAGGTATGTATAAAAAAACACGTTAAGCAAACATTAACAATAAGAAAGCTGGAGAGACTGTTAATTTCAGATAATGTAGACTCCAGAACATGTGATATCACCGGGAATAAAGAGGGACATTTCAAAATAAAGAGCTAAAGAATTACAAATTTTCAAATCCAGCCCAATTAAAGAGAACTGCCTTATGGGCCTGCCACTATCAAGCAACACAACTGAATAGAGTTGAGCCCCATTTACGCTAGTTTGGACCAAATTTAAAGGACTTGAAAGTGGACTACATACTCCTTTCCTCTTCTAATTGCAACATACATATCTATGTTTAATCCTCTTTATCTAAGTCTGGGAGCACTGCCATCTACGCACCTCAAGTTCCTTTTTCTCCTGTTTTTTATTTCAATTGCAACCTCAGTCCAAGTAGTAGTTTAATATCTTGAATTCCATGTTGTCCTGCATTCCTTCTATGTCTGCACCTGTGGAAGAACCTGCAACTTGTCCACCAATATCATTTGACCCTTCTTCCTTCAATAACAGAATTCCTGGTTCTTACCTGGGAACATTGGTACCCAGCTGAAGGCTGGTTTCCCAGCCTTGCTTGGCTGTGTGGCCACGTGACTGAGGGCTGCCACTTCCTAGTTGTGCCTTAAAAGGAAAGGTGTGTGTCCTAAGTTTCTGTCCACCTGTCTACTGGCTGAGAAGCACTTTTAATAAAAAGTCTGAGATTTTTAATTCTCGTTTAAGCATTGCACTGAGTGGGTCTCTGTAATAGCAGCTTAGAATAAATCCCAACTAATATAGTACCTCTTTAATTTTCTTTGCCCAAGAAAATTTGGTAACTTTGCATGGTATCTCAAATTTCTTATGCAAGCCCTGTGTTATCCCGATTTAAAGCAAACAATTAGAAAGTGCTATCACTTTTTAACTGGGGACAGGGACTTTGAAAAGAGTATCCAATCCCTACTTTAATGCTTGCTAACTTTGTCTATGATAGGATCAACGTATTTCTTAAAAAACAGGGCAGTTGATTGATAGTCTTTAAGAAAGTAGAGAGGTTCTATGGATAAATAGTAAATGCAGTTTTTCAGCAAGGGAAAACAATACACATATACAGATTCAAGTGTCAACCTGTGTGGCATGGGATATGCCCTCACCCTTCCAAACGTCTGCTGGTGTCTTGTCAATGGAAAGAAGAATAAGCTTGCCTGCTCACTGTACTGCATAGGATTTCCTAATCACCTAATCATTTGCCTGATCCTAAACCAGCTTTTTCTGGGCTTCAGGCTTTCTGGGCTCTCAGTTTCAGCTGCTCCTATTTCCAGCACTTTCCATTTGTTCTCAGGATTTTCCTTTCAGTGGTCCTCATGGGGACACAGCTCCCCTCCAGTCTCTGGATGTTAGGATTAGAATGATTAACGTGAAGAATTGGGTTTCAGAATATTCCGCAAAGATGGTTCGAGTTCCTGCTGTAGCGTTATTTGAATCCTTCCAAATAGCCAGTGGTGTGTCCTATCCAGCCTCTCAGCCCCTATGTAGGCCTGGCCCTATCTAACCTCTGAAAAATCTCTTCTCAAGATAAACACTGTCTCAGAATTAAAACCAAGATTCTCAGGAGGGACTGCTTAGCTCCAACATGTTGCCTTACTTAACTTAAGCCATCCCCGGATGGAGAATAATAACCAGGGTTGTGTGGAGACCCATCACTTTGCTTTCTATAAAGCTGCTTTATCAGGAACAAGCCCCAGGGTGGCGTTACTTAACAGCAGAGATGCAGAGAGAGAAAGTGAGTTCATGATAAACTGACGCTGCACCTGGCTTCCTACAAGCAGTTGCAAGACAAGTAAAAGTCCTCTAATCTCACCAAGCAGCCAGATTGATTCTGGTCATTAATAGT
Source organism: Balaenoptera acutorostrata (assembly GCF_949987535.1). Classification (NCBI taxonomy): domain Eukaryota; kingdom Metazoa; phylum Chordata; class Mammalia; order Artiodactyla; family Balaenopteridae; genus Balaenoptera; species Balaenoptera acutorostrata. The sequence continues at coordinate 109,644,781 of NC_080072.1, read as the reverse complement.
TTCTGGTCATTAATGGAGTAGTGAGAAAGAAAGTGGGAAAATGAGTGCATCATTGGTATCTACACCCTTAATAGAGATCAAGGAGCTCTTTCAAAGCTGCTCACAGCTCTGTAAGCACACTGAGCCAGAGCGCCTGGTCCCTGGCCTGGAGCCAGGATCAACATCCAAGACCACAAGGAAGATGAAGGACCTCAGATAGGAAACCACGTGTCTTAGATTTGTCTACAAAGCACTCAAAACTCCAAATAAAGAAGAAAATCTGAGTTATCTACCCAGATATTTTGTTCACATTTATCACATAGCCTTCCATCCAAATATTTGGCACCGTATAAACACATAGAGGTGACTCAAAGTTACCTACCAGCCAAAGAAGAAAAACTGGAAATGTGCCTGCAAAGGACATGAAATAACATTAAGTCAATTTGATTTGAGGTGTAGGTGCTTCTAACTCAGCTCGGAATTGGTAGAGGTCAAGCACATCTATCTAGCCTAGACGGTCCCCTGAATCTCTCTTTATTCCTGTACCTGTTATTGAATATGCTAATGGTCTGAAAAAGTGAAGGACTCACCAAAAAGTGCATATTTTTGGTGCAGATATCTTGTTGTTTTATAGAACATGTTATTGAAGGTTGTATACGAATTGATTCGATAGTAAAATACATGGAAATGGGCAGGTTTGCTTAGAGGAATAATAATCTTATAAAAAAAATAACCAACTCTCAATATACTGAGTTTTAATATTAATTTTTATAGCGTATCGTGCTTTCTTTAAACCTTCACAGCTATTTTCTGTTAGCGTGTGGTTCAGCCGAAGGCAAGCAAGGTGCTTTTCAGAGAGGCTTAGTTACAATTTCACAGCAACATTCTACCAGGCAACACTTTCCCTGAGCCCCATTTCCTTCTCCATGGCCCAAGGTAACTTATGAGATTCCTTCATCAACTGCACAAATAGGTATTGACTATCTATTATAGACTAGACATTGAACTATTATTAGTGATATAATACATGCTCATATAAGCATGGTCCTTCATCTCAAATGACCCAAGACATGTCATGGGGGTTGGGATGTGTGCTCTGGGGGGACCCAGGAATTGGCAATCACCCAGACTTAAAAGGGGGGGGGGCTAATAGAATGTAGATGAGTTGGGCTTACCCTGGGAAAGAGAAGGATATTATTCCAGCAGGACCAACAGCTGAGGTGACCCTGAGGGGATAGAGCGTGGTAGGTTTGAAGAACTCAAAGAAGTACGGCAGGAATTTAGTGAGGAAGTCAGGGAGTAGCAGGACATGAGGCCAGGTGTGCACAGAGGGGAACGATGCTGCAAAACCCATAAGGAATGTACGGGTGGATTCCTTATGTGGATTTAGATCATCCTAGAGACTTCTTCATAGAGAATTGACAGATTTGGGTTTAGGAAAGATCATTTTGACCGAAGATTGCGGCATCCACAGTGGGTGGGATAAGAACGAGAAGGTGAGGAGGGCTGTTAGGGAGATATTGCAGTAATCATGAACATAAGCAATGTATGGGGCTAGGTGCACACAGCCTGCATCTTTTGCTGCCCATCCCCCAACCCCAGTATTCCTACAGCTTAGGGCCCAGCCCAGTGAATGAACCCTGGCATCAGACCCTTCCATGCTCCCACTCTCTAGACTTTGTTAACGAAACAGCAATTTTGCTCAGTCATAAAAAGGTAAAGACAGTAATAACAACTGTGAAACTAAACCAGGTATGTTCTAAATCTCATGTGAAGTAGACACAATTTTTTCCTTGTAGAGAGGAAAGTTTGAGATAAATAGCAGAGAACTGGTAAATAATTCAGCCTATGACCTTGATGCTTATTGATTCCTGCAGTTGTTTATCTTTCTCTAGGCTACCCAGGGGAAAATAAAAACCTCCAAAAAACAATTATCACTTAATTATAAAATTGCTTGGTTTGGGAAAGCCTTCTGGTTGGTTGCTGAGCACTCCAAGGGGGTAAGTTGATCTCTATAAACCACCCAGCCTGACTGAAGCTGCTGCTTAAAATTCCCAACCACCGCTTCATTACTTTCTGGTGTGGATGAAAAACAAAAAAAGAAGACGCACATTGTCTTCTCAGTTTCAGATGCTTAGGATGTTTAGCCAATCAGATGACTTAATGGCTGGCGATTTCTCACCTAGGGATTTGAACACCGATGGATTCCAGCCATGGGAGCACCAGATGTGGTCCACGCTGGTAGCAGTGGTGGTGGTCGGGATGGTGGTGGTTATAGTTGCTGTGGTTGCTGTGGATACAGTAATACTCCAGATTGGGCTGAAAAAGGGAAAAGGGAAAGGACAAAAATTTTTGTTTACACAGATATAATTTCTTCTTCAACCTCAGTTTGGATGAAAGGTAGGGCCCTAAAGCCAGCTCTGGTTCTCCCCAGTCATTTCTTGGGGGGCAGAATTTCTCACCACTAGTGTCAACAGCCACCCTGAATAGGAGGCTTGGCCATGTCCGTGGGGAGGTTGAGAGGTTCAGCCAGCTGGGATATTGGAGTCAGAGCTGATATACTCTTAGCCCAGCTTGCCCTATTCCTTTATATTTATTATCTTATCCCAGTGATCATTAAAATTTCTTGACTAGCAAACAAACAACCCTCTTAAAAATGGCCAAAGGACATGAATAGAAGATACACAGATGGCCAAAAATCACATGAAAAGGTAGTCAACATCACTAATCATTAAAAACATGCAAATCAAAACCACGAGACATACCTCACACCCAATGGGATGACTACTATAAAAGAAAGTCAAACCAAACAAACAAAGAAACAAAAACATAAAATAGAAGTGTTGGCAAAGGTGTGGAGGAATTGGAACTCTTGTGCCTTATATGTGGGAATGTAAAGTGGTGTAGTTACTATGAAAAATAGTATGAAGGTTTCTCAAGAAATTGAAAATATAATCACCATATTTTCCATTCAGCAATTCTACTTCTGGACAAGAATTGAAGATGGGGTCTCAAACAGATATTCGTACACCTGTGTTCAAAGCAGCGTTATTCACAATAGCCAAAAGAAGGAAGCAACCCAGGTGTCCACTGATGGATGCATGGATAAATATATATAATGGAATATTATCCAGTGTTACAGAAGAAAGAAATTCTGGCACATATAACATGGACAGACCTTGGGGACATTATGCTAAGTGAAGAAAATCTGTCACAAAAAGATAAATACTGTATGATTCCATTTATCAGAGATCCCCACGGTCATCAAATTCATAGAGACAGAAAGTAGAATGGTGGTTGCCAGGGGCTGGGGGGAGGGGGAATGGGGGAATTCTTATTTAATGGGCAGGGTTTCTATTTTGTAAGATGAACAGACGTCTGGAGATGGGTTACACAACAATGTGAATGCACTTAACACTCAACTGTACACTTAAAAATGGTTAAGATGTTATTCTATGTTATGTGTATTTTACCACAATTACAACTTTTTACAGAACGCGTGGCTAGCTTCTGGAAATGCGTCATGGTCAGCAGGACAGACAGAACTGTGGAGCCCTATCTTGGCTCCTCTTCCAAGTGTTGACTTCCAGGAGGAACTCAAACAAAACTCCTAACTGCTCTCATGGTCCCCCTGTTTCTAAAACGTGATGGGCAATAGTACCTATTTCTTATCTCATTGAGGGGTGGGGATTGCGAGAGGGCATTTAGAGCAAGAAAGCTGTCCAATGCATCCTAGAGACCAGCCTCCTGCCTCTGCCTGAACCGTGATGGGATAGAGCGGTTCACACACCACTGGTGGCAAAGGTGCCCGAGTACCTGTTTCTGTGGAAATCGTCCCATCCCTTTCTGTGGCACTTGGCACACACATAACCACACAGCATCATGTATAACCACCCAGCATCCTGGGGAGGGCTGCCGCTCTCCTGCCTGGTAACTGTGGGATGGAGATCTGGGGGGGGGACTTGAGTCCACATCCTGTGACCTCGAGCCCAGAGCATGTGCTGCGCTCTCCACCTCCCACCTTCTCTTGTGATCGTTCCCCACGTGTGGAACGCCATGAGGTCTTTCTGCTATCCTTCCTTCACTCCTGCCCTCCCCCAGGCCTCCCCTTCTCTGAGCCTCTCACGGAATCATTCCAGCAGCCCCTCTGACACCTCCTCCCTCCTGTCCCTTAAACCCCACCCCCGCCCCTCACGAACTCACTGGCTTCCTTGCAGCTCTTCAGACCCAGATGGCATAGCCCACATCTGGGGCCAGGCCCTGATGCTTCCTCTCCTGGGATGATGTCTGGGTGACTTATCTACCCCCCACATACACACACCTGAAATTCTAGTCCATCCCTCCCACCTTCTCTGCAGATAGGGACCCTTGTTTACCCTACTTGTCACCAGCTGGTGTGCTTTTCATCTGTCTCTGCCCAGGAGAAGGTAAGCTCCATGAGGTGGAGGATTTGTCTTTCTCATCATTGGGCCTAAGGGTCTGGTGCACAGTAGGGGATCAAAAATATTTTTGAAGGAGTGAATGAACTCCTACCATGTACACAGAGTCCAATATGGAGCTGTGTATAACTTTGTGTGGTTGATGACATACTCTGAGAAACAATAGCTCTGCGGAGTGTTCATAGTCGTTATGCAGAAAAAAAGTGTTGCTCTACCCATCTAATCCGGCAAAAACTCAGCTACATCAGATCAAACACATTTTTTTCCCTTTAGGACTTCGGAGGTGACGTCGATGTGCCCCGCAGAGCTCCAGTGGGCGGCGCACGCGTTGTTCTCCGAGCAGTTTGCCCACCTAGTCAGCTCTGGGGGGGCAGGTGCACACACTCTTGGAAATGCTGCGCCGTGTTACTGAGTTCTGCCTCTTCTCCCTGTTCCTTCTTCCTTTCTGGGGCTCAAGTTCTCGACTTCTTTATGGTTCAGAACGGGGATCTGACTCTAAAGCTTGTTCTCATGGTAGGATTTTATCCTCACAGAGCCACTCTTGGTATATTTTATTCCTGTTCACTTGAAGGTCTCTGCGCCATAGGAGCACTGGTTATGTCCCCATCAACACACTCATTCTATCAGATGATCCGGAAAATTGCTAAAAAGTGGAAGGAGGGTGGGCCTGAGCTTCACAAAAATGAAAACCTGCAAACTCAATGTAGCCCCCTGCCCTGTGTGCCACCTACAGCGTGAAGCAGGAGTTGGTAGGAAAAGTGACCCAGAGCCACGTGGGGGTCAGATTAGGATTTCTGTCCCACCCTCTGATGAGCAGGGAGACCACTGGAGATGCCGGCAGACCCACGCCTCGGGACTGGGCTATGGACCCACAGAAGCACCACGGCCGCACGCTCACACCTCAGAGCCAGAGCAGACATCCAAGCTCCCTGCCCCAGGAGGACGTGGGTCCTGACTTGGCCCCCATCCCCACCAGCCCCTCACAGTGGTCAGCTGCAAGCCTACTAGATGGCAGCCTCATGTCAGCCGTGACCAAAGAGGCAGCAGCTGAGAGAGACTGTGCTCCATCACCAGAAGCTGAGCACTCGCTATGCATCTAGCACCATCAGAAGCGTTTTCATGCCTTATTCATTTGGTCTGTGTGATAACTGTGAAGTACATCCTACATCTCTACCTTACAATCTGAGTACTGAGACTCAGAGAGCTCAAGGTCACACGGCCAGCTCTCCTGGCTGGAGGGCAGTGCCCACGACAGCACGGCAGTGTCCGAGGGAGAGTGTGAAGTGGGGGAGCGAAGCCCCAGGAGGCACTCGGTTGGCAAGCAGTGGGGGAGGGGTGAAGAAAAGAAAGCAGGGGTTGACCAGTTAGATGAGAGCATGGAACCCATCTCCAGAGGACAAGAGGCCACTAGGAACAATCTGAGGGATCACACTGATCCCTGGTGAGGAAATCCCTCCTTTTGAGGAAGGAGACAGGAAGAGAGAAGGGGGGGACAGAGTGTGTGAAGACTCTTCACGTTTCTAACTCCTTCAGTGACCCACTGACTTGTCCTTAACGTCACACACAACCCACAGTCTCAGCATCCATCTGCGGGGCCTGAGGAGGCAGAGGCAAGCTCTCTGGAATAAGGCTGATATGTAGGAAGAGTGGCACCTAAACAATCAATCATGATTTATCGGGTTCTCACAGTTGGGGCTACGGGGAACATGCAAGATGGTCTCTACCCTCAAGTGACCTACAAGGGGCTTGGAGGAATGGAGGGAGAGATCTTGAGTGGATAGCTAACAATGTAGGACAATGTATAGGAAAGGCCAGAAGTGGTCAATATTCTAGGGCTTCAGAAAGGCACAGCCAGGTATTGAAGGAAGTGGTCAGGTTGGAGGTGACACCGCTATATTTTGGGAGGGGGGTGCTCACGCACAGAAAGCATGGGAGGGGGATTCGGCAGTGAGCAGACCCACCAGGCCAGGCTGAGAGCTTTCAAGGAGACAAGATGGGAAAGATGAGGTGAGGCTGATCTGTGGTGGCTTTTAATGCTGGTCTAAGATGCTTGGACTTTAACCTCTAGGCACCAAAGACTTACTAACAGGAGAGTAACAGATCAAAATACAGTATATTTTGTGAGCTCAAAATGACTGCAGGATGCAGACAGGATGGGCCCGGGGGGAAGAGCTGGGAAGCAAACGGGGAAGTGGTTGGGGGGAACCCAGTGAATACGGAGTCTTCTCACCTGCCCTGGATCCATTTCCCCTTCTCCTGGGAGCTGTGCCCGAATCTCCCTTTGGGAACCATTGCTCCTCAGTTTCAAGCTCGGTGCTTTGGGCAGGGCTTATCCCACCCCCACTCCATTTCCAGGGCCAGATATGTGACCCGGGCCTCGCCAAGCAGAAGGGCCCCCTCCCCTCGCCACACAGGGTGGTTCAAAAATAAGCCAAGTCTCAAGTTGGTCCAGGGAGAACCAGCCCTTGTCCTCCTTCAGGAACCATTGGAAAGGGAGCCTGCTGTTTGTACTGGCTTTGCAAACTGAAGGCTAAAGCCCAGAGAGGCTGGAGGCTATTTTGCCAACACTGTGGAGAAGGGAGTGAAGCTGAACCAGAGGAAAGAAGAGCCATGAGACGGGAGAGATTCCAGAGGTGGCTGAGCCCTGGATTCAGCCGTGTCTGGCACATGCTCTGGAGAAAAACAGAACCAGAGTGAAGAGGCTAGAGCCTGCCAGAAGGAAGGGAAGGAGGGGGAGGAGGGGAATTTGGATGTCTTTCTCATCTTATCCTTTTGCAAGCTCTCTTTCTAGCCTGGCTGGTCTACACTGAAGGCAACAGAGAAGTGAGCGACGTGGGCGTCCAGGGGAAGAGCCCCCCAGGGACGGGAGAAGCAGGCAGCCCTTGTCCAGGGTGAGCGGGCACATGAGAGGAGCGGCCGGGGGGCCAGTGTGGCTGGAGCCAAGTGAGTGAGAGGGGGAGTGATGGGCCGGGGTCAGGCCGTGTAAAGCTTTGTTGTTCCTTGATGAAGGGAACCTGGCCTCCGCTCTCAGGATGAATGACAGCCATTAGAGCCCCGAGTCAAGGAATGGCAAGAGGCAACTGATGCTTAAAAGGGTCGCTCTGGTCACCTGTGTCTGAGGGGAGGGCAGGGGCGGGAGGCAAACGGCAGAGCTGGCCAGCTGCACCCCGTCTGCTCAGCCAGGGGGATCTGAGATTCCGTCTCCAGACTCGGCAGCAGGCAGGCAGGAAGAAGCACCTGGAGCAGGACAGGGGCTACAGAAGCGATGGAGGGTGTGCTGAGCAGGGCGGCCACAGAGGAGCAGGCAGGCAGGAGAAAGCGCTGGGGGCTCAGGTCCGGCCCCGGGGGGAGGGGGGCGCTAGGAGCAGCCGTCACGCTTCCAGGGCAGGAAGGGCACGAAGCTGCAGCAGCAGGCGGAGCCGAGGCCTGGCCCGCGGGGGGCGGGGGGGGGGGGGGGGGAGGGGCCGCGCCAGCCATGCACTCAGCTAAGCACAGCGGCTGCCGTGTCCTCCCGAGCTGCGGGGGGGAGGCTCCCGGGGGCGGGCGGAAGTCTGCACGGGGACTGTACAAGCCTTCCAGAAAACTGCCCTGCTCCCCACCTGCCTTGGCCTTGTGGTCCAGCGGGGGCCGTGCCCGTCCATTCAGTAGTCACCACCCAGTGACCTGAAGGCAGACACTTCCTCCCTCCACCATCATCCTCCCAACTCTTTTCTTTTCTTTCTTCTCCCCAGGAAGTACCGAAAATCAGACCAAGCTCAAATGACCATTTGAAGGGACCTTGGCCATCTTAGGGGGTTGGGAGGGCACAGCTGTAAATTCCAGCTGTAAATATGAAGTCACAGTTGGTTCTGTAGCTACAGGCACCTCCACCAGGGTCAGGAGGCTTCTCCTACATAGAGAAAAAGTCAGAAATTGATCTTGCTTTGAGCATTTGCCAGGCATTCTCCAAGGAGGCCACTTGATCCTCCACAAGTTTTGTCTCTGCAAAAGACAGCATCTGGGCCGGTCTCCTCCCTCCCACCCTGCACTGCTTGGCTGCTGCTGGCAGGTCGTCCTCTGTCTCTGGCTCCAGCGTTGAATTTGCACATCGCCTTCCCAGCTTCCTTGCTCACATCTGGACCCAGTCTTGTCTCAGGGTTTGGCATGCAGTGGGTGCCCAATAAATGTCGAACGCTGGTGAATGAATGAGTCATTGCTCCCGATGGCCAGTGCCGTGTTCTTCATCATCATCTCACGTCTGCTCCGTCCTTCTCAGAAGAAGGAAAACCATAGACCGGGAAGGCATGTGAAAGACATTCTAGTCTCACAAACCCCTCACAGCTCCCGGCGCGGAGGAAGCTAGACTGTGGTCTCTCCTCTCCGCGTCCCTCGGCAAGCAGAGATCTGGCTTTGCCAAAGGCTTTGTGCTGACTGCTGTGGTGCTGCCGAAGTAGGCGACAGCCCCTGCATCCCAGAAAACAGGGCGGAACAAAGGCTACCGGTCTGGCCGGGAGGGGCTGGGCGTCCAGCCTCTGTTCTGCCGATGACTTCACCTCTGGGACCGCAGACATTTACTCACATTTTGAAATCTCAGTGTTCTCATCTGTAAACGATGGATTATGTGCAACCCCTGCTGATGGAGGATTTTAGGATGGGGAGTGAAGGAGCAGCTATCACAGAGCAGATGACCGGCGGCATGCTTAGCATCTGAGAACAGTGTCCTGGCGTGGGGGACACCTGGCTCCAGTCCTGGCCCCGCCGCCACTAACTGTGCGACATTGGATGTATCACTTAACCTTTCTGACCTTCAGATTTTCCTGTGTAAAATGGGAATAGTAATAGCACCACACTCATAGGGCTGTGAATGGGATTAAGTTAGTTAACGTACATTAATTTGACAAGGCATCGAATTACGGTAGAACCTCAATACATTAACATGCTTAGTGGGAAGTGGGAATTCCCTGGCGGTCCAGTGGTTAGGACTCCAGGCTTTCACTGCTGAGGGACCAGGTTCAATCCCTGGTTTGGGAACTAAGATCCCCCAAGCCGCGTGGTGCAGGCAAAAAAGTAAAAAAAAATAACATGCCTAGTGACCAAGATCAATAGCCTAGAGCAGGGCTATGTATGCAGTAGAACCTTCTGAATGATCAGAGCTGCCCCATATCTGGGCTAAAACAGTAGCCGCCAGCCACACGCGGCTACCGAGCAGTCTCAGTGTAGCTAATGTGACTGAGAAACTGAATTTTTAATTTTACTTAATGTTAATTATTTTAAATCTAAACAGCCATTTTATTTAAATGTTATGTAGCTAGCAGCCCATGCATCAGACAGAGCAGGCCTAGACATTAAGAACTACCAGAATTTCTGAAGGAGCGGCAAGGCATGGCATATCCAGACAAAGGAATATTATTAACACTAAAAAGAAATGACCTATCAAGCGATGAGGAGACATGGGGGACCCTTAAATGCATATTGTTACTGAGGGAAAGAAGCCTGCATACTGTATGATTCCAACTGCATGACTTTCTGAAAAAGGCAAAACTATGGGGACAATAAAAAATCAGTGGTTGTCAGGGTTTGGGGGGGAAGGATGAACAGGCAGAGTCCAGTGGGTTTTTAGGGCAGTGGAACTACTTTGCACGATGCTATGATGAGGATACCTGTCATTATACGTTTGTCAAAACCCACAGAATGAGGGACACCAGAGTGAACCCTCGTGTGCAAACTGTGAATTTGGGGTGACGATGACATGTCAGTGTAGGTCCATCACCTGTAACAAATGCACCTCTGTAGTGGGGCAAGCGGATAGTAGGGGAGGCTTGGGTGTGGGGAGACGGGCATATGTGAAAACTCTGTATTTTCTGCTCAGTTTTGCTGTCAACCTAAAACTGCTCTAAAAAAGAAAGCCATTAAAAAAAATAAAAGAAGAGGGATGAGGAAATGCATGGAAGAAGTAGGATCTGAAGCGAGTTCTCAGGAATGGGAAGGGCAGGGACAGCGGTGCCTGGCAGTGCTCCGGGGCTGGGAGAGGGGCAGGGGGTCAGAGAAGAGGGTTTTCAAGGGAGAAAATTGGGAGACAGGCTGCAAAGCACCTGGGGAAGACTGAATTCCAGGTTAAAGAGCCTAAAATGTATTCAGCAACCAACTGAGTCCCTGAAGATGTTCACAGGGCTATGAGATACCAAAAAGTGTTTGAGAAATATTAATACCCCAAAGGAACATGCTATTTGGGACTTTAAGTTTCTTGAGGGTCAGGCCCATGTCTTTAAGTTAAATCTTGTGAGGCTCCTGCTATCACACCAGGAGCTCAGAAGTGCTTAAAACAATTTAATTCAAATAAATAGATAGCTTAGCTCAGGATCATGCTGCTTTATAGGAATCTTCCATTACCAATGCGGTATCTCCCACATTGCCTGGAAAATCACAGGCTTTTAGGGACTCCTGCTTGATGGATTTGTCTAAATGTGTCTAAAAGGAGATGCACAGTGTAGCCCCATCAGCACTGGGGACTCAGCATTCAGGATGCTTAAGTGTCGAGAAAAGATTTCCATTTGTGATCTCCCACAGCGCACTATCTTCAAAGGTCCCCAGATTTATTATTTCATCAACAGATCGGAGAGGGGAGTTTGTATGAGATCAAACAAACACGAGTACTGTGGGAAGGCTGGCAGGTGATAGTGTATAAATTGCCCGATGGAAAATGTCAGAAGTTGACATCAAGCAGTGGGGGATTGGGGAGCACACAGAACTGAGAACAAATGATCATGCCTTTCTGGGAGCCAATTCTTTATACAGTCCAGCTAATGCATCGCAAGAAACTTGGGGCTCAGAAACCCACTGAGACCCAGTGAAATCCATTGACTCAGAATATATCCTTTATTAAAAAATTATAAAAAGCATCTCTTAGTTTCTACACCCCTTCTCATTTCTGGTATCTTTTCCTCTCTTTCTCTCTCTCTCTTTCATACACACACACACACACACACACACACACACACACACACACACTCTCCTATATGCTTTCTTTTTCTCTACACTGCATATATCCCCTTGTTCCTTTTACATTTCATTCTTTACATCTCCTTGAGCAATCTTTCGAGTATTATCTCGATAGTTAGGACATCTTCCAAGGTAGCAAATTACGTACGCTTTGTCATTGCCAGAGCCTTGCAGACTCAGACTCAATACAAAAAGAGAAAGTTGCATGAAAGAGAGTTGCCATGTCTCCTTAACCCCTGTTCTCATGAGCAGGGCGTTAGTCCTGAATCAGTTGTTGTGTGTTTCAATAAGAGAGTAACAAGCAGTTCTGGAACATTCAGCTTGGGGTCTGAAAGAAAGTATGTTCTTTACATATATCAGCTCTCACACCCTCACCTCGCCCCCACCCAGGTGCTGCTCAACGCCGTCTCCTGGGAGCGGGCCCTTCCCAACCACCAGCACCGAAAATAACCACCTACCCTGGCTCTGTTTTAATTTCACAGCACTTTTCACTATTTGACATCAGAATAAATATTTATTTCTTTGTAGATAGCCTATATGCTCTGTTAAGATGCAAGTTCCATCACATTTGGAATCCTCAGCAGCGCCATGAGGTAGGAACTATTAAGAACTACATTTTCCAGGGACTTCCCTGGTGGTCCAGTGGTCAGGACGCTGAGCTTCCACTGCAGGGGGCGCGGGTTCGATCCCTGAACTAAGATCCCTCAAGGCAAGCCGTGTGGTCAAAAAAAAAAAAAAGAACTGCATTTTCCAGATGGAGACACTATTAAGGTTATGGGGCAAGCGGCTGCACCAAGGTGGTGCAAGCATGAATACAGAGCAGAAACTGCAACCCAGGTCTGCCTTTGACTCCAGAGCCAGTGCCCCCAACTAGAGCCTCCAGGCGGCGGGCAATGGATTCTAGGTTACACGTTTATATCCAACGGGAGTCAGGCTTGAATGTGGCTTCAGTGTCAAAACAAAAAGGGCTTGAAAATCTACTTGCTCCCAACCTACCTTCCTTACTCTCTTCTCTCCTAGGGAGACATGCTAAAGAATAAACTAATTCTAAACTCCTGTAAAAACACAGACTACCAGAATTTCTCAGAATACAAGCTCTTCGAGGACAGAAACTGCGTTAGCCCAGTTTAGGCAGCCAAGAGAGGCAGCTCTCCATACAGAGGCTCATAGAGCATGGAGCCTAATCAACAATCTGTTTATTTTTATTCCCATGTTTCTAGGAGGTTCCCAGCTTCTCCAAAAATAGTAGCTAGTATGCTAGCAGAATCCAAGGAACGTCACTTTATTTCTCAAGATCAGACTTGATCTGCCGTGAGCTCCCAGCTACCAGGCTCAGTAATTTGGGGCCTCCTCTCTTTTTCCCTCCATGGACTCTTATGATGGTCCCAGTCTTGACTTTTCCTATTGCTACGGCCACCGACGAAGGTCACCGCCCAGCACCAGCCCTTGTCCTTGTCATCTGCCATCCATCTCTTGGGCTTTGAAGATGTTCCTCTGCTACAGTCTGCCTTGTAGAATCCAGGCCTCACACCTGGGACGTGTCAAGGCACTGGTCTCTCCTCTCACCTGTCTCTGGAGGGTTCCAACTCTATCTCTGAACTCACAGCCCCCACCTCTGCAGTGCTCATGACCCATCCACGCCTTCCTCTTTGGGGACAAGGCCACACCATCCTCCTCAACAAAACTCTGCAAACATCAACGTTCCTGTCTCTTCCTGGAGTTAGGGGGGAAAGGAGATACTAAATCCAGTTACTTTTAAAAAATCAATTCCACCCATTACCAATAGTCTGTGTATTAGATGCATGTGCTATTACAAAGTTTTCATCAATTCCGTTCACAGTCTGACCCTTTGGACTGTCAAGTTGGCACTACATTTGGCTCACAAATAAATCTGCTGTAGCCAAGGAAGAGGAAAACTTTCTTCCTCCCTCGGATAACATGAGACACAGGATTTCTCCCGGGGTCCTATCACACGGGCTGGTTCCCCTTGGTGGCTGGAAACACCACCCCTCCCCCGACCCAGCCAAGAGAAAGCAGAGAAAGCAGAGCCCAAGAGGGAAAGGGTCCCGGGGCAGGGCTGCTGAGCTGTGCTCCATCCAGCGCCGGCTAATCCAGGGGCCCCGCTGACACTCGTCGCAGGTTATTAACAGCCAAACAGCCTCCAAACCTTCTGTTCCTAACACATTTCCGACACCTTGCCTAATCCACAGTTGTGTCAAAAGGCATTTGCAGCTGTGAAGAAAGGTGGGTGGGCAGGCTAAATAAATTAATAAATAAAGAGTTTACGTAAATTGCTCAGCTCAGCACAGCTTGAATCCTTACCATGACAGGTCTTGGAATAAAGCATCCTAAGGAGGTTTCTTTTTCTTTCCTGCCCTCAGGCAGAACATACTGCTAAGTCAGTCAGTTAGTAGATCCAGTGATAGAGCACCTACTGTATGCAAAGGATCATCGTGGTGTTGGTGAAGAGATAACTAATTAATTGGGAAGACAAAGACCACTTGGGATGCCCCGAACCCAATAGCAACCCAATGCAACGATTCTTAAACCTTCTGAACAAGTAAAATGCACCATGAATAATAAACAATGAGCATGTGTCAGAGGGGAACTTCAAATCCAGCAAAGGCAGGAGACACTCCCTTTCCTTTAATCCTGAATCTACTGTGTTTTCCAGCCTCACTCCCTCTGGTTTTCAAGCGTTCAAGTGGTGGAAGAGATCGAACATTGAGGGCTCAGTCACTCAGTACAATACTTCACAGAGGAATAATAAAAAATAACTGATCCCTCCCCAAATGGCTCACTAGTTTCTTAAGATCTGGGTGAGAGTGTTTCTGATCAATTTTAAGGTTTGAATAGGATCTAAGTTAGGGTGTCCAAAAGGAGAAGGTAAGCGATTGGGCAGAACCATCAGTGACTAATGGGTACAGCCAGCCAAGTATCTGACAAACATTTATTATTTCTTCCATCTTTTCTATGTCAGGCATTGTGCTAGGCACTCAGGGTAAAGTGATGACTAAGATATATTCCCTGCCCTTGAGACACTCACAGGCTAGTGAAGGAGACAGAGAAATTAGCAAGTAACTTTCTGACTTAGGATGCCACCATGGCCTGCTTGGGTTACTGCAGAAGGCAAACGGAGTAGACAAAGGAGGAGAGCGTTAAGGAAGAGTTCTAGAAAGAAGAGACCCTTGAGCTGAGTCTTCAAAAACAAGAAAAAATTAACCAGCTAGAGAAAAATGGGAAGGATATTTCAGGCAAAGTGTACAGTAGGTACAAAAGTTTATAAAGAAACGAAGAAAGCAAGAGCATTTGGAGAATTTCCACTGGTTCTGTGTGATTGAAATATAAGCTCGGTATAGGAGTGGCAAACAATAGGTCTAACTCATATTCAGAAAATCCTGTGAGTCATGGCAAGTAATTTAAATTTTATCCTGAGGTTTGAGAAGGAGCCTTTGCAGCACTGAAAGAGGAGAGGGATGGGCAGATTTATACTATGGAAATATCAGTCTCACATAAATATAGACGAGATACTGGCTAAATAGATAAGGTGGAGACTGGAGTCGGGGAACCCTGTTTAGGGACGGTTCAAAAATTTCAGGTAAGAACAGGTAAGGCCCTAAATTGTAAAATAGCCACAAATATCAATGATGAACATTTAGAAGTGTTTGATTCTCACACGTGGTTTCTTCAATGATAATGAACCACACAGCACACCACCAGTGGTGCTAATTTCACCATAATAAAAGTATTACTACACGTACTAAAATAGTAAACTCATCTGGAAACCTAACCAATGTTTTTTCTTAGGTTCCCAATATCAACAGGAAAGGATGTTGCTTTGCTTTCACCTACAAAGTCTCCTACTGCTACTTTAAATAGGAGCTGGTAGAGAAAGGCACTTACTTTCCAGTGAATTTGAGCCTGGTGGGTTTCTTCATACTGAGATGTGAACTGGCTTCACATATTGTTCCTTCTCTGTGCTTCCTCTTCCGCTCTCTCCCCTCCCCACTGCAGACCAAGATTTCACTTCAGCTGAAGGATGGATGGACTCTCCCATCTTGGAATCTCTGGTGTGGCTGAAGTTAAGAAGAGAGGAGAGGGACAGGGGGTCTTCCAGATGTTCATAGAGTCACGTCCAAGGTCATTGGACCGTGGAAGGGCATTCCTATCGGGTCTCTGCATGCTTTCCGTGAACAGAGACTGTCCTCAGTCAGGGGACTTGGCGTGGACTCCACGCCCGTGGAAGCTGGTGGAACACAGAGACCAGACCTTGGAATCAGACAGATCTGAGGTCTAGTTCAAGCCTGGCTTCTTGTCTCGAATAAGCGACAAAGGCCCATGTGTAGTGAGAATTACAGGAGAGAATGAGGGAGAAGTGCCCAGCACAGACTCAGGGTTTCTCAACCAGGGCTGATTCTACCCCCAGAGGACATTTGGTGATATCTGGAAACATTCTGGGTTGTCACAACTGGGTGGGGGGAAGCAGATACAACTGGCATCTGGTGGGTAGGGACCAGGGATGCTGCTGAACATCCTACAATGCACAGGACCGCTCCCGCAGCCAAGAATTATCCCACCCCAAATGCAACCAAGAATTATCCTGCCCCAAATGCAACCAAGAATTATCCTGCCCCAAATGCAACCAAGAATTATCCTGCCCCAAATGCAACCAAGAATTATCCTGCCCCAGATGCAACCAAGAATTATCCTGCCCCAAATGCCAAAGCTGCTGAGGTTGAGAAACTCTTGTCTCTCTCAGTACGTGTTCCTTGTAGCTCCTCTCCCCCATTCTCCTATGATCCCCGCCCGCCGACACACACATGAAAAGCAATACCTCCAAGCAGAGATATCCACCCCACAGGACGGCCTCTGGCTGCCAACTGGGGAGATCAAGCCCCAGTCCTTCTCCCTGCCGCCTTCCCCGTCACGATTAAAATGACTGGTTTGTGAGGAGTTGGCGCATCCTGACTCCAGGCTGTTGATTTTCCTCCGTATGATGTTTCTGAGTGAATTTTCTTTTCCACGAAATAAAGCAGGATGACGGCCATCTTGCTGGGCCTGCCCCTTCTCCACGCTGCACCTTTTTGTCCTGCCCCAGACAACATTCCTATCATCTCCTCCCCCTTCCTTACCTGCCTCAGCCCCGCAAGCCCGAGGATGACTGTTTACTGACCCCAGAGCACGTGTGTCTCCCCGGCAAGCATTTCTAGGGATCTTTAAGGGAGGTTTTCTCACCTTTACAAACCAGCCTCTATAACGGGCTGCTCTGATTAAGAGTCGGCCGGCTTCACAGGTTGCGCTGAAACCCTCCCTGTCTCTTGTCCCTCTCTGTGTGCACAGTGGGTACCAGAAGGTTCTGCACCGTTCTGAGCAGGCATCCTCCAACTGACGCTCCCTTCCAGACCAAATAAGTGCAAACCTGTGAGAGAGGAGGACCCAAACAACCGGCCCCTCTTTGCGCGATCCTTCACCCACATGTACGTATGTATGCGTATGACTGCAGCACACGTGATCCGCAGACACAGCGACACACACACGGACCAAAGGAAACAAGAGGCACCCTAGCAGGTGCCAGAGGAAGCCTGGCTTCTGGCTGTGGGGTCCCCAGGGCTGATTATTTGCTGGTTCTGCTGCAGGACTCAGGACTGGGGCTCAAAGGCCGGTCCCACCTCCCTCCATCCCAGCTCTCCTCCGTGCTGTGTGCTGCACGGCCGCCATCTCCAGCCATTCGTTGTAACCTAGCCCTCGAGATCAGGCGAATGTGGTGTTGGGCACTGACCAGGATCCCTAGTTATTATCAGCTCAACATTTTCCAGCTCGAGATGCCCCCCACGCCTTTGTCCCAGTGCCGACGATGCAGAAGAGGTCAAGGGAGAGAACAGGGGACGGGGTCACAGACGGAAGCCTGTGGACCGCCCCCCTCCCCTTTCTCTGGAGTCCATTACTCCTTTGGGGGCACAGAGGTGGGGAGACTTCTCTCTCTGTCCCTCTCCGAGCCACGTTTAACTAGCCTTCAGTGAAAAGAAGGGCCCAGAAGCCCCAAAGAAATAGAGGGAATTTTATTCCCAAAGTGCTGACCGTTTGTGCCAGAAGTCACTTTGGTTAACTATTACTCCTTGACCTTTCATTTCACACACTCATTTAAGCCACCAGTATTTATTTTTTCCAGAGCTGAAAGCCTCGTGGAAGCCAACCCATGAAGGGCCTCAAATTCAACGCCACCCCCGAGTCCTCCCTGAGACAGAAAGTGGAGGGAGCAGACAGGTTTCTCCTGAAGGCTATTCTCCCACCTGCCATTACCCCTCCAGCAACTGTGACCTTGACCTCGACCTTACCTAGGCACACCAAGCCCTCCCGCAGAGCTGGGCTCAAGATGGGTGTGGTGGTGTGAGAGGGGTTCTCGAAGAAAGCACTGCGGGGTCAGCCTGGGGCCAGGGGAGGCTTCTGGAAGAAGTGATCTTTGGGCTTCCCTGGTGGCGCAGTGGTTGAGAATCTGCCTGCTAATGCAGGGGACACGGGTTCGAGCCCTGGTCTGGGAAGATCCCACATGCCACGGAGCAGCTGGGCCCGTGAGCCACAACTGCTGAGCCTGCGTGTCTGGAGCCTGTGCCCCGCAACGGGAGGGGCCGCGATGGTGAAAGGCCCGCGCACCGCGATGAAGAGTGGCCCCCACTTGCCGTAACCAGAGAAAGCCCTCGCACGAACCGAAGACCCAACACAGCCAAAAATAAAAAATAAATAAATAAATAAATAAATAAAGTAGCTATAAAATTAAAAAAAAAAAAAAAAAAAAAAAAAAAAGAAGTGATCTTTGAGGAGACAAGTTCTAAGGTTGAGTGGAAATTGTCCAGGTGACAAGGAACTGGGGGAGAAGGATGTCGCCTGAGGGAACAGCGTGAGTAAAGGTGATGGAGCCTGAAACAGCATGGGAGGGGCTGAGATCCACACTAGAACACAGGAGAGAGAAGGTAGAGAGGAAGGAACCCGGAGAGATGGGGGAGGGGTGGAGATCACAGACGACCCCACTAAGACCTTTAGACTTGATGCTGTGGGCATGCAGAGGCCCCGAGGGTTTTCAATTTGGGAATGAAATGATCAGAGGCACATTTAAGCTGGGTCACTCAGGCGGCTGTTGAGGCCTCAGGGGGTGTTGTAGGGAGAGACATGAAACATTGCTTTGTTTTAAACTGAAATTTGAAAGTCTCTGAGATTTATTGGCAATACATGGGGCTAGTGTGTGTGAATCACAGGCCACAAATTTAGGTGTATATAAGAAATACATCTTTTTATAAGTCACCTTAATTTCTCTTTCAAGCTCCCTATGTGACCAGGTTCTAAAAAAACTTCCACCACAATCTTTTTGAGAGACTCCCTCCCACAGACTTGGGGAGGTCTGGGGAGTCCTTCAGCAGTTGCAGGCCATCTCTCCATGCCAGTTACTTCTGGATCCTGTGGTCCTGGCCTGTGCTCGTGACCTGTCTATTTAGGGAGGAAAGGGAGAGGAGAGATAAAAGGGAGAAATCACAGTTAAGACCAGAAGCGGCTTATTCTCTCACAATGGGTTTTTAAAAATCATATAGATAGACGTATCTGCGGAGGGGACACCAATGCTTTCTGTAAGAAGTTATGGGAACTTGAACTAGGAGAGACAGAGGAGGAATAAAAGAAGGGGATTCAAGAAAATGTAAGAAGTGAAATCAATAAGAGCTGGAGACTGATGGGAGGAGGAGGGTAAGGGAGAGGGCTCTGGGCCCCTGGACCAAACAATGACAAATGGCACCCACTGAGCTAGAAGTCACAGCAGGCGCAGGAGTGTGGCAGTGGGGGACGGAGATCACCTGGAGACAGTCCAGTTCCAGGGGCCACCCCAGCCGCTAGGCTGCAGCTCAGGCCGGCGGTCTTGAAACTGGTGGCCCACGGCTTTGCCCCCTCTGTCAAGCAGGACCCCAAGTCCACCTTCACTTGCCTCTTTCTCTGGCCCAGATTCTCCCATCTCGGTGCCCCCCAAACATCTGTGTTTATTCTCCTACCAGTTCAGTTGCATTACCTTCTGTCAGTGTTTCATGCCCGTCTGTATGTTTTCCCTCTACATACAGATTATTCTCCTTTAGCCTACAGGTCCCAACACGGCAGAGCTGCCCTATCCGCTGAGCACTGGAGAAGGCGCCCCAGTGCATGAGACGGGGTGCAGGGACCTCCCGTCAGTGCCGGCTCTGTTACATACCAGCTATATCACAAGCTGTCTTAGTATCCGCTCCCTTGTTTGTAAAATGAGGACAGTGATACCTGCTCTGACCAAAAACCACGGGTGTTAGGTGATCAGATGGCATAACGTATGGAAAAGCATTCTTTAAACGGGATACGGTGTTCAAATGTAAATTATCAAAGTAGCAGGATACAAAATTAATGCACAGAAGTCTCTTGCATTCCTATACACTAATGATGAAAAATCTGAAAGTGAAATTAAGAAAACACTCCCGTTTACCATTGCAACAAAAAGAATAAAATATCTAGGAATAAACCTACCTAAGGAGACAAAAGACCTGTATGCAGAAAATTATAAGACACTGATGAAAGAAATTAAAGATGATACAAATAGATGGAGAGATATACCATGTTCTTGGATTGGAAGAATCAACATTGTGGAAATGACTCTACTACCCAAAGCAATCTACAGATTCAATGCAATCCCTATCAAACTACCACTGGCATTTTTCACAGAACTAGAACAAAAAATTTCACAATTTGTATGGAAACACAAAAGACCCTGAATAGCCAAAGCAATCTTGAGAACGAAAAATGGAGCTGGAGGAATCAGGCTCCCTGACTTCAGACTATATTACAAAGCTACAGTAATCAAGACAGTTTGGTACTGGCACAAACACAGAAACATAGATCAATGGAACAGGATAGAAAGCCCAGAGATAAACCCACGCACATATGGTCACCTTATCTTTGATAAAGGAGGCAAGCATATACAATGAAGAAAAGACAGCCTCTTCAATAAGTGGTGCTGGGAAAACTGGACAGGTACATGTAAAAGAAGGAAATTAGAACACTCCCTAACACCATACACAAAAATAAACTCAAAATGGATTAAAGACCTAAGTGTAAGGCCAGACACTATCAGACTCTTAGAGGAAAACATAGGCAGAACACTCTATGACATAAATCACAGCAAGATCCTTTTTGACCCAACTCCTAGAGAAATGGAAATAAAAACACAAATAAACAAATGGGACCTAATGAAACTTAAAAGCTTTTGCACAGCAAAGGAAACCATAAACAAGACGAAAAGACAACCCTCAGAATGGGAGAAAATATTTGCAAATGAAGCAACTGACAAAGGATTAATCTCCAAGATTTACAAGCAGCTCATGCAGCTCAATATCAAAACAAAAAACAAAAAACAAAAACCCAATCCAAAAATGGGCAGAAGACCTAAATGGACATTTCTCCAAAGAAGATATACAGATTGCCAACAGACACATGAAAGAATGCTCAACATCATTAATCATTAGAGAAATGCAAATCAAAACTACAATGAGATATCATCTCACACCGGTCAGAATGGCCATCATCAAAAAATCAAGAAACAATAAATGCTGGAGAGGGTGTGGAGAAAAGGGAACCCTCTTGCACTGTTGGTGGGAATGTAAATTGATACAGCCACTATGGAGAACAGTATGGAGGTTCCTTAAAAAACTAAAACTAGAACTACCATATGACCCAGCAATCCCACTACTGGGCATATACCCTGAGAAAACCATAATTCAAAAAGAGTCATGTACCAAAATGTTCATTGCAGCTCTATTTACAATAGCCAGGACATGGAAGCAACCTAAATGTCCATCGACAGATGAATGGATGAAGAAGATGTGGCACATATATACAATGGAATATTACTCAGCCATAAAAAGAAACGAAATGGAGGTATTTGTAGTGAGATGGATGGAGTTAGAGTTTGTCATACAGAGTGAAGTAAGTCAGAAAGAGAAAAACAAATACAGTATGTTAACACATATATATGGAATCTAAGGAAAAAAAAAAAAAGGTCGTGAAGAACCTAGTGACAAGACGGGAATAAAGACACAGACCTACTAGAGAATGGACTTGGGGATATGGGGAGGGGGAAGGGTAAGATGTGACAGGGTGAGAGAGTGGCATGGACATATATACACTACTAAATGTAAAATAGATAGCTAGTGGGAAGCAGTCGCATAGCACAGGGAGATCAGCTCGGTGCTTTGTAACCACCTAGAGGGGTGGGATAGGCAGGGTGGGAGGGAGGGAGACGCAAGAGGGAAGAGATATGGGAACATATGTATATGTATAACTGATTCACTTCGTTATAAAGCAGAAACTAACACACCATTGTAAAGCAATTATACTCCAATAAAGATGTTAAAAAAAAAAAGTAAATTATCAAGTCACCCTTACGTGACACCTTCTGTGCTTGTCTGTCCTGCTCCCATCTTTCTCTTCCTTAGCAGTCCCTCACCCAAAGCAATCCTTAGCACCCAAATGAGGGGTGCTTTGGAAATACTAAATCCAAGAGAAATCTAAGCTGTAAATCTAAGCTGAGAAAACCGCCTCCGGGAAGGCAGGTGTGTGTGGGAAGGCGTGGAGCTGAAGGGGCGTGAGGAAGGGGAGTGAGGGGGCGGGTCAGGGATCCCAGCCGGAGCGGGGACCCGGGAGTCACAGCCAGAGGCCGCAGGCTCCAGGCTGAGATGCTGCACAGTGGACTTTTTTTCCTCCTTTTTCACTCTTGGCAATCTGTTAGAAATGGCGCCTGCTTATCCCCGCTCCGAGCCCGACAGAACCCAGCTGTCATCACTCGATGGTGTACATGTACAGCCATGCAGAGGCACAGAAATCAATGCGCATTGATTCCTAAGCTAGGAATTCATAAACTTCTTTAAGGTCACGAATTGATTTTTCACTTTCGGTAAAAAAAAATTGTGAGACTCTAGACCTTTCTCTTCATTTGTGCTGGCTTTCTCATCTACAGGGGACACACGGGGCTGCACACGGGCCCTCCCTCACCTGTGCGAGCCCGGCCTCCCCCTCCTCGGGGCCGCCAGGAGGGAGAAGCACCCAGATACGGAGAGACGGGCACACGTACTTAAACACTCCTCCCGCTACGTCAAAGCCTCCTCGCAGTAGCCCAATCTCCTGGATTAGTCAAACGACGGGACAAGTGGATTTGAAGGATGACACCCCCAAAATGGGAGCGTGTTTGGAACGGACGCATCAGCATTTGACAAATCGGAGCTGGGCAGTGGGGACGGGGAGGTGGGCGGGGCGGCCGGGCTTGATTCCAGAGTGAAGGCCGGGCTCACATCAGTGCCCCACCCCCTGGATGACTCTGCCGAGGACACCACGTGGTGAGCGGGGCGGGCCCTAGATAGTGTCCAAAGGTGGGTACCAGCTCCGTCATCAGGGGACCCTCCTCATCACCTGAACCTCAGTTTACCCACATCTGAAAAAATGGAGAAAATATCTACCTTGTGAAGTGGTGAAGACCAAATATGATGTTATTGTAAAAGCATTGTTTAGACGGCAAAGCATCAGATGAGTATGAGATTCTCCAGTGCCCCAAATCTTCCCCACTTATGTTTAGAATCAAAAAGAAATTCATGAATGTTATGACTGATGGGGTCACCGTGGATCCCTTCTTTCCTTCTTCCCTTTTTTAAAAAATTTTATTTTATCGTATTTAGCACTTAACATGAGACCTCCCTTCTTACAGATGTTTAAGTGCACAATACAGTATTGTTAACCTACAGGCACAATGTCATCTACAGGCAGATCTCTCGAATTTACTCACTCGGCACAACTGAAATGTTATACCTGTTGAAAAACTCCTTTTTCCCCTCCCCCCAGCCCCAGGCCACCGCCCTTGCCCTTCTAGTCTGTGCTTCTAGGAGATGGACTATTTTATTTTATTTTTAATTTATTTTATTGATGTATAGTTGATTTACAATGTTGTATTAATTCCTGCTGTACAGCAAAGTGATTCAGGTATACATATATGCCTACATTCTTTTTCATATCCTCTTCCATTATAGTTTATCACAGGATACTGAACATAGTTCCCTGTGCTATACAGTAGGACCCTTTTGTTTATCCATCCTATATGGGATAGTTTGCATCTGCTAATCCCAAACTCCCAATCCATCCCTTCCCCACCCCCTCTCCCCCCTGGCAACCACAAGTCTGTTCTCTATGTCTGTGGGTCTGTTTCTGTTTCATAGATACGTTCATTTTTGTCATATTTTAGATATCACATATAAGTGATATCATGTGGTATTTTTCTTTCTCTTTCTGACTTACTTCACTTAGTATGATAATCTCTAGGTCCATCCATGTTGCTGCAAATGGCATTATTTCATTCTTTTTTATGGCTGAGAAGTATTCCATTGTATATATATATGTTCCACATCTGCTTTATCCATTCATCTGTCGATAGACACTTAGGTTGTTTCCATGTCTTGGCTATTGTGAATAGTACTACTATGAACATTGGGGTGCATGTATCTTTTCGAATTATGGTTTTCTCCAGATATATGCCCAGGAGTGGGATTGCAGGATCATATGGTAACTCTATTTTTAGCTTTTCTGAGGAACCTCTGTACTGTTTTCCATAGTGGCTCTACCAATTTACATTCCCACCAACAGTGTAAGAGGGTTTCCTTTTGAGTTGGGCTGTTTCAGGTAACTCATACAAGTGGAATTGTAGAACAATTATATGATCCAAAACCTCACCTCTGGGTATTTATCCAAAAGAATTGAGTTCAGGATCTTGAAGAAATACCTGCACCCCATGTTCACTGCAGTGTTATTCACAATAGCCAAGATGTGGAAACAACCTAAGTGCCCATTAACTGAATAAAGAAAATCATATATATATATATATATATATACACACACACACCCACACACACACACACACACACACACACACACACACACACACATAATGGAATATTATTCAGCCTTAAAAAAGAAAACATACTGACGTACTGCCATATGGGACGGCATGGATGACCCCAGAGGATGTTAGGCTGAGTGAAATAAGCCAGTCACAGAAGGACAAATCCTTTTTTACCCCCGGATTACCCTGAGGCTGTCAAGCAACATTTCTGAAGCCAAGAACCACGGGTGTCACGTCCCAGCCTTATTGCTTGTTAGCTGTTACCTGGTCACCTAACCTTCCTGAACCCTGAGTTGCATCCCCCCTAGGATGGGGTGAGGGGTGAGGATGACGCAGGACAGCGTGTGAGGTGCACATGAGGAGCATAGACGGGGCCTGGGCTAGAATCGCCACCATGGCTCAGAAGATGCCCGTCCTGCCAGCTGGGAGGAGGGCCTTGCGGGAAGCGGAGCCTTGGAGCCAGGCCTTCCTCGGGACTGTGGCCAGGCCCCGGCCGCACTGGCTGGCAGCCCTGCCCAGCCCGCTCTCCCTGGCACCGCCAGCCTTCCCCGCAGCCCTGGCAGGTGGGCCTCCTGCTCCCCGAGAGCCAGGGGAACTTGAGTCTCAGGTCTCAGCTGCACGGGGCCACGTGGTTCTGCTGCGTTGGCTGCTCAATTAGCAGCAAATCAAGATGTTCAGATGGCGCCGCTGCACTCGGGGCTCCCACCTCCCCGCTGAGGCCGGCAGCTCGGCCTGTGTTGGCTTCCAGCTTCCTGACAGCCTTGCAGCCCCTTTGTCGAATGCCAGGCTCTCCTGAATTCTCCAAGTCCTTCTCACCCTCTGCCTGCGGTCCTGCGGGCTGTCGGCGCCTGTCCCCGAGCTGGGGCTCAGCTGGGCCTGCCCACGGGCTCCCTCTCATTAGCAGGGGCCCTGCTGGCGGGTGGCAGTGGTCCCACCAGAACTCGGGTCCTGCCCCCAGGCCCCCAGCCGCTGCCGCTCTGGCCTGGGGCTATGTCCTAGGACCGCCCCCTCCCCTGCCCAGCCTGCGCTCACCCAGGGTTCCCAGGGGCTTTGACGGCTGTGCTTCCCCGGCGAGCGTGCAGAGGTAACGCACTGTCTTGGGTATGACTTGAGCCCAGAGTTGTCTTTTGATGATGACTCTGGCAGAGCAGGTCCTGCAGGTGAATTGTCAGTGTCCCTGGTAAGCCATCCTCCAGCCAGCTAGCTGATGGACCGTGGACACAGGGAGACTGCTGATCACGTGTGTGCAAGAAGCTCTTCCATCTTTCAAGCAAAGACGAGGGCTGCTCTCCGTCCCGTCCACACAGCCTGGGGGTAGCCCTTTATCATCCTTCAGCCTCGCATGAATGCTAGGGATTGTGAGGGAAGGGGAGCACAGGGGCAGGAGAGAAGGGCCAAGGAATTACTCACCCCTGTTCCCATACCACCTAGCCTGTTGACCCCCCCCCCCCCACCAGGGCCCTGCTCCAGGCCACACTGCGGGGATTGGGGTGGGAGGCAAGGCTCGGCAAGGCCTCTGCACCCAGGAGGCTAGGCTGCAGCAGGGGAGGCGAGGCTCATGCCCAGGAAAGAGAACCAGTGCAGGGGAGATGCACCTAGGTGCAGTGGGGGGAGACTGGTCCTAAGGCCGACGGGTGTCAGAGAAGGACCAGCATCATGGCCAGAGGCCTTACCTCTGTCAGGCCTCGACAAATAACACGTTTAATTCCAAACTGCCTTCCCCTGGGGTTGCCTTCCAAATGAGGGGTGCTTGGGAAATACTAACTTCTTTCGTGTAAGTCCTTGGGCAACAGGATTGAGAAGGTCAACAAACAGACACCCATCCATGACCGGGAGACGGGGTCATCCTCACAGCTACTGCCTCCTTCGAGGGTCACAACGACCTGAAGCAAAGCCTTTCCTCTCCCTTCTCCCAGGTCTCTCTTCTCATCCACCCTCAGAGAGACTGAACAGCACACAGAAGCACCGGCATCCGCGCTGGGCTGTGTTTTGGGGCCCGGAAGGCTCCTTCTGCCGGGCGTCACTGGGCACCGCCTGGCCTCCCAGTGAAGGGGAGCGTCTCAGGGAGCTGGTTCTTCTTTAGCAGTTGGAGTGGGGGATCCTATGGGGAAGCCCTTTGGGCATTAGCTGTCCACACTCCTCTGTGATATTCTGCTGTCTCTTGTCTTCCCCACTTCAGCATCCAGCACAGAGCTTGCTGGGACTGCTTCCTGGGACTGCTGCTGGGATCGTGGTCCGTCCTCTCTGTTACCGCTGTGACCTCCCGGCAGACGTCCACAGAGACATGATTTCTCAAAAGGCAGTCCAAGTTCACCTTCAGGCTAGTAAGATGCTAAACCACCCCAATAATCCAATCACAAAACACCGGGAAGAGGGCATCTCTTCTCAGCTTGGAGCAAGGGCCGTCCTAGCGCCAGCCCTGCCTATGGGCAGAGCCTGAGCAGTTTGGGGGTGGTGGATGGCAATGGGGTGGGGTGGAAAAAGGACCAGGACCTAGAATGGTCCACAGGAAAGAGGTGGAAAGTTATTTTTCATTGCACAAAGGAGATCCCTGCTTAAAGAGCTGTTGGGACGCCTGCATTTATACTTGACGTTGTAATGGTAGCTCGTGTCCATTCATCCCATCTCTTCCCTCCCCAGTGTTCATCTACCCGGGCAGGTGGAACACTTACCTTGCAATCAGTTCTCCCTGTGTTCAGTGCAGTGATGCAGGCTGAATGAAACATGTACCACTTCTTTTGCTTCATAAAGTTGGAAGTTTGTTGCTAATTATTCAGCTGTAATGACCCTAATCCCTTTCTACTCCAATGGATTTATTTCCAGAGAGTGGCCACAGCTCACAGGAAGGCCTGGGGGGACAGGCAGGGAAGTGGACACAGGACACACCCAGGACTATGCAGGGTTCCCAACCCCGGCAAACGAGCTGGAGGTGCCCCCAGGAGCTCCAAGCCCCAGGAAGCCAGGAAGGACCCGCAGGCACCCAAGTCAGTAAGACCAGAGTCTGAAATACTTTCAGGAGGCAGTGAAGAGAGAAAAGGCAGCAGCTCTTCCTGTACTGAGCAATGAGTTAATGATTTTACATCCAACCTGTGCCCCCATCCTGCCTTCACCCCAGTACATCCGCGTTTTACTGGTTCTTCTTGAAGCGGTCATGGTGGGGAGCTACGTTTTTATAGCACATTAATGAGAGCATGGGAGTAGTAAGGACCTCTCTAGCCTTTCTCTGTTTTTATAAATAATTTCTGGTGATTCACTGTTCCCCAAACAAGATTGGGAAGGTAAAATAAAAAACACACACACCCATCCATGACTGGGAGATGGGGTTGACCTCGGGTGGCCTCGGCCTGCAGCGGCTTGAAGCAGGATTTCGGTTCCTGGCCAGAGGCTGAGGTCGGGCCACGGCAGTGAGAGCGCAGAATCCCAGCCACTAGACCACCAGGGACTAGTGGCCAGTGACAAGTGATGTCAGCTGTGTAGAAGTGAATTTCCACATAGAGATGGAGAACAGTGAAACAAGTACAGTGTTTATTAGGAGGAAAAGAGCACAGCACGTGTGGATAGACACAGGGGCTGGCTCAGCAAGAGAGAGTCGTTCCCTCGTGGCAGTTTGAATCACTTATATGGGCATTTCTTCCGGGTTTCCTTTGGTCAATCATCTTGCTTTGCCTGGTTCTGAGTCTGTATTTGGTTTATCTCAAGGTCCTCCCATGTGTGCGCGCATCTTTTAGCCAAGATGGATTCCAGCCAAGAGGCCTGTGGGTAGTTGACATCACTTACTATGGGGTGGTGCCCCTCCCTTTTTGACCTCCAGGGAGCCTTTCTGTGCATGTGTAGTCGGGGAGGTCTCCTTGATTTCGAGAATGGGGAATATGTGGTCTTTTATTCCTTATCTGGGCGGGGCCCAGCGTCCTCTCTCGATTGTCCTGCTATTGATATTTTGGCGTTTCCGTCCACAGGGAACGAACTCCAGCTGCTCACACTGGGACCCATCCATCTCCTGCCTTAGGGTCACCTGCACAGTTACTGCTTGCTTTGAGGGTCAGGTGTGGGCAAATTCCCCAAAGGGTCCCTGGGTCCCAGGCTGAGAGCAGCTGATGTGAGCAGAGAACCTGACCTGCTCTAACCTGGACCGTGTGTTCTCGGCTGTGGGGAGTGTCCTGTGGACTGAGGCTGTGACAGACGATTCAGTGCCATCCTGAGGGCAGGGGTAGACTGCCCACCGCCCCCCCCCCGTGGGAACAGGAGCCCCTGAGTTGCATCCACAGGGAGCTGTCAGGTGGGAAGAGGTACCCAGGATGGAGTCATCTCCCCGCAGCCGACCACAGCTTCCTGCCCTCCTCCTTACCCTGCTGGCTTCTGGAGTTTCTCCAAAGACAGCAGCAGGCACCAATGGCTAATTGCTCCGAAATAGCTAGTCTCCATTTCAGGGTGCTGCTTGCTTTTGCTTTAGTAGCTGGCAAATGAATCCTCCCAGGGATTACAATAACCCTGTGCTGGCTGTGTTCCCTGGAATCTTGGCCTCTTTCCCTGGCACTCATCCCAAAAGGGATGGAAATCTCTTAGTATTTATCCCCTTGAAGATTCTCCGTGCCGGCCTGGCTCCCAGCCACTCTGCACACAGACGGCCACTTCCTCACTTTCTTCTCAGAGCAGATCCTACCCTGGGGTTCCCCAATGCCCATCACCCCCGAGGCCACTGCCTTCTTGCTAGGGCTGCCCCCTGCTCTCCTCCCTCCCCCTGGCCTCTCTGTCCACAGTTTCATCCCATGGAGGTAGATCTACTTTCTTCCTACAATACTTTTCCCACCAATAAGCCTAAAGTACCAAGGGAAGAACGGAGATGCTTTCTCCGACTGAAGCAATGAACAAAGGGAGAGATTGCTTCCTCAAGGAGCTGACTGTCGTTCGTCCTTCCTCCCAACAGACACAAGGACTCTGAGGTCATGGAATGCAGGGACATCTTGCAGGTTCTGCACCTGAGGACACTGACATGAGCTGTTCGGTAGCGCTGGAGCGCTGGAGCACAGAGAAGGGAGCAGGTGACACGGTTCACCTGCCGTGTGACGCTACTGCTGGTAGTTCTGTGTATCTATCCCCCCCCCCCCACCTCTGCCTGCCCACCAGCCCTAGCTCCAGGGAGATGGGAACCAGATCTTCTCATTCTCTGCAGCTCCTACCAGCCCCTCCTTACCCTCCATCACCAAGGATGGTGGTGTGGAGGGAGTACCTCGCACAGGCCCTGCCGGATTAAAGGCTCAGTAAGTCACTGGTGGATGAATGGCCTGCAGTGGCCCGGCTTGTACACTCTGAGCAGAGCCCTTTCACAGAGGGATGGGCTTCAGCGTATGTGAACCCTGTGTGGCGATGGCCACTTCGAATGTGAGGCTGACCGGTGAGGAGTGATGACGCCACGTGGGACATTTTTATGTCACTCAGTCCTTGGAGTGGGCGAGGGCTGGGTGAGAGGGCTCTTGGCTGGATCCTGACAGCACCATCGTTACTGCGGGAGGAAACACGGAGACCGGACTGGGAGAGTTATTTTGATGAAGGGACTACAGCATATTTGACTTAAGTCAATCCTACAAGGGCTGTACAAGGCTCGGGAAGATGCTCAGCTGCTTGTCTCTAGGAGCGCTTACTCTAAACAGAGACCCCTCTCCTCCGAAGTGACTCCGTGCAGACTCGCAATTCCACACCAGCCCCACGGGTCGGCGGGACTGTCCCGTCCCGTCCGCCCGATCCTCGTAGCCCTCCACTCTGTAACCCAGACCTGCTGCCTCGCTGACAACAAAGCGTCTTTGGGTACCTTCGCCGACTCAGCATTGGCTCTCCATGGCAATTCAGATACAATCATAATAAATAAGCAGCAGCAATTAAAGCAGCATATGATAGATCATATAAAACCTTTATATGGCTGAAAGATCCAGTGAGTGGCATTTTAACAAGAGAAGTGCGGGGCGGCGGGCTCAGAGGAAGTGTGTCTGGGAAACGACACTGTTTTCAGGCAGCCATGGTGAATAGCCCACATTCAGAGTGAACTTCTGGTTCCACTGTGCAGGAGCCAGAATGACTTGCCCTGAGCAACGATTGCAGAGGCTGTCGGAACACAGACAACAGTGCACACGGCAGAGCCTGAAATTTGGTTAGAAATTGTCAGGTTGAGTCCGACAGTTCATCAGAAAGCACGACACATGGAGAAGGTGGATGTTACCTGGTTTCCCTCAGGCAGGGTCTGCGACCCTGGAAAAGAAGAGGAGCACATCCCTTCCACAGGGCTGGAAGAGAGCCGAGCTCCCAGGAGACGGTGCTCCTGCTGGAGAGGGAGACCCCTCTCTCCCCTCACTGCCCGCCCCCTCCCCGCCGGGGAGGCAGCACAGGGCGGGAAAACACACATGCTTTCAAGCCAGAGAAACACGAATTGCAGAGGGATCTGCCGTTACTAGCCTGAGCCACCTCAACCCCTGCAAGCCTTCCCCCACCTGTTAAGGGCGTGGGAATACCTATTTCATTTATCCTGAGAATTAAACGGAGAAACAGATGTGACGGGCTTACCCAGCATTTAGCACATAGTAGGTACTGAGAGATGTCAGGCCCTTTCCCATAGATTCCCTAGTATTTAGAAAGGTCAAGGTGACCCTCCATCACTGGACAGTCTTGCTCACCTTGAGAGCTAGGCCCCCTCTGGCTTCACGCAGGGCTTGCTCTGTGTCTTGGTATCACTCTTGGCACCAAGGATGTTAAGATGAATAAGATAGAATCCAGATCTCAAAACAGAAGCCTGCAAGATGTGGTCTCTATATACAATGGAATGCTACTCAGACATAAAAAGGAATGAAATAATGCCATTTGCAGCAACATGGATGGACCTATAGATTATCATAGTAAGTGAAGTAAGTCAGAGAAAGACAAATATCATATAATACCACTTATATGTGGAATCTAAAATAATGATACAAATGAACTTATTTACAAAACAGAAACAGACCCACAGACATAGGAAACAAACTTATGGTTCCCAAAGGGGAAAGCGGGGGACGGGATAAATTAAGAGTTTGGGATTAACAGATACACACTAGTAAATATAAAATAGATAACCAACAAGGACCTACTGTATAGCACAGGGAACTATATTCAATATCCTGTAATAAATCATAATGAAAAAGAATATATATATATAAAACTGAATCACTTTGCTGCATACCAGAAACTAACACAACACTGTAAATCAACTCTACTTCAATAAAAAAAAAAAAGAGGCCTGCAAACTAATAGAAAAAGCACACCCCCCATGCCCAACCACTTGTTCTGTCTGTGTCTGCGGCCAATAGGGAATCAGAGGAGGGAGGGATGAAATCAGCTAGAGGTCACTGGGGAAACAGTGACAAAGGGGGAACCACAGCTGGTCCGTGAATGAGTCCCCACAAAAAAACCCAGAAATTCCCAAAGACAAATACTGTAAGATACCACTTATATGTGGAATCTAAAAAATACAACAAACTAGTGAATATAACAAAAAAGAAGCAGACTCACGGATACAGAGAACAACGGTAGTGGTTAGAGTGGGGAGGGGCAATATAGGGGTAGGGGAGTAAGAGGTACAAACTATTAGGTATAAAGTAAGCTCCAAGACATAGGGTACCACACGGGGAATATAGCCAATATTTTATAATAACTATAAATGGAATATAACCTTTAAAAATCATGTATCATCATACTGTACACCTGTAACATATAATATTGTACATCAACTGGACTTCAATTTTTTAAAAATCTCAAAAAAAAAGATGGAGAAAAAAATGGAAATTCCAAGAGGAGGAAAGAGCATGAGAAAGAGCCCGGAGGACATGCATGTTGCAGATTTGCAAATCCCTTGGAAGCACCTCGAACAAAGCTCAGGGAGCAGGGGTGAAGTGGGGTGTATGCACCCCTCCCACCCCAGCCCCTTCACAGGCCTGCCTCTAACCACACATCGTGAGATGTGGGGTAACTGGGGACCTAGGAGGAAAGGCTGGGGGTATGCACCATGGAGGATGCTTGTAGGTGGGTGGGTGGACCCTCCAGGTTTAGAACTTGACCTTGGGGCAGGTTAGAAATCGGTGGGTGCCGGCAGCAGGGAGCAAGCTTGTTGCACAGTTCTCAAATAAGCTGTGATCCACCGGCCCCACTGTCCACCCACCTCCCATATTTAACACCTTGTAATAAATACAAAGAGCAGAAATTTACAAAGAAAGCCAAAGGCGACAGTTGTAGCGTAAAAAAGTGTGGGGAATATGCGAGGAACAGAAGGCTCAGAATTCTGCTCTGCTGTTAGCAGCTCACGAGGTGTCCGCGGGAAAACCACAAGAGCTGCATCTGGGGCCGGAGCGGCAGAAAGGACCTGAGGAAATGGCCAGAACCTGGGGTGGTTTCGGACGTAGTCCTTCTTGCCCCACCCGGGGGCAGAGGCCGACTCCAGGGTCCTGGCTGCCAGGCTCTGCTCCCGAGTTGCCTTCTTCACTCTTCCCTTTAGTATCCACTTTGCAGGCTGATGGTGATGCTGTCAGCAAGGTACTTAGCACTTGCCAAAGGAGGACGCGTTCCCTGAGTCTTCGGTGAAGGCAAACCGTGCTGGCTTTTTAGTGACTCTTTGAAGAAAGATAAATAAGAACGCGAAACAGAGTTTTGTCTTCTGAACCAAGATGGCCTGTTCTCACCAGCCAAGCCCGTTTGCAACAGAGTGAAGCAGAAAGTTCAAAGGTACCCAACCCACATGCCAAGTTCTCCCTAAATCCTATACCTTCTTTTCTCTCAATAACTGAGAGTCCAGCTGTACTCAGGTCTGCACGGGCTCAGCTCTCCGCGACCTCAGGGATGGAGAGCAGCCTACCGACCACAATGTCAGACCATGTTCCCTGCCTCTGGGGGTAAGGCTGACCCTATTGGTATCATGGTCCCTCCTTCTTTAAGTCACCAGGCCTTTGTCTGCTTACGTGCGTGTGCTTCTCAAGGAGAAATGAGGAGAGTCCTTCTGCAGTGATAAAAAGCTATGAAAGATGAACAGTTATTTCTGGAGATGAAGATGGGCATTTGAAGTCCAAGGCGGCATCATTTCACGCAAGAAATATCTCACCATTGGCTTTATAGGTTCTTGTGGGCACAGTAAGTGAGCAGCTGCTCCAGGAACAAATGATGTACGGTGTTTGAGCCGATGGCACGAGCAGGGGAAGGTCCACGCCCGGCAGTACCCTCCTCCAAGGGTCGGAGGCAGGGCTTTCCCACCCTCACAGGTGTCACACCACTGGTTTCTGCCTGACGTCGGAACCAGCGTTCAATTAGCTGAACAAATGTGTTCTTACAGATCATCTCAGAGCCATTTGTATTTGGCTTCATACTGCATTATGGCAGGGGGCTGGGATGTGCATGGGAAGTGGTGGTGGAGAGGTCTGGGTAGGAGAGAGTTGCTGAAGATTTATCTTTCTAATTATGCTTTGCTTAGGGCTAATATTAAAATTAGTGTTAATTCCCTGAGCACACTGCAGCTCAGGAACATGCTGGGCTTTGGGGAGGCTGGGCTAGGATTTTTCATTTGTTTGGAATAGACACACGTGGGTAACGGCAAGTCGGCTGTTTGGCCACGGGGCTGGCCCGAGACCTCCAAGAGTCCCTCCTGGGCTGGCCGTCCCCTAGTTCACACTGGAGGATGGAAGGGAGCAGTCACACCGCCCTTGACTTGCGCTGGCAAATGGCTTCAGCAGGTGAAGCCCACAGCTCTTCGTTATTGTTCTGTGTCAAAATAACCCTTGATGTGGTCAATAATATGCAATTACCAAATTAATACAGAATAGCATGCCTCCTTTGCCCCCAGTACTGGGGATATGTTGTGCTAATGACTTTTTCACCTGCTGAGTGTAATTAGTGAGTAATCTGCATGGCTGTGTAATTATGGGTAAATGCATGATATTTACCAATAACTTCCTGCTAGGTAAGCACCAGTGAACACTAACAGGTAGCCATTCAAACTAAGTTCAGGTGAAATGAGAACTAGTCTGGACTTGGGCTTAAATCTAGGCTCGAATGAAAACTTTCTTGGGAGAATATCACTTAATTTGTGAGCAAGCTCCCTGCCAATGGTGTGCCCTTCCGGCTTTTTAATCAGACCTTGAAGCACAAACACCAAGCGTCCCAGGCCATCGTGTTGGGAGGAACAGCTACGTTTAGGGACCAGGAGAGCTCTGTGAGTCTCCATCCCTCTGCTGAACCAGACACTTGAGACCGGCCCCAATCTCTTTATCTGGAAAATGGAGATAAGCCCATTTCATGGGCTTGTTCTGTCTAGTGAACGGAACAATTAACATGCGAGCAGGGCTAGAAATAGAAAACACTTTTACAAGTGGATGTTATTAAAACTATTATTCCAACCTGGCGGATGTTGTGGAGGCCTGCGAACCTTATATGGGAAATTGTAGGCGAGACAGACGTGGTTAGACAAGGACTAGAGCCCGGCCCACTCCCACCGCTCCCAGCCCCAGGGGGATCTAGAAAACCTTCAGCACTAAGAAGGGGAGTAAAGGCTGTTCATGCTGCATCTCCCCCACCATATGCCCTCCAATCCACACACACACACACACACACACACACACACACACACACACACATACACACACACACACACACATACACGGCATGCCACTCTTGCAGAACTTTCTCATGCAAAAAATATCAGGAGTACTGATTCCAGGCAGAATGCAGAGGAGGAATTGATGCCAGGTCTGAAGACTCCCCAGATATGATCAGGTATTTAGTTTGAATGTCCAGTGAAGCTTTTTAGGCATTTTAGCCACAGCTCCAACCCCATCCCAACTTAGGCACTTGCCCCAATCCTGGCCATAAAGTCTAAGCATCCAGGACAGGAATAGAAGTGGCAGGTGGGGAACCATGTGAGGAAGACTGAAGGTGACTAGGATAAAACCTGCCAGGTTGTCCTCTGTGGGCCCACTGCTGCCACAGGCAATGCCTGGGTGCCAGGCTCCGTGTATCCCCCGGTCCTCTCACCTCTGACACTGCCACCGCGACATTCACCTCCCCCCGACCCCCTCAGCTGTCTTTCTACTCGGTAATGAACTTGATCACCAGACTTTCCAGGGTTGTCACTGCGAGGCCAGCGGCCACATCCACAGTCAGCTAATCACAGTGAGGGGCACAATCTGTGTCTCCAGAACGGAGGGGACTTAAAGGGCCAGCGAGGGCTCAAACCTAAGGCCTCAGCTTCACAGGGGGTTGAGCCCTCACCAGGCCAGCTCGCTACCCACATGCCGAGTCCACACGGGCACCAATACCGCTTCTGGGGGCTAATCCTTCATGAGACAGCCCAGGCACGGACACAAAGAAGGTGATTTTCTCTGGGCATGAACTAAAATCGACATTTTATCTTTGAAGTACATCTGCCATAGCATGCTTTACAAATATTAAAGTAACTTCTTAGAAATTAACAGCAACTACTTTGATTTTCACTAGGTATAGTCTCTATTCTAAGTTTGAATTCTATTTATTTATTTTTACTTTGAATAGCTAATCAATACATTCACGTAGTTCAAAATTTAAAAGATACCGAGGGCAACCCGTGAAATCGTTTCCTCTGATTCCTGATCTACACCATCAAATTCCTCTCACTAGCATTTCATCTGGGTAAACTAGGGGATGAAGACTTTAGGTGTCAAACCTCAGACCCTGACTCATCCCTTTAGTATTTGAAGATGGTGTACAACCAGTATTTTTCTTCCCATTTTGCAGATAGGAAAACTAAGGCACAAAGGACCTAAGGAAGAGTTCCCGGGGCCAGTTACTGATTTCTAATGAATCATTCCAGAAATAGTCTATCATATACAGGCAAATATATATGCTTTTTCTGCCCTTTAGTTTGCATAGATGGTAAGATATGCTATATAATCCTCCAGGTAAAGTCTCTTTAATGGGAATCTTCAAAATATTTTTACACGAGCCAAACATCAATTTCTAGTTTATATGTTTTTTACATCCAAAAGACTGGATCCCAGATCAGATGACTCCTAGAAGATTTTTTCAGTCCTTTGATTTTGCATCTGCACAACGATCCATCCATTCCCAGGTTGCTGTGCAGGTCAAACACACTGTCTTTGCTTTTTCAGCACTCTATCGTGGGTTCCAACTTGGAGGTGGTGGGACCAAAACCAGCCATCTCCCCTCATAAAAATGAACTCAGAATAGTAGCTTATGTTGCTGTTTTGTGTCACTCTATCCCTTAGCAGAAAAGCGACATCGGATGATTACTGTTGAGGCCGGCCCAGGAAGCACAGGGAATAATTTATTCATTGCCAGGTGTGTGCTGAGCAAGTACTTGCAGCGGCCCCTCCGCCTTCCCACCACACTAGTGGGTGAGATTCCTATTCCCGCTGGCAGGTAAGACGGCAGGCTTGGGGAGCAAAGTTTGCCTATGGTCCTGCCTGTGGTTCATGGGTGAGGAAACAGGATATGGAGTGGAAACTGTTCTCTGAGCCCACACTCCTCCCTTTTACCAACCCACCCCACAGTGTCTTAAAAGTCCTGAAAAGTCCAGGAATTTTAGAGCAATGTGTGTGAATGTTAAGGTAAAAAAATATGTAGACTGACTGATGCCAAGGCCTCAGTGAGGTGTCACAGGTAAGCAGAGAGCAGTGCTCACACCTGGTTTGCTGGCTGGAGAGAAGGTCAGCTTAGAAGCCCTATTTTTCTCTCCTGCTGGCAACCCATGTTCTCCTGGGAACTAAAGCCACATGACAACCAGCAGTAGGATTACACCTGGAAGTAACACCTACTCATTTTGCCTTGATGTAAAATAGGATAACCTGCTGTTTATTTTTAGCACCATTCCATGAAATCTCAAAATTGGTTTATACAGAAAAAAATTGTATTTTCAATTTTACCCCTAAATTATTGTGGGGAAGGACTCCGTTCTGTTTTCCTCACTTTCATCCTTCTCAATTTCCCTAGAAACAGGAGGATTTCAGCTGTGGCAGCTCTCATCTGGGTCAACTAGGGGATGAAGACTTTAGGTCTCAAATCTCAGACCCTGACTCACTCACTTAGATGAGTACTTAAAGATGGTGTCCAGCCAATACTTTTCTTCCCATTTCGCAAATAGGAAAAGTAAGGCACAAAGGACCTAAGAAAGAGTTTCCAGGGGCAAGTTACCCAGGCCATGTTTCTGAGACTGGCTCCTGAGAGCTGGGCCGCATGCAGGGGCCACTGCTGGGGCACAAGGCTGAGCCTAGGGCAAAGGAGATAAAGGGAAGGAAAGGGGAGGCGTCTCCAGCCAACCCTCAGCTCAAGGCCCCGCAAACTCCATGCAAATGGCTGTGAGTAGGTACGGATCCATGTCATTCAGCAAAGCAGCAAAAAGCTCCAGGCCTGGGAATTCCCGCCCCAGTAGACCAATCACATTTCCCCAGCTGCTTCGAGCAGGGGATGCCATCCCCGCCGCCAACATCCCTCCCACCGCCAGAAATAGTTCACCTCTGCCCCAAGATAGCCCCCTTCGCTAGGCTCCCACTCCTAAGGATCACCGGTTGGATTTCTCCTGGGCCCCCTGCGTGGTTCAGTCATCCCTGACGGTGACGCGCTGTCCCTCTCGGGGACCCAGACATGGCCACGTGGGCAGCCCCCACCCTGCAGCTTCTCCCCTCTGCTCGGCCCCCAGTGCTTTTCCCTCCAGGAGCACGAACTCTGAGCTGTCACATGCCTGTCAACCAGATGGGAGACCAGCCACAAAGCGGCTAATGCCTCTTGCGAGGACAGGGCCTTTGTCACAGGCAGGCTTTCTGAGCGCCTCCGTGCAGGGGTGGGTGGGGCCTCTCTGTCGCTGTGGTCACTGTAGGGGAAGGGGCCTTCTGTCACCAGGTTCCGATTGGCCACTCCCCTCCTTCCTCCTCCCACACCTCCCGTCCTGTCCCTTCTGCTCTGACAGCTGAGCTGCAGCCGGCAGGCAGCAGCGTGGTGACAGCAGAGTGCCTCCATCGAGCTGCCGGTCCAGATGTCGGGAGCTGGTTTGCAGGTAGGGGCCCTGTAGGATGCTTATGGCCTTAACTCCTCAGTAGAGGTTTCTGTTCTGTCAGGCAGAGACATATGAATGGCTACTCATTTGCTCCTGTGTTTCCATGTCAGTGGCAATTATGGAAGGGCTGCTGGCTTCTTGTACGACCCCACAAGTTATGATCCCTGCACATTACAGACTGAGAGAAGCCGGGAAGGACTGAGAACACCAGTGAGAGAGGGCGGGAGGTGACAGAGTACCAGGAAGAGGAGCAGACTTCAGGCCTTAAGGTGGCCGTAAACTTGAGGGAACGATGGGGACAGGTCAAGTGTTTCCAGGGGCATCAGTTAGCCTAGGCTTCCTGCTCAGGTCTAGGGGGGTCTGTAGAAGGAAGAGGGTCTAGGCCTAGCTGCAGGGAATCTCATCTGCTCTGCCCAGCAGCTACCACCTGCTTTGTCCACCTGTGACCTTGGGAAAGCCACTCTCCTTACCAAAACTTCCCAGCTTTGACATGGGGGCAAGCAGCTTCCAGCCTCCAGGAAGGAGGGCAGAATTCACTGATGCATGCCAGAGGAAAGATTCCATCCAGAGACCCCGAGTCGTGGGCTCTTCATGGAACAGGATGTATCCTGGCTCATCCATGAGCATTTTTGCTCTTAGAAAAGGCCTGTCAAAATCTGGCTCACCACCAACTAGAAAGTATAAACCCCTTTTCCCCCCTTTTATTGGTAATCTACAACAAATTCATAAAACAAAGAGGCTTTTTTTATTTCATTTTTTCAATAAACCCGGCAATGGAAATATCAATTTGAACAGCAATTTTCCCCCTAGTCTGAGCTGAAATTGGCTCTGGATGAATTGGTTTTCAGTTTTTACATGTAAATTCTCTCCTCACCCCTGGCTCCTACAAACAGTCCTGTGACATCCCCTGCTTCACAGCCACTTCTCTGCCCAAAATTTTGGTTCCTGGAAACAACACCCACTTACACTGCAACGACTCCAACATCTCCTGCTCCAAAACCCAGGCACAAAAGGTACGCTGCTGCCAGGAACTGTGGGAAGACCTGCAGGGACTGTAGAGCCAGCAGGCTTGGGGGAAGGCGCACCCCATCCAGGCAAGTGTCCCTGGAACTGGAAGCAGATGTCCCGAGGCCCAATCTAGACTGTCCTGCTGCAGTGCACTGACGTTCGTCCTCCCACTTCCAGAAACACTCCTCACATCCCAGCCAAGCCCTGAGACCAAATTATAGGTGTAGGTTCTGGTAGATTCTAATCAATTCTGAGACTGATGCCTTCCTATAATAGGGCTGCCAGATTTAGCACATAAAAATATAACAAATAATTTTTAGTATAAGTATGTTCCAGATTATGTGTGGGATATACATTCACTGTTTATCTGAAATCCAGCTTTAACTGGGCCCCTACACCGAAAACATCTTTTCCTCCAAAGATGTTGGTCTGTGACTTTAGGGCAAACAAGGATCGACTCATCCAACAGCCCTGCTCCTCCCTCATGTTATTACAGATCAAATCCCTGGGCTTGCCGGCCAGCTGTCCCTCATGATGCTTGAACTGAAAGGCCAAGGTGGTCCAGGCTTTAGAGAGATGGCTGGAACTTCCAGTTCTGGCTCTGCCATCCAGCAAGTCTACCACCTTGTGTTAGTTAGTTCATCTTGTTAATTCACTCATCTGTAAAATGTGGCCAATAATAGTATCCAATGCAAAAAGATATCACAAGGATTAGACAGGATGACTATAAGATCTTTAATGCAGTGCCTAGCACACAGTGAGCATTCAGTAAGTCACTATCACTGATTTTTAAAGTTTCCATATATGAAATCGAGTTTCAAATATTAGGGTAACACGAAAACAGATAAACCAGCAGTTACAAAAATGTTCTCAGGCATCATATTTAATTTTAATAACCATGAAATGTATTATTATTCCATTTTATAGACAAAGATTTAGTAAATTTACAGAGCATACGGCAATTAAATGCAAAGCTGAGGGGGC
Source organism: Balaenoptera acutorostrata (assembly GCF_949987535.1). Taxonomy (NCBI): domain Eukaryota; kingdom Metazoa; phylum Chordata; class Mammalia; order Artiodactyla; family Balaenopteridae; genus Balaenoptera; species Balaenoptera acutorostrata. Next base: position 109,604,412 of record NC_080072.1, on the reverse strand, counting down.
TTCCCTGGCGGCGCAGTGGTTGAGAATCTGCCTGCTAATGCAGGGGACACGGGTTCGAGCCCTGGTCTGGGAGGATCCCACATGCCGCGGAGCAACTGGGCCCGTGAGCCACAACTACTGAGCCTGTGCGTCTGGAGCCTGTGCTCCGCAACAAGAGAGGCCACGATAGTGAGAGGCCCGCGCACCGCGATGAAGAGTGGACCCCGCTTGCCGCAACTGGAGAGGGCCCTCGCGCAGAAACGAAGACCCAGCGCAGCCATAAATAAATAAATAAATAAATAAATAAATAAATAAATAAAAATGCAAAGCTGAACGTCTAAACAAAAGCATTTTGACTCTGAGGTCAGTATTTTTCTAACTGCATGTCAGCTGTCCTGGTCCCTGCCCTGAAGCAGATTATTATTTTACTGGGATGTGTAATGAAATACAAAGTTATTCCCCAAATCAAAGTATGTGATACTGCCTTTCTTAGCTCCTTACACTGGGCTCTGGAAGTTTAGCCCTTTCCCTTAGTTTTCCTTGGGATTGGGCTACTCTTCACCCAGCTGGGAACAGTGTGAGGGTCTAAGAATACTGACTCAATGCAAATCTGTACGTTATAGGTACCCAGTGCAGATGTGCGGTTCAGCTGGACCCAGCTCAGGAAGAGACTCTGGATTCCCCCCTTAGCTCCCTAGGACTTCAGCTTCTAGACTAGCTAGAACTCTCTCTCAGCTTCCAGTCCTTAAGACATTCATTCCTCACTGTTTTCTATACACAATCCTTGAGTTTAAATTAAAATCTAAAGTAGTTCCAGGCATCCTGAGCTGGTTGACGCCTTCTCTCTTCCCCGGTTCTAAATGTCCCGGCCCTACTGGAAACCAGATACGCTGTTTCAGCTCCTCTGCCGTGACTGAGAACAAAGCCTCCCTGGAGGGGCCCCTGGAGGAGTGCACAAGTCAGGTCCCGCGGTGGCGCTGTACTCCCACCACAGTGGTGACCACTCTGCGCACCAAGGCAGGAGGACGGGGCGGGGGTGACGGCAGGTGCATTCGGTAACGTCACACACTGTGCAAGTACTTCCAGGAACAACGCCAACTCTCTCTAGTTTCTAGATGTTGCTAAGGTCTTATTTTGACCACCGGATTATTCTTCCCATTTAAAAACTCTCACAGCAACACCGATGGGTGAGTAATACATTAATATACAAAAAGGACAAATAGCATGGCACGAGAAAGCCCGACTTCCTGGGAAAATACCACACTCAGCTTACAGAAATCCATATCTAAACCCAATGACCAGCTCCTTCCTAGCTTTTGCCACCTGGGACATTCTCAAGAATCCTAACTTACTCTTTGAATAACCAAAAACACTCCAGGTGGGGCTTCCCTGGTGGCGCAGTGGTTGAGAGTATGCCTGCCAATGCAGGGGATACGGGTTCGAGCCCTAGTCTGGGAAGATCCCACATGCCGCGGAGCAACTAGGTCCATGAGCCACAATTACTGAGCCTGCGCGTCTGGAGCCTGTGCTCCGCAACAAGAGAGGCCGCGACAGTGAGAGGCCCGCGCACCGCGATGAAGAGTGGTCCCCGCTTGCCACAGCTAGAGGAAGCCCTTGCACAGAAACGAAGACCCAACACAGCCAAAAATAAATAAATAAATAAATAAATTTTAATAAATAAATAAATAAAGTAGCTAAAAAACAAAACAAAAAAAAACACTCCAGGTTCATCTCTTTTACTTTCCTAGCTCTACTTCTAATCAATTTTCTTTCACACTTTCCTGTCCCCCAGATCAATCAAATGCCAATTTGTCTTCTTCTTCCCTACGTTCTACCTCCTTTCATTTCCTCTCTGGCTCGTCACTCATCAGTGAATGCAAGCATCCACATGCACATTCAGTGTGTATTTGATATTTCTTGTTCACGGCAAGAAGTGGTACGTCAAATTCATCAAATACCCGGGCAATAAGGAAGAACACTATTAACTGCAAGGAAACAAAAAATATTTAAGGCAGTTAGACAACAATTTGAGCTGGTAATACGACTGATGACTAATAACGTTTGTATGCAGCTTTGCAGGGCACAAAACACATAACAACCGGAGTCCTATTCAACCTTCACATCCTTTTCAACCTTCACGATAATATGTGCTCTCACCTGACAATGCAGAGAACAGAATGGTGAGGTGGAGTGAAAATGACATTTATCATCAAGTAGGTTAGGTCTGAATTGCAACTCTGCCAGCTAATGCGTTGTGTTACTTGGCCAGCACCAAGCAGCCTCAGTTTTCTCAGCTCTAAAATGGGGTAAGAATATGCCCGACGCAAGTGTTTGTGCTGGCTAGTAATAATGCGTACAGAATACTTCTCTCATGGTTGGCGAGTTATTATTATCCTCAGTCAATGTATAAAGAAACAGAGGCCCAAAGAATTTTACTAGTTTATTCAAGGCCACGCAACTAGTAAGTGGTAGAGCTGGGATTCAAATCAGGCTTTTGTGAATTAAAGCCTCTGTTGGCCATCACATTAGGACTAGAACCTTTGGTCCAATGCATCTTAGGACCTAATGTGATAGCCAGTCACCTAGGACCTTGTTAAAATGTAGACCTTGATTAAGGATGAGGCTCCCTGAGATTCTGCGTTTCTTACAAGCTCCAAGGTGGTCCCTATCCCTCTGGTCCAGACTTTAAATAGCAAAGATATAAACTCCAAGTATTACCCAGAATTTAGGATTATTCCAATGTGATGCTGTTGGGTCTTTAAGAATTGAGGCTTTTAGTGATGAGAATAGAATGCAAAGGGTCATGACCATGTATTCAGGGAGCTGAGAGCTTACCATGTGCCTGGCAGAGTGACAGGTGCTGGGGATGCAAAGATGAACCAGATCTCCTAGGAATCACTTCTGTAAACAAATCACACAGCAAACGGCCTGATATATACGGAGGGTGGTAGGGAGACCCAATAATAAGAGAGGAAGGTGGGACATGAACTTGCAAAGGTAGAGTGAGGACAGGTTATGGGAACCTTGAGAGAGTCTAGGGAAATGTAACTTAGATCCAAGTAATAGGGATCTATTGGAGGTTTAAAACCAGGAATTAGGATTTAAACCTGGATTGCAATAGACTGACAGAAATCAAGGATACCAGCCCCAAGGCTGTTACAGAAAGCAGAGCTGAGCTGATGTGGACTTAGACTTTGGTAGAAACTGTGGAAATAAAAAACAGAAGACAAATATAGGAGACACAGCGGAGAAGCAGGTTGCAGGGAGCACGGGGCCTGGGCTCCATCACGACTCTGCCTGGTGTTGGCCGTCTGATGCGGTCCCCTCTGAGCTTCCATCTCTTCGTCTGTAACATACAGATCATCTATTTCAGGGGCCATTGTGAGGATTCAATAAGATAATGCACATGGATGCCCTTTGAAAAATGCTACAGCGCTATATAAATGAAGGAGTTATCATTATAACTCTCTTGCCATCTCTGACACACTATCACTGAATCAAGTTATGAAAGAACAGAATTTGATGAATTCCTGCATATGAAGAATGAAGAAGGAGGAATCACCAAAGGTGATCTCAAAACGCCCAGAGTACTAGAGTAAGGAAATAATCACACTGCCTTTGATGGAAGTGGGAAGAGCAGGGACTCTGCAGGGGAACTGTAATGTGTTGCGTGTTTGTGGATGTCGTGAGAGACTTGGCCCTGCTAAGTCTGAGTCCCAGAAGCTGGACATTCCTCTGACTCTCAAAGCATTGCGACACCCAACAGTTGCAGTGAAAAACCTTCACTTAATTTTTATCAGCCCCGTTACCACCCATGGCCACTTGGTGCCCACCTGGATGGCCTCAGGCAAGGCTTAGCTGAGCATCTTTTTCCTCATCTGTAAAATGGGCATGCAAATAACAGCTACTGCAAAGGGACGCCAGGAAACCACAGTTAATAATGCTCGCAGAGCTCCTCACTCAGTGCCCGGCACATCCTGGGTTCTCAATAAACCCCCGTCCTCATGACCATAAGCCTCGTTGCCGTTATTACCGCAAGGCTTAGAACAGAGACACCTGGAAGCAACAATGTCCCGATCAAAACACAGAACGCATTAAAGCTAAAAGGGACCCAAGAGGTCATGGGTCCAAGTCTTCCCCATCCAAACACGTTTCCACCATTTCACAACGGAGGAAACGGAGGCCCACAGAGGAGGCTGGTGATCAACCTTATTTCTTCGGGATGAGCTCCTGGTGACATCGGGGGTGCAAAAAATCTCTAGGAGACTCAGACAGGAAAAAACTACCTGCTGAAAGTACTAATTTGGGTGAGCTCGCTCCGTGGTTAAGGTCATTCTTTTCATCTAAGGAGAAGTATATTCCTTCCAAGCTGGACTATTAATTAAAATTCAGTGATGCTAATTTTACTGCCAACTTAGGAGATTCTTATTACATTTATTTTCCAGGTAATTGCTGCTTGAACAGGAGTTCAAATAGATGTCTTTTTTAGATGGTGCAATAGATCAGAATTATAATAAACTCCTCACCCTTCATTTTGTTCCCCTCCAATTCTGAAGCCTGCTTACTGAAATTACACCGAGAAATCTCTCTCTCTCCCTCTCCCTCCCTCTCTCTCTCAACGAGAGCATCCACAGAGGCACAGAGTATCAAAATACAGTTTATCTTTGTTCACAATTTTATCATACCATTTCCCCTCAGAGAAATAACCAAAAATAATTCCTGACATATGTATGGAAATATATACAAAGCACTTTTCCTTACATCACCCATTTTTATTCTGATTTATATCCCCAGTTTACAGATGAATAAACTGATAGCTAGATGAACAATTTCCCCAGTGTGGCACAACTCATCAATGGCAAATTCTGGTTCCACCTCTTAATTTTTAATCTTGGCCAGGAAAAAATTTCAGGAAAAATTGTAATGTGTTGTGCTAAAAAAAAAAAAAGATAATGAAAGGAGCAACTTCACTCTCTGGGAAGAAAGGCCTCTGAGTGGAAGAAGCAGGGGCAGCACACACAGAACTTCTCAAGTCATCTCCAAAATCAGGGCGCTCTCTCCCCCTCCTCTGTGTCACTGGGCCCATCTGCTACAACGGGAAGATTTTCTACTCTCTTTCCGTAACACTGAATTTCATGGTGATGACCATGGGCGGGATGAGGCCACCTTGAAGGACCGTCGTGGGAACTTGTCCTAGAGGCACTTTTGGGGGGACCTTGAGGGCTTCAGGAGGAAGCAGCAGGTGCCCAAGCCCAGGGAGCTTGGGTAAGCGTCGCAGCAGTGAGCTTTCCTGCACACTGAGGTGCTTGGGTCTTTCCAAGAGCAACGACTCACGCTGTGTGCTGGGGAAGGTGATGGTTGACAGGGGAAGCAAATGTTAATTTTAAAATCGCAGTGGTAGTTGCCATTTCTTGTATCTTTTTTTTTCCTCTAATTTTGGCTGCCCCTTGCGGCTTGCGGGATCTCAGTTCCCCAACCAGGGATGGAACCCAGGCCAAGGCAGTGCAAGCGCCGAGTCCTAACCACTAGACTGCCAGGGAGGTCCCTCTTGTATCCTTATTCTGTGTCAGGCATAATACTAAGTATTTTACAGGCTTTACCTCCATTTATCCCAACAGCCCTGTAAGCTGGGCACGATGATCACCATTAGGTCTGTTTTACAAGTGAAAAAGCTGAGGTTCACCGTGGTAAGTAGCCACTGTGAGGTCACATGGCAAAAATTAGTGGAGCCGGAATTTAAACTTGGGTGTCTCTGACCCCAGAGCTCCTGTGCTCTAAATGGCTCTGCACGTGGTCCACTTGGAAGCTTTGCTTTGTCTAAATCCCTTTGGTCCTACAAAGTAGTATTAGGTAAAACAGCGAAAGGAAGTATTGTATTTACAGCAGAGGTACCGAAACTAGAAGGCTTACACCTTCAGAGAGGTGTAAGTTTATCCCACAGGGACCTCGAAGAAAATATTAGGTTGTCGATCTATATTTTAATGTCATCCTTTGAAAACATACATACACATGAGTTTTATAATGTAAACCACTCATTAGTACAGTAATATATATACAATTTATAAATAAATATATATGGACAGAGTAGTTCTCAAATTTATTTTACAGGTAGAGATAAAAATATCCTTTGCCTTTGATATAGAATCGTAGGACCTTAGAATTGGGAAGGAAATTTAGTGACCATCGAATCCAACTTCCCGCCTCTGCCCACCCCGCTAGGATTTCTAGGATCAACCGCCAGCCTCCTGTGAAGCACTCTGAGTCTGCAGCTTTCCACGTGGTTTTCTTTGCCACTGTTTCATGGCAATGGAGACATTAATCACTTCTTTTCTATGACTCAGATCTAGGTACCCCAGCTCTAGGCCCAGCAAAGTGCTGTGCACCCAGCTGACTGAGCAAACACTTTATGGTGCCCAGGTGATGGGCACACGCTTCCTGTGAAAGGTGCCCCAGGACTGGTCAATGTAGTGACAGGTCTTACAGACCTGGGGAAACCCACAAAAAGTAATCAGGACACATCGGAGACTCGTGCGCACTTTGAACACAGAAATCCCCGCCAAAGCGACAGCTTGTCCATCCTCGTGAGTCAACTTGGAGCTCTGGTCTTCCAGCCTCAGCCCCTCCCCATGAGTTCTATTCCTTGTGCTTATGGATCTCAGAGTCTTCAATCAGCACAGCTGAGCTGACGCCTCTGGAAGAGAACAGTCGGGCTCTGACAGCTGGTGGAGATGCAGAAGGACGTAAGGGGGGGACTCTGGACTCGTGTGAAGGTGGGCAGCAGCCACTGGAACCCCACACAGGCTAGAGCTGTGACCGACAGAGAAATGACAGGTGTTCCTAGAGGCTTAGGTGGTTCCAGAGAAATCACTCAGTGCCCCCGGCTCCTGCAGGAATGGTTCTCCAGACGGGCTGACCTTTGCTACTTAGGAGGGTGTGTGCTGTCTCTAAAACTATTTCCAAATTACTACCACCCAGGGGATTTTTATTCACCATTGAGCTCTGGCCTGAAGAGAGCTGCCAGCCACCCTAGACCATCCATCCGTCAGTTCCACAGTAGTAATCGTCGTGAGCACCATCGACAAAGTTGCTACCGGCACCTGCGTTGCTATGTGTCAAGAAGCCATTTCAGTTAGAAGTAAGAGCACAGACTGTTGGGACAGGCATCAGAGCTCAGATTCTGCTTTGCCAAGTATGAAATAGGCAAGATCTGGAAGTCTCCCTTTCCTAGTCCACAAGAGAGGATATCATTGCCTCCCGTGAAGGGATACTGTGCAGGTAAAATGAGGTGGGCTGGGAGCTGCAGGTGTGCTCCTGGCCAGTGTCCTGTTGGTGCATCGCTTTGCCTCAGGGCCTTCGTTCGTGGCAGGACACGGCTCTGCCGCCACCAAGCGCTGGCAAGAAGGGCCAAGCATTCAGGTCTCCCAACCCCACAAGAGGAGTCCCCCAGCAATGATCGATGTGATTGGCAGGTAAGTATCTTAGCTCCCTAGGCTCTTGGGTGTGAAAACACTAAGGTGCACATTCCATGCTGGTAACTTGATGATGAACCCATAGTGGTAACTTGCCTTCCCTCCCCCGTCTCAGTCCCCACTTTCCTACTGGTGTGCCCTGGAATCACCTCCCAAATAAACTACTTGTCCTTGAATCCATGTCTTGGGATTTGTTTCTGAGGAGACCCCGCTGAGATAATATGTATTGTTCTGAATAGGGAGCATCATAGAGAGCAGGTGATGAGGAGCCGGCAGCCATAGATGGGATTCTTGTGCAAGTTGAAAACTGTATCTCTTATCCCTGTGCGAGTCAACTCCTTGCCGTGCCACTCACGCAATCCTGTCTCCTAAGGACACTTCTCTGATGGCTTGGGTAGAGGCTGTTACGAGTGCGGAGCTAGGGCAAGTCAAGTAGCCAGCAAGAAGTTACTGGTTGTGTATAATGTGCCCGACACCGTGCTAACTTCTGTAGAAGACATTCATGGCTGAAGACATGGTCTCTGTCCTCAGGCTGGGGAGACAGGACATAGAAAATAAGGAGCCATATATTTCGAACCCACGCCTCTTTGACGGTAGTGATGCTTCTCAACACTCAGGTCCTGCCCAGGTGCCCTTCACTGCCTGCTGCTCCTGTGTCCCCCACCCCATGTCTCCTACAGAGAAGTGCCCGGGGCAGATCTTCACCTGGGCACCTCCCTCCCACCACCAGCCCCGCTTCTGGACCAGACCTCAGCAGTGACCAAGTGGCTGGGGATACGAAAAGCCAGGCCCTTGCCCTAAAATGGGACTGAGCTGCAGGGTGACTTGTGCTCCAGAGCTTTCCCATGGGATCAACCTCATGTCAGTCTCCAGCTGAGGCCACGTCCTTCTTAGCTTTGACCATAGCTGTCTCGGCTTCCCTCACTCCCCTCCTCCTGAGAGCTGTTCCCAGGGAAGCACGTGGGCTCACACCAGCCTTCTAGGAAGCCCAACCTAAGACGCTGCACATCAGAATCAACTGTGGAATTTTATAAAAATACCTATCCCTGGACCTAAACACCCAGACCTACTGAATCAGAACCTATAGATCTTCAGGGGTAGGATCCAGAAAACTGTATGTCATAAAGCTTAATAGAGATTTCTGATGCATCTTTACCTTTCAACATTCCATACTAAAATTTTCAAACCTACAGGAATAATGAAAAAATAATACAATAATGAACAACTACAGACCCCTCATCTTGGTGCACCAATATTAACATTTTCCCCCATTCTCTCTCTCTTTATCCCCTCTTTTCCTCTCTCCCCTCAATCAAAAATAATTTGTAAGTAAATTGTAGACATCATGACCCCCCATTCTTAAATACTTCAAACAAGTATCTTCCAGAAATAAAGACATTCTATATAATCCCTAAGAAAATTAATATCAATTCAATAATGTCACCAGATTAAACAGTCCATGTTTAAGATGCACCCTCCACAGGGAACTATATTCATTATCTTGTAATAAACTATAATGGAAAAGAATCAAGAAAAAGAATGTAGGTATCTACATATATGTATGAATAACTGAATCAGTTTGCTGCACCCCGTGAAACTAACAGAATATTGTAAATCAACTATACTTCAATAAAACAAAAACAAATCCCAAAAAAGGTGCACCCTCTTTTTTAGGTCAAGGGTTGATATTTTCTCTACTGTAAATACAAGTTCAGAGAAGGAAAATATCTGTATGGGTTGAAGAGAAGGAGAAATCTTCAAGAAGGAACTAGGATTTGAATTGGGCTGTGAAGAACTGTAATAGAAAAGGGAAGAAGAGGAAATGTTCAAATAGGAGTAGGTGAATATTGTATGCAAAGACACAGAAATGGGAAGCAACGCGGCTCTTCGTGGGCAGGGGTGCCCAGCAGACCTGGCCGATGGGGTAGCGGCTGCTCAGGAGTGAGGCTGGACAGCCGCGTGGAAGCAGAGCACAGAGAGGTCTGCTGCTGAAGCCATCAGAGAAACAGTGACCACACAGTAGGAAAATGTAAATGAGACTGGTCCTACGGGAGTCACATCAGATGTTTGGAACATATTCAGGTGGAAACCAGGAAGAACGATGTTTAAAGATTTGGAGTCAAAATTAGGCTAGGGAATTGATCAGTGATTGAAATCATTTATTCACATGTTCATTCTACGAATATTTTCTGAGTACCTATTATGTTCCAGATACCAATCTAAGCCCAGGAAACAGAAACCTGGAAGGTCCCTACTTTCCTGGAGCTCAGATTCTTTTGTGGGTGTGTGTGTGAGTGTGTGTGTGTGTGTGTGTGTGTGTGTGTGTGTGTGTTGGGTGAGAGGAGGATCGGGAATCATTCAATAGTCAAATGAGTAAAGGAGGAAGAAAAGATTAGATCGATGGTGATACGGTTAAAGTGAAATATAAAAGAAAGCCCCTTCATAGTGGTTGGAGCCTACTCTAAATTTGGTGCTCAGGAAGAGAAATATTTAAAGCACTGTTGTGCTGGACCTGGCTACCACTTCAGAAGAACAGGTATTTCCACAGCTGTGTGAGTTGTTTGAAATTACGTTGGCAGCTTTAAGTAGGCCAAAGCAGAATATCTCTCACATGTTCTATGCTACAAATCTACAAATTCTGTGCTTCCAGTGCTACAAATCACAGCTTCTTTCTTTTCCAGAGAGCTGAATGTTGAAAACCAACCAGCATATCACAACCTAAGTGGCAGGGAGACAGCATTCTAGGCAATTCGATCGCAGTTCCTATGATGCAGAATAAACTTGGCATGTTTGAGGAACACTGAGAAGGCTGGAGTTTGGTGACCCAGGGGGAGGGGCGTGGGCACAGGATGAGGATGGAGATCAGCAGAAGCTGAATCCCTTGGGGCCATGTCGGCAGTCTTGACTTCGGGGTTTTTATTTTGAATGTGATGGGAAGTCACTGGAGGATCTTAAGCATAAGGATAGCATCATTTGAATTACATTTTAAAAAGATCACGTGGTGGTGCAGTGGTTAGGAATCCGCCTGCCAATGCAGGGGACACGGGTTCGAGCCCTGGTCTGGGAAGACCCCACATGCCGCGGAGCAACTGAGCCCGTGAGCCACAACTACTGAGCCTGCGTTCAGTAATTGGAGCCTGTGCTCCACAACAGGAGAGGCCGCGACAGTGAGAGGCCCGCGCACCGCAATGAAGAGTGGCCCCCCGCCCGCCGCAACTAGAGAAAGCCCTCGCACAGAAACGAAGACCCAACACAACCATAAATTAATTAATTAATTAATTAAAAAAAAAAAAAGATCACCTCGGTTGTTAGAGAACGAACTGGAGGAAGGGAAGAGTGACAGAAAAAACCTCAATAAGAATTTACTGTTTATGAAGCAGTGTACATACAAGGTTATTCACTGCAGCATTGTGAAATGGCAAAATATTGGGAAAAGCCTAAATGTCCATCAATAGCAGAGAAAGACAATTGATAAGGGTCTATCCATATAATGGAACTGCTCAGCGGTTGTTTAAAAAAAATAAAATCACTCCACTTACTGTTAACAAAATATCCCCAAGATAGATTTTTAAATGAAAAAAGAGTTGGTACAAACCAGCTGGTACAAACCAGTTGGTACCAGAGTTGGTACAAATCTATCTTGGTACAACCTAGATTTTTAAATGAAAAAAGAGTTGGTACAAACCAGATTGTAAAAGATACTATTTTTTTGTGTAAAATGGGGGAGTGGGTCACAAATTATACTTTGTTGTATTTATATGTCTATACGTTGCAAAATAGCTAAAAGAGATTTTGAGAAACTAATAGATGAAAGCATATTCAAGTGCCATTTTTGGAGATCAAAAATTATCAGACATTAGCAACTGCATATAGTTTGGCCTAAGTTGTTAATTATTTTTTGGTTTTTATTTAGTATTTGTTAGAGGAGAGAGAATAGATGTCGTACAGTATTGTGGGGTGGTTTTTACTGTATGCCCTTTTATGCTTTATTAAACCATGAGAAAGTGTTCTTTTATTCCCTATTTTAAAATTAGGTAGATAAATGATTCAGAGGTAGATGAGAGAGCAGGAGAAGGATGAGGGGCTCTCACAGAAGGCCCAATAAAATTTACGGTAGCCGGGACTAGAGTGGTGGCAGGAGGGATGAAGAGGAGATGGATTAGGGACATATTTCTGAGACAAAGTTGACAGGACTTGCTGTTAGATTTTATGTTTGGGGAGATGCAATGAAGGACGAGGAAGCAAGAAGACATCCTCACTTAAGTAATTAGATGTAGTTGCCTGGGCAACTACAGCAATGGTGGTACCATCTACTAGGATGACGACCGGGGAAGAAGCAGATTTGGTGGGGAGAATGAACATGCTGGGAACCATCCAGTTTGAGGGGCCTGAAGACCCTTCCATGGATCCGTCAATTAGGAACTGAGACAGACAAACCTGGGGTTCAGGGGAGCGTTCAGGGCTTTGAGATCTGAAGTCAAGAGTTATCCCAATTGTCAGAGGGAAAGAAAGATATTTTTAAAAGGGATTCTGGCAAACTTCAAGGCCCTTTCTTTTCCCTTTGTCCTGGAACATCACAGAGGTTGCACAAAGGACACTCAAACAGACTGTCAGGGAGAAACGCATAAACCAAGAACATCGAACAAGTGTCCTCACATTTAAACGCCCTTGTGCCTGCAAGTTATGTGCTATGCAGTCCCTGTGAGCCCACAGACATCATCCAGGAAGCTGGGAGGAAAGGCCTTTCTGGGGCAGCCCCATCCGACGGGGCCAATAGCAGCTCTCCATTGACGGCAGGTAGCTTTTCCTGAGTGTCAAACGCAGCACATCAGCCCACTACTTCAGTGGGAGCTGCGGAGGCACAAAGCAAGTTCAAACGGGGGCAAAGCTGAAATGATTCTCTTTCCTCCCTCAAACTAGCTAATCCAACTGTAAAAAAAAAATAATAATAATAATAACTCAAAGAGAAACAGAGCTTCGTGATTGAAGAAGGCATAAACTGACCCGGTCGTATACAGGACTGTGGATAAAAGAGTCCGTGACAAAAAAAACAAAAACAAAACAAGATAAATGGAAACATGATCAAAATAAAAACTCTGGTGAGATCTAAGGACTGGGATTCTCTGCCTAGGATTCAGGCTCAGTACTCAGCAGGGTTTGAAGTGAGCTTGGCGGTGGGGATGGAACAGCCTCTGTAGGTTTGCAGAAGGAGCAGGAAAACCCAGCCTCTGAACACGCCACACGCGCTCATCTTCAGAGAAGATGGTCCCCGGGCACTTCTGGCAAATGCTGAGCTGTAAGTCCCACATCCTCGCTTGATTCTAAAAATGGATAATTAAATTCTGTTGCGCTAATGAAATTCCCCTTGTCGTTTACACTGCAGAGGGTGTCCGTGGAGCATTCGGGGGAGTGGGGGATGTACAGCCCAAGGAGGGGAGCATCTACTCGGCACAGAACCCAGGAGACGTGAGTCACTAACTGATGAGGGTGAGCCCTGGGGGTGACTCGACGAGAAATTCAGGAGTGAAACTGGACAAGACTAGGCCAAAATGTCCAGAGCTTTCCCCACCAAACAAAATCCAATTTTTTTGCTGAATTGCCAAATGTATGCTTAGTTTAAGGTTATGAACATCTGGTCTTAGTTCACCCTGGAGAGAAATACACATAAATTGGTAGGCTAATAGCTCTCTTGTCGACTCAGAAATCTTCCAGAAAAAGAGGATGTGACTCTTTACCTATATAAATGCATACGCTGTTCTTATGCTCACTGCTGCTATTATTGGATCCGTGACTGACAAGGAAGGAAGATGGCATTAAACTTATGCAAAATTTTAAGCATACATAGATTTATTAATATACATTTGTGGGTTCTCATCGAAAACCAAAAGCCTGGTGCGCTGAAGATTCTTACAGTAAAAGGAAGAAAATATTAACTCGTATTTCCTCTTTGGGTGTGAAGAGATCATCAAGGCCCTCAAGATTACCTGGGGCCCTTCAATGATTCTGCATGGTCAGAGGGACAGCACAGGCCCAGGCAAGACTGGTTTTATTTTTTTATTTATTTATAAAAAATTTTATTTTATATTGGAGTATAGTTGATTTACAATGCTGTGCTAGTTTCAGGTGTATAGCACAGTGATCCAGTTATACATACACATGTATCTATACTTTTTCAAATTCTTTTCCCATTTAGGTTATTACAGAAAATTGGGTAGATCTGGCTTTATTAATGTGTGTTAAAAATGGATAACCAGGGCTTCCCTGATGGCGCAGTGGTTAAGAATCCGCCTGCCAACTCAGGGGACATGGGCTCAAGCCCTGGTCCGGGAAGATCCCACATGCTGTGGAGCAACAAAGCTCGTGTGCCACAACTACTGAGCCTGCACTCTAGAGCCCGCGAGCCACAACTACTGAGCCCACGTGCCACAACTACTGAAGCCCGTGCACCACAACTACTGAAGCCCGCATGCCTAGAGCCCATGCTCCGCAACAAGAGAAGCCACCGCAATGAGAAGCCCGCACACCACAGCTAGAGAAAGCCTGTGCACAGCAACAAAGACACAATGCAGCCAAAGATAAATAAATAAAATAAATAAATTAAAAAAAATTTTTTAAAGAGTGGATAACCAACAAGGACCTACTGTATAGCATAGGGAACTCTGCTCAATATTATGTAACAACATAAATGGGAAAATAATTTGAAGAAGAATAGATACATGTATACGTATAACTGAATCACTTTGCTGTACACCTGAAACTATCACAACATTGATAATCAACTCTACTCTGACTTAAAATAAAAAGTTAAAAAAATAATATTAATAAAAAAATTAAAAATGAAAAAAAAATCTGTGTTATGTTTTTATTCTCTTTCTAACAGTGGGAACTTGTCACTGACCCTTGCTGGGAGGTTGTAAAAAAAAATTAGGGATGCAAAGAGATACCAAAAACTGTATGTTAATATGATAAACCTAAGACAGGCGCGAGGGGTAGGTGGGGGAGGAATGAATTACGCGAGGCATCGTGACAGTGAAATGCATTATTACCTAGTTATTCATGCACTCTTGGCTTTTCAGCTGATGAACTTTTCACACCAGAAGTGGGGAAATTAATCAACTTTTCCTCTCTCGGTACGTCTTCTCCTATCTCCTCTGCTGTCTCACCTAATTGCTCTGCACTCAATATGGACAAAGATATTGTTCTCATTTCAACTTTCCCTACAAAGCTCAGGTGTCCTTATCTGACTCTGAAACTCATTCTCACCTCATCCAGCATAACCTGCCTTTAGCTTCTGCAGCAATGAATCGGGAAGCTCCTCGGCTTCTTTTGGGATGTTAGTGCAATATTGGAGCCTCGCCTCCCGCTGGGTCACACCAGGAAAAACTTCTCCGTTTCCCTTTCTGCACTCAACAGCCTCTCCCCTCCTCTCCCAGACACCTGGAAGAAAATCCAAGTGTCCAAATTTGTTGGTGACGGCGATGACCAGACCTGGTGAAGGTCCTGAAAATTTTCTAACTTCACCTCTGAAGCAATAACCTCCCTGAAAAAACCATCACAAAGGTTTGCAACTCTGCCTACGTTGTTAACAAAAAACACAGAAGGGGGAGACTTTTGGGATGTATCTGATTTATGAGTATTTCATGACAGAAAGACTAAACTTCTGGAAGACTAAGTAAACTTTGTAATTATTACCCAGGTTTTTCCCACGTTGTAGATCAGCCCCTCTATCCCGTGAAACAATCCAATTCCATACCCTCTGAATCCTCCTGGGAATTTAAGACCTTTTGAATACTAAGCTAATGAAGGCCCCGGATATCAGCTCTCAGGGTTAACAACCATTTACTTGCAGGCTGTGTTGACATCAACGCCTATGTGACGAACTGACAAAGGAAGAGACACGGCCTAGCACATGAAATATAAGATGATTCTGTGCCTTAAGTACTTAAAGCCTATTACCAAAATAGGTGTGCAATGTTGCCATTATAAATATCATGCTTAACACCTTTCGATTCTTTTCACTCTGAAGAGTCCAACCTATTATGCAAGAAAGAAAGGCCACCTTTTTTTTTTTTTTTTTTTTTTTTTTTTTTATTTATTTATTTTTGGCTGTGTTGGGTCTTCGTTTCTGTGCGAGGGCTTTCTCCAGTTGCGGCGAGCGGGGGCCACTCTTCATCGCGGTGCGCGGGCCTCTTACTGTCGCGGCCTCTCCTGTTGCGGAGCACAGGCTCCAGACGCGCAGGCTCAGTAGCTGTGGCTCACGGGCTTAGTTGCTCCGCGGCATGTGGGATCTTCCCAGACCAGGGCTCGAACCCGTGTGCCCTGCATTGGCAGGCAGACTCTCAACCACTGCGCCACCAGGGAAGCCCTAAAGGCCACCTTTTAAATCTCACTCACTTCAGTTCCATCAGAGATGGATGGGCCCGCCTTAGCTCAGCCTCACATAAAAGCACAGCAGTATGCTGCTGTAAATCTGTTTTACATCTGCTTTAATGTGAGCCTGTGAGCCAGGCCTGGGCTGGGCTTCATTATCCTCTTTTTTCTTTCTTTCTTTTTTTTTGGATTTAAAAAAAAAATGTAGTCTCCAGCAGACTCAGATGATTTGCTTTGTAAATAACACGAATTCACTTTCCCTTAGAGAAAACCACTTGGGACTCCTGGGACCCATGGTCTCTGCTGTGGTTGATGGTACGAGCCACCTGCTTATGGAGGTGCCTCCTTGGACCGTCTTCCAGGTGCAGTGCCCACCTGACCACAGCCAGGATCTCTGGACCACAGGGCTTTGCTCTGCTGCAGCCACCGCTGGCCCTGACTCTGCAGGAGTAGGTCCCCAAAATACCATGTTGCCACCAGGGAAAATAGTTGTGTCTACATTTTCAGTCCACCATGTGGTCCCTAGAAAAACATACTAAAAAAGTTTGAGTTTTATTTTAAAGTTGCTGTTAGCATTTGTGGTTCTCTGATATGATCTCATTTGTGCTTCATGAGCTGGGCCTATTCAAAGACAGCCTTTTAACCACCAGGTAAAGGATCTGAATTTTATTTTAATCAACACCAATTTAATTAAAATTAAGGGTAGTGCAGTGGAAAGAACAGTGGAAGGAGAGCTAGAAGACTGAGGGTCATTGGCTGTGTGATTTGGGCAGGTCAGTTAAGTTTCTCTGATTCCTAAAATGAGAAGCTATTACCAGAAAATCTGAGCAGTTCTGTCTGATTCTGTCTGGTTCTGGGGCTGTGGTCCTATGATTGGCAGGTGCTAGTCCTTGACTGGGTTTTATCTAGCTTAGGGTCGTATTGCTAGGATCCCTGACAATTGAGTCCAGAAAATGTTTCTTTCTCAGAAAGCTGCCTGATCCAGAACAGAAATTCAGAAGACTTAACTATAAGTTGGAATTGAAGACCTTTTATCCAGCAATAATTTAACATCTTCAAGAATTCTGCTAGGGTTAAAATAGTGGACTAGGTCTCCAGTTCCTTCTAAGAAACAATTGAAATGCGAGTACAGACACGTAAAAAGGAATAACATCACATGTATGAGCCATGAGAAGAGGAGCTTGGATATGGGCGTGTGGCTAACAAAGAGACATTCTAATGCACTTCTTGGAGATGGAAAGCAGGGATGAGTAATGAAGCAAGTACCAAAGGCCACTGCCTATAAGGGGCTTCACGTGAGGTGGCGTCCAGCCACCCCAGGGAGGCCAATATGGTTCTGGGCGGGCAGCGAGCAGGCAAAGCAGAGGGAGGGAGTGAAAAGTCAAACTGAAAACAAAGGAGAAAAGTGTTTACTCAAGAAGTTGAACAGACTGTACGAAGTTCAGGCTTTTAGTTAAGCAGGTTGGCGCTCTGTGGTTCCACCCCACCATGCCCAGAGCCCACAGTCAGAATCCCCAGTAATTCTTTCCTACGTATTAAGAGGCAAACAAAGATCTCTTGTAATATGTGAACCAGAGCAGAAAAGAGAAAGGCTTAGATAAACAAACAGAAAAATAAAAAAGAACCCTGGAAGAACAAGATGTGATTTTGAAAACAGAAGACAACTTTCAGCACCATCACCACCACCACCATCATCATCATCATCACCATCTCAGAGAGATGCAAGAAGATATTTTCTTCCTTATGAAAAAGAGTAATTGGAGCATAAGAATGAACTCATAAATATTAAACATATAACTGATACATTTTAAGTGCTATAAATGGAAAACAAACTTAAGAAAATCTCCCAGATATAAAGCAAGAAGTTAAAGAAAAGAAATGAGGGAAACTAATAGCTGAAGAGAAACAATTCAAAAGATCTAACGTCCAACTAATGTGAGGCCTAGACAGAAAAAAAACAGAATAAATAGAAGGAAAGAATTATTGATGAAATAACAGATGAGAATTTCCAGAGCTGAAGGACATGAGATTTTTAGATTAAAACAAAAAGACCTACATCTAGACATATTATCAGTGATAAAGAGAAGATTCTAAAAGCTTCGAAGTAACAAAAAATTAGCCAAAAAACTACTCCAACCAGATTCTAGATAGAAGATTCTAAAAGCTTCCAGAGTATCAATAAAAGAGTTACCTATCAAGTTATGAGAATCAGGCGTGCATTTCATCTGATTCCCAATTAGCCACCTGGATGGAGGAAACTAGTATAGTGATGCTTTCAACATTCAGAGGAAATATAATTTTAATCCAGAACTTAATGCTCACCTAGACAATCAATCAACTGTAAGAATAATGTCACTTTTAAAAATGTAAGGACTAAAAAAATTTACTTCTAAACCACCCTTTTTGGGGAAATTATTTGGGAATGTACTCCATAACCCCAGAAGAGAAAAAATGTGTGATCCGAGAAACAGAGGACTTCATTTAAGAGAGCAGCAAAGGACGTTTCACGACAGCTGCTGTGTGTGAAGCCAAAGAATCGCCCATAGAGACTGAGTGGGGAGGATGGAGGGATGGATGGAGGCGAGCAGGGAACACGGGGACTCAGGGGGCAGGTGTCACTGAGAGTTTGAAAAATAATTGAGGGTGTGACAAAGGCAATGGTACTAGACAAGGTCATTAATTCCTCATGAGAAAATACTGCATAAGAAATTCATGTCCTAAATAAGAAGCAGTGTAAAATGAGGCACAATTTTAAGCAAATGATAGGGTCTGAGCAAAGACTCTATTTGACTCCAAATCTAGGAACAATCTCCTAGAGGGGACCCCCAGAGAGGAGGAAATGCAATCCCAGCCCTTCCCTTGGCCAGAGATTGAATAATATTCTTCATGGTCACAATAATGTAAATGCTCTTGATTAGTTTTCAACTCTTAAAGAAAACCTGTGGACAAAAACCAGAAGCTTTGCTTGTGCCACAGACCCGAACGAAAATGATGTATCAGGCTTGTCAAGGGTAATTTTTAAAACAACAAGAAAAGTTTCAAATACTGAGAGATGTGTGTGTGTATGAGGAGAGCATTCATAATCTAAATTCTTGCCATTCGTATAAGAAGTAAATGAATATCGACTAAAATTGATAAATCAAGACATCGAGTTTTAGACGTACTTCCTAGTCATCGTTAGGCCCTAGATTAGAACCTGGTCTCAGCCTCGGAGCCGGGGGGCTGAGACCATCATGGGGGGAAGCTGTGAAGAACATTGATGTCGGGTCCCACCCCAGGCTCTGCTGTCATTCCTGTAGGGTGAGGCTGGAGCGCTGAGATGCTTTCAGTCCCCAGATGATTGGAGTATGTAGTCAAGGCTGACAGTCGCTGCCCTGAAAGGACCTCAGTGGGATTGGGAGTGGGGGGAGGGGGCAGGGAGGACTTATTTGCACCATCAGCCTTCTATTCTGTTTGATTTATTGCCATATGCATGTATCATCTCGATAGAAACTGAGTTGACAGGGAGCATCTCGGAGGCACAGAGCCCAGGTGACGGGCAGGTCGTGGTCCAGGGCATTACAGCCTCCAGGGCCATGGGGTTGAGGAGGCCTCAGCCATCCCCTTGCCCTTCCTTCGCTGCTTGAGAGAAGAGGACACTGGTGTCCCGGAAGACTGAGTGACAGGTTACGAGACCAGCTGAAAGCAGGGGTAGGGCTGGTGGGTGCCAGTATGCTTCTCTCTGCTGCGTCTCTCCCACTACTGGACCGCCTCCCTCTCCCCCTTTCATCCTTGCCCGGCCAGTCCGCTCTGTGCGCCTCTCTTTCTTCTTCCCGTTTTGTTGTGCTGGAAGGGAAACACGGATAGCACATCCTGGGAAACACGGCTCAGTGTCACTGAATTGGGGGTGTTTTCTCGTGTTGAGCTGGATATGCTTGGTCTGCTTCAGGCCACTTTCTCTTTCAAAATAAACTAAATCATCCGGCATTTTCCTTCCACTTGGTCTTCCATTTCCTCTCTCTGTGCATCCGTGAGCCTCCATGGAGAACCGGTTCTTCATCCTGATGCAGAGAGACCTCCACTTCCCAGAAGAGGAGAGCCGAGCGGGTGATCCGCCTGATGTCACACAAAGAGCAGCTGAGTTTACTTTTTTCCTGGCTGTTTCTGCTCTTCGTTTTTTCTTTGCACTTATATCAACGTGAAGGTTACATATTTCTCCATCGTTCCCCCATAGCCCTGGAGAAATACGACGGGGCCAAAAACAAAGGTAAGAGATTTATAGAACCCTCGAGATCGCAATTAATAGAAGCCGCCGGGATGACGCCCCGCGTTCTGCTTCTGAGGGCCTCAGACACGCAGCGGCTTCCTCCCATAAAGCAGAGCGTGTTGACACCAGAAATAAAACATTTGTACTGCTGCTCAGAAAATGCTTTATATGCATTCCTGAGCCTTACTCTGTGTTTAAACTCCAGCTTTTTAAAGTATAATTTTAGCCTTAGAACTTAACGTTTTTACTGCCTTTTCCTCCAAATAATCAATATTGATTTTACTGTATCTGTTATTATCCTGACATTAAGATTTATTTTCCTCCTTTGCTTTGCATGAGGTTGTAGTTTACAGAATGAGCATTTATTCTGTTCTTTCAGGAAAGCTCATGGGATAATTATCTTGCCCCATTGGCAAATCATTCAGCTTATACTGTATTGAAAAATAATAATTGGCTTTGCCCCCTCATCAGGTCTGAACAGCTTTATTATTATTATATTTGCTGGTACTTTGTGATAGCATCTTTGCAGGCTTTGAAACTGTCAGGGACAGGATTCAAGGAACATACCTTAAGCCAGATGCAAGATGTCTTGGGGGGGGTGGTTATAAGAAGTGAGCAAGGGAGCTGACTGGAGGAAATGATAGGGTCAAGAAAACGAATCTTTACGTGCATATATTCACTATGGCTTTTGCGCTATATGCGTATATTCACTGTGGCTTTTGCACTACACGCATATATTCACTATAGCTTTTGCACTGGAATACTTCACAGGTAGGCTAAACTTTAGAGGAAGCTGCAAGGCATAAAGGAAAGAATCTGAAATTAGAAGTCAACGAGCCTGGGACCTATCCTTCACTAGCTGTGTGACCCTAAACAAATTATCTAACCTCTCTGAGCCTCTGAGTCCTCTCTTAATGGGAACAATAACACAAGAATATGCCTATTGTTTGGTTTTGTGTGTTAAATAAATAACACACAAATAAATAAATAAATAATAAAACAAAATAAATAAATAATAATCATGTATAGTGGTTCATACCATGTCAAAATGTAGGAGTTTATGCCAAGTGTCTGGAGAGAAGATAGCTGTGGGCCATCCACTAGTCACCCCCTCTTAACTGATGCCCTCCACAAATGTTTATTTTGCACCTGCCACGTGTCAGCTTCCGCGCAAGGTGCTAGAGTTCCAAGGGGGGTGAAACAAGGTCTTTCTGCTCATGGATCTTACAGTTATTGGAAATACAGACGTTGGTGGAACAGTCCCATAAACAAACATAAAACGACAGCTGTGATGAGGTCTACGAGAGCAGGTATGGGGAGCTCTGAAAGCCCATCACAGGGCTGTAACCCTAGGAGGTGGCGCTTGAGCAGAGGACTGAGAAACAAGGAGAGGAAGCTGATTGCTAAGACGCAGGGAAAAGCATTCCAGGCAAGGGAACGGTCCCACTGCCGGAAGGCGCTCAAAGAGCACGAGGAACCCAAGGAGGGTCAATGTCCCTGCAGCGGGGAGAGCCCGTGGGACGGAGGTCAGAATGGAGGGAGCCGACAGCAGCACCGGTAACGCCCACAGAGCGGGGTCACGTGGCAAAAGGTTCGCTCCTGGTGAGGGGCTCGTGGATTGTCTGTGTCTTCCTCTTCACAATTTCTTTGCATTAACGAAAAAGACAAATAAAGAGCCAAGCAGGAGGTGAAGATGGAGACAGGAGAACACGGCAGGGATAGCGGCTGGGGAGGCTGAGCGCAGACGCAGAGGGGCGTGCAGGCAGGGCTCGTGCCCTGGTCTTCACGAGGGTCCCGGGTACCATGCGGGTAGAGGCGGGATTCACAGGTGCTGAGACGGGCTGGGATCACAAGTGGACGCATCACGTGTACAAGAAAAGAAAGCAAACCAAATGGAAACACAAACAGGTGTGGTTGGTGCAGCGAAGACCACACCTGGCTGGACTCAGGGCTGTCTCCACGCGATCTCTAGTATTTCCTAGAATTAAATATTCCTGTGAGGCTACTGATCCCATCTCCAAACAAATCGTAAATGCTGGCAGACACAGTCCTCTGCCTCGGGCGATCCCGTAATTCCCCTCCTGCCCATGCTGACGTCGCCACATCGCTGCCGCTCCAAGCGCCTGTCTACGGCTGGACGCGGAGCCATTAGAGGCCCATGCGTCCCGGGAGCTGCTCCGTTTCCAGACGATCTCGGTTCTGGAGGCTTCTTTGGCAGAGACTTTGGGGAAGCCACCAGAGCGCGTGGACGCATGGCTCCAGCTGACCTGCCGGGAGACGGAGCGTCTGACCCTGACACTCAATTAGCGGAACAGACGGCATATAACGTATGCTTGACACTGATATGACTTAAAGTTAATAACTGGTTTTCAAGTATTTATTACAATGGCTGTTTTAATAAATATTTCATGAACACTATTTTTTTTTCAAAAAAACCCTCTGTTGCCAGCTTTGCTGCCTTAATTTGCCTTAATGAGGATTTTTTTTTAAATGCAGTGATAAATTGCTTCCCTGACAGTGTACAGGAGGTGAAGAGGGCTCTTATGGAATATCCATCATCTGGGACAGCAAACCCAGGAAGAGATGAAGAACCAGCATAAAAACACCCCAAAAGAGGGACGGACAGCTGCTCTGGGGCTCCTCACGGAAGACAACCAATCTTATACAGCCGCCCGCGGTGATGGGGATGCCGGGCCCTGGCAGGGAAGGACGCACCGCCCTTGGGCAGGCGATGAGGACGACGGCGTCTCCCAGGGGGTCCTGGAAGCGTCACAGCAGAAGGCGGATCCCAACCCAGCCCTGCTTGGAGGGAAGAGAGCGAGCAGGACCGTTCTGGGGCCTGGCAGCCGGACCAAGCCAGCCTGCAGAAGTGAGCAAAGCAGGATGGAGGCGGTCCCGAAGGCAGGGGGGCTCCTTGCCTTCCTCGCCGTCCCCCACGGGAACCAGAGGACCCCTGAGCCCGCACGCGCGGAACGTCCCGGGGCTGCCTGCCTTTGCCTCCCGTGGGGATGCCCACCGTGGGACCCGTCTTGCCCCACTTCCTGAGGCGCCAATCACAGAGCTAATGAAAGCCGCATTCCTCTCGGTGGAAGACTTTTGAGTATTTCTGAAATCAGGGCGCCTCCCACAATCCACGGGCTCGTTCCATGTGGAAGTGTGTCTTGTTTTCCCTGAAAGCTACTTTCAAAATGATGCTGCGCCCTGTCACTGAGAGGACGGACACTGCATCGAAGAACCAGAAACGGCGGCCGGTCAGCAGTGCCCCAACACCTGGTGAAGCTCGGAATTAGCCGCCTTCTTCAACCGAGGACCCCGCACCCGGGCCCAGCTGCCTGATGACCTTGTCGCTCCAGACGGCTTCCAGCTGCCACTCCCTCGGGGAGACAGCGCCCAAGGATGGCCCTGGCATCCTCACCACCACTACCCCAGTCGATCCTGACCCCTCTCCCTGCCACGCTGTGCTCAGATGCCTGAGAGCCTGCCTGGGTCACCTCTCTCCGGTTCTGGCTGATTATCCCTCCTGGCATGACTGAGCCCAGCCCTCCACACCTCACCTAGCAACTGAGCAGCATCGCCACCCTGCTCTGCTCAAGTTCATGTGCCTTCCTGGGCTGGGAGACTGCTATCATATGCCTTCCCGGGACAGGAAGAGGGGCAATGCGATGAAAACCCCTCCAAACCCCACCATCTACCTGCAGTCGGGGTCACTCAGGAACCGTGCTTGTCCCTTCCAGCTGTGCCCCGTGGCCAGCCCTACAGCTGTCTCACCCTCTAGACCTGTGTCGGCCAGGGGTACCAGCCTTCTGCATTTCAGAACCTGGCCCCTGTGGCCTTAACTGGCCTCAGTGTTATGTGTTAATCGTGTCAGAGCAGCTGCTTCCTAACGATTAGTTCATTCCACTGCGGCGCCCCCCTGCCCAGCTCCAGGAGCCGCCTCCACGCTGCATCCTGCCCGAACAGACAGCCTTGGAATCGTGCAGTCCCCTCCTCTCGCTTCCCCAGCTCAAAGTGCAAAGCAGTGGCTTCCGCGGACCCATCTGGAGAGCACCTCAACCTAGGAGATAGTCAGGCACAGCAAGTATCTTTGGACGCTCACTGTGTGCTGTGGAGGTTCGTGCCGTGAATACAAAGAGGGAAAGGCTGCAGGGAGGCACACGCAGAACCGCATGAACAGTCTGTGGGGTTTTATCATCTAGGTGTGTACGGAGGCACCTGGCGTCAGGGGCACCCAGCCAAGCCTGTAAAGGTACAGGGGTACACGTGAACGAAGTCTTAAATTGACCAGGGGAAGCCACGTGGCCAAAGGTGTGGGTTTAAGTGGCGGTGGGACACCTCCGAGAAAAGGAAGTTCAGAAGCACCTGCTCTCCCACCTTCAGTGACTCGGTGACATGCACACAGATTAATACAGACAGAAAGTAAAATGTGAGTCAGAAGATGCCGAGGGCTGAAAGCTAGACTGTACCTGGCGGCGCTCATTTACCTTCTTAAGAAATTCTTGTCTTCTCCTGTAGGTGATGGGGAACCACGGAAGAGTTTTGAAAGAGGAGTAATGTGCTTAGGTCTGTGGGTTAGATCCCCAAACACGCTGGTAGTTCTGGAAAGAATAGCTTTGAGCAAGACAAAATAAGGAAGAAAGCCCCGTAGTCAATATCACAGTTTTACAGAGAGAAGATGATGAAGATCTGAACCAAGTGCCTGTTATGTGCCAGACATCATTCAAATTCAAAGTATTACATAGTTAATTCTTGCAACAACTCTATTAGGAAAGCACTATTGATGCTTCTGTTTTACAGAAGAGAAAACAGAGTACAGGGAGGCCAAGAGCTTGCCCAAGGCCATATAATCAAGAAAGGTGTAGGATAAAGGAGAGGGGGAAGAGTCAAGGAAGATTTAGAAGGCCAGCTGAGACAAAATACCGAAAGGCAGGCGAAGGGGTGGGGAGGCAGGGAGGATTCAAGAGTGATTCCCCGGCGTCCTGCGCAGTCACGAGGGGATAGGGATACTAACAAATGTAAGTAATTTAGGGGCGAAATTTAAAATACAGGAGGAGAAAGGCAATGAATTCAGTTTGGAACCTGGAGCAGGAGGTGTATGTGGGGCAACGGGTCAGTAACAACATCCAGGCAGATGAGGGCAAGACAAGCTTAGGGGAGTGGCCCCGGGTAGAGGAAAGGACTTGGGAGTCACCCACGCAGAGCTGGTAGCTCCTTGTGGTCAGAGAAGCCTGTTTAACTGCAGAAAATACCTCCACCTAAGTAACTATACTCAGGGAAGTGATTCTGACTCCCACCTTTAAGAGTCACCAGCCTAGCCTGTTACGCACCACTGCTCTCCCCAGGGTCGGGGGCCACCTCTCCAGCTGAGCGGGACAGCGGCTGACGACCCCCTTACTCATTGCTCTCAAAGTCCTCTTGCTGAGCCTTTCTTGTTTGACAGCAACTGGAGGACTGAATGGGTCACACGGTCCGATGAGCCAGTGGCCAGCGAGCTGGGCTCATGCCCAATGACATCTTCCTGTTTTTCGGGAACAAGTGAATGAGCTTGAAACACTGAGGGAATTACCTAGTGAAAGGGTGGAGGCCTGCATGACCCCCGGCTACAGGGAAGCTATTTCTGGTCCCCCCTCTGGCTGCACCATCACAACACAGGACAAAGAATGTTTGGAAAGCACAGACAGCGGACCACAGGACTCCGATTAAAGCCTGTGTATACAGATCCTGCTGTGTCAATGGCCTCTTCTGATCAACTGAATACACTTTGGTTTAGTGGCCATGGGTGATTGCTCCTTTTTAACAAACCCAGAAGAGGTGAAGTCTGCTTGGTTTGTGGGAGTCGGGGAGAAGTGATTGAGGTTTGGAATGGGACGTGGTTAGAGCCCTCCCAAACGACCACGGGCCTTGTAGCTCAACCCTTGGGAGTGGGGCGTCGGATTGAGAGGAGAGGTGGGCTAAGGAGGGAACCCAGAGGGGAACCCATGTCTCAAAGGCAGGCAGAAGAAGGGAGGCCCGAAGGAAGGAGCAGCCTCACAGAAAGGACGGACAGAAGCGGAGGTGACCGGAGAAGAAGGAGGAAGGAATGCGGGCTGGCGCCCGAGAGGATGCTGCCGTCCTTATCTGCAGGCAGGGAAGCCCGTGCAGGGCAGTGAGGAGAAGCACGGCAGGTGCAGAGATGGAGGGCTGCGGAGCATTAAACAGCAGTGAGAGTGGGAGAGAGGCAGCAGCTTCTGGGGAGAGGCAGCGTGTGGGAAAAATGATTTTATACAATGAGGGTGGCTTAAAACAATACAAATGTATTCTCCCACGAATCTGGGGAACTCCAAAATCAAGGTGTCAGCAGGGCTGCCCTCCCTCTGACAAGGCGCTGAGGGAAAACCTGACCCTTGCCTCTTCCAGCCTCTGGGGGCAGCTGGCTTTCCTTACCTTGTGGCTGCACTGCTCCTATGTTGTGATGGCTAATTTTATGTGTCACCTTGACTGGGTCACAGAGTGCCCAGGTATTTGCCTAAACATTATTACCGGCTGTGTCTGCGTTGAATCGATTGTCTGAGTAAAGCAGATCACCCCTCCCCCCAATGTGGGAGGGCATCATCCAATTCCTTGAGGGCTTAAATAGGCCAAAAAGGCAGAGGAAGGGGAGACTGGCTCTCTCTGCCTGACAACCTGAGCTGGACATCAACCTTCTCCTGCCCTGAGACTCTCCTGGTTTTCAGGTCTTCAGATTTGGATGGGAACTACATCACCAGCTCTTCTGGGTCTCCAGCTTGTGGACAGCAGATTGTATGGGACTTCTAAGCCTCCATAATCATAATAAATCTATCATCTATCTGTCTATCATCTATCTATCTATCTATCTATCTATCTATCTATCTATCTATCTATCTATCTATCATCTTCTATCAGTTATGTTTCTCAGGAGAATCCTGACTGATGCAAATGTCTATTTTTGCCTTCTCTGTGTATCTGTCTCAAAACTTTCCCTGTCACATTCTTATAAGGTCATTTATGATTGGATTTAGGGCCTAACTTGATAATCCAGAGTAATCCTCCTTTCAAAATATTTAACTTAATTCCATTTTTTGCCCTGTAAGGTGAGATTCACTCTTTACCATATAAGGTGATATTCACAGGTTCCAGGGATTAGGAGGCAAATATATCTTTGCGATGCCATTTTTTTAGCCTACCACATGGGGAGCAGTTCCCCTCCAGGCAGAGGAGAAGAAATCAAAGGAAATAGTTAGAAATGGGAAGGGCTAAAATAGTGCAGAGAAATTCTAAGAGGTGGGGAGCACCAGGAGAGGGTGGGATAGGGAGGAGGGGAGGGAGGCTCAAGAGGGAGGGCATATGGGGACATGTGTATGCATATGGCTGATTCACTTTGTTGTGCAACAGAAACTAACACGGTATTGTGAAGCAATTATACTCCAATAAAGATCTATTAAAAAAAAAAAAAGGCAAGTAAAAGGCTAGGTTAGTAGTGTTAAGTTCTGAGAGAAGGAATCTTTGCTGTTGCTGGGTTACATGCGTCATCT
Source organism: Balaenoptera acutorostrata (assembly GCF_949987535.1). NCBI lineage: Eukaryota > Metazoa > Chordata > Mammalia > Artiodactyla > Balaenopteridae > Balaenoptera > Balaenoptera acutorostrata. The sequence goes on along the minus strand of NC_080072.1, from coordinate 109,576,819 downwards.
CTACCCACTGACCCAGGGTGGGAGTAGCCATGTGTATCCTTAACTCAGGACTAGGGTTCTACTAGCATCATATTCTGCGAGTGCCCCCTTGCAGGGGACGAGGGCACACAGTCAGGGTGACCTGAGCCAGCCCGCTCCCAGCAGGGGACCAGCACGGACCAGCACCATGAGCCGTGCTGGTTGTTATCGTGGTCATTTCAGAGGACGCAGCTAAGAGGCGAGGACAGTAGGATGTGCAGGTTCCCAGTAGCGATCAGGGGACGGCGGGCATCGCCAAGGAAGAAGAACTGAGGGCAGGATGCGTCCTGTGTGGACCTAGGATGGCAGGGGTGGGCGAGGGTCGGGAGTGGATACCTGAGAGCCCTAAGGCAGGGCGGCAGAAGTCTCCACGGAGTGCCCGGGGAGGGAAATTGGCATTGCCAGCAGGAGGATGTGCTGAGGGGAAGAGACTGTTGGTGGCCCCTCCCCTGTTTCTCCACCATCTGTTATGTTCACAGGATACTCTGAGTTTCCTCAGCTCCACCCACCAGGGGCGTGTTCTTGGGCGACTCGCTTCACCACTCTAGGCCTCAGTTTTTTCATCAATAAAATGGGAATAACAAAGAACCTACCTACTTCAAAGAGCCGTTCTGAGGATTCACAGAGTAGCGCATGTAGGGACAAGGGGACAGCCCTGGCACATAGAAGCCCTTGAAGGATGTTAGCTTAGCCATCGCGACTTGTGCTCTCACTTGTGTCTGGTACTTGGAGCTCAGCGTGATCTGTGCACTCTAATCTATAGTGATGAGAATCTACATTTTTCCACACTGTCCGCAAAACCCTCCTCTCTGGGTTGCCAGCGAGTAGACTGACTCCTCTGCTCCTCTCGGCTCCACCGGGGAGATGCTGCTCTCACCACTGAAGACGGAGGCCACGCAGCGTCCCAGGGCTGCAGCTGCGTCCCCTCTGCCTGCAGTCAGGAGGCTCTTCCTTTGTCCGCTGGCAGCCTTTTCTCACCTGCTCCTCTGCAGCCCAGGTGCCTGTACAGCAATTGGTTCCAGATGCGGGGTAATCTGCGTAGTCCTGCTCAGCACGAACGGTATCTCCCAGGTGCTTATCAACCTCTGGAAAAGCTGGTATTTTCAAGTCTGCCAGCCAGTCTCCAACACTTAGCTGGAAACGTGTGGGCCTTTAATCCTCATTGTCCAAACACGGGAAGAGCAGCAGCCTGGAGACGGAATTCTTGCTGGGGAGATCCCGGGGAGCTGTGCCATCTCTCACCCACTGAGCTCCGGATAGAAGCCCCCAGATTCGGCGTCTGTTTGTCTTTTTAGATGTGTCTCCAGGACGCTGGGGAGGACGCACCTGATGGATCAAGTGGGATTCCAGCTGAAGCAGAATCAGTGAAATGTAAAATGTGGTCCAAGAAGGAAGTTGAATGAATCAGGCCCCTCCTGCCTCTACCCGCTCAGCATCGGGGGCAGAGATCGCCACGGAAATGTTGTGCCTTGTTACTCAGAGTGTGGGCTGCGGACCAGCAGTACCCGGGAGCTTTAGAAATGCAGACTCTCAGGCCCTACCCCAGACCAACTGCATCAGAATCTGCATTTTAACAAAAGTCCCGAGTGGTCCCTATACAATGCAGTTTCAGAAGCACTGATTTATGAAACACATATAGAGACCCTACCCCCTTTCCCACCTGCAAATATCTCCTTCCATTAAGTTATGCTAGATATGCTTGCAATGTATACATTAATCACTTCTCAATTAAGACTGGGAATGTTTTTTTGAGAAAGGTTGCAATATAGAGTATTATAATAGGGTCCCACTTCTGCAGGCCTCAAACTTCTGCAGGCATTCAACGAATGATAACGTCAGATTTTTCCCTTAGACCTTCTGTCTCTCACCCACGGGGCTTTCTGAATACTCTGCAGCAGCAGCCCTCATGTACAACGTTTATTATAGGCCCATGTGTTCGTTTCCTTAATCACCAGAGATGTGAACCAGCCCAGAGGCACACAGAAGCAGCTCCGTGGTGGGAGAATATCATTAACACGTCAAAGATGCCTGCCTGCTTCTCGGGCTGCATACCGATCCCCAGGCCTGGCCACCGCCTGCCCGAAGATGAGTGTAGCCTGTGGTTTCCATGTGTAAGAGACTGAAAATAATCCGAGATTCCCCAGCAGTTCCCTATGGGATGCACGCTTTTCCTCCCGTGACACCAGTACCCAGATGGGTGTGCTGGAGGGAGCCGGCTTTCAGAGTCCGCGGGAAGCTGGACGCTCCTCCCTGGTAATGATGGCTGCTGTATGCCTGGCAGTGCGTTAGGCACACTCACCCTCACTCTCTCTTTCCCTCGCTGTATTTCTGGGTCTAATTACCCTCCCAAAAGGTATGCATTCCGCTTAACAGTCCCACTGAATGGGTAGGAACTGTCTCCCCTTTCCCAACGTGGCACAGCTGGCAGGTAACGGAGCAGGTCATTGGCTCCGAAGCACGTGTTGTTTTCGCCGTGTTGTGTCCCCTCCATGGACAGGGCTGAATGGGCAGGTGAGGATGGCAAGAGGCCATTGAAGGGCTCCTGAGCGAGGCTTGCTTTTGGAGGGACTTGCCCCCATGCTCCTCGGAGAGTAAAGGCTTATCTTTATGAGCCTGGAGAAAACCCTAAACCAGTCATGAGAGGGACAGCAGCAGGCCGTGGGCAGGCCGCCTGAGCCGTGGCGGGACGGGGTGGCAGGGCTCCCGTTCCAGGGCTGCCCCTCCCACCGTTTAACGTCACCTTCACCGGGCCTGGGAGGAGACAAGTTCCTAAGCAAGTGCCCACATCCTTCAGGGGGAGTCAAGTATGGAAATGAAAAACAGAAGTAATGACCCAAAGTCAGTTTCAGTGAGCGTCAAGGTAAAAATCCAGGATCCGTCCAGCTCCCCAGCACCAGCTCTGCTCCCCTCAGTTTGAGAAGTCCAGAACGCCCCGTGGTACACAATTAAAATTGCCTCTTTTGGTGGTCCCCCCTCTCTCCTTCATCTTTTTTGGTCTGAGCCAACACCAGAGACGAGTAGGGACTGGATAATCATTGCTGCTGGAGCTATACTTCCACCAACGTTGTTCTCCTCCTCAGAAGGGGCTGATTACCATATGAAGCATCTTTCACTTGGCAAAAATCAGAGAGAATGTCTCCCTCCGTCTTCCCCAAAACACAGACAAGAGAGTCGAGACGGGGAGGCGGCCAGCCACCGATGAGATCTGAACCATCAGAAACTTCTCTCCGTCTTTCACAGCATTTATTTCCTTTGATGTCAAAATCTTCTTTCTCTACTTGTGTTTTATTTATTTGTTTTTTGATTTTCTTCTTCTTTCCTTTTTTTCTCTTAGCTGCCATTCAGAGCAGCCGTCTTCTCCACAGAGCCCTGAACCTGCCAACGTCAACTGGAAAGGTCGGCCCAGCTCTGGCAGTTGGAGCGTCACCATGTCGCTGCGGCCCCGAGGCTGACCTGCACGTCAACTCACGTCTAGCCAATCGGACCCAGGATCACACCCATAATTGGCAGCTGGCTGGAGAACATCAGATTTTACTCACCATTTTCAATAAACAACCTAGGAAAGAGAAGTAAACCCCAGAAGCCAACTTTGCAACAAGCTGTGCAGTGCTTTCTGACTCAAGGGCAAGTGTACCAGAGACTCAGATCAATTATCTAAATAATTCAAGCCCCAAACACAGTTCCCCTAGAAACACTCAAATAATTGAAGCAAAGGGGGGCTTCGGGGTGACCTACCTCAATAACTGTCTTCATCTGCCTCATTACCCTGTCTACCTGACCCAGGACAGTGTCAGTATGGCCAGAGGATGTGGGGAGAATGGGAGTAATTTATTAAGTGCCTATTATGTTCCAGGCTGTCCTTGGGGGGCCTCGCATGTATCGTGTCATCTAAGGAAATGTCCACTAAGGTCCGGGCCTCCATGTGGTCCAATCTTGGAAGAGTGATTTATTCAAAGGATCACAGTCTGAAAGTTATAAATGTAAGTGTTTAAAGGGATTGCAATTTCAACCCTCTTAAACAACGTAAAGAGAATCCAGTTCATAAGACAGAGCGATATTGCCTAAAAACAGACAAACAAAACACCTTGACTGTCAGCTCCAGCTCTCTACTGCCCTACAGCTGCCCTGGAATCAGGGAGCCTCTCTGACACCCCACATTCTCCCCGAAAACACCCGGGCTCCAGCCACAGGCCCTGGTCTTTTGTTCCTTTCTTGTTACCACCCATGTCTCTAATCACATCTCTCTTTATTCTTTCACTTGATTCTGCATCAAAAAAATCTGCAGAACTTGCTGTCAGAGACTGAATTCTCATTAGGAGGAAGAGAAAGGAGAGTCACGCAGCTGTGGACAAAGGCGACGTGTTCTTTGGTGGCCGGGGCTGGGGGGCTGGGGACACTCACATGCTGGTGAAATTTGTCCCCGTCTCAGGAGCCATATGACAACCTTGAGAAGAAGAAATTATCCTCTCTTCTCCACAGTGGGATAGCCGAAGCCCAGGTGAGTTGTGGAAGGCCACAGACCTGACGAGCGACAAAATCAGGTACGTGTGGCACCAAAGCCACCACTTTTCCACCAAACCCCAAGTGTCCCGTGGAAGAGATGAAATGAATCTGGCATGATATCAATGAGATGAAACTTCTCATCGCCCCTCAGTGAAGCAGACGTAGGCCTGGGAGAGAGAACCAAAGACACTGCAAAGGACCCTCCCTTGGCTTGAGACCCACTGTTACCCTTCACCCTTTACGGAACACTAGCTCAGTGGGTTCTTCCTGATTATATAGAGGTGTGGGTTGGCTTTGCTTACTAATAAGTGCAATTCATTCATTCTGCAAATATTAGTTAAATTCCTCCACGTTAGAAACCACGTGGGAAGGTGGACGGGCAAACAGAAATACAACACGACCCTGCCCTGAGAGAGCTGAGTGGAGTTGGAGACGCAGGCATGTAAAGATCAGGACTGCACAAGGTGGGAGGGGAAAAAGAGCAGGTAACGTCCAGCTGGACCTGAGTTGATCAGGAAAGTCTTCAGCGATGACTCAGCATCTCACACTACTCTTGGAGAGCCATCTTCCACTACCTTTGTTAATGGTTCCTCTCAGTTTTCAAGGTTCTCTTGAACTGCCTTCAATTTCCATACTGAGCCATTGTGTTTGACCCAATCCCTAAAGAAGTGGTTAAGCTGGCCAGGCCCCGAAGTCACACCGTCCCATGACAAGTCACGTGGGGGAATCATATGTCCTTAGCCCCTACACAGTTCAGTTCTATCATCCCTGACATGGTTCCAGAAACATACTTTGAGCATCTAGTAAGATACAATAGTGAGCAAATAAAGACAGCCCCTGGCCTCGTGGAGCCTAAAGGCTACCGGAGGAGATAGATACCCATGAATCAAATATTTGTGAAGTATATGCAACATTTCATACACGTGAGTGTGAAATTTCTACTGTACCTGAGAAGAAGGGAGAGAAGGACCTGACCAGGTACCACTGTGGGGCAGGTAGTCAGGGAAGATTGCTCATGGAATCAATACTTGAGCCAATGCCTGGAGTCGGGAAATGAGGAGAGATCACTCCCTTCAGAGGGAACAGAGCAGCTGTGATGGGAGGGAGCAGAGCAAGACCAGGGGCTGAAAGGACAGCATCGTGTTTGGGGTGGGAACCGTGGAGGCACCGCCAAGATGCAGCCATGGGGTGAAACTGCAGGCCTGTGGGCGCGTGAAATAGACTGGCCTTCATCCCACCAGCAAAGTGAAGCCATTTATACCATGATGCGGCAAGATCAGATGTGTATTTGAAAAGGCCACTTGAGCTTCTGTTTGGAGATAAATCACAGAATGGCGAGAGTGATGTGGAGACAGCAGGAGACCCAGGCGGTGATGCCCCGGGAGCTGGATGGGCACAAAGGCAAGAGGCCGTGAATGAAACCCGGCTCTGCTTCTGAGGTCGCCGCTTTCCAGACAGGGCCGCCTGCACAGGGGACGTGTCTTGTTTGGGTTTCCTCATCCACCAAACTAGGGAAGATATTTCCCTACCTCTTTCCAAGGTGCTTCTGAAGATCAAATTAAATAATGAAAATGAGAAGATAAAATATACCCTAATAGGACCTTCACAGCAAAAACGCAGTTAAAAGATGCTATTAGTGGGCACCTCCCACTCTAGGTATGAGCATTGAAGTGTGTGAGTCCACCTCCCCCCCAAAAAAGCCTGAAGAAAATAATGTAATTTTTTTAAATTAGCAAATATTCTGGGGGGAATCTGAGAGGAAAATTTGGAGAGAATGTTGAACAGGAGAGAAGAGAGAGAGAGAGGAAGACGAGGGGAGAGAGGGAGGAGGAGAAAATGGGAAAAGGAAGGAGGGAGAAAGAGGCAGGATGCTAGAGCAGGTTTCATTTAGCTGTTTAGACAGAGAATGGGAAAAAGAAACAGACTAATGTGTGAGCATGGAGAAAAGAGACGGACGTACATTCCCATCCTCAGGATGTGAGTTTTGCCTCTAGCTCCATCATCTCCTGGATCTATTTATGAACCAGAGGGACTCCTTTGTGAATAAGCCATGATGTTATTTATGTTCCCTTTTTAAAGAGCCATCTCCAGTTTCGGCATTTACCCCATGGGAACCTCTACATAATTACTCAATTGATAATGTTCTCCTGACAAAAAAAAACAAGCCAAGAAAAGAAAGGTTCGTTCTGAATTTTCAGAATGCCGATTCCAGAAAGAACAGAAGTGATTTCTTATTTGGCTCCTCTTCTGCAATTGTATAGCAACACCCTGGCTTTTTAAATGATGAGTAAGTCATTCCTATTATTCATCTTAATAAAAATAATTCCACCAAAACCCTTCTAGGTTTCATGACAAACTGGATGTCTTGAATTAATAAAGTATTTGGAATACGGGGCAAAAGTTTCCCATTAATTTCTAAATTGTGTTCTGAGACCCCTGCAATTCTCCTGAATATTGGCTTTGATACCTGTTCATCAGCACCCCCACCTTTTCTCCCGTTGGCCCCTTCTTGTTGATGGCTTTGATCCTAGAACTGTCACTCCACGCAGAGTATCAAATGCTTCTGAGAGTTTGGAGCGGCGCTTCGGTCTCCCAACGCCAAGTCCCCCCCGCGCCAGCTGTACACAGATCCAGGGCAACGGGGCCAATGCCACCTGCCAGTTGGATTCCGTTCCCTCCGACTCCACACACTCCCTTCACCCAGGCTGTGGCAACCTCTCTCCAAAAGTGACCCCGTCACCTTGAAGCAGAAACCTACTAGTATAGGAGCTGTGCAACAATGAGACGGAAATTTTCCTGCAAGCCTGGCAGATAATTATCTTAATAAATTTCCTTTGAAAACACAGATTCCACAAACTACCTCTCGAGCTCCAAACATGAACCAAGCAAACAGCTCCATCTCCAAATGTGATCTTATAATGAAATTAATATTGATTACGAGAGATTAAAAACTGCTACACGGAAGATAGTAAAAATTATTACAGATTAGGGGGTAGGGAAATAGGATGAGAATAAAAATGACAGATTAGCAAAGCACTATAAAATGACAATGAAGTCCAGTGTGGCTAAATCACTAAGTTGATTAGTAGAAGAGTCTACAGGAATATATTAAGTTACCACTGAATTGTGTGATCTGTTTTCTAGAATATTCAACAGATTAAAACGTTCAGGAGACCTTTTGAGAGAGGGGCCCAAGGGCAGGAGGCCGGATGTTTACAAATAGGACTGCACTGCATTAAGTTCACTCATTCATCCATTGAACGCATATTTTGTATGAACCCACCTGGTAAAACAAGAGGCGCTACAGAAGCAGAGGGCAAATCACTGTCCTTAACGTGTCTACAGACTAGCCCAGAGGAGAATGCAGCAGGCACCATAATTGAATCAGGAGCAGGTTACAGTCAGGGTCAGAGAAGGGGAGGGAGAGAAAGAGAAAGAGAGAGAGAGGGAGCGAGACAGGAGTTCTACCTAGAGGGGTCAAGAAATTCCCAGCCACCCCAGATAGCAACCTACACAATGGTGGAACAAGTGGGCAATTCCCGTTTGCACTGGGGGTTTGCTCTGTTGATGGAAATACAGAGCTGAGAGACCTGCTCTTTTGTGGAGGGAGGGCCAGCACCAAAAAGGGAAGTAATTGCTGTTGACAATCTCCCAGACAGCGCAGATGCCTCAGGCTGAACTCCAGACTATAGAAAGCAGGCTCTAGGGAGGAAAGGACTCCTTTTATGTCCCTCTCTGGTCTTCAATCTCTAGGGCCTGGGCTTCTAGTGGTAGAGATGGAGGTATGTACCCCTGGGCAATGGGTGCTGAGCTGATGTCTAGAACAAGGGACTAGTTTAGGGCAAAAGGGAGGACTTACTTCCTACCTGCCCTTGACTATTTATGAAGAGGACTCTATGAACCCGTAAATCAAGGACAAGCCATCCACGTCAAGATTCCTGAGATGTGTGTTATCTTCTGTTTACTTCTTGGAGACAACACATCAGAGTAGTTAAGAGCCAGAGCCTGGAGGCAAACTGCTTTCTTTCATATCCTGACTCCACCACTAATTAGCTGAGTCCTCTTGGAAATGTTATTTAGTCTCCCTCTGCCTCCTTCATTATCTTTAAAATGGGAATAATCACAGGATTTACCTCATGGGGTTGTTGTGAAGAGCAAATAAGCTATTGCACTCCAGATAATCCCCTGCATAAAGTAAACACTCAATAACAACTTGCTATATTTGTCATTTAAAAATCTCCTTAATTTTAGTAAAGTCTCATTTGAATTATTGTTTATCCATTTTTGAAACAATGAATGAGAGCATTGGGCCTTGCTGCAGGGTTGTAAGGAAGGGGTGTGAAGGGAAGGGTCTTAGAGTGAAAATGTCCCCATCATGCTGAACTGGCTAAGATGATGGATGTCAGAAAGAAACTTACAAAAGGAATTTCTAGAAGAAAAATCAGAGTCCTGAGTTCCAAGAACCCTTCCTACCATGACCTTCTCCTTTCAAAGACAGTCTTCAAGGGTTTGGGTTTCATTTTTATTATGGAATTTTATGCCAATCCTCCAAAAGAAAACTGGAAACCATCACACTCTCTTGCATAAAATCCTATACTGACTTCTGAATGGAAAAAATTACATGCTCCTAATCTCTCCAGCTAATTCCCAGTGAGTCCTGGGTGTATTAGCCAGAACCTTGGTTTTGAGGTCATTTCATTGACCCAAGTCCACTTCCCCCAAGTCAGGTAAGGATAGATGCCATGCAAAGGGGGCACAGACACACACACACCACCACCACCACCATCACCACCACCACCAGTACCATGCATTGAAAACATAAAAAAGACTTATTGAGGAAGAACCTATGAGAAAGCAGTGGCAGAGCACAGGCAGCCTCGGTCCTCTGTTTAGGTTAGACATGGCTGGGTACACCGTGGTCTAAGAGACCCTATCATGTTGTACACGTTTGTATTACACTCCATATTTATGGGAGAGTTGACAAGGGGGCAGAGAACATTGAGTCAGCAGTGTAAGTGGAAACTTCCTTTTCAAAGAAATGATGTTACTGGAAAGAGGAAAAGGCTCCGGAGTTCAGCCTGTCCAACGAGCTAACTCAGGCCTGTCTCACTGGCGTCTTGCTGTGCTGTCAAAACAGGGAGGGAATGAATCTCCAAGGCCCAGATCACCTGATTACCAGAGACCCAATGTGTTCTGTCTCATACGTGCTTAAGGCTTTCCCCAAGCCAACACAGCCTCTTTCATTATCTTAATCACCACCCATAAGTTAATGTCTCCTAAACCCAAGTTTCCAGTCTGGACTTCTTACCAGAGCTGCAGATGGATATTTTTTCTAGCTTGTCTTGCAATACGTCATACTCAGCATATCTAAAAATCGGTGACCCTCTTTCCCCAAAACCTTCTCCTCTGCCTAATTTTCTTGTCATTGATTGTCATTTCTTGTCATCTACTATTTGAGGGGCCCACCATCCAAATTAGAAAACTGGCCTTTGTCTCCTCCCTCTAACTTTTCATATTAATTCATCACGGTGATGGTTAATTTTATGTGTCAACTTGATTGGAGTAAAAGATGCCCAGAAAGCTGGTACACACTATTTCTGTGAGGGTGTCTCTGGAAGAGATAAGCATTTGAATCAGTAGACTGAGTAAAGAAGATCATCCTCACCCATGTGGGCTGCATCATCCAACCCACTGATGGCCTGAATCAGCCAACCCACTGATGGCCTGAATACAACAGAAAATGCAGAGGAAGAGCTAATTCACTTGAGCTGAGACATCCATCTTCTCCTGCCCTCAGACACTGGGTAATAGGGCTTTCAGATGCAGACCAGGGCCCACACCATTGGCCCTAGATTATCAGGCCTTCACACTCAGGCTGAATTACCCCACTGGCTTTACTGGGGCTCAAGCCTGCAGACAGCAGATCACAGAACTTCTTGGCCTCCATAATCATGTGACCCAATGTCCATCATAAATCTTCTCCTCATTATCTCCATATGTATCCTATTGGTTCTGTTTCTCTGGAGAACCCTGACTAATACAATCCCCAAGTCAGACCAATCGTACTTTCTGTTTTCTGGATCCTTCTCATCTCCTCCATGCCTGCAGCTGAGGCTTGAGTTCAGATATTCATCTCTAAAGGCTTCACCCCAGGGTCTCTTCACAGGTCTCCCCATCTCAAACCTTCCATCACCTCAGCTGCCTGGACTCCAAGTTTGTCACTTTATTCTCCACTTTAAAATTTATTAAAGACCTTCGTTGCCTAAATTCTTTAAAAGGACCTACAAGGATTTTCATGACTCTATTTCTTGTGATTCCTTGACCATGTCATAACCTCAACATGCTGAAGGCAATATCACATTTCTTGCTCTCAGGCTTTTGGACACAACATTTTCTTTGCAGGAATATTTGAGAATTAACTCATCATCACCCCCCACGCCTTGCCTCATTAGATCCAACTCATCCTTTGGATTTCAGTGCCAGAAATCTAGTGATCATTTACCAAGAAGATACCAAAGTTTCCAAATACCTGTGAAGGACCTGTTCATGCCAAAAGAGGATTGAGAAATCTGTAAATCTCCACTGATCATTGCCAAACTCTACTTGACCCTGGTTGGTTTGGTTTATCACTGACACCACCTATATGAGGTAACAATGTCAGTGTCATAGTCAGCGGCACACTCATGAAATGTCTTTCTTCTAAGTAAGGGACTCTGCTTGTTCATCCAAGAAAGAGTCCACCTCCCTAGCTACCCCACCCAATCACCTTTGCCTGAGGGCCTCCATTTGATTTCCAGTTTTGACAGAAATGTGTTTCTGTCTTCACTTTGTAACTTCAGTCACCCATCCTATCTTCCTCACCCTAGGCTGACAGACAGGAAGGACTAATGGCCTTGAAGGGCTCTCCCGAGTCATTCTACCAACCACCACGTTTATCTCTCCTACGGTCATTGGACCTTCACACAACAGGAGAACTAGTTTGGTATTCAAGTCACTTCCTCCATGGCTCCACCACTGGGCCAGCCACAGACTCTTCCTAGAAATGTGAAGTCTCACAAGCTTCAGAAGGCCAAAGAATTGCACCGGATTCAAGTCAAAAACATCAGTTCCCAGGCCAATAGAGAACAATTTGATTCTCTGTGTAGTGGTTCCTTCTAATCCAACCTTCCAAAGATAAAGTTAATTCCATTCCCATCACCAAGTACCCCTCTATCCTCAAAATCTTTTTCTCATTCATTTCTACTCTGAACTTCCAAATTCAAGTACTTGAAAATCTTTTCCTTATGTCCATGTACTGTGGGAGCAATTGGCATTTCACTACCAGCATCCTGCTCTGCCTGGGAGATGATCTGCCTATTGGAGCATATACAAAATGGGTCCAGACGCAAGAGAAATAAATCAGATGACAAGCCCATAGGTTACTAGGATTTCATTTCTCTGCATCCACTCTCAATGTTCTGCTTCCAGATTCATCTACTGCCCTGCTTAATAGCCTTCAATGACTCCCACAGCCCACAGTATAAAGCTCAAGGCTAGGTCTTCAACATGGTCTGGCAGGCTGTTTCTGGTCTGGTTCTTGTCTATCGACCCAGCCTCATCCATCTCAGGTAGCGGCCAAAGGGTGCCCAGGTTAGAGGACCTCAGAGACATGTCAGCACAACCAGCTATTTGAGGAACATACTGGCGGAAGTTCAGCTTTCCATAGAACTCAGCTAATAATGACTCAGGCCTTAAAAACTGCCCTTTGGAACAAGCGCATTGGCAAACTCCTTTAGCGAGGAATATTTACACTAGCATAGATATTGTGAGTTAAGGTCAATATGGGAAATAGTCAAGAGGGATCCAGATTGTATCAAAACCAAATGGGTTAAACCACAGTAAGGATTATCATCAATCCCTTAGTGAAAAGAAGCTGAAACTCTGCTCTTCCCTTGCTCTCTACTGCAGTGTAAAATGAACTGTAGGTAGTTCTCATTACATGTTGTGAGTTCTGTCACACTTAAATCCTTTTGTCACCTTCACAAAGCTCCACGTTAAAGAATCTCTCTGGCTATTGTTATATAGAACTGCCAGGTCCGTGAGGTCAGATCCTTCCTGACGACTGGCATCAAGATCCAGGCCCACAGACGCGGCAGGAACAGATGGGCCCTTCACCTCCGCACAGAATGTTGTCTTAATGAGACTGAGTTCTCTCTAGGTCGATGCCACGTTGAAACGGCATTTGGTTGCAAGGCTCTTTCAGGGAAACTCCTCTCTCTGGGGTTAAGTCGCATGACTGCTGTGGACCCCAGGCTGGCTGATACCCCATCTCTTGCCCCCGAGACTCCTTTCCTGACCTCAGACTGCACCACGGTCCCCCTGTCCCGTTCTCCATACCCACATGGACTCAGCTGTGACATGGCCAGGAGCGGGCTGTGGGGCTGGGGCATTCCTACAAGGCTCCTACCCCCTGGTCACCTGGCCAGATGCATTTATGATCATCGGCTCCAACTCTGGCTATCAAAACAAACGCAGCCTGGCCTTCATTTTATCCTGCCTGTTCATCCAAAGCCACGTTCAAGAGATGGAGTGCTCCCTGCCCAGCCCTGGCTGTTCTGCCAGCTGGAACTCTTCACCATGGCCTTGCTGGGCAGGTGGAGGAGACCACTTAGATGAGGCACATGCTTCGGGGAGGACAGTCATGGGAAATGGGACTATAAAAGCAGATTGGGGTCCGCCTGGGGAGGACTCGGAGTGCGAGAGAAAGCAGCATCCTCGCTCTGCCCTGCAGCCCCGTTCCCAGGGCCCGTGTCGGCCACAGCACGCCTCCGCAGTTCACTTACTGGATAGGGAGTGACTCCATTACATTTGAAAGCATCACTTGAGAGAGGATTATTTTCTTACCAAGGTGACTGGAGGTATTTCAGTTCTAAGACTTTATGATCACATTGTCTCAGAGGCAGCTTGACAACGTCTTATGTCTCTGACACTGGAGGGATTTATTCACTCGAAGCGCGGCACTAAATCCCCTGCAGGCACTGGATGTGGAATCTCTCTTTATAAATAAACAGCTCGTTGCCCTTCTGCTTTCCTTTCTTCCGAGCTTCTGTGAGCCCCACCATCTCCTAATGAGATAAGCCTCCCACACCTCCCTTAGTGGCAGGTAGGTGCTATCCTCGCTGAGTTTTGGAGGCCTTCCTCCTCTATGGAGCTGGGATGATAATATCCAGGCCTCTTTCCCTCCAGAGGTGTGAAGAAGTTTGACTGGATCACAGGCGGAATTATTCCACTTGGAGATCTTGTCCTAAACCCCACCGTTTCCCCCAAACCTTCTTCTGCTCCCTAATTCAACACAAATGAACGTACCCAGGGAAGAACCCGCTGGAGTAGAAGAAAGCTGAGCCTCCTTATTCCTCCAGACACGATCCTCTACCTCTGCTTGAACCCTGCTGGTGATGGGGAACTCACTGCCCCACAAGGCAGCCAAGGTCCACGAGGCAGCTCTCTTTTTCACAGGAAGCTAAAATCTCCCTCCTTCTAACTGTTGTCTTGGGGGCCCGGCCATGACCCTCTGGAGTAACTCTGAGCCAGTGTTATGCTTTCTCCACCAGACAGCACCTTCAATATTTGAAGGCAGTTATCATTTCTCATTATTTTCTTCTCCCACATGAGCTAAGGGCAGACCTCGGTGAGCAAGAAAAAAGGTTCACAGTGGCTTGTAATATGTCCATTTCTTAAGGAAGAAATAAACACGGCAGCAATTTGTCATCCACTTACTGTCCTATTTTTTCAGGTAGAGTAAATGCTATTTTCTGCACTGAATATACCTCCATTAACTCTTTGGTCTCAGGAAGCCACTGAATTTGGTCGTGCTCTGAAGCTTCTGCTGACCCTACTCCTGGAAAATGTCGCTTGCTCTCTCCTATGCGCTCCCAAGACACTCTAAATTATCGCATTGTTTTGTTTCAGTTCACGTATACCCAGGCCTGCCTTTCAAGGCCTTAAAAGTCTCAAGCACGGCCCATATTTTAGTCATGGAGGCATCCACTATGCCTAGCAGAGTGCCTAGAACTTGGGAGCCACAAAATAAATGTTTGCCGCTGAACGAATGCTGTCAATACATCATAATAAAGAGGGTTGTTAAGATTTCTTCAGTGCCTTAAACTATTGGGAATATGCTACTTTACAAAGTTGGTTTATTATTTCTCCTGTCAGCTTCAGGTTCCAAAGATATGGAGCACGTGTACAAATGTGAAAGCCACTTTGTATATATATCGCCCATAAAGAAGATCTATGCCAGCTCTCTGCTGTATGTATCTGGCGACTAGCATCAGTGGTGACACATAAAACTATACGGTTAAAAGGCACTGAAGTACAGCTTAGATGAAAACAGATGAAAAAGATAGAAGCTGCTCAAAAGGCTGCTAAGAAGAAAAATATCTTTAGGCCCATTCTTTAAAGCGTTTACATAAATAATCCTGACTAGGCATGTACTTCTTTTTCTAAAAAATTCTGGTGGCTGGGTGTGTGTGTTATGTGTATGTGCGCACGCGTGTGTGTGTGTGTGTGATGGGAGAGGGAGTAGTGGTTTGTTTGTTTGTTTGTTTTTTTAATTATTTATTTATTTATTTTATTTTTGGCTGTGTTGGGTCTTCGTTTCTGTGCGAGGGCTTTCTCCAGTTGTGGCAAGCGGGGGCCACTCTTCATCGCGGTGCGCGGGCCTCTCACTGTCGTGGTCTCTCTTGTTGCGGAGCACAGGCTCCAGATGCGCAGGCTCAGTAATTGTGGCTCACGGGCCTAGTTGCTCCGCAGCATGTGGGATCTTCCCAGACCAGGGCTCGAACCCGTGTCCTCTGCATTGGCAGGCGGACTCTCAACCACTGCGCCACCAGGGAAGCCCCGGGAGTAGTGTTTTTAATTTAAAGCTAATGGTACCCATGATGCATACTTTTCTCTCCTGCTTCCTCAGTGTTTCAGGAGATTGTTAGGTTGTCTTCAAATATCCTTCATATCACTTGTGAGGGCGTTGGCAGAAATGGGACTGTTGGTGACAAGGACAGCCAGGGGCCCCCTAGAGAGCACACGCATATGAACAAACCTTGTAGAGTTCCGGGGAAGGGCAAGGGCTGGTAACATTTCATTGCTCTGTTCAGTTTCCTATCAACTTAGAGAAATATTGGCTTATGCCAAGAAAACAATCAGTTAAGGATTCCTCCTAACCAGCCAAGTTTGAAGGAAGAAAACTACTGTGTAAGCGTGCTCGAAAAATGTTTCCCTTTACTCAAATTCCATTTTTAAAAAAATTTTTACTGGAGTATAGTTGCTTTACAGTATTGTGTTAGTTTATACTGTACGGCAAAGTGAATCAGCTATACATATACATATATCCCCTCTTTTATGGATTTCCATTTTAAATGTTCAGTAGATTTAATGTTTAAATGTTTTAGAGAGAAAGAACGAGCTTAGCCCTAACCCTCTGATACAATCGCCAGTGGTGTTTCACTGAAGAATCTAAAGGATGATTTCTAGCATCATATGCAAAAAAGTAATAATAATTTAATGTCTGTTGAGAGGAGGGACACTGCAGAGAGATTAGAAAACTGGTCCCTATAGGATGACCTTAATTTCACTGGAAAGAGACGTCAGGGCGTGTCACATTGGAACTGTTTACCTCTCATGTCATTTCAGACTGGAGGGAAGGCACGAGACACAGACGTGAGCTGAAAATGAGCTGAGTGGCAGAGAGAAGGTGCATGGAGGAAGGTAGCTCTTTCTTAGCAAGGGAGGCACCTGGATGCAATGGACAGGTAAGAGATAACACCATATAGATTTGTTCAGGCAGTTGACCAGCCAAAGAGGCAGACTTCGATTTTCTGAAATGTCTAGTCTTTAAAGCCTTAAAGCAGCTAGAGCAGGTCTTTAGATTCAAAACTGAACCCTGCAGGGTACAACTTGTGGGCTCGTGACTCTGATGGCCTGGGTTCAAATCCTCATCTTTTCACTTTCCAGTTTTTTTTCATTAATAAATAATTTAACTTCTCTAACTAAGGTTTCCTGCACATAAAAGGAGGAGAATAATGTTATAAGCTCATATGTTTGTAGTAAAGTTAAAAGAGGATATTCTGAGGACTTCCCTGATGATTCAGTGGTTAGGACTCTGTGCTTCCACTGCGGGGGGCACAGCCTCGACCCCTGGTCAGGGAACTAAGATCCTGCATGCCGCGTGGCATGGCCAAAAAAAAAAAAAAAAAAAAAAAGAGGATATTCCTCTAAAACTCTTGACGTTGTGCCTGAAACGTAGTAAATACTCAATAAATGCTCATAAAACCATGACCAGATCACAAAGCAAGTATTATGAATTAGCTTGAGGAAACAGAGGCAAAAGAAAGTAAAAATATTCTTAAAAGAAAAAGGAAGCATATGGTTTTAGGAGGCCGTGGCTGCAGTAACAAATTAGCACAAAATGGCTTAAAAAACAGACATTTATTCTCTCACAGTTCTGAAGCTCAGAAGTCCAAAATTCAGATGCAACAGGGCCAAGCTCCCCAAGAGGGCTCTCAGGGAGAGCCCTTCCCAGCCTCTTCCAGGAGGTGCCAGGTGTTCCGTGGCTTGTGGTCACATCACTCCAAGTTCTGCCTCTGTGTTCACATGACCTCCTCCCCTCTGTGTCCCTTTCTGTCTCCTATAAAGAAACTTGCCTTTGGATTTAGGTTCCTCCCAGCTAATCCAGATGATCTCATCTCAAAACCCTCAAATTAATTACATTAATTGCAAAAATCCTTTTTCCCAGTAAGTTCACACTCACGTGTTCTAAGGGTTAGAATGTGGACATATCCTTTGGGGGGGGCCACCATTCAAACCACTACAGGTATTAATGAAGCAATGATTGTTCAAGTTAAATTAAATGTTAAAATTTAGTTAAGGTAATTTTAAAAAATCATATTCCCAGTAGTATTAATTAAAGCTAGTCAATCAATCACAGTGGAAAAGTATTTATCTTCATTTTTTCAGAGGAGAACAATGATTTAATGTAGAACTGTGTGCTTCTTTCTCTTCTTCAGCTGTGTGTGTGTGTGAGAGAGAGAGAAAGAGAGAGGGAGAGAGAGAGAGAGAGAGAGAGAGAGAAAGACATAACAGGTGAATTTAAACATAATGCAGGATGCTGTTTAGTGGTGCCAAAGTAAAATTCACTTTCTCTGTAGAGTTTTTCTTGTAAATGTTATTCTACTGGATTGTCCTGGGACCATATCAGCTTTGGTGTAAGTAAAGGAAGGTGAGGCCATTGTGATGGAATGAAAGGTGTTGGGCCTGGTTTGGAATCTGTCACCCACTGTCTAACCTCCAGCCAGATGTCTAACT
The DNA here is from genome assembly GCF_949987535.1 of Balaenoptera acutorostrata. Taxonomy (NCBI): domain Eukaryota; kingdom Metazoa; phylum Chordata; class Mammalia; order Artiodactyla; family Balaenopteridae; genus Balaenoptera; species Balaenoptera acutorostrata. The sequence goes on along the minus strand of NC_080072.1, from coordinate 109,558,960 downwards.
ATATGACCCCAGTTTCCTCATCTTTTACCTGGGAGAATCCTCTTCCTCTTCCTTACTTTCACCATGAATAAGCAGTCCTTTAATTTCCTAATCTGTTCTCCAGAACTGGCCTGAGCAGGGGGGCAGAGCACACAACCGAGGACAGGGGGACAGGAAACCATAAGGACAAAGTTTTCCTTCAAACTTCTCTCGTTCAAGGAACAGAGACCTTCTCGAGCTTCCTTATATAAAAGAGTTTACGCCAACCTTACAGGTAGCCTGAGACTGAAACTAGAATGGTAACAGGAGTCCAGCAGTCACTAAGAATCAGCTATTAGTCCTTCTCTGGGGGGGGGGGTCACATCTCTCCCCACCCCACCTCCACCTCTGTCACGGCCATCAGTTTCTGCCTGTGTCTCAGCTCCAAACATACGTCTCTGAGCATCTTCCTTTGCTTACAACTGGCTTTTCCTCCTGATAACTTGGAGCACCGTGTGGCTTTGGCTGTTGAATCCAAATCTATGCTGTGTCGTCTCCCAATACAGCCTGTCGGCTTCTGCTCCTGTGCTAACTCCTTCAATCTCCACATTTCCCAACTCCACGTTTCCTAGGAAATAATCTACTCAGGCCCAGTGTTTCCACTCGGGCTAGTGCATAACGTATGGAGCATATGGACGGGTTGGCCTCGGGGCCAAGGCACAATCACCTGTAGATGGAAGATGTGACCATGTGGAAGAGAACACAGCTACATCCGTCCCTCAGAGTGGGGACACATGCATCAGCATCACCCAGAAGGTGGACGCGGCAGCTACGTGACTGTCCACTCAGCAGGGTTCAGCCCTTCTTTGAGAACCATCTTCTTATCCCCCCAAGTCTTCCAGGTCACGTGACCTATTGTGTTCTTACCTGACTGCACCTTCTGACCACAGTTGATTTTCTCAGGGTGCAACACCTATAACAGCTGGACCAACGGGTCCCTCCTACTCATCTACTGATGTTCAGTCTATGATCGAGTCCTATGACCTTCCCTCTTCTCACCAAAACCATACATCTGGAATGTTGTAGGTGGGCATGTTTTTTTGCCATAAGTGGAAACCTGGTACCCAGTGTGAAATAAAGTTGCCAACACACAGCAGGAAAACCTGAGCACAGGATAAGGAGTGTCCTGCCAGCATTTCAAGCACCAGCTCTGTTCCCTCCTGAGACCCAGCTGCCACCTTGGACTTCCCAGCCCTGCCTTGGTACTCCAACTCCATGGATTCCACAAGATACCCCAGGGTCCCTCCATCGTGGAGGCCACTTTGTTTAGGTAGCTCATGGTGGGTCTCTGTCGCTTTCTGCCACGGCGGTCTTGAGTCTTACAGAGGCACAGGCAGGCCAGGCCAGGAGACTTGTCCACAGCACCCCGTTACACTTTTGCCGCCAGCCTCGGCCCTGTAAGTGCTACTCAGAGTTGGCCAGGGTTCTGGTCAGTAGCACCAAGTCACATTCGAATCCAACAGGAGCCACTTACATAATCCCCAATAGAATTCATTATTTTACTAATATTTACTGAGTGCCTATTTTGTGACTGGCACTCAGCTCTGTGCTGGGAATTTAAGGACGAAGAAAACAATCTACTGGCAAAGTCATGGTGCCTTACACTCATTTTCATCCTAGAAGTCTCAGGAAGAAGCGTTCACTCTGAGTGAACATTCCACCCCCGCCCACACACCACCACTGCAAGACAAGAGCATCTGCAAACGCCGGACCACCCGCCCATCACACACAGGCTTCGATTATACTGACGTACCGGAGCCAAACAGAAAACACCAGAGGCTGCCAGCTTCAGTGATTGCAAGGAAGGTCAGGGACCTCTCTTCTATCACTGCATTTGGGACTTTCCTTTCCTTTGGTTCCCACACACAATTATAGGAAATAAATGCAAGTCAAGTCCAGCGATTTCTAACGAGGCGCTTGGGAGGACAACCGTGTTGCTGCCTGGTCTCCCCACATCACTGCTAAGCTTCTTGAAGACACAGGAGTTACTTGGTTTCTCCAGCATTTAACAAACGTTTTCTGAGGGCCTTCTAAGTGTCCTTCACTCTTCTAGGGGCTGGAGATTCAGTGGTAGCAAAACAGGAAACATCCCATTCCAGGGGAAAAACAAAGAGTAAGCAAACCACAGGGAACAGAAGTCCAGGGGATGACCAGGGGGATGAAGGGTAACTGTGTGGGTCACAGGAAGAGAGGCTGGGCCAGCTGAGAGAATGTCTCTCTGAGTTGTAGCCTTTGAGCAGATGCCTGAACGGAGAACGAGAGATGGGCATGAATGTTTGGGGGATTCCAGTAAGTGCAAATGTTGAATCAGAAAAATATTCCAGGAACAGCAAGGACGCTGGAATGACTGTGATAAAATCAGCAGAGAAAATGAGGTAGGAATGGTAGCCAGAGACAGATCATGTAGGGCATTGTACTCTGTAAAATAGAAGCCTAATTATACTTTTAGTGTGGTGGTTTCAAAGTGGCCATAAATGCTTTGCTCCCACTCCCATTGACAGGAGAGGTGTGTTTCTCCTCCCCAGGGATCTGGGCTGGCCTGTGACGGCTTTGCCTCATAGACAAGTGATGCTGGGCCAGCTCTGGACCTGGGCTTCGGAGAATTTCCATCTCCTATTCTGGTCTCTGGGAGCCCTTAGCTACCATGTAGAGGTGCTGCTGGAGAGATAATGTGGAGAGGCCTTGGGCTACATGGTGAGGAAGGGGGGCCCAACTGGGTCCAGTGGAGCTCAGCCTTTCAATCCTCCTGCCAAGGTGCCAGGCATGAGAGTAAAGTCATCTTGGACTCTCTACACCAGACCAGCCACAAGCTGAATCCTACTGAGTGACCCCAGTTGATGCCGTGTAGAAGGGAAGCATCACCTAACTCAGGCCTGCCTGGATTCCTGACCCACAGAATCATGAGACATAATAAAAGTAGTTGCTGCTTGTCTTATCCGCTCAACTGGGTGGTTTATAAACAAGAGAAATGTATTCCTCACAGTTCTGGAGGCTGGAAGTCCAAGATCAGAGTGCCAGTGTGCTCTGGCTCTGGTGAGAGCCTCTTCTGGAGTGCAGGCTGACGACTTCCCCTGGGACCTTCCCACAGTGGAGGGCAGAGAGAGGAAGCAAGTTCTCTGATGACTCTTTCTTTTTTTTTTTAAATTTATTTATTTTTGGGGCTTCCCTGGTGGCGCAGTGGTTGAGAGTCTGCCTGCCAATGCAGGGGACACGGGTTCGAGCCCTGGTCTGGGAAGATCCCACATGCCACGGAACAACTGGGCCCGTGAGCCACAATTACTGAGCCTGCGCGTCTGGAGCCTGTGCTCCGCAACAAGAGAGGCCCGTGCACCGCGATGAAGAGTGACCCCCGCTTGCCGCAACTAGAGAAAGCCCTCGCACAGAAATGAAGACCCAACACAGCTAAAACAAATAAATAAATTTATTTAAAAAAAAATTTATTTATTTTTGGCTGCATTGAGTCTTCATTGCTGCACGCAGGCTTTCTCTAGTTGCGGCCAGCGGGGGCTACTCTTCATTGCAGTGTGCAGGTTTCTCACTGCGATGGCTTCTCTTGTTGCAGAGCACGGGCTCTAGGCACACAGGCTTCAGTAGTTGTGGCTCGCAGGCTCTAGAGCGCAGGCTCAGTAGTTGTGGTGCATGGGCTTAGTTGCTCCGCGGCATGTGGAATCTTCCCGGACCAGGGATCGATCCTGTGTCCCCTGCATTGGCAGGCGGATTCTTAACCACTGTGCCACCAGGGAAGCCCTCTGGTGACTCTTATAAGGGCACTAATCCCATCATGAAGCTCCACCCTCATGACATCATCTAATCCTAATTACCTCCCAAAGGCCCCGCTTCCTAATGCATTACATTGGGGGGTAGGGTTTCAACATGTGAATTTTGGGAGACACATTCAGTCCATAACACTGCTTTAAGCCACTAGGTTTAAGGGCAGTTTGAAGCTTGAGGGTTTAGTGGGGCAGAAGCCCTGGGGAGCTTGTTAGCTGGGGAATGGTCTGACCACTAGCTATGTGGAGACCAGAGCCCAGGGCAGTGAGTGGCAGCAGGAGGTTAGTTGGTGGTCATCCTGGCTGTGCAGGGAGAGGCGCTATGAGCTGGGAGTAGAGGCTGGAGCTGGAGGAATTAAAAAGTAACCACATCCAGGATGTGTTTCAAAGGTCCAGCCTGGAGAGTGTGTTGATAGTTTGGATGCGGGGTGTGAAAAGAGTCATCGAGGATGACAGCAAGAATTTCGGTCTGAATTCCTGGATAAAGATGAGAGGAGGAGTTTTGGAGGAGGGGCGGGAACCAAGGATTCTGTTTTGCACCTGTTGACTCTCAAATATCTATTCGATATCCAAGTGGAGACGGCTGGACACACCAGTCTGGAGGTAAACGAGGAGGGCAGGGCCGGAGGTAGAAGGTGCCTGTGAACAGCTGTTGTTCAAAGCCATGAAGGAGACGAGATGGCTTAGGCAGTACATTTAGACCGGACAGAGGTGTGAAAACTGAGTCCTGCAGCTTTTCAGTTTACGAGACAGTAGAGATTAGGAGAAACGAGGAATGGACACTGAGGGGTGACCGTGAGGAGGAGGAAACCAAGGGCACAGTGCCTCTGAAACCACGTGACGAAGGCTTTCCAAGAAGGGGAGCAGGGGAACCGGAAGATGCGGACGAGAAGTGATGGAAAGTGACGCCCCCTGGACCAAGCAACCTCACCAGTGTGTGGACAGAACAGAATCTGCATTGGATTGAGATCCAGAAAAATGTGGAAGCGGAAAATGGAAATGAAGGACACGGACAAGCATCTCCAGGAGTGTCACTCGGAGGCGTGCAGGAGTGAGATGCTAAATGGACAGCCCTCTGCTGAGGGGTAAGAGGTGCGGAGAGAGGGTCCCGAGCGTCCAAGTGGAGGGCACGTGGCACACAGGTGGAGGGGTGGGCTGTAGACTGGAGGGCACAGCCTCTAACGGGCAAGAAGGCACAGCGCGTGGGTACAGGCGCAGAAATCGTGATAGGCTCTCGGTGCTGGGTTACCCCTGGTGGTCCCTCAGGGAAATAAAGGACAGAAAGTTTCTGAGAGCAGGAGAGCTTCAGAACTTTGAGGCGAGCAATGAAGGTGTGAAGCGCTCCGCCGGGGGGAGTGAACTGACAAAGGCCACGTGGTCGTGCTGGCCGGTGGCGCTAAAGACCCATTGGCTGTTTCTGGTCTTCATTTAAAGGAACACCCGTAGCGGCCTGTGCAGGAGCCAGGGGGGTGTGTCCCTCCGGCTCCGTTTCAAGAGAGAATCTGCAGCGGCTGGCGGAGGGCAGCTACCCGACAGGCTCCCCAGTGCAGGGCCTTCAGGATCGGACAGGACATCTGAGCCAAAGCCACGCTCTGCCTGGCAGCGCCCAGCCCGTGGCTGAGGGGGGGGTTCCCCTCGTGGGACGGCTCCACTGGCTGCCTTCGCCCCACGGCTCCCCACTGCGTTGGCCGAGACTTTCTCAGAATTGCAGCACGATCTCGGGCTCTCCTTACTCTGTCACAGGTGGCAGACCCCTCACATTCTGCAAGTTTTCCTTGTCGACCCCTCCCTCCCCAGCTGCATCCTTCAGAGGGGTCAGCCCCGCCCACCCACCTCAAGCTCCAGCTCGGCATCTACGTCTCAGCGACTGACTCCAGCTAACACGACGCGGTGAGGGGTCTTTTCCTCCAGCCACCTGCCCCTGCTCCCATCACGGTCCGCACACAGGTAAGCCGAGGGCTGGACTTCTCCACGTGAGCATAAAGGAGGGACAGCGGGGCCGAGGAATGGCGTTCCCAACACGTGCAGACCCCCCTCTGAGCGTGCAATCACGCTGGTTAAGAAGCGCGGTGAGACCCGGGAAACATGATGGTCCCTGAACGCTGGGACAGTCGGCCGTGCGCCCAGCTCAGCTTATCTTTGTTTTCATCTCACAACCGTCCGGCGGCTCACCCTCCCTTTCTTTAGAGAAAACACAGAGAGGCACCTGCCAGACTGCTCTTCAGGAGCTTCTCAGTTTGGGCCACAATCCTGAGTTGTCAAAAGAACAGACTTACATCCCACACCCTCCTTGTACCAGGCATTGCGCTGGGGACTTACTGTATCCATTATTCAATTATCTGGGCCTTAAACAATAGGTAGGTGAGGTTGAGCTTATTTTACCTATTTTTATACACGAAGAAACTGAGACTCAAAGAGAAGCCACACGGCCAGTAAGTGGTAGATGAAGGATTTGGACCCGATTCTGCCTCAAAGGCTTCAGAACCTGAGCTCTTTCCACCAGATCATGCTGTCGGTGCTTTTAGATACAAAGTACCTATCAGAGCTACTAATTAATTTAATCTTATGTACACAGAGTTCTTACATTATGCAAATGTGTATGTAAATGATTATTTTAATTTGTACAAACAAAGATGCAAATGTATCCTTTGGTTTACAGAAAACTGGTAAGATAACGTTACCTCAGTTGACCCACCCGAGGGCTCCAGCAAATCAAAATCATTCTAGGATAAATAAAACCCCAGCTTTCCATATGAGAGCTCTTTCTTCAGAATTTAAAACATTGAGTTTCTGCCCCCCCCCCCATCCTGGTGATGTTCTTCAGGGCTAAGATAAATGTGAGAAGCAAAACCTCTCTGGAATTTTCTCTATCCAAATAAAAAAAACAGAACCCATGCTTGAGTTCCATCCTTCAGGATTCAGGCCTGGACATAGCCCTGGCCTTTTAACAGTCTGACTAAAGAAATCACACCTTTACCTGAATTCAGGGCACCCAGAAATCACTTTCTCCTTCCTCCCCTCCCCTAAGCCGATGAGTTTTAGGAACAGGTAGTATAATTTGAGAGGTGCAGGGAAAATTGACTGCCTCTGCTCACTCCCCCCCCATACACATCCCACCCAGGCCTCAGGGGTCTGAAGGCGAAGTTGTCCAAAGTTTAGGAATCTCCATTGAAAAGTAAGTCCCTTGGGCTCATCAGCCATTGTCACCTAATACCTAACTCAGACAAAAATGCTGCTGGAGATGTAAGTTAGGATAAGGGGGAGAGGGAATAGGGTGGAGAAGGTAGAAGTGAGGTAGACAGATAAGGTGGAGAGAAGGGAGATGAGGTGGAGAGGAGGTGAGGGAGAAATGGGAAAAGGAGCCCTGAACAGGGGGCAATGGAATGCTGGAAGGCAAATGCAGCCTGGAAGAGTGACCTCCCCGAGGACGTAAGGCTCCTCTGATGGCACTTTGCGGGGTAGGGCTGGTGGCTTCCCTGCCACCTCCCCTCACAGCTCCCTGCGCTCCAGCGCACCCCGTGCTTGCGCAAGTTCCTCAACCAGACGCTCTCTTCCTGGCTCTGAGCCTTTTCACACACGGTCCCTCTCCAGGAACCCTTGCTGCCCCGCATCTGCTTGGCTACTGGCTACCGGCTGCCCTCTGGTCAGCGCTGTGCCTCTCCTCCCGCCTCAGACAGAGTCTAGCACAGACCTAGGTGCTAGGTCTCCCTGCCCTGGACTCCCCCAGCACTCTCCGTGAAGTCCCAGACCACACAGATCCTGTTTTATTTATCTTCATATTTCTAGCATCTAGCTCAGTGTCTTAAACAAATAGCTTTAGTAAATATTCAAGTGACCCAGTGAAACTCTATGACCGAACTTACAACCTTGTCCAGTAGCCGTTAGGTCATCTGTCTGTTCCTGGACCCCTAGAAGCTTAGTACAGTGCCTGGTCCCTAGGGGATCCTCAGTAAACAGTTCTGGGGGTGATTAAGTAACTTAGGCAAAATGCTGGATTGTCTTCGTGGTGGGAAAGGCTTCTCCTGCTCCCCGCACTGTGGTCCGCAGCTCCTCCTGGACGACTGTACGAAGACACACGCTAGTTGTCGACACTGACACACCCACAGGGAGCCACCCCTCGGCTGCCCCTGGATAGTGAGCCGCCAGCCCAGCTCTGTGCTTCACGTTCCAGAGGCAGGCTCGCGTCCCTCTAGCCCCTCTTCCCTCCCTTTCCTGCTGCTTCTGGAATTAAGGTGCCGCTGGTCTGGCCTCACTCTGACATTCATTACTCTGGTATTGATGGCCTTCCACCTCCCTGTTATTCTGTGAAGATTAGAAAGCAGAGGCCTTCCTTGGGCAAGGGAATAGGTTTCGTCAGTATTCCGGGTGTAACAGCAGAAAGTATAATAAATCCTGGCAGTCAATCGAATATGACATGATAATGAATGTTAACATCACGTGCCCCCCTTCGCCGACAGAGGGGAAAGTCATGTTAGATTACAGCTAAACACGGGCGCCGCGTGATTCCCATCTGCCTCCTTTTCTCTCTCCTCATTCTGCGGGTTTGACCTCGCTGCCTGCTCCAGCCCTACACCCCAGCTTCACTGGCGCTCGATGCTCAGAAACACTGCTTCAATTCCCAGAGCTCCACATCCTGTCCCTGAGAAACCTGACCTTGGACGAAACTCCCCTCCCCTGAACTTAACAGAATCCTCTGCCTGGGAGCCCCCTGCAGTCCTGGGACAGCGGCCACCGCCCAACCCCACCCCGCCCAAGTCTGAGTCAGACCCAGTAAGATAACAAACCAGGAGGGCGCACTATGAGGGGAATTCCAAGTTCAGAGCCAGTTTCATGCAAGTCAAGAGGCGAGACTCCGCTCCACCCCACGTGAGGCTAAGACAAAACCAGAGTCAAACACCTGTTCCCTGCCTGAGTTTTCCCCCAAACTACTCAGTTTCTGATGATGCTTTGCCTGCTACTTTGAACTTTTAAAAAGCTCAGATTCTCCTAATATAATTCCCAGAATCAGCATTTGCTCCATTGAATCATGATGGATAAAGGTAATAATATCCATTAGTGTTTAAAAAAAAAAAAGACCTTAGTATCAGGGTTTTTTAGAGGTTTTTTAACGTTCTTCAGCAGCCTCAGGTCCATCGACTGGCCAGTCGGAACCTGCTCTCCTTGCTCAGCCAAAATATGTGATAATTGTCCTTTCATCATGGAGCTAAGGGTAACCTTCAACTAAGAGTAATTATTAGTAAGCCATGATGATATGCCAAGCATTATGCTATTTGGTCCTTATGTACACACATGCCATATGGATTCCGGGTTATATGTTTTATCTGGCTCAGGAAGCTGTAGGCACTTACCCCAAGCATCACAGCCGTGGAGTCATGAAGTGTCAGGCTGGGGCATCATCGTGTCCACTCTGTCCATCCAGCATCAATACGAGGACTCACTGTGGACCAGGTGACCAGACTCAAGCTTCCTCTCCCCAGGGCACATCCAATACTCCTCAGTAGAAATGGATTGACGACTTGCTTAAAATGCTTCAGATTCTGGAAAGGTAGGAAGGATGGCTAATTTAATAATAAATATTATTATTATTAACATCTGATTAGTACTTTACAGTTTACAAAGCACTTTTGTCCACATTATTTCATCCGATCCTCAAGAAAAAAAAAAAACAAAACACAAAGTAGGCATTATTATCATACTCACTTTACGGATGAAAAAACAGATGAAACTAATCTACATTCACATGTGCCTGAATATTTAAATACAGACTGAAAACCGGGTCCCCAAACAACAAAATTCAATTTAATAGCAATAATGATCCTAGTGTTATTTAGATGTCACTTTTCAGTTTCAAAGTATTTTCACATACATTTAGTTTTAAAGTTAAATTGAACAAATCTGCAGAAATGCTAAAACGTGTATCTTTAACCCAGTCATCCCAGATCCTGAAATCTTTCATAGGGAAATACACCAAGTCAAGGCATCTCTACCCAACAGTCTCTATTTCCTCGTATTGCCGTCTTGAAGCTGGTAAGGGAAACACGTGTCGGGGGAGGGAATTCTTGGGGCCTCCTCCCCAGGCTGCAGCCCCAGCTCAGGGAGAGGAAACCCCACCGCCTTCTCTCAGCTCTCTTCCCAGCTTTCCCTCAGGGGAGGAGGAACTGCTCATTTGATCACTGAGAGACTAAGTTCCTAAGGGAACTCATTTCTACAGTGGGTGAAGCCATTGCTTTGAAAAGTAACATGCATCTGTGAAAAACTCTCTTCCCAGTTCTCCACCTGCCCCTGCTGGACAAGGCTGGAGTGAACATCTCGTCCAGGTGAGGGGCAGAGAAAATGCTGATGTTCTAACATGGAGTGGATCAAAATTATACACACACACACACACACACACACACACACACACACACACAGCCGGACCTCATTGTGTGTGTTTTTAAAAACTTTTTTAAGGACTAGAAGGCTATTTACACTCATGTTAATGCTTACTAATACCTTTATAATGATTATGTGTTATTTGTATAATCAGAAAAAAATTAATCGATAGGACAGGTAAGACCGGATTGACAACGGATTGTATAAAAAAAGACCCAAGGGTGCAGCAGACCCACCTCAACATGAGGCTTCCAAAGTCGCCTCAGTGGTAAGTTGAGCACATCAAGCCTATCTGACCTAAAGAATCTGCCAGAAAAACCCTCGTACAGAATACGACCATCCTCCAGGGAAGATAGCTCAAAGGACATTAAGCTACTAACAGTCTGCCTGGCACACAATAAGTCTTTAAACTCCAGAATTTACAAGTATTGAATTGGCCAAAAAGTTCATTTGGGTTTTTCCATACGAACTTTTTAGCCACCCCAATACTTCAGGAACACATGCTCCAAGATCATTTGGGTATTTGCCTCAAGGTGCAGAAAGAAGAATCCCAGTTTCCCCAGTTCCTGCCTGGCCTTACCCGCTCTGCTGCCAACACTGCACATCGATCATCCCAGTGGTGAACAACCAGTGTCAGGGGCAGCAGGCCGGGTGTTATGCTGGACGTAATTTGAACTGTGTGGCTTTAATCCTCAATACACAAAATGTGTGGTTCGTACAGTGTTCTGTGATTTTAAAGAAGCCCTTCCTCCTTAACCCCCCCCCCCCACCGCCGCTGTGTTCCCCACCCCCTTTAGAATTCCCTTTTCCTTAGGCTTCTACATCCCTGTTAGCACCATCCCCCTCCTCTGAGCCACTGTTGTTAGAGCTGGAAGGATACTGGAGAGCACCCAGCTCAGCCCCTCATGTAGAAACCCAGCAGGACCCTGTGGGGCTCCTGGGCACAAAAGCCTTTCTGTGTCCCTTGTTTCTTATTTGTAGGAAATAGGCTTCATTTAGCCTCCAAGACCTTCCCTGAGTTCCAAAGGGCAGGTTCAAACAGTTACTGATTAGGAATGGAGGGGCTGCAGAGACAAGGGAGGAGCAGTGGAGAAACCACAGTGCAGCCGTGAGGCAGGGTCCTGGTGCCCCCTCAGGGGATGCACATCACAATGTCCTTGAGCTGTTTTGCAGATACTGAAACTCCCTCCAGGGGGGAGAAGTTAACTGTCTGCCACCCACGAGCACGGAGACCCCAGACCAGTTGGAACCAGAAAGTTTATGATGCCGACTCCTGCTTACCTCCCCACCAACCAGTCAGAAGAATGTCCACGAGCTGACCACGCCCTCTTTGAACCATTACTATAAAACTCCTCACGACCCCCTCCAGGTCGGGACACACAGTTTTGAGGGCATTAGCTGTGGCCCCCTCTGCCTGGCAAGGCAATAAGGCTATTCTTTTCTACTTCACCCAAAACTGTCCCCAAGATTCAATTTGGTACCAGGGTACAGAGGCGGAATTTTGGCTACAATGTTACTGACAAGGAATTGGTGTCACAGGAAGTGAAGCAAACTTGTCCAATGCCAGCCAGGTCCTTAGTAGCGGGGCCCGGCCATGAGCACAGACAGGCACTGTGTTCACTGCATCTGGGGACCAAATAACTGACACTTAAATATAAAGATGGGGCTGGTGTAAGGGAATGCGTCATCGATCATCGGTTCTGGATTTGATGTCTCTCTGACCCTGGTCTTGGGCAAATCGCTCTGCATTCTGAGCCAGTTTCTGCTTCTATACAAAAACCATCCAGAAGGACTTTTGTAGGGGTGAATGAGATAATACATGTGATAAAAGCACTTTGTAAACTGCAAAAAAAATTATACACATTGTAGACATTGTTATTTTCGACTGCTGGTTAGACACTTTTCCAGAAGAATGTGCATTTTAAAAGAGATTTTCACCTGGTAAGAATCCTGGAGGTAAGGCCCTCTCAAACACTGCTGGCGAGAACATGAACGGCTACAATGACCTGGCAAGATCTATTAAAATTCAAAATATACACCTACTTTGCCCCCTAAATCACACGTAAGAGCTCCTACCCCTAGAAACAAAAGTAGAGTGTCAAAGAGTATGCGTACAGGATGGTTACTGCACCAGAGTCTGTAGTGACTACAAGTGGAAACTCACTCAATACAGGAAAAGGTTAAACACCCCAAGAACACTCACACCATAAAATATTCTTCAACTAATAAAAAGAATGTGGTCTTGTTCAATCTGTATCGATTGACCTGAGGGGATTTCTGTGATATATGGTTCAGAGAAAAACAAGTTGCAGAGAAATGTACTTAAGTGATTTCAGTTTTGTAAGACTAGGACTAAAATAATCCCCTACATTTGTGTTAAGAAAGAGCAAGGGAGGGAGGGAGAGAAGGAGTGTGGGACAGAGAAAGAGGAGAAAAGAAAGTGAATAATAAGAGTGAGGTCTCATGAACCCAGAGCAATGGGTGTCCAGTGGTAGAATTTCAGGATGTTTAGCCAATAGGAAAATAAATTCAAAACGAAGTCAGGGAAACATCAAATACGATGAACAGCAGGAGTCTCTGCTTGGGCATGCGGCCGCCTCTCCAGGCACTGACTTCTCCATTCGGAAGCCCCAGGGTTCACAGTCCTCACTCGCCAGCCCAGGTGTCTGCAGCCGCTTCGGTAAGTCATCCCGATGCCCATCTCCGCAGGCAACAGGAGTCTGCGGGGGGAAGTTCATCCAAGTTTTTGGATTTGCCAAGATCTCATTCTTGGGTTCTCCACTAATCTTTAGGATGGAGCCTAAGGTGCAAGCCAAGGTTATAAAAGCAGAGGCAAGCAATCAAGTGTTCTTGACAATGAAGTTGCACCCTTCAGAGCACAGAGTTGATGGCTCTCAGCACGTAATGACCAATATGGGTTGCTGTTGTAAGGAATCGCGTGTTGTAATCATAATAAAACACTCCTCCACAGACAGAGAGTGCTGGTCTCACGCACGCCTTGTTGCTTCACTATTGCCAAGCATCCGGACTCGGGCTCAGAAGGAAACACAGACAGAGAAGGACTCAGTGTGCAGCTGAAGGAGCAGATTCCAGTTTTAATCAGTCAGGAAGCCCACACGTCAAGAAGCTGGGCAGCTGGCTAACAAACGGGAGCAACGCTGCATCAGGGGACCTTAGAATTCCTGGCTACTTCAAGGCAACAGCGAGCCGAGCTATGTGCAGTCCAGCAAAGATAGTTGTTCTTTTTTTTTTTAACATCTTTATTGGAGTGTAATTGCTTTACAATGGTGTGTTAGTTTCTGCTTTATAACAAAGTGAATCAGCTATACATACACATACATCCCCATATCTCCTCCCTCTTGCATCTCCCTCCCACCCTCCCTATCCCAGCCCTCTAGGTGGTCACAAACTCCTTAAATGCCAACTTGTCTAGGACACCTTTTCCTCACCAGCAAAGTGCACTGTTCTTCCTCTGTGAACCCCTGGTACCTCGCTTTACCCCTTCTCAACACCCGCTAAATGGCACTGCTATTAGTTATCTGCATGTCTCACTTTGAGATCATTTCCATCTTTATGTCACCTCCTTCCTCACCATGGCTCAGCAGGCTGTGGACCTTGATGAAGGCTGATGTGTGTTGAATGAATCTGCTCCTTCCATACAAGGCTCTTCATAGGCACAGCAAAGGTTAAAGAGCCTGGGCTGAGAATCAGGACAAGGGAATCCCAGTTCTGGTTCTATCTCTAACCTCTCAATGAAGTCAGACAAATCCCTTGGCTCACCTTGGATTAATTTACCCATGAGCACAGCATGAAATCTTGAGACTGGGAAAAACAGTAAGGAACTGATGGGGGAAATCATGACCAAGTAGCAGTAAGACACACGCCCTCTCCCTCGGGTCCCCCCTGCCTGTGCAACAGCAAACGCCTGCCTCGCTGGTGAGAGTGAGCTCAGGCATTGCCTCCTCATGGAAGCCTTCCATGCCTACCCAAGGAGACTTGGTACCCACTGTACACTCTATGGTTAACTACTTGGGACTCTTTATCTACACTCTACTGCAAGTTCTTTGTGAGAGGGTTCAGAGGGAAACGCAGTGACTCTGTATCTGTGTATCCCCAGGGCCTAATATAACACCTGGTCCACAGTTGGCACCCAATAAAAATAGATGAACAAGTAAATGGGTGGATCAATGAGGGAGGGAGGGAAGGAAAGAGGGAAATCTTTGTATCTTGGGCTCTGGTTTGGTTACAATGACTCTGAGCTGATCTAATGATAGAATTGGTGTCTCCAGTCTATTTGCTGATGAAATAACATGGAAGTTCCCTAAGATTTGGGGACTTGAAATCTAAATATGATTTCTCTCTTAATCTGTCCTTGTTTATAAATTAACTTCACCCACTGGCAATACCAGGATGAATCACACCATCTACAGAATATTTTCCCAAATACGAGTGGGAAGGGAAAGGATTTCCTGTTGGGCACATTATATATGATCTTCTATTTAATCCTCACAACAAGTGTGTACAGTCAGTGTTATGAAGTACATTATATGGGTAAAATAACTCAGATCTAAGAGGTGAAAAATTCATCTATGGTCATCCTGCAGGAAGCGGCAGGTCCAGGGTTCACCAGAAGCCAAACCCAGCGGCCTACAAAATATCTATAAGGAAATTATTTCCTGTCCATCTCTATAGAAAATCATGGAGACGCAATGTCCACTGAAAAAGGATGGGAAGGGAGAGAGGCGACTGGTTCACTCTGAATCTGATCAGCCATCACCGCTCGCTCGCCATCCCATCTCTGGCCCACCCACAAGCCCTGACCGACTGTGCCCAGCCCGAGTGGGTAGCGATGGACATACTCCCACCCTGGAACGTACTTGCCCACCTCCCCAAGGGAGCCACTCTGTGATGTGCAAACCCACCTATGCTGGGCTGCCCGAGAGGCGTGAAGGGGCTGTGCCGCGTAGAAATGGACTCTTTCACTTAGCAGGAGGCAGGTAATTTCTTTTGTCCCTGCTGATGCATTATTGATTGTGATGAATGTCAGAGTGGGAGCCCATTCCAGGAGCCATTAAACAATAATTTCATCTCCGGTGGGTAATTGATTGTCAGGGGCCCACAGTGGCTGGTTGTGAAGTGGTGGTAACGTGAATGTTTTTATTTAGGGCAGGATGTGAAGGGAAGATGGCATGATTTATTTATCAAAAATCAAGCCCGGTTTGCAGGAACGGGAAGCTGAGATGGGAAGTTGACCTTCTCCGAGATTCAGGCCGCCTGTCTGCAGAGGTCAGACTCCTGCTACTCAGATCAGGGACATATCAGGGACTCTCTCCTCTGCCTGCTCCCAACCGCCACCCTCCCTACCCAAACGGAAAATCCAAGGCATTGACTTTCAAAAATCAACATTCCTCCTCCATCCCCACTTCACAAGCCCTCCCAGCCTGTATACCCATCATCGAAATCCAGATGTGCATTCTCTTCATACAGGACAGTTCAGATCTACTGGGCCCCTGAGTTCACACCATGTAGGGCCCTCCCCGTGCCTCCCCACGAACCCAGGGCCCACTTATTCCCCGAGCCCCAGATGACAGCACCTGCTGAGGGAGCCCGATCCACCTCCATCCCCAGGTGAAAGTGTGAGTTGTTCTGCCCCCCAATTCTATGGCAATTCACTCATGTCTCTACATAGAGCTATGATACTGTGTTCTGAATATTTGTTGAGAAGTCTGTCTTGACCATCTGGTCAATGATTCACACTCTTTTCTGGATTATAAACTTATAGAATTTGATGAAAACTATGAAATGTCTCCCTAGGGAAGAATGTGAGCATCTTAGCAGATACACAAAATGTTGCACACAGTTTTAGGCTGTCTACCGATCCCCCAAAAACCATTCCTGGGACTCAGGTTAAGAATCTCTACTCCGACGGAGCCAAGGCCAGTATCTTATTCACCTTTGTGTCTCCAGGCACAATGCAACGTGTGGAACATAGTAGGAGCTTAACAAATGCTTGGTGAATGGGTGCAGACTGTCTGCACGGGGCTCATGAAGGTGGGTGTGTAGGCTTCCCTGGGAGCTGTAGGCCTCAAGCATTACTGAGCGAAGAGATAGGAAGTGATACCTGGAACCGTGCAGGGGGAGCTGTTGCCGCCACCCTGAGCTGGGCCTCGGTCTATGTTTTAGCTTCATAACTGGGAAGACAGGATGAGGAAGGGCATGAATGCTGCACAGTGCCACAGAGCTTCGCAGAACTGAACTGGAAACTGCAGACAGCACCCGGGTGCGGGGACTAAGGCCAAGGAGACCCAAAGACTTACCCAAATCTCTGGGCCTCACCCTTCTCATTTCTGTTTTTAGAACTGGAAGACTTATCATGTCCAAAAGGCCTGGGCACAATAATTTCACCCATAACAATAAAAAACAACCCAGCAGCAAAGGAGCTCCCACCATCAGGCCCTCGGGACACGGGCTTTGCCCTCAGCCCCGTAAACGTGACCCTGTGTTCCCTGGAACGCCCTCTCTTACAGCGAGGACATTGCTCAGTCTGCAGCTTTAAAGGCTTCTGCTCCCAAACACAGGGCTGCTGCAGGAAAAGTTGTGCAGCCTCACGTGTGGAACGAAGATGCTGGAATCAGTGCCTAAATCTGAACATTAGCTCTCACTTGGGCCAGTTACTAAAACACTCTGTGCTTCAGTTACTTGACTATAAAATAAAAGCAAAATAATTCCTACTCCTGAAGACTGTGAGAAGAACAAGTGAGCACTGAGGGCTCAGAACACATAAGCCCTCAGTAAATGTCAGCCATTACTATTACTATAGCGGGGAGGAGTGGGTCGATATTGTTATTGCAGTAAAGAGTTTTCAGAGTATATGTGTGCGGAAGGATAGGCTTATTTTATTTTATTTTATATTTTAGCTCAGACATCAGTTGAGCGGCAATTCTTCTATCAGGAGCATCCTGTCCTCCAAAGATAAGAAAGCCACCTCCCCAACAAGCTCCCCATCAAAGAGCCCCCATTCCCTCTACGTACAAAACAAGCCAGTCCTCAAAGTAGGCCTCCAAAGCTCAGACCTGGAACCATCGTTGGCAGCTCCAGCCCATGGGGAAATGGTCCTTTCTTTTGATCTCTTGTTGCAGTCACAGTATGTAAATGCATATCCTCTTGATACACAACATTTATTGTATATTTCATAAGTTAGATATCTCAACGACTGGACAGCACTTCAGAGCAGAAAGTGTAGCTCATCTTTTGGTTAGGGTCCTGTCAGTGCCTGCTGGGTCCCCCTTGGGCTACCCCCATGTACTGAAAAGAGCACTGGACCTTAAATCAAAGACCTAGGTTTAAGTTCTTTCCCTTGCTGGTCTAGGACCCTGGGCAAGACACACGGGCATCACATGTGCATGACCCTGATAGTCACCCACCCGACAATATCTGTTCTCTACTTCATCACTAAATAATAAAACTCCTGCTTTTAGTTTATACGTGGCCACTTGGAATAAAGACAATATTGTCTAGTCCCCTTGAAGCTAAGTGTGGCCAGGTGACCAAGTTCTAGCTAATGAGACCAAAGGGGCAGGTGTGTGAGATTTTGTCCTTTCTTGGCCTATTTCTCCCTTCAGCTGTCTGGAATATATAC
Organism: Balaenoptera acutorostrata; assembly: GCF_949987535.1. NCBI lineage: Eukaryota > Metazoa > Chordata > Mammalia > Artiodactyla > Balaenopteridae > Balaenoptera > Balaenoptera acutorostrata. The sequence goes on along the minus strand of NC_080072.1, from coordinate 109,541,161 downwards.
ACAATGGCTGGCGCTGTTTCTAGCTGCCATCATGGACCCATTTGGAAAAGGGCCACACCCAGGAATGGAGAAGCCTGGATCCCTAACAATACCATCCCTGGGCTGCCTACTTCCAAACTTCATTTTAAATGTTTTTTGTATAATGGCTATTATTTGAGGTTTGGTGTTACTTGCAGCCTGACTCCAATCCTCACTAAATGCTCTGAATCCTAGGTTCCTCATCACTACAGTGCAGATCATAACTCACATTCACATGACACATAAAGGAAATATTAAAAATGTAAACTCTTTGCTACAGTAGAAGTTGAATTATCAGTACTTACAGAGAAAATGAAAAGAAGGAAAGTACAAGGGAGGGGATAAGAAAGACAGACTAGTGATTTGTGTGGACATCGGGATGGCATTTTGGGGTGACTGCATCAGGCTTAAGGGCTGAGCGGGGCCCTGGAGAGACCGCCCTGCTTTGCTATCTTCAGATTCTAACCAGCACAAGCTGTTCTTCACCATAACACCCCACATCCCTGAACATGGATGCAAAAATGAGCTGGAGGAAGCCCCTGTGGGAAAAGTCAGGAAGTCCAGGGTCAAGGGGGCCAGGAGGGAAGAAAAATGGCAACCTGGTGTCACCTTCAATGAACCTGAAAAGGTGAAGGGGGGAAAAGTAATCTCTGACATCAAGGAGGAGAGTTTATCTGTCTCCACTGCCTGAGAAAGTGGATTGATGGTGGGTTTCCGTCTTCCTCTCTATTTAGTCACAACTCCATCACCTTGTCAGCCGGAACCACCAGCTCCCCCAGAACCCTCCACCACTTCTCCATCTGCAGAAAGTCCCTGCAGAACTCGGGCCCATCCTCTGGATCCAGCCACCCTCCTGCCGTGGCTGACAGGTGGACAGACGGTGATCGGTGAGGCCTGTACCAGGCGCTGGACTCCGCGAACTCGGGCCTCTCCTTTCTGCCTCCTCACCTGAATCACTCACACATGCCTCTTCTGCGCCTCCGAGAAAGTTCCCTCATGCATGCCAGCTCCTCCAGGATGTCTTCTGCCCGCCTCCCCCACACACCTGCACGACCTTCTCTGCGCGCCGGGTTTGCACATCTGTCCTTTGTCATCCCCCAAGAGAGGACAGTCCCGAAGGCAGGAACTCGTCCCTCCCACAGTGACTTTCTCTACAACAGGTTGGTTTGCTGGGCTTCGAAATGATTTCAACTAAAATGTGCTGAGCCTGTGATAGACACGTTACCGATCCTATCAGCGAAGACCCACGTGGCCTTCCTAGTTTATAAACAGGGAAGTTTTAAGATGCCCCCGACCTCATGGCCATTAAGTAGTGTAACGAGGATCTGAGCCCAGCTTCTCGGCCTCGGAGCCTAGGGTTTCCATCTCCTTTCTCTGTCTAATCATCAGCCCAGGACACAGAGACTAAAGAGGCCGGTGGGCCCGTATCTGTGAGCTCCCTCATCCATCCCTGAGCAGCTGTCTGTGTGGACGGTGTCTCCCCTACTCACTTCCCCTTTGCTCCATCCACTGTCTGCAAGGAAAGCCCGACTGCCCCCCTTCTCTAAGCCTGTGTGTCTTGTGCTTCTAGGTCTTTGCCCAGGGAGTCTGACATCCCCCCTTCAGCTCAGCTAGAGGCTGTTCTCTGTACATCGGCATAAGGGAGTGTTTTGTTTTCAGAAGTCAATGCAGCAGCTGATTTCTCATTACAGCCTCCCTGCACCTGGGGGGCAAGGGCGCTTCCTTCCCCTCACGGTTCCCACAAGTGCTTGTGAGGGCAGGACAAACCAGGCCAAATCCTAAACAGGGACTTTTGGATCCATTTGTGTTTATCTGTTTGAAGGAGCAGGATCCTTTTATTTTTTACAAGAGAAAACTGAGGAACAGAGAGTTTAAAGAAATTGTCCAAGGACACACAGGCAATAAGCAACAGAGTCACATGTGCAGGTCTCACCTGTGACCCCTGAATACACAGAACCAAACAGCCATTCCAATCAGAGAGCAGCAGGAAACCTTGAACCCTTGCTAAGCTCCCCCTCCCCTCCTCCTACCTTCCCCTCCACCTGGCTCCTGCAGCCCCACAGAACCCTGGGATTCCATGAAAATTGCTGAAAAATTAGTACAGAATTTAAAAATAGCTAACTTGACTCCATCAGCTATTTCCCTCTGATGCAGACATGAGATGATTTCTTTTCTGTCTGAACAAAGTTCCTACAGCAAGAATTCTTCTCTCTTGAAAAATCTTGAGGACCTGTGAGTCTTACACTATTCATTACCTTCTAGGGTGAAGGCAGGAAAATCCCGGGTCTGTGAAGCCTCCATCCACCCCTGTACAGGGCAAGAGTGCTAGGGACCAAGTTCCAGGCAGGGCAGGTCTTTGTCTCGTGGACACTGCCATCCCAGGGCAAAGGACAGCACCCAACACATAGTGAGTGCTCAACAAACTTTGATAAATGGTCCAAAACACTGTATAAAAACCTCTCAGGGGACGAACCATCCTTATACCTCCCAGCCTTCTTTTCTCTGGGTTAAAAAAAAAAAAATCAGACTACGTTTTCTTCCCAACCCTTCAAATATTTGGGTTTCCACTAACCATCTTTAAATTACCCAATGACCTATCCCCAGATTTTTCAATTCTTTTATAAAATGTAGAGCCCAGTCTAACCATGTTTATTCTTTGAGCGAATAGTTAATGAGCACCTACTGTGTACAGATGCTGTGAAGTGCTAGGAAATAGAAACGATGGAGACAGTTCCTGCCTGCCAGGACCTCAGGGAGTGAGCCCCACAATCACAGAAGCTGGAGACATAGCTGCCACAGGGCTCCTGGAGCCTGGGGGTTGGGCAGTCCCTTCCTGGTGGCTTCTATCTGGTGTCTAGATCTCCTGTGACTTTTAAACGACCCAGCCCCCTGAGATTGCAGAGAACCATTGAGAGTATGAAGTCGCAGCCTTGCTGCAGAGTCTGGCTCCATCACTCAGGCCTGCGCGTGTTTAGACAAGTTCCTTAAATGCTCTGTTCCTCAGTTTTCTCCTCTGCAAAGTGTTGATGGTAAGAGGACTAAAGGAAATAAGCTCGCAAAGGGCTGAGAACAGTTTCTATACAGACTGAGTATCCAGAATGGGGAGCCTGTGTCCCCACTTGTCTCAGGCACCCCCAGGAGGGCTGGGGCTTCGTCATGGGGGAGTTGCACACGTTCCCTGGCCCTGTCCCACCACAGTGCATCAGACTGCTTGGTGCCCCTCAGTCCACTACACTCCTGGCTCCGTCCCTCTGTCATACCCAATCCAGAGAGGACACTGCCTACGACCCCAGCCTCCCTGGGTCTGGCCAAGGGACTTGATTTTTGAGTCAGTGTCTGTTTTAAGCAAAGCGGTTAGAAGCAGACTGGTCGTCAGGGCCCTACTTCTGGGTGGTTCTGAGGTCCGTCATGGGATGGGGAGTGTAAACGTCCACATATGGCCCCTGGCAGTGAGGCTGCATAAGACACATCCTGACACTCTGCTCCTGAAGCCTCCCTCCTCAGATGATTCCTGAGCACATTTTCTTGCACGGGAGACACAAAATGCCTCTTGAAATTCAACATTAATAATAGTTTGTTAACATTGGAAAGCCTTTGGCTGAACAATGTTATTATGACATTGTGGATTCAAAACTTGGCTTCTTTGAAAGGGAACCCTCCTACACTGTTGGCGGGAATGTAAATTGGTACAGCCATTATGGAGAACAGTATGGAGTTTCCTCAAAAAATTAAAAATAGAGTTGCCGTATGATCCAGCAATTCCACTCCTGGGCATATATCCAGAGGAAACTATAATTTGAAAAGATACATGCACCCCAATGTTCATAGCGGCAGTATTCACAATAGCCAAGACATGGAAGCAACCTAAATGTCCATCAACAGAGGAATGGATAAAGAAGATGTGGTACATATTTACAACGGAATGCTACTCAGCCATAAAAAAAGGATGAAATAATGCCATTTGCAGCTACATGGATAGACCTAGAGATGATCATACTAAGTGAAGTAAGTCAGAAAGCGAAAGACAAATACCATATGATATCACTTATATGTGGAATATAAAATATGACACAAATGAACTTATCTACAAAACAGAAATAGACTCACAGACATAGAGATCAGACTTGTGGTTGCCAAGGGGGAGGGGGGCGGGGGAGTGTTTGGGAGCTTGGGATTAGCAGATGCAAACTATTATATATACAATGGATAAACAACAAGGTCCTACTGTATAGCACAGGGAACAATATTCAATATCCTGTGATAAACCATAATGGAAAAGAATATGAAAAATAATGTATATGTATGTATAACTGAATCACTTTGGTGTACAGCAGAAATTAACACAAATTGTAAATCAACTATACTTCAATAAAATAAATTAAAAAAAAAAAACGGCTTCTTTGGGTTGTAGTTTCCTCAGGTGTGATTTAAAGGGAACATTCTGTACACACTGATACCAGAAATCCCAGTTCTTCGTTGTCCAGTTAACCCAGGTGCAAAACCACTAAAACTGTGTAAGCCATTAAAATCCCATGGAACAAGAGACCGGGAGAGGATCTTGGAGTCTGGTTTGGGCCAATCTGTCTCAGTTTTTAGCTCATAAGGAAACCAAGGCCCAGAAAAGGTAAGTGACTCTACCAAGGCCACCAGCAGTGTCTGGTCCTTTAACCTTTTCATGATGTGATGGGTGATGGGAGCTGGGAGGGACCTGATGATCCACGATGGATCAAAAGCCATGATGATCTTTCTTGTGGAAGGAAAAGAGCTTCCAAATCTGCAGAATGATGATAACGAGAGAGCTGTCGTGAGGACTGAATGAGATAGTGTATTTGGACAACTTAGCCCAGTGCTGGGCACGTTAAAATGCAGAAAAAACAAGGTCACCTGTGCCAGGCCCAAGAGAAGATGCTTCCACAGAGGTTATCTCACAGCCACACTCTGTACCATCCCCCTACCTTCTGAGCTTCCTTTCTCTGTTGCTGACCAACTCATTGAGATGCCCTAAAGGAGAGGTCCCAGGTTGTCGTGGGTGGCGGTCACCAGAACTGCCCCCAAGAGCTCTGCCTCTCCTCCATCAGGACACGTGACAGGACGCCACTTCCCCTCCCCATTTCCCGGCCAACGATGTGAGAGCAGCAGGGACTGACTCCCCACCATGTGTGATCCATTGCTCCTCTCTTTATCTCGGTCAAGGTGAGCCACCAAGTGTGAGTCGATGGCTCTTCCATCAGCCTGGTCCCCAATGGCAAACAATGCCTCTACAGAAGCTTTGTAAACAAGAAATAAAACTTGGCTATCTCAAGCCACTGAGGTTTTGAGTTTGTTACCATGGCTTTAATCTAACTTATCCTGGCTGATACACTCTGGAATTATGAGGATAAGAGATGTCTTGTTTTTTTTTTAATCCTTTGCACCCCTTTTCTACAGTTTCAAGCGGATCTTTCCTACACATCACACTAGCCCGGGACTCCTTTTTCTTCTAAAGTTAAAGCATTTGCCAACCTGAAAGCTCTCCTCTTCTCCCCAACACTTGACCCCTTTAGACTAACAAATGACCCCTGAATGAAGGGCAAGAAAGCAGTTCAAAGACTCCTCCCCTTCCCTCCCCACACCCTGCCTCCCCGGCCTCTGCCTAAACTAGCAATAGACGAAGCAGTTGTGTTTTAATAAAGAAAATTGATTTACCTTTTCAGCATTTTAACAAATGGCAGTGCACACAGATCTCTAAAGATGTATGCCCACAATTTGCAAAATTATTTCTCTATCGATCAGCACGGGTTTGTTTTTCGTAGGTTCAGTCCATTAAGTAGTAACGTTCAGGTGGGTAATTGAGTCAAGGCTGTGAAGTCCTCAGTAAAGGCAGATACCTGTGGATTCCAGGACTGAGGGCTGTCAGGTGCGTAGCAGGATGCCTGGGACCTCCCAGGAAAAGAAAGAAGGCCCCGGAGAGTCTGGGAAAGGAGGCGATGCTCAAGCTCCGAAGCGCCAGACTGTTTGACATTAGAATGTCACGCTGCTGGTGGCGCTGACAGCTCGAGCCCGCAGGACCGATGGTCAGCCTGGGCTCTTCGGTCTGACAAGGGCAAGAAATGCCGAGGGTGGCATCAGAGACAGGCAGTCGGCAGCCTCTCCGACGCCATCTCACCACCTCAGTCCCTACCCAGCACGGGGCCCTTAACCCCACCTCCACCCCTTCCCTGGTTTTTGCACGTAACCCAGCAAGTGGGGCCTCTCAAAGGCCTGCGTTTTAGAAGAAGATTTCAGGAGGATACCCATGCAAATATTAACAGGTATTTTCTTGGGGTGGTAGCATAGAGCTGGTTTTTATAGGTAAGAAGGCTTACCTATATTTTCTAATTTTTTATAGTGATCTCGTGCCGCCTTGATAATAAAAGCAAAAGCTTTAAAAAGAAAATTTAAATTGGATTAAATTAAAACAATTTTTTAAAAAATTTTAAAAAAATCCAATGACCTGGCTCATGACTCAGTAGAAATCCGGCACACGCGGGATGTGCCCAAAGACTTGTCGAACTGCACGCGTGCTCTCTTAACGACTGTCACCCTGCTTCATTCAAAACAAAAGCAAGAAAACAGGGGGGAAGGAAGGGAGGAAAGATGAAAAGGAAAGAAGGAAAAGAATGCAAGATGCCGCGAGCACTGTGTGCAGACACCGTGCTGGATGCGGAGGGCGGAGATGAAGGTCAATGTTCCCGGGATCAAGGAAGCCAGGTCTGAAAGGGAAACAAGTGCAGATGGGGCCCAGGGTATCGGCCAAAGTGAGCGAGGGAAGAGAGAAGCTATGAGTCCTGCAAGAAAGGGAGTCAGGGAGAGGAGTAAAAAAGGCATCTTCAAAAAGGTGGCGTTTGAACAGGAGACTTGGTACTAAGAGAGGAGACAGTATAAGGGGTTTACCCCCATCCTGTTGGAGAGAAGACTCCTAAAGAGTAAAGTTGTTTTCAAAGCTCAAGAAGAGGATGGACCTGTGATGTGGAATTCCAGGCCCTGAAACAGAAGGCAGAAAGGTACCTGGGCAGGGACCTTGCCTCAAACCAAGCCCCGTGAGAAATGCCTACTCTGCGTCTCCAGAAAAACGGCCTCATTCAGGGGGGCGCTGTCCTCGCCTGTCCAGGCAGGAGAATCACTGCCTTCCCCCAAAGAATACGGGATTGCACGCTTTCTATCGCTTGCCCTGTTTCCTTTTAATTTTCTGCTCCTAGCACCAAGATCCACCCTCCATTTGGAGGACAAAAAGCGAAGTAGCCTGACAGCTAATTGCTTTTTCAGTGGGAAGACATCCCTCTCTTCTGAGCAAATATGGACACAGGATGTTATTCTAGGAACCCTTCGTCTCTGTGTAGTTACTGTGTGATTCAGTGATATTTGCTCTTTCAATCACCCAACAAGGATTTCATGTATTCATTCAACAAATATTTACCTGCAGATATGTTTAATGAATGCTTAGGTGCGATGTGATCTTTACTACTCAAACCCTATGAATGGCTTCCCATGTCACGCGGAATGAAAGCCAAAGTCCACATCGTGGTCCCTGAAGCCTCTGTGATCTGGGCCATACAACCTCCCTGAAAGCATCTCTGCTCTCTTCACTCCTTCCTTCCGGCTACACCAGCCACCTTGCTATTCTCCTATTCCTCAAGCACCCAGATATATTTCTATTGCGCTTAGTTTTTTGCTTCTAGCCTAAAGACCTTCCCCAACCCCCAATACACAAGGCCAAAGACAGCTATCTCCTTCAGACAGCCTTTTCATGCCCTTACAATGCCTTCAAGCCTTTGAAATGTCACCTTATCAGAGACGCCTTCCCTGGCCACCTGAGAGCCAGAGAACCAACTCCCCACCACTATGCATCCTCTTTATCATGCTGTGTTTTTTCCGTAGTACTTCTAACAATTGTCATATGTCCACCTGTTTAATCATTATTGCCTGGATTCTCCCAACCCAATGCAAGCCCGTGAGAGCAGAGACTTTGTCCACCATTGTGTGTCCAGTGCCTAGCACGGCCCAGCATACAGTAGCTGCTCAATAAACATTTGTTCAACGACTTAACAAATATGGGTATCAGGGCTGGGACTGGGTGGGAGCTACAGTCATACAGTGGGTTTCTGTGCTGCCCACCATCTCCACGACCAGCTCCGTTCCTTCATTTAAAGGAGAGCAAGCTGGTGCGCCTGCAGACTGACAATAAGAAGTGTCTGAGTGAAACTCTCAGGCCTGACTACTGTCAGAGACAAGACACAGAACTAAATGATCCATTGCTGGGTTCCGGTCTGGCAGTTCCCATCTAACCTGTGAGTGCCGGGTAATTGGATTGGTAATGGGATACGGAGACTTTCACCTTGAGGTCACTGCCTCGCTTCCAGCCCAAGGGACGGCTGTGGCTGAAAGTCATTGCTCTTGGGGAACAGTTCCAAGATCACCAGGAAACGTCAGAAACTGAGTTTCCATTGAAGACTGTGCCCAGTTTCAAGGAGAGAGCTTGCGCGTCTGTTTCTACACTGTCTTGCACCCGTGATCCCCTAGAAGGTAACGTGAGGCCTTGGTGGAAGTCCTACCCAGGGCCACAGAGGAATATAGGAGGCCTGGCCAGGCCGAGGAGCCCCGACTCTTCCTCAGAAGCGCCCTGAAACACGGAGGTGTCACGGGTCAGCGGGCACTCGGGCTGCGACTTTACCTTTTCTGTTTGACTTTTCCCATGTAACAACCAATGGGTAGAAACTCTGGCCTAATGACCGGATCGTTCCACCTGGTCATAAAGAGCAGGGGAAAGACCAGGGCTCTGAAGACTGAAAACGTGGTTTTGCATCCTGGGCTGCACTTCCCTGGTTACGTAATCCTGGACCGATTCGTTCACTTCTTTGCATTTCCCTTTTCTCATCCATAAACTGAAATAAAAACACATGCCTGGCAGCACTGTCGTGAAGGTTAGAACTGCTGCATCTAATTCATTCAGCAGACTGTCTCACGCACAGTAGGTGCTCAAGAAATTGTAGCAACTGATCGATAGGGACCCTCGTCCCAAGAGGAGGAAAAAGATGTGTCCAAAAGGTCCATTTATGTATCATTTATCAACGGTTGACTGAGGACCAACTAAGCAAAGGGCACAGTGCTGGGTGCTAACTAAACAGCTGGTTCGCCTAGAGTAAACAATGGGGGCTCAGCCCCAAAGGGTCACTGTTTCAGGACACTCTTACAGAAGTCAGAAAATAATCACATCTCCACAAAAACCGCAGGCGAGGGACATTTAGGTTGCTTCCATGTCCTGGCTATTGTAAATAGAGCTGCAATGAAGGGTGGGAGGGAGACACAAGAGGGAGGGGATATGGGGATATATGTATATGTATAGCTGATTCACTTTGTTTTTCAGGAGAAACTAACACACCATTGTAAGACAATTATATTCCAATAAAGATGTTTAAAAAAAAAAAAAAAAAACCCCCGCAGACAAAGGGCACTCCACTTTCGAACAGGAAGTGTCCCTGAGGGCAGGGCGTTAGTCTTGTTCCCTCATCTCTGCCTGGCCCTCCCCGGGGCCTGTTACAGGGCTGCGCATGCAGTAGGTATTCAACATATATTTGACCAATTTAAAGAAGAGCGAAAGGGATGCAGGCAGAAGGAAAGTCTGCGGCCTTACTAACTCCTTCCTGCACCGCCAGAGCTAGTCCTCTGGGGATCCATGGCAAATCTCCCCACCCCGACCCTGCGGCCTGTCCTGCAGCCTCCTCGGCCAGGCTGGGCCTGACTCACTATGAGACGTGGCTGCGGAGCTGACAGCGGCGGCCTGATTGCGGACATGCGACTGCACTACAGCCCGCAGGAACGGGCGGCAGGCGGGGTGAGGCAGGCGGCTTCCTGTCGCATAAGCCGGGCCATCCGGGCACACGGCCGGGCCAGGAGAGGGCTGGGCGGGGGCTGCGAGCAGCCCTAGCGCCCGAGCCTGTCCCGGCCTCACTGCACCTGCAGGCCTCAGGTGACAGCCCAGATGCGCGTCTGTCCTGTGCTGAGAGACCTGTAAACGAAGCACAGCGAGTTCTCACTCTCCTGCGCCAGGAGGGCGGCCAGCTCAGCACCGGAGCCCACGGGGGCGGACAGGGAAACCGGAAGGTGGGCAGGGACACTTGCCAGTGGAACCAAGGGAACTTCTCGCCCCACCAGCTGGACTCAAAAGAGGAAGAGCTGCCCCGCTTCCCTTCTCCCCTCAGAAGAGACGGTCCTGATTTTTTTTAAAAAAAAGGGACTTCCCTTGCGGTCCAGTGGTTAAGACTCTGTGCTTCCAATGCAGGGGGCGCGGGTTCGATCCCTGGTCGGGTAACTAAGATCCCACATGCCAAAAAAAAAATCAAAAAAAAACAGCGAGAAGGTCCTGGAAGATCCTGGTCTGTGGGGTGGAGCCTCGTCTCTGGGCCATGCCTTCTCCATCACAGGAGTACAGTAACCCTGGCCCTCCTCACCCCCCGACAGGAATCCCAGGGAGATAAAACAAGGGGGCAGCTGTGGGGGCCCTGGAAGCATAAGCACAGGCTGGTGTCTGTGCTGCTCCGACCCCAGCTCCTCTGGGGCCCTTGGAGGGGGTTCCCGTCCAGACAAGCAGCAGCCGGACCAGCACCGACGGCAGGAACTGGAGACTCGATGGAGGTCGGCACCGCCAGACCCAGCACGAGCAGAGCTGCAGTGTGGGCAAAGGGTGTCTTTGCCCCGCCTTTGCCCCAAGGCCCATGACCCCTTCTATCCAAGGCTCCAGGGCTTCTCCCAGTGACGGTCGGGGCCACCCATCCAGGAGACACCTGCCTTTGCAAAGGCCACCTGGAGAGGACACGATACCTAGTTAACCCACAGCACTAGTCTCTGTACCAGTGGAAGTTCAGCCGAGGGACTCCCAGATGGGGGTTCCTTTTGAGAGGGAAGGTTCTACCTGTCGACCTTGAACAATCACGGTCCCTAGTGAAGTCGCCAGGCTCCAAGTCGACGCAGGCAACCATGCGATTTCCCTCTGTCTGCTTTCCTCTGTGCATCTGGGGTTTGCGTTTCCTTCCCACTGACCACACATGTGCTGTTGCCTCCAGGTGCATTCAAAGCAGAGATTTCACAGAAGGCAAAAGTGAGCTCCAGGAAGGAGAGCAAGAAGGGCTGGAGCGGGGAGGGGAGAGGGGGAGGGCTGCTTTCTAGTGATGCATTTTGGGAACAGCAAGGACACACGTGAACCCTATTGGTTTTGTGCAAATTAAACCACTAATCCACGTCCTGTTTTGGCAACACAGGCTACATCACATCTGTATGCCTTACCTACAATCTGTAAAGCTAATTTGTTAAACAGCTTTCTTCTCCCATGGGAAGGAGGTCATTGGTCACAGAAGATTGATTAAGCTCTTGGAGAATCAACATTAATGAAAATCAACACTGCCTAATGAGTGTTTTTATGGCAGCCTCATAAAGAGAATTTTGAAAGAAGAAACAAATAAACAAAAACAGCAAGAAAGGCCAGAAGCATTCCCTCCTGTTGTCTCTCAATCCTTGTTGTAAACTCAGTATCAGGACAGTGGTAGAAACCCCCTGGGCTATGCCAGCCTTCGAACCCCTCTACCCAACTCTTGATTCATTGGCATCAGGTCTGAAAAGTCTGCGTATGTGCGTACATTAGTTCCAAAGACATGTCCCTCTGTTCAGGCCAACTGTTGTGCAGAGAGAAGGGAAATTCCGGTAGGAAACATGCGGTTTGAATGCCAGCACCATTTACTGTGTGATCTTGGGCAGGGCATCTAACCTCTCTGACCCTATCTGCATATCTCTACAATGGGGATTCTAGTTTCCCCTGTATCTCCCCCAGGAAAGTTGTTGCAGTGAAAATCACATAAACTAGTGTGTGTAGAAATTTTTTTAACCATCAAGGCCTCTGTAAATAGGATTCTTGTTTTAAGGCACTGCTGGGTAGTGGGTAATAGGCCATAGGTGGGAGTCACACAAACTGGGTTTGAATCCAGGCTACAGGTTGGCTCACTAGCTTACCAGCTGCATGACCTCAAGCAAGCTACTTAACCTTCCTTAAGCCGTGCTTTCTCCATCTCTGAAATGGAATCACCACAGCTTTGTACTTTCAGAGTTGGGGGAGGATTGAAGGGAGTAATGAATGCAGTGTGCTTAGGAGAGAACCTGGCCCATGATGAACAGTTCAGAGATAGGAGTTGCTGTGATTAGGGTTCTCAGTCTCCCTCCTCTACCAGCCAGCACCAGCCTACCCACGGACCAGAAGGGAGAGATCCATGGATCACACGGAAGCCACACGGAAACAGACAGGTGGGCAACACCTGCTCCCCTTGGGGCCCCGGGCTTGAGAGCAGAAGAAGGGTGGCAGGAGGGGAAGGATGGGAAAAAACAGGGATGCCCAACTGTAACGGGGAGACACCTGAGACGTCTCTAAGTAACTGTGACTTGGGAGGATGGTTTAAGGGAGACAATGGGTAACTCTTTTCCACTGCTACACCTATAACAAGAAAATAGGCTGAAACTGAAAAAGGAGTGTTTTAGATGAAGATGTGAAGACCCAAGAGGGAAAAAAAAGGAAGGAAGGAAGGGAGGGAGGGAGGGAGGGAGGAAGGAAGGGAAAGAAAGGAATATATCAGAAGGAACTTTCCACCCCCCCACCGAGGATGCTTTTTGTTAAATAAATATACAAAGTAAATGAATCAGTAAAAAAATCTGTTCTCTCCTACTTTTTCCATTTTGTTTTTCCAGTTCTTCACATCTCTAATTTTACCTAAATGATAATTTTATGAGCAAATCAAGTTATACATAATACATTTTATGTTTCTTCTTAGCAAAATGATTTTAGATATGTAAATTGTACTACAAAAATAAATATTGCATGTTATTCTAATTCTTCACCAAATTTACATTCCCCACCACCAAATTCTCTAACCCTCTATCTCTGATGGTTTTAAGGTTTCCAAGACCTTGACATTTATACATTTTGCTTGGGTCTAAGGGAGAAGTGACTTCACATTAGGTTAGATGGTGCAGTGAGTTAATTGGCAAGGTTCTAAAACCTCTTTGGCAAATATCATTACTTCATCTCTGGACCAGTGATGGATATAATTGTATGGAATCCAGTAGAATGGAATCTGATGGGCCTCCTACATTTCTGTGGCAAGATTTTCAAAGCCTCTCCACTATGTATAGCATCTTCTTCAGACTCAGGCATATTTGAAATCCCACCAAGACCCAGCCTCCTTCTCTGAGAAGCATGTCCAGGAAAATGGGCGTGTGAATCCCCCCCAGGCCTCAGGGCAGAGAGCCATGGAAGCTGCCCCTATCTTGGCCATATTTCTAGACGCTCTCTGTGTTCATAATGGTATCGAATCCCTCGGGGAACTGTAGTGCGGGTGTATAGCCAAAAGCTTTGGCCTCTGATCCCCCAGACTGAATTCTGGTTCATCTTCTGGACACCCTGGGTATTAAAAAACTGCTGGTTAGTTAATTTATAGAGAGCTCTGTCGTTCAATATGGTAGCTGCTAGCCTTCTGTGGCTATTTAAATTAATAAAACTAAGTAAAATTAACATTTCAGTTCCTCAGTTGCGCTGGCAACATTTCAAGGGCTACCCATGCAGCCCACAGCTTCCACGCCGGACAGCACAGGTGTAAAACATGTCCATCCTCACAGAACGCTCTACCGGACAGCACCGACTGGGAGGAGCATCGGAAGTGAGGACACTAGTCACAGTTAAGTGCCTGCCATACACTGGGGTCTCTGCACCGCAGGAGTTCGTTAAATTATGAGATAATCTACAGCAAGCGATGTCATCCTCACTTTCCAGATGAAGAACTGGAGGCTCGAGATGGTTAACCTGCCCAGAGTCCCCTAGTTAGTGGCAAAGCTGGTAAATCTAGGACTAGCCTTGAAACTCAGCTACAGTCTTATGATGGGACCAAAAGGATAAGATAGAGCAGGTGTGTATGGGTGCAGAGGTGGCAGATGGTGAAGGATTGGGCCAGAAATGCAAATAGCTAACTGTAGTAGAAGAAGCAGCCCCCTCTCCTCACCAGGCACCTCCGAGGGGAGGAGCAGAAGCTGCCATCTCCATGGAAAGGTCAGCCTTGTTTCACACGGGAGGAAGGACTGAGCGGCCCTCAAGACTACATGGCCGGGGACTGTGGAAAGGTGCAAGATGGGGATCAGATAACATCACTGGCTGAAAATTCATCATCACAGGGGTCCTCCAGGGGATCCCTGGGCTCAGCCCTCTGTCACTGGGGCTGGAGAGGAACTCGGCGACATTAGGACAATGAGAGCAGGTCTGTCTAACTTCTGTTAGGTTGCTGGTAGAGACTCAGAAGTGTGGGTCTCATGCCCTGTGAGGTGCTGCTATGGAAACAGCTGCACAATAGGGTCCATATGACCTGTTTACAGAGAGCTTCAGCAGCCAGAGTCACCTGGAGCAGCCTCTCACATCCTCTGAAGAGTGAAGGATGCTTGGTACCACTCTTCTGAGCAGCAGTGGTGAGGGCCAATCAGAAAAGTCCATGAGTAACTGCAACAGCTGTTCTGACGCTGCTGAGTGGCAATGCCTTATAGCAGCTGGTCGCTGCAGCACACATCATAGTGGCTTTGGTTGGGGGTCCAGGATGCTTGGGTTGGGGATGGAGCCCATGACCCAGGTAAAGGAGGCACAGTGGATGGAATGTTGGGGGCTCAGGGAAGGAGTAAGAAGATCCTGCTGGATGATGAGATGACATCCACGGTCGGCTTTACAAGGATCACAGCCTATGGTTCCCGTCAAAGAACTATATGGGCATGGTGTGTATGGTTGATGGTTTGTCTCCCCTACTACATCCCAAGCCCCCTAGGAGAAGGATCCCTGTGTAGGTTACCCTTTCCAGCCTCACCTCCATTCACAGAACAGGGAAGACACTTGGTAAATGCCCTGTTTCTTAATGCTCACCCAAACCAGAATTCCTCAAAGTTCACTTCATGGAAAACTAGTTCTGAAAGATGTTAATGGGTATTTTTTTTTTAAGTGAAGGAAATAAAGAAAAAGAAAACCTTCCATGGTCAACTTAGTTTGGAAAGCATTGGATTAAACAAGGTTCAACAGGGCAATTTACTGTAGAATTTCTCTGAGCCTTTTAAATGATAATGAGGGGAATATAGAAAGCAGCACTTCCTAAACCTAATTGGCCATGGAATCCTTTTTCCACAGAGCTTCTTGTGGGACTATTGTTCTGTAGAAGCACCGATCAAGACCTCAAACTTCAGCTCACTATTGCAGGCTTTAGATAAAGTAAGTATGCCACTCTGGAATTGATTGGCCAATCAATAAATTGTACCACCATATAAAACATCACTGAGGCACACCATCCCTGGGTTTATTTATCCATGTAGGCAACTAAAGAGTGCTTCACCTGTATTAATGTTGGTCCCAAGAATATAAATTTCTTCTTTCTGTTTCCATCCCAATGATACAATGATTACCAGCCTTGTAATCAGCCAAATTCATCACCACATCAACAATGAATTAATTTCTCTCTTAATATTTTGAGCATCTGCTATGTGCAAAGTATTGTGTTATACAACCTGGGGAAAAACACATTTGTAAGAGATGAAAAGGTTCTCCCAGCTCTCCAAGAATCTGCAACCTAATTGGGGAAGTAAGAAACAGACATTCCCCCCTCCCCAGGGTATCTGTTCCCCGCTGCTGCTCACAACTGCACCTTCAGATGCCTTCTCTCTGTTCCCTTTACTCAATTATATTTCTCCAAACACCTTCATTTTCACAATCTCCACTGGATATAGCTCTGTGTTTCGGAGGCTGTGTACAGTATGTATTATTCATATGCTTGCTGGTTTCTGAACAACTTATGAAAACCAACTAGAGATTAATTCATAAAAAATAAGCCTTTTTTCCTCTCTCCCTTTACAGGACCCAATCTGTTTCTCTGCACAGTTAGTTGTATTGGCTGATTGGGTTTCTGCTCTCCCCCTGCCCTCATTCTGTAGGAAAATCATGTCTCTTTAGTATTGCTGCCACACATCCTTTCATGGGCCTGAAATATATACCATTGTGTTCTGACTTTGGTTTTGTGCAGAATCCCTTTCATGCTCTATCTTCTAGAAGGTCCCTCTGTCTTGGCAGCCAAAGACACTTCTGTTTGCAGCCAGGAGATTTCTATTGTATTTTGCACGTTACAAGTTTTTTGTTCTGCGCCGCGGCCTTTTGTAGTTGAGTTTGCTAATGTTTCTAACTGAAAACAGAAACAGCCACACTTCATCAGCCTCATTCTTCTGTAAGACACGGTTGTCAAGTCCACTGAGGAAACCATGATCCTCCCTGCTCACGAGGGATAAGGTGAGCTCAGATCAGCAGCAAAAGGAATCCATGTGTTACTCATCCAAGGTGGAAGAAGCGGAGGTCTTTGATTGCTGGGAAGGTTAATCTTCTGAATGGCAGACACTTGGATCCTTTTCCTACCGGGGAACAGGCTCACGACTCTCCCTCCTCAGCTTCCCTTCCCTCCTCCTGCTCTCGGGCAGCCACTACCGTGTGTCTCCTCTGATTCCCAGCAGAGCTTGTGAACAGACTTGAGACACACTGCGGTCCCTTCCCTGCCCAACTCCATAAATTTCACTCTCGATTATAGACACAAACACAACTTCAACTTCCCTGTGGTCACAAACCATAGTTGTCCCCCTCTCCAGCACCGCACACCCAACTTATAGTTGGGATTTGGGATGCAAAAAGTATCTACTGAATGAATAAATCCACTTATCTCTTGAGACTCAGCAGCCCAGGCTTTGAAGGAAGCTGTCGGGCATGCCCGCTGCCTCCCATCCAGTTACCACGCCTCTGTCACTTCTCGCTGGCACTGTTCTCCAGGAAGCTGGAAGGGCAGTAGATGTGGAATAGACTGTGGTCTGTGAGGTGGAGAGGAAGTGATGAAAAGGCACTGACCCGTGGGGACACAAGGCAACCCCACGTGCAATGCATCAGTTCAATCCGGAAAGGCACTCTTGGCAACTGTGACACAAAAATCACCTAAGTCATTTTGGCCTTGCATGATGGTTCAAACTCCTCTCCTGGAGGGTGTGTGTGTGTGTGTGTGTGATATCCTTCTGGTTTGCTATCTCAAATCAACTCTCTTTTAGAATTTTCTCTCACTTTTCAATTTTTTTTAAACATATACCCTTACATAAATGGTTGTCATTTTCTTCATCTCCCCTCCCATATTTTAATTCATTATCCTATGTCCTTCACCACTACATTCGAAAACACACTTTTATATCCACATCATTGTACACTGAAAGCTTACTTCCCTTTCTTAGATGTCTTCCTTCCTTCCTTCTTTCCTCTCTCTTTCTTTCTTTCTTTCTTGTTTTTGTTTTTTTTGTACTCTTGACTCTACCCCCTCCTTTGACTAATTACAGTTTATTAGTTGTTATGGCAACTCGGATGGCTCTCAGTACTTCTCTCTTGTGATGTGGCTGTAAATGAAGGTGCCAGCAAAATAAAGACGGGTATTACTCTTCCCAGTCTCTTCCCCCAGCCCTCTCCCATCCTCATTACTATCTCTACCTGACAGTCCCCACCCGCCCCCTACACACAGGTAACAAAGAAGCAAAACAACAGGTAAACAAAGGGCTATGTCTCCCTGCTTGTCCACAGTATTACTTCCTACTATAACAAACATGGAGCCATAGAAGGCTTGAGCTGGAAAAGAGAGTCATGATTCGTGGGACCTTGGAATATGTGGGACCTTCAGAGGCAGCTTCTCAGTGTCGGAATAGCAATCACCACAGCAGGCTAAACGTGTTAGTGGAGACAAGTGGCACACTGAGTTCTAATTCTGTCTGGCTTCAGCTCCTGCCATTCATGCCCGACCTAAGACCCCTATGGGGTGACGCAAATCACGGCTCATTAGAACTACGTCATTCCTTTAACGCTAGCCAAGCTCCTGTCTGAATCAGGACTGAACTCCCTACTAACTAAATTCATAAAAAGATCTCCAAACTTTTCATTAAATGATTCCAGACCCCATTCTCCACCCCCATTTAGGAATGCACTTCATTTCTATATGTCTTCCTAACAAGTTATTTTGCTGTCACATTTTCTCCGACGTCTGTCACCTTGGTATCTAAGCACTCTGGCAAATTCATGAGGCTAAAAACAAACACTTACGTGGGAAGGGGGAAGAAGGCTCTTCTCTTCTGCTCTCTCATCTCCATAGGGACAGAGCAGCACAAAGAGGCTATGATTCTCCAAGGTCATTCTGTGCACAGACAGCTAAACAGCCAAGAAAAGACTGCAGAATCCTACCTCCAGTCCCTGACCTCCATAATTCAACAATACTCTGCCTGGAGTCAGTGTCTCTATAGAAAGTACCAAATGAGATTTTGTAGCTGCTAGCCATAGGCAGGAAGGACTCTTCACAAAAATCAAGCATGCCTCCTTCCCTTCCAAGCTCTGGATCTTGCCTCTTTCTCACTCCTGAGTATTCAACCCCTCTTTCAACTTTAATATTTGGTGGCATTAACTGAAATCTTCAGAGGTTTCATTCATTTATCAAATCATTCAGCCATTATTAATTGTTCCACAGGCAAACAAATGTTTGAGATGGGTAAGACACTACATATCCTCAAGGATTTGTAGTCCAGAAAGAAGAGATGAGATATACATGCAAAAAAAAAATATTTACTGAGAACCTACTGTTAGCTATTCTAGACTCTGAGAAGAGAGCAACGGATAAAACCCACAAGGATTCTGTTCTAATGGACCTGACCATGCTAGTGTGGAAAACAGATGAAAAACAAACAGATAAGTAAGATCTATTACATTAAAACATAATACAAGATGAAATGTGATAAAACGTAATAGAGAAATAGATGAAGTGCTCAATATTTTTTTCTCATGAGATTTTTTGTAGCTGAACCAAAAGTACGATCTAGTTTTGGAATTGGGTTTGTAACACCCCAGGCCTCTGAATGTAAAATTTTCTTCTCTAATAAGCAAATACTATTGCAATTGTTGCATTTGTCCATTGGTGACCTATGCAGAGCAAGAGACTCAGCACCTGTAATAGACTGATGACCAAAAACTTTAGAATAACCTGGAGGCCATTGAAATATAAATGACCCAATTCTAGTAGAGAATGGGTAAAAAATATATATAAAGGATCTGTGAGAACTATTATAGTTCACTGGCCACCTGACAGACTGCTATTCAAAAGAGAATGGAATTTTCTACCCTAATTATTTAATCAGATTCCCTTGTAGTTGCTGAAAATCAAAGTAACAACCTTAACTTCTTTGCCTTTAGAAGTGAGATTTTAAAGTTTTTTTTTAAATATTAAAATATTCAGGAACACACTAGATGGCGGTTTCTCTTCCAACATTCATTATTTCATTAGTCCACTTTATCTGTCCCTTGTGATGCAGTCAGTGGGCAATATAGAAACTTCAGCTCTTCAAACAAATGGCTTCAAAGAAACTTGCTACACAGGTCCATCGCATACTCTCTGCTGACCAAGAAGCTGCCATTCAAAATAGTCACCAACCCCTCACTTGTAGAGGGATCCAGGAAGATAATGAATGTTACCAACATTCAGAGGAGGTATTGTACTGAATGTATTTCGAGCAGTGGAAAGGTGGGCAAATTCTGAAAGTGGCTGGTATTATAGTCTTGATGGCAGAAAAGGAAGGAAAGAAGGGAGGGAGGGAGGGAGGCAAGGAAGGAAGGAAGGAAGGAGGGAGGGAGAAAGAGATGAAGGGAAGAAGGAAGAGTGGAGAAAAAGAAAGAGATGGGGAGAAAAAAAAGAGGAGAAAAAGAAAGAAAAACTATATAAGTATCCAAAATAACCTGAAGCAATTGTGAGACTTTCAGTTTTAGCTTCCCACTGTACACAACTATAAAACCGAGTAAATATACAAGGAAACTCTTTACAGGCATTGGACAGCAGGAAGCACAGAACCATAATCCTAGAGAGAAGGAAAACATACAAGGTGAACTTCCCACTTGCATATGCTTTCTGACCAGGAATACTTTTCAGAAAATGGCACAGGGAAGTGGAGCTCGAGCAGAGCTCTCTGGAAACAGAGATCAGTGTTCAGGATGAGCAATGCTCCTCAAATTTATAGGAGAGGATAAAGGAGAGAAGGGAGCTACACAGAAGGGTGACCTCAAAAGGGGTGAGTGTCCACAAGGCCTAGCAGAGAATGGGTGCTCTGGGAGATGGAGATGAGTGGAGATACCAGAAGTCACACAATTCTAGGAGACAGTAAAGATATCTCACTGAGAACCTTAGACATTCTGCTGAGACCTCAGAAAGGGCATTCCTTAAGAGTAAGGACCAGGTTCTAAAGTAAGAGCCACATCCTAGGACTAAAGACAATCTGAATTGGGTCCACCTTAATAAAGAAGAAAAGCAATCCTAACAGGGCCAAAAGGACCCACCAATAACTTAACTGCTTACTAGAATAAAATTCAACTTTCTTTTTAAAAGGACAACATAATCCAGTCTCCTTATGATGCATTACCCACAGAGTCCAGCATACAATAAGAAATTATTAGATATGCAAGAAAGCAGGAAAATGTGACCTATAATCAAGGGAAAAAATAGTCAATAGAAACAGACCCTAAGATGACCCAGATTTGGAATTTGTAGACAAGGACTTTAAAGTGGCTATTAATAAATATGTTCAAAAATAGTATAAATATAACCAAGTAAATATATAAAAGTTTAAGGAGAGATTAAAAGGACTAAATGGAAATTCTAACACTGAAATTACAATATCTGAAGTGAAATGTATTGAATGAGCTTAAGTACAGATCAGAGACTTCAGAAGAAAGGGTCAGTGAGCCTATTAGACAGATCCATATTTATTATCCAAACTGAAGAAGAGAGAGAAAAAATCTTTTTTAAATAAAATAATATAGAATCCTTGTTCTGTGAAACAGTCACAAGTGTTATACACATAGTTCATTTCCAGAAGAAGAAAAAAAATATGGAGAAGAAAAATATTAAAGAAATAATAACCAAAACCTTCCCAAATAAACCAAGAATTCTGAAGTTCAAATCCAAGGCCAGTGAACTCATGAAGAATTTAAAAACAAAAGCAAAAATGTATGTACATCATATTTAAATTACTGAAATCCAAATATAAATAGAAAATCTTTAAAAAGCCAGTGGAAAATACATTACAGACAGTAGAACAATGATACAAATGATGCCTGATTTCTCATCAGAAACATTGAAAGCTAGAAGACAAAAGAGCAAATTCTGTAAAGTGCTTAATGGAAAAAGAAAACAAAACAAAATCCCAAAATTACCTAAAATTTTATATTTAGCAAAAATAATCTTTAAAACAAAAGTGAAGATGAAATAAACATATATTTAGGAAACTGGAAACTGCAAGAATTCATGTTCAGCAGACCTTCACTACAGTTGTGCTAAAAGTTCATCACACTGAAGAATGGAACTTCTGATATACAAGAAGGAATGAAGAGCCCAGGAATAGACAAATATATAGACCAATATAAACAACATTATTTTTTCTTCTCTTAATCCCTTTAAAAAACAGCTGACTTTTTAAAGCAAAAATAAAACAATTATTTTCTGGTTTTAATACATTTAAAAGTAAAATACGTGAAAACAGTAGCACAAAAGATGAGGGTAAATGGAATTGTACTCTTAACAATATGTGATGAGATGCAATATTAACTTTAAGTAGACTGAGAAGTTAATTCCTAGAACAACTCTGAAAAAATACAAAGAGGCATGGCTAAAAAGCCAACAGAATAAATGAAATTGAATTCTAAAATATCTGGAATTCAAAAGAACGCAGGAAAGGAGATACTAATAAACAAAATAGAAAGATGAAACAAGTGGAAAATAAATAGCAAGATGGTAGATTAAATCCAAAATCTTCATTAATTACACTAAAAAGCAAGTGGATTACAACTCCAATTAAGGGAAGAGATTTTCAGACTGGGCAAAAAAGCAACACTCAATCATATGCTGTCTACAAGAGATGTTACTATAAATATAAAATCCCCGACACATTGAAAGAAAAAGAATGGGACAAGATAAATCCCGTAAACAGTAACCAAAAGAGGCTTGCATAGCTATACTGCTAACAGAAAAAACAGATATCTTGACAAGGAATTACCAGAGACAAAGAGAGAAATACCACAATGATAAAAGAGATCAATTCTTCTGGAAGACAGAACAATCCTGTCAGTGCTTGTAAAAACAGAGCATCAAAATACGTGAAGCAGGAAATGACATAAATAAAGGGAGAAATAGGAAAATACATAGAGTTAGAGATTTAAAAATCTCTCAATCAGAAATTGTTAGAAAAACTAGAGAAAAAAATCAATAAGGAAATACAAAGATTTGTACAACACTAAAAACTGCCTTGATCTAATTAAGATTTTTAGAACAATATAACCCTAAAACTATGGAATACACATATTTCATGTGTACATGATATAACATACATACACATATATGTCAATATAGACTACATATTGGACCATAAAATAAGTTTCAATACATTTCAGAAGGTTGAAATCTTGCACATATGTCTTCTGACAACAAAGGATCAAATAAGAAAATAATAAAAACATGTAGAAATACTTGAATATTTGGAAATTAAGCAGCATGCTTCTAAACAATCCATGAATCAAAGTATAACTCATAAGAGATATTAGAAAATACCTTGAATTGAATGATAATAAAAATACAACATGTCAAAATTTATGTGATGCCTCTAAAATGGCGCTAGGAGAGAAATTTATTACTTTAAAGGCTTATATTAAAAGTAAAATAAATATTTAAAATAAGTGATCTAAGTTTCCATTAAAAGAAGCTAGAAAAAAAAGAGAATGTTAAAACCAAAATAAATAGAAGAAACATAGAACACAAGATAATCTTTGAAAGATTGATAAAATTGAGAAAATCTGAGCAAGAATGATCAAGAAAAATAGAGAATAGTTTAATTATCACTATCAGAAATAGAAAGGGGACTGTCACTACAGATCCCACAGACTTATAAACAGCATAACAAGGAACATTATAACAACTTTATGCCAATAAATTTAACAACTTAGATGAACTGAACAAATTCCTTGAAAACACAATTTTGTAAAACTGACACAAAAAATACAGAAAATAAAAGTAGCCCATATCTACCTTTTTTAATGTGAAATTCATAACCAAGAAGAAAATTTACAGTCCAGATGGTTTACCAGTAATTATATGACATACTCAAGAAATAATGAAGTCATTCACAACCTCCCTCAGAAAATGAAAAAAAGGACCATGTTACATTTGGTTTATGAAGCCAGCAAAATCCTCCTTTCAAAACCTGAAGACATTTTAAGTCAGAAAAATTGTGATCAAATATCTCCCCTGAACAAAGACACAAAAATCCTTCACAAAATATTAGCAAATCAAACACACCAATATATAAGAATTATAAATTATGTCCACACAGAGTCATATATACCAGGTCATATGTACCATTACACCTGGAAAGCAAGGTAGTTTTAACATTCAAAGACCAATCAATAGAGGAGACCTTCAAGATGGTGGAAGAGTAAGACGTGGAAATCACCTTACTCCTCACAAATACATCAGAATACATCTACATGTAGAACAGCTCCTCCAGAACACCTACTGGATGCTGGCAGAGACCTCAGACCTCCCAAAAGGCAAGAAACTCTCCACGTACCTGGGTAGGGCAAAAGAAAAAAGGAAAAAACAGAGACAAAAGAATACGGATGGTACCTGCACCAGTGGGAGGGAGCTCTGAAGGAGGAAAAGTTTCCAAACACTAGGAAGCCCCTTCACTGGAGGAGACGGGGGGTGGCGGGGGGGAGCTTCGGAGCCGCGGAGGAGAGCGCAGCAACAGGGTGCGGAGGGCAAAGCAGAGAGATTCCCGCACAGAGGATCAGTGCCGACCAGCACTCACCAGCCTGAGAGGCTTGTCTGCTCACCCGCCGGGGCGGGTGGGGGATGGGAGCTGAGGCTCGGGCTTCGGAGGTCGGATTGCAGGGAGAGGACTGGGGTTGGCTGCGTGAACACAGCCTGAAGGGGGCTACTGCACCACAGCTAGCCAGGAGGGAGTCCGGGAAAAGGTATGGAGCTGTCGAAGAGGCAAGAGACCATTGTTTCGGGTGCGTGAGGAGAGGATATTCAGAGCACTGCCTAAATGAGCTCCAGAGATGGGCACGAGCCACGGCTATCAACGTGGACCCCACAGACGGGCATGAGATGCTAAGGCTGCTGCTGCAGCCACCAAGAAGTCTGTGAGCAAGCACAGGTCACTATCCACACCTCCTTCCCGGGAGCCTGTGCAGCCCGCCACTGCCAGGGTCCTGTGATCCAGGGACAACGTCCCCAGAAGAACACATGGCGTGCCTCAGGCTGGTGCAATGTTACATTGGCCTCTGCTGCTGCAGGCTCTCCCCACATCCACACCCCTCCCTCCCCCCAGCCTGAGTGAGCCAGAGCCCCCGAATCAGTTGCTCCTCTAACCCCGTCGTGTCAGGGCAAAGAACAGACGCCCTCAGGCGACCTACATGCAGAGGCGGGGCCAAATCCAAACCTGAACCCCAGGAGCTGTGCGAACAAAGAAGAGAAAGGGAAATCTCTCCCTGCAGCCTCAGGAGCAGCGGATTAAATCTCCACAATCAACTTGATGTACCCTGCATCTGTGGAATACCTGAATAGACAACAAATCACCCAAAAATTGAGGCAGTGGACATTGGGAGCAACTGTAGACTTGGGATTGCTTTCTGCGTCTAATTTATTTCTGGTTTTATGTTTATCTTAGTTTAGTGTTTACAGTTTATTATCATTGGTAGATTTGTTTGTTGATTTGGTTGCTAGCTTCCTTTATATATATATATATATATATATATATATATATATATTTGTCCTTTTTCTCTTTTTGTGAGTGTGTATGTGTATACTTTGTGTGATTTTGTCTGTATAGCTTTGCTTTTACCTTTTGTCCTAGTGTTCTGTCTGTCCGGTTTTTGTTTGTTTGTTTGTTTGTTTTAGTATAGTTTTTAGTGCTTGTTATCATTGGTGAATTTGTTTTTTGGTTTTGTTGCTCTCTTCTTTCCTTCTTTCTTTCTTTCTTTTTTGTTTATTACATTTTAATTTTTTTATTTTTAATAATTTTTTTATTTTTTATTTTAATAACTTTATTTTATTTTATTCTTTCTTTTTTTCTCCCTTTTCTTCTAGCCATGTGGCTGACAGGGTCTTGGTGCTCCAGCCCAGTGTCAGGCCTGTGCCTCTGAGGTGGAGGAGCTGAGTCCAGGACATTGCTCCACCAGAGACCTCCCAACTCCACGTAATATCAAATGGCAAAAGCTCTCCCAGAGATCTCCATCTCAACGCGAAGACCCAGCTCCACTCAACAACCAGCAAGTTACAGTGCTGGACACCCTATGCCAAACAACCAGCAAGACAGGAACACAACCCCAGCCATTAGCAGAGAGGCTGTCTAAAATCATAATACGGTCACAGACACACCAAAACACACCACTGGATGCAGTCCCGCCCACCAGAAAGGCAAGATCCAGCCTCATCCATGAGAACACAGGCACCAGTCCCCTCCACCAGGAAGCCTACACAACCACTGAACCAGTCTTACCCACTGGGCGCAGACACAGAAAACAATGGGAACTATGAACCTGCATCCTGTGAAAAGGAGACCCCAAACACAGTAAGTTAACAAAATGAGAAGACAGAGAAACACATAGCAGATGAAGAGGCAAGTTAAAAACCCACCAGACCAAACAAATGAAGAGGAAATAGGCAGTCTACCTGAGAAAGAATTCAGAGTAATGATAGTAAAGATGATCCAAAATCTTGGAAATAGAATGGAGAAAATATAAGAAACGTTTAACAAGGACCTAGAGGAACTAAAGAGCAAACAAACAATGAAGAACAACACAATAAATGAAATTAAAAATTCTCTAGAAGGAATCAATAGCAGAATAACTGAGGCAG
This sequence comes from Balaenoptera acutorostrata, assembly GCF_949987535.1. Classification (NCBI taxonomy): domain Eukaryota; kingdom Metazoa; phylum Chordata; class Mammalia; order Artiodactyla; family Balaenopteridae; genus Balaenoptera; species Balaenoptera acutorostrata. The sequence goes on along the minus strand of NC_080072.1, from coordinate 109,515,116 downwards.
AAGAACGGATATGTGACCTGGAAGATAAAATAGTGGAAATAACTACCACAGAGCAGAATAAAGAAAAAAGAATGAAAAGAATTGAGGACAGTCTTAGAGACCTCTGGGACAACATTAAACTCACCAACATTCGAATTATAGGGGTCCCAGAAGAAGAAGAGAAAAAGAAAGGGACTGAGAAAATATTTGAAGAGATTATAGTTGAAAACTTCCCTAATATGGAAAAGGAAATAGTCAGTCAAGTCCAGGAAGCACAGAGAGTCCCATACAGGATACATCAGACTATACTACAAACCTACAGTAATCAAGACAGTATGGTACTGGCACAAAAACAGAAATACAGATCAATGGAACAATATAGAAAGCCCAGAGATAAACCCACGTACATAAGGTCACCTTTTCTTTGACAAAGGAGGCAAGAATATACAATGAAGAAAAGACAGCCTTTTCAATAAGTGGTGCTGGGAAAACTGGACAACTACATGGAAAAGAATGAAATTAGAACACTCCCTAACACCACACACAAAATAAACTCAGAATGGATTAAAGACCTAAATGTAAGGCCAGACACTATAAAATTCTTAGAGGAAAACATAGGCAGAACGCTCTATGACATAAATTACAGCAAGATCCTTTTTGACCCACCTCCTAGAGAAATGGAAATAAAAACAAAAAAGAACAAATGGACCTAATGAAACTTAAAAGCTTTTGCACAGCAAAGGAAACCATAAAAAAGATGAAAAGACCACCCTCAGAATGGGAGAAAATATTTGTAAATGAAGCAACTGACAAAGGATTAATCTCCAAAATTTACAAGCAACTCATGCAGCTCAATATCAAAAAAACAAACAACCCAATCCAAAAATGGGCAGAAGACCTAAACAGACATTTCTCCAAAGAAGATATACAGATCGCCAACAAACACATGAAAGGATGCTCAACATCACTAATCATTAGAGAAGCAAATCAAAACTACAGTGAGGTATCACCTCACACCAGTCAGAATGGCCATCATTGAAAAATCTACAAACAATAAATGCTAGAGAGGGTGTGGAGAAAAGGGAACTCTCTTGCACTGTTGGTGGGAATGAAATTGATACAGCCACTATGAAGAACAGTATGGAGGTTCCTTAAAAAGCTAAAAATAGAACTACCATACGACCCAGCAATCCCACCACTGGGCATATACCCTGAGAAAACCATAATTCAAAAAGAGTCATGTAGCACAATGTTCATTGCAGCTCTGTTTACGATAGCCAGGACATGAAAACAATCTAAATGTCCATCGACAGATGAATGGATAAAGAAGATGTGGCACATATATACAATGGAATATTCGTCAGCTATAAAAAGAAACAAAATTGAGTTATTTGTAGAGAGGTGGATGGACCTAGAGTGTCATACAGAGTGAAGTAAGTCAGAAAGAGAAAAACAAATACCGTATGCTAACACATATATATAGAATCTAGAAAAAAAAATGGTTCTGAAGAACTTAGGGGCAGGACAGGAATAAAGACGCAGACATAGAGAATGGACTTGAGGACACGGGAAAGGGGAAAGGTAAGCTGGGACGAAGTGAGAGAGTGGCATGGACATATATACACTACCAAATGTAAAATAGATAGCTAGTGGGAAGCAGCTGCATATAGCACAGGGAGATCAGCTCGGTGCTTTGTGACCACCTAGAGGGGTGGGACAGGGAGGGTGGGAGGGAGATGCAAGAGGGAGGAGATATGGGGATATATGTATATGTATAGCTGATTCACTTTGTTATAAAGCAGAAACTAACACACCATTGTAAAGCAATTATACTCCAATAAAGATGTTAAAAAAAACCCATCAATATAATTCACCATATTAACAAAGCAAGGGAGAAAATTATATATTATATCAATAGATAACCATTTAAATTTAAAAATCATTTGACAAAACTCAACTCCCATTCATGGTTAAAACTGAGCAAAGTAGGAATAGAATGGGACTTCTTAATCTGATGACATCTACAAAATAAGCCTATGATTAACAATACACTTAATGGTGAAATACTGAACTCTTTCCCCTTTATTTGAGGAAAAGAGTGAGAATGTTTCTTTTAACTTCCTATTCATTATTGTAACAGAGGTTCTAGCCAGAGACAAGGAGGCATGAAAAGTAAACAAAAAGCATAAAAACTGAAAGGAAAGAAATTCTGTTTATACAATAGGCGTTATGAGAGTTTATGTACAAAATCCTAAGGAAGGTACCAAAAAAAAAAAACATTCTATTAAAATTTAGAAGTGAATAAATTAAGGTCACAGGATACAAGGTTACAATAGCCAGTATGCAACATTTGGATAATGAAATTTTAAAATACCATTTACCATAACATCATGAGACATACAGCACTTAGGAATAAAATTAACAAAAGATGTGCTGAAGATCCACATTGAAAACTACAAAATATTGCTGAGATTAAAGAAAATATAAATTAATAAAGAGATATATGCCATTCATGGATTTGAAGAGTCAATATTATTAGTGTCAACTCTCCCCAAATTTTCTATTGAGTCAATGCAATCCCAATAAAAATTCCAACCAGACATTTCATAGACATTAAGAAGTTTGCTCTAAAATGTATGTGAAAAAAACCAAAGGGCTAGAATAGCCTTTACAATCTTAAAAAGAAGAACAAACTTGGAGAGCTCATGAGAACTGGTTTCCAAGCTTACAAGGTTTCACTGGGGTATTGATTACATAGGTATATATATATATATACACACACACATATATATATGTACATACATATATATATATTTCAAAACATGTTGAATCACCCATGAGAGTTGTGTGTACATTTTACCACAATAAAAATAATAATAATAGTAAGTAATTATTATTTATACCAATTTTCCATCACAAGAAGGGACGGGGACTTCGAGGTGAGTACAGGTGAGAGGAGGCAAGTGCACATGCAATGAACCTCCTTTCCTTTGTCTCCTTCAGTAAGTGACTCTGATGGATGATGCTGTGTCAACTTGGTGAAATGGAAACAACTTACCCCAGAATCTCTTCTCTGTATGTTTGCAAGTTGGAATCAGTCAAAACAAGAATTTGCACAAGATATGGAAGGCAGGAGTGAACCCGTAGCCTATCGTCTATGAAGGTCGCCATAATCAGACGTGGGGATGGACACGTGCAGAATCGCCCAGCGGGTCTCATCACGCCCGTCTGCTCCTCATCCAGCCCTTCCTGTCATCTACCGGCCCTGCCGAGCAGCCGCAGACTCGTGCCCAGCACCTGCTGGGGACCCACAAAGGGGACAGGTGCAGAGAGCAACATCTCCCCTGTGTTCCCAAGGCTGGACATAGTCTCAGATGGACCGGTTGTTTGCTGGCTCATTTTCTCTCCCTCCCACTCCCTTTCTGACCTTCGCTTTGCCAGTCCCTTCCCAGCTGTGTAAGATCTAACCGTCAAAATAAACCCCTAGTCACTGACACAGTGACCCTGGCTCCCTGCCTATGATCGAGCCACGCTTTCACCCCCGAGGTCAGGGTGGATCCACTTAATGAGAGCAAAGGGTGATGCGGGCTCGGTGCACTGCATGCTGGCGGCGAACGGGGCACAGTCCTGCAGGCAAACTGCCTACTGCAGGGGTAGGAGTCAAGCAGGAGACGAGACTTCAGGTGAGCTCTCCTGTGTCATCAGAGCACCCGAAAACCGTAAGATGCAGCCTTGTATTAAAATATGCTACCCCATGAAGCCATCTGATACAGATTCTGATTTCAAAAAACAAGGTCCCAGGGCACCCTGTCTTGAGTCTGTGAGGAGGCCAATCCACGTAGCTGAAAAGTCAGACGAAGTGTCAGAAGAGGGTATAGGTTTGTGTGCACAGAAGCGTATGTTTGTATTTATTTCCAAAAAAAAAAAAAAAAGGAAAACCCATGTGCATCTTTTTGGACAGAAAAAAGAATCGTATATCAGAAACAATTAACCTGGCCTTTGTATTCAGAAAATTATAGAACCTTAGAAAAAGCATCTTACATTCTTATTTCTTATTTTATTTACCATAAAATTGGATATAAGACCAGTCCCAGCTTCTGCATAAAAGGGTAGACTGTAACTTGAGCTTCCACTACGTGCTAAGCAGATTTACTCTTGGCAACTGTCCAGTGAAGAAAGTGTTAGTAGCCTCATTTTATAGATGAAACTGACTCAGAGATAGCAAGTAAGTTAATTAAGGCCACACAGTTAAGTGGAAGAGCCATGATCTGACCTCACGTCTGTCTGGTGACCCTGAGGCTCATGGTCTTCCCACTAAGCCACCTCCTGCTGAGCCTGGACCTCATTTTAGGAAAGGGGAAGAGCTGCTGTGCAGATGTCATCCCTGGGAAACTGTTTTGAGATAATTACAGAGGAAATAATTTTAAAACACCTCCAGACTTTTATATGCATGTATGTGCTCCTGGTCAAATTAGTCACTTTGAGAGAGTATAGGTATATCCCAGCGGGTTCCAACAATAATGCTATTTTCCAAAATATTTTTGGAAGTCCTCTCTCAGAATTGCAGAATTACAGCACAGTTGCTACAAACATGTATATATACATACATAAATATATACGTACATACATATATATGTGTGTGTGTGTGTATATTAGCATAAGCTAATTTCTTTTGCATTTACAAATCATTTGTACCCATAATGTATTAATATATTGCTATTAGGTTAATCGGTTAACCGAATGCTCCCTTCAGCGTTGAGGTTTCACTGAACTCTAGACCTCAGAACTGGTGCAGCTTCTCTCTCCTTCCCCCGCCTAGACTTAACCCCTCACCAGAAACTGTCTTTATAAGTCTTTATACACATACAAAGCCAGGAAACATGGGGAATTGTCTTTCACAGCAGGTCTTCAAATAAAAACTTAGAGTTTTGTTCAGACCTAAAAAGTGCATACATATATATATATATATATATATATATATATATATATATGCATGTGTGTGTATACATATTGACACATATATACACATATACCCGTATGTATCTATATATACAATATAGATCTACATACAAATTTTATATATTGACAGATGCATATGGCACCTGCCTTCTTCTGTACTCTCTAATGTACATGTATATCCAAGGTGACTTTTCTGAAAAACGACACTCCTTGCAGACTGTTCAAACACATAGCAGGCATGTTGTACACGGAACAGCTGCAGCGGAAAGAGAGTTGAACAGCATGGCCTTTAAGATCCTCTCCAGTGCTGAGATTCCCTGTAATATAATTTGTTATGTTTGCTTAAAAAATAAAAAAAGCATTCTATTACATTATGGTCACGCCTCATAAAAGGCACTATGCAAATGAAAGGTGGATCTTTGTTATGAATAATAATGTTATGATTGTCCTTTTAACAGAAGCCCTAATTGCTGAATGAATTCCACCGACTCTCACGGTGAGGTGAGATAGGCCCCTGGTGGGTGCTCCTACAGCACCCAGATCCTCTCTTTCACTTTGCAGGAATCATACTTGCTTGTTCAGTGTCCAAAGTCTCAAAGTCTTAAGTTCCTTAACTGCTAAGGCATACCTGTTCATCACTGTCATTTGGACTGGAATCAGAGAAAAACCTAATAAATATTTTTCAATGGACAGTAAGCGTTTGATGCATGACAAAATTGTGGCTTGAAGAATCAACCTGCAAATTTTCCCTGTCCTTTCATTCCTGTGGGAATAATCTATGTGGCATTTACTCAAGGCCCCCACCATGTGAAAGGCAGGCAGAGGGTCTTGTGAGGGATGGAGAGTCCTCGCAGGCAGGGAGCACACAGCCTAGCAGGAAAGCCAGGAAGCACCCTGCCCAACCTTAAGTAAGCGAGCTGAGGAATGGCACACACTTCAGAGGGATTTGCCCCAGCTTGGGTGAACGGGGAGGGCAAGTAACCATGGGGGAAAGGAAGCATTTCTGGTCCAATCAAAGAGAAAATCATGAGTAAAGACACCAAAGCAGAAATATGCAAAACGTGTTGAACAGAGCTGATCAGTCCAGTTGCCTAAGGTGTATGGTGGGACTGGTGGGAAATCAGATGGTGACACTGGTCAGGTGAAAAGAGCCTTCATTGCCAGGTGCGATAGGCTGGATGATGGCCCCAAAGATACTGAAACTCTGATCCCCGGAACCTGTTACTTTATTGGCAAATGTGACTTTGCAGGTATGACGAGATTATCTTGGGTTATGCCAGTAGACCCTAAATGTCTTCAGAAGTGTCCTTATAAGAGAAAGGCAGAGGGAGGTTTCAGTGTAGAAGAGAAGGCAATGAGAAGATGGACAGGAGAGACAACCAGAGATGCTATGCTGCTGCCCTTGAAGATGGTGGAAGAGGCCTTGAGCCAAGGAATGCGAGGAACGCAAGCCTAAGAGTGGGAGAAGGCAGGGAAAAGTCTCCTCTGGAGCCTCAGAGGAAGCACAGCCTGCCAACACCTTGGTTTCAGCCCAGTGAAAGGCATTCCGGATTTCTGACCCCAGAACCGCAAGAGGAAAAACGTGTATTGTTATAAGCAACCGCGTTTGCAGTACTTTGTCTCAGCCACCATAGGAAATTAACACAACCAGAGTAAGACATCTGATTGTTATGTGTTAGGCAATGAAGGGTCATAAAAATCCAGGTGGAAATGGAGGGAGGGAAGGCAAATAGAAGGGGTGTGGTGAGAGGAAAAAGTAAGAAAGAGCAGCTTGATTTTAGAAATGGGTGAAATCTCCCTGGATATTGTTAGCAAAGCATTTTTGTATCCTCTGGGATGAAAGGTGCAGGAGAAAATGTAATAACACTAAGAAATATTCTATGATTTCCCTGGAACATGTCCTCGGGTGAACTACAAGGCAGCTCTAAATGTTGGGATCAGAGATGTGAGAGGCTCAGCAGCGTGGGGTCTCGAGGATGCCATAGAAACCATGACTGTGCTTGTCTCCGTTCCCTGGGGACTGGCATCCTCACATGTCTTCCTCCCCAAACCATAATTCACAGGAGCTCGGGGGGCGGCAGAAAAGGGCAGAGTCGAGAGCCGTTGGAGGCCACAATAGCAGGACCAGAGCGTCATGAATTATTTAGCATTTACCCGAGGCAGCTTAAGACCCATTCCAAATACTGAGCAAGCAAGCACTGGGTTAATCGGCATGGATTTGTCATGAGTGGTCGGCCTAGACCCCTAAAGTTTATGTTGGGGACACTTGTTCATGCTGGGGCCCAAGACCTGCTGATTCATCTCCCCCACAGGTCATAAACTGCCAGTTGGGGCTCCTACCCCACAAAAGCTGATTTTTAAACCAGAGATTTGAGGTTCCCAACACTTCTGACTCTTCATCATCTTCTGAGAGTCCTTAAAGACTCAACGGAGGCCTTGACCTTGAAGGTAAAAGAGCCCCGCATTCCAAAACAGGGGGTATAATTATTCTCTCTTCAACCTGAAGGGAACCTTGGAGATCGTATCACACAAGTCTCTAATTCCACAACAGAGAAAGCCCACAGTCAGGGAAGTCAAGTGACCCAGCAGAAAGGCCATCCAAAGGGATGTTGCTACTGGACCACAGCCTTGCAGTCAATTTCTCCTTGGGAGAAGGAGACTCATGCATCACCTGGGGCTGAAGTTTTGAAGCACTATGGACCCATATATCCTTGCCCTCTGGAGGAGGAAGGTCCTGCTCTACAGGGTCCTGGCTTTTCCTTCTGCATTAGGGTCTATTTTGGAGCTGAGACCACTTATAAGCAGACTTAATGGAAAAGGAGCCATGAGCATGGAGTCAAACGGACCTGCATTTAAATTCCAGCCCTGTCACTTATGTGCTGTGTGATCACAGGCAATTCATTTGATCTCTCTGATCCCCAGTTTCCTTAGATATAAATACCTCCGAGTTGCTGTGAAGATCCAATTTGGTGACACATCGAATGCAAAAGTGCTTAATAGAATGCTGAGAATAACCTAATGCTGGATGAGCACTTGCTGGATCTGAATTTGAATGTGTTTTTAGGAACACAAGGATGAATACAAAGGCTTCCAAAAATACCTTCACTCACAGCCTGTTGTAAAGATCTAAAATTCTGCCATTAGCAATATAGATTCTAGAAGAACTGTCAGTCCTTGGGAATTCACATTAAAACAAAAATTACCCCAGAACCTCAAACCAATTATTAACACCTCAGCAGGAATTAATTGCTAGGGGGAAACAATCAAGGTCCTGCAGAAATAAGAGAAAAGAGGTAAAAGAGAAGGGAACAGAGAAGTGAGCTATGCTGAATGGAACCAAACATCTGTCAGATTCTGTTTTCTTTGGACCAAAGGGACATGGGAGCTAGAAACCCAATGGGATTTCTAAATTCTAAAACAATCCTAGAAGCAATGCTTGTTTTATTTTCTTGTTTCCATGTTTTGCAACAGCTAAGATTGTTGACAGGGAGAAAGGGCAAGGCCCACCCACCTCCCCTAGATCTGTCCTCTCATTCGCACCTTGTATTCTGAAAGCCGGGAATCTGCCACTTCCGCCATTTCTTCATTCATACACCTGGCCTTTGGCAATGTGACACACACTCACTGAACTCTTGGAGACAGAGTAATAAAGCAACATCCTTCACTTGAAGAGTTCACCTTCGAGCAGAAGATACAGATTTGAAGCAAGCAATGGTAACACAATGTGATCCTTGCTTTACAGAAGCACGAACGCTGGAGGAAAACAAGTAAGGAAAGGCTTTTTTCTGGCTTGGGAACAGCCTGGAAGGCTGCACAGAGAGGAGACATGGAGTGTTGATGCGGACCAATCTGTGGGTGGGAAGAAAATTGCATCAAGGTAGGAAAGCATGAGCCCCAACTGAGATGCACAGGGGCCAAGCGTACCCGGTGACAAGCATCCCAGCCTCGGGCCAGTTATCGAGCTGCCGTCTCTCAGCGTGGACGCACCATCCTTACTCAGCTACATGGGGCCGGGGCTGGGGAGCTGCCCGTTACCCATCTCCTCTGTCAGCTGGCTCCCTCTAGGCCGCACCAACAGGGGACACGGGGGTGAGGCCGGAAGGCAGGGGCATGCATGGGGCTCCTCCCTTCCTGTGGGCTTGTACCAATGGCTCGTCACCCTGACAGCAGCAACCATTCCAATCTCTAGGACCCTTTGACTCCTGGACTTGTTATATCCCTCGGAGATACAAGCCCCCCTCATCAGAGAGGTAAACCCAGGAGCACGAGGGACTGTCTCCAAACTCCTGAGCTACCGCAGAAGCTGAGTAAGCCCTGCTCAGCCCCCAGGGGTGCGGGGACCGCCTCTGAGCCCCTGAGGTTCCAGCAGCTGTGGGGTAGCTCCCCCTCCTCCGAGATCCGCGCCGCACTTCCACAGAGCTCCTCGGAGCTTCCAGGTTCTAATAATCCCAATCTCTTCCCTTTGACCTTCCAGCTTTAGGATCGTAGCTGCTTCCTGTAGTTCTAGCCTCTGTAATACCCCAGGGTCCCCTTTTTGCTTTTTTTCAGTCCTCCAAAACCCATCTAATCAAGTCCCTATTTTAAACTGTCTCTGTTCAAGTACCTGGAGAGGTTTCTGTTTTCCTACCAGGATGCCGACTGATAAATCATCCTTGAGACACAAGATGAAGGCTGGAGATGCAGGGTGGGAATTGGGTTGTGGAGGGCTCTGTATCCCATCAGGAGTGTTTGACCCCGTTTGATAGAGAAGGAATGGGGAGTCCCTGAAGGTTTCCAGGAAAGAGAGCGGCGGACGCAGGCTGTGTTGGCAGGGGTCACAGAGCTGGAGGAAGGGGTGGCTGAAGGCAGGGGGACTTTCAATAATCCAGGCATGGCCTGTCAGGAAGCTGGCCAGGGCAGAGGAAATGATAAGAAAGGAGCATATCTGAAGACCACCCAGAGGCTTCGCTCTGTTGGTAGGTAACACAGATGCCTTTGGCGGGAGCAAGGCTAGGATTCTCCACTTCATCAGATACATATCCCACCCTTTCCCTTGAAGTTCAAGAGATGCAGCATCTAAAAGAGAAAGAGGTTCTGGAAGAGGCAGCGGGACACCAAGGTAAAGAGATGGGCACTAACTGGAACTCTGTTTTCACCACAATCTACAAGAAATATTGCATAAAATACTTAGCATATCAGGACTCAGTTTCCTTACCTTCAAAATGGAGCAAATTATATCTACATTAAATGGGTTTTTTAAGTGCCATGTTTCCCAAACTGACTGATCATTAGAATTACCTACAGATCCTTTGGAAAATGCCCATTATCGGACTTTGCCCTAGACATACTGAATTAAAATTTCCCAAATACAGGTCCTGGAAACTGATTGGTTTTTTTCAGTCTTCCAGGTGATTCTAGCAGGAAGCTATGCTTGGGATACAATACGAATAATGCAAGTGGCTGTCTTCTATCTCTGGTTGCTGCGGCCACCCCTGCCGGTGCCCACGAGGCTTGCTCCTGGCCCTTCCAGGCTAGTCCACGCGGGTGGCCGCTCACGCAGCACCTGTGCCTCTGCGTGAGCGCGTCCTCTGGCTTCAGGAGCACGCTTGGCCCTCGGGGCTGACAACTCAGGGGCGTGTTGGGACAGTCCCTTTGGGACTGAGTCCGAGCTGCTCGTGGAAACAACCTCTGACTCTCACACACTGTGTGGGCATCTGTCCCCTCCCGTTCACGCAAGCACTCCTCCAAATGCATCCTGGCATCACCTCCCACGTATACTCACACTCAGGTCCTTTCTGAAGGTCAGCTTCTGGATGGGCCAAACCTAACACATGCGTACTTGGTTACTGTCAGAGTCTCACCCCTTCCACCCCCTACAATCTTGGATCCACAGGGAGGAATGACCGCCCACCCCATGCTGATCAGGTCCCGTGGAGATCAGGTCCCTCTACAGACAGTGTTTATCTCCTGGGACCACTGCAGCAAACGTGGACATTATGAAGTACTAGTGTTCCGTTTCCACACGAGGAAACTGAGACCCCAACTGTGAAATGGTGCACGTGAGGCTGCACAGAAAGGAGTAATACTCAGGCTTAAAATTTAGGGTTTGTTTTTTTTTTTCCATAATAGCAATGGTTCTGAGAACCTGATGAAATGTGTACATCCTCCTTTTACTCCTTCCCAGAAAAAAAAATGCAGACGCTGACCTTCTCATAAATTTTCATACATTTCAGGCTATTCACGGACTTCAAATGTGTCCACAGACCCCTGTGGGAACAGGATGTGAAGGTTAAGAGACACACGGTAAGAAGCCGGGAGTTTCTGGCAGGCCCTCCGTTCACCTTTCCCCCAACATCTCACTCGAGGCCACACAGCCCACCAGAAGCTCCTCTCTGTGGTTTTGAGTTAGAGCATCAGGGGAAGGCAGTGCTTATCAACACCTGGTCGGTGGGGCAAACACAGAGCAGGAGGGAGGAAGGCGCTGCTAGCTGAGAGTATCCATCAACGGACAGCACTGACAACCAAAAATCAAACTACAAGAACAAAAATAAACAAATAAATCTATGGCTAGATTCATTTTCAGAACCCAGGCTGCAATGATCACAGACACTCAATAAACACAAGTCTTTCAATGCAGAGGGTGTTAAAGGAGTTTCCTTTCAGAAATAAATAATACTTCTTCTGTATCCATCGGAGGAGACTTTCTAAAGGTACCAGCTCATGTGATATTTGAAACATGAACGTCTTAGCTGATGCTCTGACAGTGGCCGTTCGTCAAGAGGCAAGACAATAAACTTAGGAGCCGGAATGTCTGACCTAAATCTTGGTTCTTAGCTTGACTACCATGGGGACCTTGGGCAAGTCACCGAAACCCTCTGTGTTTCACTTTCTTCTCCTGCATGATGGAGATGAAAATAGCGCCCACTTGGTCGTGCTAACTTGGAGAAGAAAGCAGTTGATACCCACACAGCACTAACAACACTGTCTAACTCACCGAGAACTCAGTATGTGTGAGTTGTCTTGGCCTGGGTTCCCTGGGAAACGGATCGTGGGGCAAAGCTCACGTGAGAACCCTTAATAGGGGAGGCGACAGGCAAAATGCCAGGAAACAAGAATGAGAGGAAAAGGAAGAGAAACAGGGAAGGAGGAAAAGCAAACTGAAGGTCCGAGATCGTTTGTTAACAAGATAGCCACAGCTTCACAAGGAAACACTGCTGGCTTTTCATCCCAAGGGTCACCTCCAGGGAGGCCACCCAGAAGCACCACGTTTAAGGACAAGACATTGGGAAGAAAAGGGCTGGACGAGCCATCTCTTGTCTCCTCTTCGCCACTTGTCTTTTACTGGTCATAATTCACCTCGCAGAGAATGACCTCTGTCCTGAGCCATGTGACCAGGCCCCTCAGGTCACTTCTGGAGAAGCCAGGGCCTCCGTGCGACTGGTCAGCTCAGGCCTGGGCCCAGGAAAAGCAGTGAGGGCTTGGAGACTTGGGGGGAGGGGCTGTGGTGGGGAGATGGCAGAAGTGGTCAAATGGCTCTAGGACCTCACAGTTACTGGGTCTGCTACACTTACTACTGTTGTCCTCTCAGAACTGTTATTTTCAAACATCTACATTTATCCTTTTCTGACAAGTTGTTACTTTTTAGCCACCTGGTCTTGAACAGAAGTTTGTCTCCGGTTTTCTGCTCCAATCACAGAAAGACTGGATGAAAGCTCCTCCAGTGAATCCAATCTCAATTCCATGAGAGGACCCCAGTGAAACTATGAGAAGAAACAGATTCGCGGCCAAGAATCGGATGTGTGGTCAAGATTACTGGGGGATTTTCTTTTTCGAACTCAAAACAGAGTGTTTTCCACTCAGGCTTTCTCCACACTAAGCTTCAGAACTGAGTGGGAGCCACAGGAGAGTCTACCACGAAGCATGCAGGCCACGGAATCTCAGCGTTGAGAACAGACGCCGAGCGTGAGACCAAGAACGCCCGAGCCAGAGGCAGAAAGGCTCGTGCCAATGGGCGGTGCCACCGCTGGGGTCTCTGAGGCAGACTGCGAGGCCGAGTTCGGGGTGCGAGATGTCCACCAGGGATCAGAAAGAGAGGAAGAAAGGGGAGGGAGCAGGCTGGGCAGGGGGAGAGCAGGGAACAGGAGGCGGCCCAACAAGGCCTCGGTCAAGCTGGCGGGCACTTGGGAGCGAGGGGTGCCCATCAGGGTTACCTCGTGTTGGGCGCCCCCCTGTCTCGGCACAAGCACGTGCTGCCTCAGTGAGACGAGACCTCGGGTGAGGCCACCGCTTCAGCCGAGGTCCACCCTGAGAGGCTGAGAGCAGGAAGGTGTCTCACGTCTGGGCAGTAAGTCCTTCCCTGAAGGGCAGCTGGGTAACATGTCTCCGTGTCGCCCACGGCCCTCCCCTTTGCCCCCTGGATCCGTTTCTCCTCGTTTGTTTAGGGAGTAGCTCCTCCGGAACTTGGGCAACCCGTGCTCCTGAGGAACAGGAGGGCTGTTGGGACAACCCTCGGCCAGTCCCTCTGAGGCATGTGGTGAATGATTGTCGTCTCCATCCCCCAGAGTCCAGTGTAGACTCCGTCACCCTTAGCCAGCAACCTCTGCTGCCCACAGGGCGTATCTTGCTGCGTGACACTAATCCCAGAGGGTCCTGGGCCTCTGGCCACAATGCCATACTCAGGGCTGGGTTGCTGGACCTGTCCATTTACAATTAGACAAGTCAGTGCCTAGAAATAGCCACATCTATTGCCCCCTGGACCCACTGTGTCCTCCAGCTCCACCCGTTCCTGATTATTGGGATCGATTACTGATGCAAAGCTATGACTCCTCTTCTTGTCCATTAATCCACAGACACAAGATGCCCAAAGTGCCAGGCCACAGCCACAGCATATAATTCAACGTGACTCTTGCTGTGTGCCCCGTAAAGCGCACCCTTAGGGGGGCCAGGACCTCTAACCCTGAAAAGCCTAGATCTGCACAAGTTCCCCAGTGGGCACTAGCGGTGCCCTAGTGGGTTCAGCCCTGCTCCCCGCCCCTTGATTCCTGGACTCATATTTTTTTTTTTTCTACTGGGGACACAGTTGCATGTACATGTCTTTGCTTCAGTAGGTATACTGCATCCCAGAGAATGGTATCCTGTCCTCCCATAATGTTGCCTCCAAACTATTGTCACTTATAACTTGAGCAAACCATTCCAATGCTCTATCAACTCAAGAGAATCTGGGCAGTGTCTAATGTGAGGTGTCTAATGGATCCCATGGCCATGGACCGCTCCATATGTCCTTTGCTGCAAACTGGGTTCCCTGGCCCGGCACAATGAAATGTGGGCTTCAGAGTTAGTGGATCAAAGCCCCCATACCCTCTCTGATGGTAGCACTTGCTGAGACCTGTGGACCAGAAAGGCAAACCAATGTCCTAAATACGTACCAATTCCTGTGAAAATGAAACCCAGGCCCTTTCAGAATGGAAATGTAGTTGCAATAAGAAATGTTTAAATGCCCCCCAAAATTCTTATGTTGAAATCCTGACACCCAAAGTGATGGTATTAGGAGGTGGGGCCTTTGGGGAATGCTTAGATCCTGAGGGTGGAGCGCCCATGAATGGGATTAGTGCTCTTGTAAAAGAGACCCCCAGAGAGGTCCTTCCCCGCTTCTGTCAAGTGAGGACACAGGGAGGAGACAGCCATCTATGAACCAGGAAGTGAGTTCTCACCAGACACCAAAACTGCCAGCACTTTAGTGTTGGACCTCCCACCTCCAGACTGTGAGAAATAAACCTCTATTGTTTATAAGCCAGCCAGTCTGTGGTATTTTTGTTATAGTAGCCAGGACAGACTAAGATGGTAGCCAAGTTACCATTAAATGTCCAGTTGGTCTCCTTAAGGGATAGGGCCATTTTGGAATCTGAGCATTAATCTCTGCTGCCAGTAGGTTGAACAGCGGTGGCAGAAATCAGCCTTGGTGAGTGGGAGTCTATGTTGTCGGGCCCATGCATGCCCACCATCCTGGCCACCATGGCCCCTTCATTCATATGCCCGTGGCTAATGTCCACTTGCCCGTCATTTTATCTCGGCAGTTGTTTAGTGCCTCTTCCCTGGAGATGACCTCAGGTGGCATTAACGTGTGGTACAAAGACCTTCACACATGGCTCTCACTTCCATATGCCCATCCCCCCACCCTCCAATCTTCCCATCTTTATCATTCCAGGCCCCGGACCAGTCAGCCGGAATCCCAAGTGTTACTAACCTGGGCCCTGCCCGTGGTATCAAAGACTTGCCTTTTACCTAGTAATTGAAGCTCAACTGTTTTCTTTTCTTTTCTTTTTTCTTTTCTTTTCAACAGCTTTATCGGGGGTATAACTGACATACAATGAACTGCACATGTTCAAAGCATACAATTCAGTTTTGACATATGTATACACCTATGAAGCCAACAGCACAGTCAAGATAATGAGCATAGCGGAAAGTTCCCAAGTGCCCTAGGTAATCCCTCCTTCCCCTCTGTCTCCAGGCAATCACCCATCTGCTCTCTGTCACTTTCGGTTAGTTTGCATTTTTTAGAATTTATATATTTTGAATCATACATTGACCTGGGTGGTTAACCTAGTAATTGAAGCTCAACTGTTCTGCCCGGGAGTGCTGGCCCTAGTCCTTAACTTCCTCAGCCCATCTGCTTGACCTCCTTTGTTCGCAACCAAAGACACCCTCTGGCTTTCACACCTGGCTTTCAGTTCCCTATTACTCTCAGCTGTTTCTTTTCATTCTGCAGAGCATCAATAACCCCTAGCAATAGCCGTCCAATCCTGTTGTCCTTAGAGCTAATATCTTCTCCATACCTTTCAAACACCTGACATATTGTGCCCACTAGTGTATCCCCTCCTGCCAGTGCCCCATCAGTGAGGTTTAACCACTGGACCCTGACTTTGTGCTGGAGACTCTCTTTAGTCCACCTGCCTGCAGCGAAGGACTCCTCTTGCCGGCCAGACAGTGAGCCAGCCAGCTCCAAAATTCCCCCGTAGACTAACTGCATCTTAGTACCAACCTGGCTCAGCTGCATCCTAGGTTGGATTCTCTAAAACTGTCTCTGAGATGGAGTTCGGGGTGCAATATATTAGTCAGGGGTCAACATCTATGGAAACAAAGAAGAGAAAGGATTGGGAAGAGGGAAGTCCAACTGTGACGCAGACCTGACAAAACCTCAGCCAACAGCGGGGGCTCCGCGGTGACAGCTGCCATCACTGTGTCCCTGTCCAGGCCAGGATGGCGGGGCCTCTCTATTCCTGTACCTGGTGTGGTCACCAGATCAGGCTGCTCTGGGCAGGGCATGATGGGTGAGGCAGTAAGGAGACCCAGAAGCGGCTGGGGGTCGGAGGCTGGATGCCGAGGGCCTTCCCCGGGCGTAGCAGCGAGCTCCAAGGACCTGGGCAGCCCTTCGCAGCTTCCCTGTGTCCCCCACACTCAGGAAGCACCGCGTCCACATCCAGGCTTCACCTGGACCATCTCCAAGCTAAAGCAAGCCTGCAGTAGCATCGCTGTGTTCCCCCTGTCCCTCTCTGTGCCTCCTCGTCCCTGGTTAGACCTCGCAATGAGGGGGACCAGTCACCGTCTGTCCAGAATCCAGGGCCCTTGATGACTAGCGCCTGATTCTCAGCCCTTTGCTTATGCAGGGGTCCCTTTATCAGAGGTTCTCCTCACCTTCAGGGCATGTATTTGTTATGAGGACATCTGGATACTCTGAATACTGCACTTTGTAGGCAGCCTCTGGCAGGGGGCAAGCAAACTGCCATGTGCCCTGCGGGTCTTCATTTAGATAATAATTAACTAAAAGGGAGAAATTGAGGGCCTGCTGGGAGCCCCATAACTCCTCCTGTTCTCTCTTTCTCTCTCTCTCTCTCTCACACACACACACACCCCACACTGCAGAGCCAGTGCGAATCATGGCTTCTGTCTGTCCACTCAGCACTTGCAGGGTGACCATTAGGTGTTAGGAGCTGGGGAGACCAGTGGGGTCCCTGCCTCATGGAGCTGGTCATCTCTGGGGGGGACGAACAAGGCGAGGAAGACTGACATTGCCTGCGATAAGGGCTCCGACAGAAAGGTGTAACACCTACACCTGTGGGGACAGGTGAGGCTAAGCCGAGGGATGAACATGGGTCTCTCCAGGCCAGGATGGAGACGGTGTCTCTGCAGCATGGCCTGAGGGAGCTGCAGGCCAGGCGAGGCTGGAGCATTCAGTGTCGGGGGGACCCCGGGACATGAGGGGGGGACACAGCGCACCTCGGGAAAGGCCTGATGAGACGTGCTGGGGTCTGCGAGGGCTTTCGAACAGGCGAGGGGCAAGGGCACGTGGTGTGTAGGCAGATCAGCCTGCAGCCATGCTGTGGATGGAGTGAGATGGGTGTGAGTCTCAAGACTGGACACAGGGAGACAAGGGGGGAGGCCGTGGCTGTGCCCCAGGCCAGGATGGCAGGTTTGGGTTCCAAAAGCAGCAGGGAGAGCGGGGAAGCCCAGACAGGTGGAGAGAGAGCAGGAAGTAAACTGATCAAACCTGAGAGCAGAAACTGGGAGTGAGGGAGAGTGAGGACTCAAGGACTCTAGGTCTCTACCCCGGACAAGAGGAGGTATAGAGAGAATGGGTTTGGGGCTAATGCTGGGATCCAGCCGTGCACATGTCGAGTTGAAACTGCCTGTGTGCACTTCGGTGGGGATGCCCGGTGAGCAGCCGTGCACACGGGTGTGAAAGGCGGCTGTAATTTCTGTGTTAGAAATACAGATCTGGGGGGGTGACACCTGATGTGGTAGTTGCTACCTTCCAGGTGGTACAGCCACCCCGTCCCTAGACCCTGTGCTGTAGGAGGGAGGGGTAGCAGGCAGCGGGCAGGCTGCTGCGACTGGGTCCAAGACAAGACCTGGATTTTGAAGGAAGAGTCCAGACCATGCAGAGGAAGGTAAACTTACCATTCACAACAGTTTGCAAATCAAATCCCTCCCTTGGCCCTTCAGTAGAGAGGAAGCAGAGAGCAAAGAATGGCAGAGGGTTTTTAAATAAATCATAATTAGTAACACACACATGGGCTCAGTGTGGGCGAGCAATTAGACAGCTAATTACATGGAAGCTGTGTGTTCACAAAGCCAGAGTCTCACCCCAAAACGGGGAGCTTCAGGCTACAGAAGAGCCGCCTGGAGAGACTGCGGTTACCAGTGGGACTGGTCCAGGCCTCAGGAAAATAGTTGGTAAAGGTAGTGGGTGGGAGCGTGCGTGCGCGCGCGCGCACACACGCGCATGCACATAAGGATGCTTGAATGAATCCACACCCAGAATTCTTGCGCACCTGTGCTAGGAGCTGGGCTTCTGGACTAACTGGAAGAGAAATGGATTCTCTTAAACAAGTACCACTCGAAAAATGCTGCCCCCCAGCTAAGGGCTTCGCTCCTACCCCAGGGCCCTGGGGGCTGCGGACTTGTGCGTAGCAACGGCTCCATCTAGCGATGGGCGCTGGAATTGCTCACAGCGTCTACTGCCCCGCGGACCTCGGGGGACCCCTTCTGGGGGTCCACACCCCAGAGTTCCGGGGTGGTGGGGTCCGCGTGGCATTAGGGGACTGGTTCCTGGTTAGCCACGTCCTGAGCCACTGCTAGAACAGACAGAATGTTCATCCACAGTGGAACTGTAGAAACAGGCCAAGCACAGAGAAAATTATGGGGCATTTTTGCCTGTTTCTCTTTCTCAATTTATTTTTCACAAACCTTTTTGTCTTCAACAGCCTCAGGCTCTATGTGGGGCTTGCAGCTTAATTGTGGTTTTCTCTCCTTTTTTATTTCTTTTCCCTCACAAACAGGAGGAAGAAAGGCTTCCTCAGAAACAAAGGTTTTGCATTCCAACAGGCTGGGTGCCAGGGGCAAGTATCCACCTGGAAAATTCAGTGATGGAGAAACCCCTGAAGGGGCAGAGGGAGAAGGGGTAGGGGGCAACGTCCCCCCGTGCCTCAGTTTCTCCCTTCGCCTCAGCCCTGTCCCCCACGACTCCTGTATCCAGACACAGGCTGCTCCCTGCCAAGGACACACTGAAGGAAGAGGCCAGACAGAGGCCAGAAAAATGGCGAGAGGACCAGTGTGGTCAGTGCTGCAGTGGGAGCAGGAAAGTTGGGGGATTGAAAACAGAATTCAACGGAGTGTATTTTAAAGGCCTTATGGTCTTGATTCATGAATCGGGTAGCAGCTCACACAGCACATAGGAAGGAGCTCTGAAGAGCTGTACAAAATGGAAGACTTTTCTAGGTAAAAGAGGGCAGGACAAGGACGTTTCCAGCAAAGAGTGGATCGTTTCAGGCAAGGTCACCTTCCCCTGGGGCGGTGTCAGGGGTCTCCCAGGCAGGACCCCTCACCAGTGCTAACCAGGTCATGCCAGATGACCTGAAGACCCCACTCCCTGGAGAGGTTGAAACTGCAATTAGGTGAGGTATGAAGTCACGCGTTGGTGACTGAGCACAAGTGACTCCTTTTGGGGCCTGTTAGCTCTTTTTTAACAGGGGCAAACTTTTTTTTCTTGTTTCTGGAGAAAGGAATTTGGGACTGAGTGCTAAGGAGAGGGGACCACCTTAAGAAGAAGTACAGGGCAGAGGGCAATTGTGAGCAGAGAAACCAGCAATTGAGAATGCTGTGGGGTCTCCAGACGGGGGCTGCCAGCAGGTCTGGGAACCGCAGCAATTCAGCAAAGCCGTGAGCCTTTAAGAGATCTCACCTTGGGAGGCGTGATAGCAATTTCCTGTGCATTCTGGATCTAACACACAGAGCAAGCTGGCTGTCAACCCAGCTGAAGGTGATTCAAGGATAAAGAAGCAAACCCTCCCCTGTACGTACCACCCACTATGAAATCAGAGGTAAACACGCAAAAAGGAAGGGAAAGCTGAGATCAACCCCTTTCCCCGGCATGCACGTCGCATCCCTGGCATGTCTGCCGCTGACACAGACCACATCCCTCAAGAACAGAACTACCCTCCGAATTCAAATGCGCTATTTTGCACATAGATGCAGAAACAAGGCTGTTGCCAACACTTCTAATGGAAAAATGGCAGTCTGGCTACAAAGGGAAAGCAGACTCTTTCACTCTATGAAATCGCCTATATGGAATCAGAGATAAAACTGCAAGAGAAGCAAGAAAAGCTTGAGCAGGAACTCTCCCCTGGGCATAAAAATGAGTTGAACTGAGCAAAATCATAAATGCAAACCATCCACATCACCTTTGCCACAGGGGATGATGCCCCAGAATAGAATTTAATGCCAAATTAAATGTTCCATCCACCTCTTCCAGCAACAGAGCTGTAAAAGGGGAAAACAAATCAAGGCTGCTGCTACTCTTGCTGAAGGGTATTGGCTGATGGCACATAAATAAGCACACAGGAAGCAGCTAATCTGGGCGTGGGATGCCTTGGGCCCAGAGGGGTCGGCGAATGGGGGGCAACCATCACAGGGGCCGTCACATTAATTCTCCTCTGGCACCTCAAACGGCATTTTCCCTTTCTTTGCAGAGGTTTTAGAATCTCCCAGACTTCTGCTTTGCAAATAAGTTCATCTATCATTTTTCTAGATTCCACATATAAGCGATATCATATTTGTTTTTCTCTTTCTGACTTACTTCACTCTGTATGACAGTCTCTAGAGAACAAACATATGGACACCAAGGGGGGAAGGGGGCAGTGGGATGAACTGGGAGATTGGGATTGACATATATACACTACGATATATAAAATAGGTAACTGATGAGAACCCGCTGTATAGCACAGGGAACTCTACTCATTGCTCTGTGGTGACCTAAATGGGAAGGAACTCCAAATAAAGAGGGGATATATGTATACGTATAGCTGATTCACTGTGCTGTACAGCAGAAACTAACACAACATTGTAAAGCAACTATGCTCCAATAAAAATTAATTAAAAAACAAAAAAAAGAATCTCCCAGACTTTACCCAATGCCCTGGAAGAGTATGGATTACAATCAGAACACCTGGGTCGGGCGGACTAGCAGGGCTGGGGGCGGGGCATTTCCGTAGCAGGCATCTAATGCCAAATGCACAGTGTGCCTCCTGCTTGCTTCAGCAACCATGGCCCCACCACAGTAAGGAGATACGTGAAGAGCACAAGCCACCCTGGGCTTGCACTCAGATCTGAATTCAGTGTGGGCGGCCTTGATCAGCTCCATGGTCCAGGGCAAGTCCCTCCTGGGAGTACTGGACTTCAGTGTTCTTCCTGGTTGTGCAGGGTGGGACTTGCACAAGGTGTTCTCGACAACCCCTTTCCGGTGTGTGTTTTTTTTTTTTTTTTTTTTTTAATTTTTTTTTTTTTTTAATTTTTTTTATTTATGGCTGTGTTGGGTCTTCGTTTCTGTGCGAGGGCTCTCTCCAGTTGTGGCAAGCGGGGGCCACTCTTCATCGCGGTGCGCGGGCCTCTCGCTATCGCGGCCTCTCTTGTTGCGGAGCACAGGCTCCAGACGCGCAGGCTCAGCAATTGTGGCTCACGGGCCCAGCCGCTCTGCGGCATGTGGGATCTTCCCAGACCAGGGCTCGAACCCGTGTCCCCTGCATTGGCAGGCGGATTCTCAACCACTGCGCCACCAGGGAAGCCCCCGGTGTGTTATTTGATGTGGGAACCCTTGCAGAAGGGTAGAGGGAGGCATGGCTCTGAACTCAGTGCCACGGAAGACAAACAATGGTCGTGTCCACTGACAGATCAAGCATCACTTTTACTCCTGGGGGGCTTTTGTGTATTTCTCCTGGGAAGAACTATCGTCTTTATCCTTAGAAAACAAATAACAAACAAAAACAGCCACTTGCCTCTAGTGAAAATGCATACCGTTGCTTCATTGTGTAACTGCATTCCTAGAAATCTCATACTAAAGTGGATTGTTATGAACCAAATACGATTTCCCTACAGGAAGGTTGCTATAATTGGGACTTGTGTTCCACATCAAGAATTTGGCATCAAATAAATCACAGACATTGCTAGCAGTATGATATAAGGGGGGAACTATAAACTTCTATAATCACATAAAATGTATTTTATGTGTTGTATTGTACATGTTGATTATGCAAGAGACCCCAATGTGCTATAAAGTACAGATAGAACACATAAAACTCGAAAATTAGTGTACCATAAATTCAACCTGAAACCAGCATTACTAGCTATAATAAATTTCATTAAACATTAAATGAACAATAATTTGGTTTCCTTTCTTAGAACTTGGAAGGGCTGATTTGGCAAACTTGAATCTCTTAAAAACAACCACAAAAGTTAGCTTATGTCCATGTGTTATTTTTCCTGTCGATGGTTTCCGGTAACAAGCAGAGGAGTTTGGGCTATTGCAGTAACTGTGGAGGGAGCCGTGTCAAAGGACGAGAGTAGATGCCGATGCACATTTGGTCTTTGAAGGTGATGATGACGGCATTTTTTCCCAAAATAAACATCATTTAAGTAACAGCTTATCTAACATATTTCCCCTTCACCCCTTCTTGCCTCCTCCCTTTTGTTCAAAAGTTGTTCTCTGTATTGGATCAAATAAAGGCCAACCAATAAGAGAAGAGTGAGTGCCACTTAAATCACTCCACGACACTTTGTTGACAGCTATTAGAGACCTTCACACCTTATCGGGAAAAGGAAAACAATTATAAGTCATTCAAATGGCCTTTAAAAAGAATGTTAAAACATTTCGCCCTGACATAAGACAGTTGTAGGAATGCACATTGACTGGCCACAGCTTTTGTGGAAAACAAAATAAATCATCTCTCATATTTTCATATACTTTACAGTTTAATACTATTATGTAGTTCGATTATCATAGCTATCTGGTTAGGAAAATATGTCAGGCACTATGATTTCCTATTTTATGATCAAAGAAACAAAAGTTTAGATAGCTGAAGGGACTTATTTGGGGTTACAAAATGAGAAAAATGTATTAAGAGCTGAGACATTATTATAAAAGTATGGAGAGACGGTGTCCGTAAGTATTTCATAAACATGAGTCCACGAATCCTAAAAGAACAATAATGATGGGAGGTAATTTAGAGGTACCACCCCATACAAGAGTCCCCTTTGTAATAGTTCATTTCAAATCACCCCATGGTCCACGGCAGTCCGCTCTGTTCTCCCAGGACGCTCCTAAGGAAGGTTAATTATCCCACGAGGCAGAATGCTCCATTTTTTGACAAACTGTTTCAATTGTTAGAAAAGTCTTCCTTCATTTACACTAATGCTGCTTTACAGCATCTCAAAGACTATCCCTAATCCTTCTTCCACATAATATTTTAAATATTTGAAGATAACTATCGTGTTTCCCACTCATAAGGCATGACTTCTAGACTCTCTGTCCTCCTGGTGGCCATTCTTTGATTCATCCATGCCACTCTTAAAACCAGGTGCCCAGAAGTGACCATAAAACTCCTAGAGAATTCTGACCAGTATATAGTGGACTGAAATTTCTATTAATATAGCTTAACACAACAGTAACTTTGGGCCGATACATCGTGGTGTTGGCTATTATCAAGCTTGCATCCAACTAAAATCTCTGTTTTTTCCTCCATAATCTGCTATTGAGCCAGTGCTCTCCCATCATAATCATATTCGGTTGTGACATTAGCAAATGGGGGAGGCTTATCTTCATGTATTCAGTGTTTCTCAATATGGAGTGCTAATGGAATTTTGGTCAGGATAATTCTTTGCTGTACGGGACTGGCCCATATATTGCAGGATGCAATTAAGTACTAGTGACAACATTTGATTGTCTTTGTGACAATCAAAAATGGCCTTTACACCCCCAAAACTCCCTTAAGAAAGAGATTCCACTGCAGTTGAGACTCTTCATCAAACTATCCATTGACATGTTGCAGTATGAAGAAAGGAGCCCTTGGTCAGGCCAGTATAGGCTTCCTTTAAGGTTTGACATGTATTTTATGGTGAACATCCTATGTCTATGATTTTTATCCAGCTACGCATCCTCCTAAATGTACAACAGTAATCCTCATTTCTCTTTCTTATTAATGAAGACAGGATGAAAACGTTTGAAAATTACACTTCCGGAACAATAGCAGAGAAACTCAGCATCGGTAGAACATGACAATAGTTGGTTATAGTTGTGGGAGCTAATCTCCAAAGTTGGCTCCTCAGTGAGGCTTGCCACCTGGGGCTCGTGACCATCTGTCATCCTTTTCTTGGACACGGGCTGGCTCTTTGCACGCTTGAATCACTAAATGCAGTTTAAGCAATGCTCCCAAGGTTAGGTCAGAAGTCCTGAAGCTTCTGCTTTGCTTTTTTGGAACACTCTCTTTTGGAGCCCTTAGCTGCCATACAAGAAGCCTGACTACCCCCAGCCCCAGTTCTTGTGAGGCCATACATAGATCCTCCCAACTGAGCCTGATTCCTTTTAGCCATGGCTTACAAGGTGCCAGTCACTGAAGTAAAGCCATCTTTAACTTTCCAGACAAGCTTATATGCAAGCCATATACCACTGAGGTGACTTCACTCAATGCCATGTGAGGCAAAAGAATTGCCAAGAGTAAGTTTTCCTGTATTCCTGACCCATAAGCTTATGAGATGTAATAAAATTTGATAGAAGGGCTTATATTCCTTCCTCCCTAAAATTCATATTCTGCAGCAAACTGTGCATTCATTTATTCACTCATTCATCATACATTTATTAAAACTCCTATTGTGTTCCAGCATTTTGAGTGACGTTGGGAATAAAGTAGGTGATAAAAAATCCACTGTCTCTGAGCTCAGAAACATCACAGTAGAATGTAGGGGGTTCATAAACTAATAATTAGAAGAGAATTTAAAGAAGCATGATAGAGGTAAATGTGGGCTGCTGTGCAAGTACAGAGAAAGACCTAGAGTTGGGGGGAAAAGATGTCATGGAGGCTTTTGGCAGTAGGGAGTCATAAAAGGCAAGACAATTATGCAGGCAAAATAAAGAGGGTTAAAAGGATTTTTCAAGCAGAGGGAGCAGCATGTAATGGCCAACAGTTTTGAAAGACACAGTGCATTGGAAGCTAGAGGCCAGAGCATGAGGAAGTAGTTAATGGTGATGAGGGAGATTGACAGAGTATAATAAGAAAAGAAGCAGGAAAAGTAAGCAAAAGCAGTATCTTTGAAAGTTGCTAAATGCCATATATGGTACTCAGCCTCCAAATGGACCCACCGTGAACCCTACATTTTAGCATCCAGACATTTGTGTGGTCCCCTCCTCCATGGAGGTTGGTCTGTATGACCAGAGCATAAAGCAGAAGTGATGGTGTGTCACACCTGAAATTAGGCTATAAAGCACTGCGGCTTCCATCTTTCGTGCTCTCTCTCTCTGGAGAGACCCATGAGGTAAAAAAGTGAAGATTCCTGCCAACAGTCATGTGAATGAGCTTGAAGTAGATCCCAGAGCCAAGTCTCCAGAGACTGAAGCCCAGGCCAACAGCTCGACCGCAGCCTCACGAGAGACCCTAAGCCAGGACTCCAGCCAAGCCACGCTCACATTCCTATCGCTCGGAAGCTGTATGACAGAGTAAATGTTTGCTGCTTTAAGCCACTAAGTTTGGGAATTATTTTTTATGCAGCAGTAATAATACACGATGCTGAGAGGTTTGAACATTATCCTGAAACTGATAGAAAGCCTTTATAGGATTTTAAAGGGCTAGACAACTATTTGAACATGGGAAAAGTCACTGGGTTAGCGGTGTGGAGGGTAAAGTGAAAGAGAAAAAGGGGATCCCTGAAAAGAGACCACCATAAAGTAGTTCTGAAAGGATAAAGAACTGTACCAAAACTGTTGAAAAGGAAGGAAGAAAAAGATAGAGATTTAGGCTATATTAATAATCCCAGGTTTCCGGTTTAGACAGTTGGGTAAGCAGAGGCACAGTCGCTGAGGCAGAAGACAGGAAAGGGGTAGGACTTGGAATCTGCAGCAAAGATGATGTACTTAGATTTCAACACGTTAAGATTAAGAAGCCCATGAGACATCCCAGAGGGGCTGAAAAGACACACTGGATGTATGGATTGTGGACTCAGTGCTGGCCTGGGCCATGACAGTCACCAGCATGACACTGGAGACTGAAGCCATGGATTAGCATGTGCACTCTGAGGAGAGGGTGTGCAGCAGGAATAGCTGGAAACCGGCAGAACCAAAGCCTGTTTCCCAGTTGTTCCCTGTCTCCTCTAAACCCTGGACTAGATGTATCAGGGATTTAGCCCCTTCTCTGTGGCCCGGGATTGTAACAACTGTATTGTCAGATGAGAAAATCACTCTATTCCGAGTTCACGGAAGAAAGCAAATATTTGAGCATTCTATAATCATTTTTATCTTGCTTATTCCTCTGCTTAAGTCAAAGGTGATTGCTGCAAGTTTGGATGTTCCCTGCAGAAATCCAAGGCTAAAGAGATAGATTAATTCCTCTGCCAAGTCCCCAGAGAAACAGAGAGCAATGCTGCTATGGGAAAACCTGATCATAGACAACTTCCACCAGGGGAAATGTGCCCTAAGAGTAGCAAATCAGATGAAAGAGAAAGGTGTAAAATATCTGTATTAATCAGGGTTCTCCAGAGAAACAGAGCCAACAGTGTGTGTGTGTGCATGTATGTGTGTGTGTGTGTAGAAAAAGATTTATGATAAGGAATTGGTTCATGTGATGGTGAAGGTTGGCAAGTCCAACATCTGCCGGGTGGGTTAGCAGGAGGGACACCCAGGGGAGATTCAATGTTGCAGTTCTAGTCGGGAAGCCATCTGCTGGCAGGATTCCCTCTTTTTCTGGGAGCTCAGACTTCATTCCATTCAGGCCTTCAACTGATTGGACGAGGCCCACCACTTTACAGAGGGCAATCTGCTTTACTCAAAGTCCACCAGTTTAAATGTTAATCTCATTCCAAAAAAAACCTTCACCGGAAGATCCAGAACAATGTTTGATCGTGTGTCTGGCACCATGGCCTGGTCACACTGACACATAAAGTTAACGATCCCAAAATCTGTGGCAGGCAGGGGTAGGGAGGTAAAACTGATGTTTACCGTTGTTCACCACTGAGTTCCTCTTTGCAGCCAACACAGCGCCCTGTATAGTGCCGAGCACATAGTAGGCCCTCAGCTAAATGGTTCATGATGACATTCACAGTCCTGGACATGTCCAAATATAGCTGATTTGACAAAGACAACATCGAAGTCACAGAGGGACCTTATTCGCCAGTGTTTGTCGGGAAGGTCAACAAAAAGCCCACCCCGTCTACCATGTGCCCTTCTGACTGTACCCCTTTCCCTGCGGTCTTCACAGCAGCAGGCGGTGGGTGAGGACGGTGACTGTTGGGGTGCCCCTCCCCCATCCCTAATGAACCATCCTTGTGTGTTGCTGATCAAGTCCCCCACTGCTGTCTAAAGTGAAAAGAAAATGTCCTGGAAAGAGATGATTTGTCTGCATCTGGAAAGATACCGGTCATTTTGTGTGTGTTTGTTTTACTTTTCCTTCAGGAGAGAGTGAGGGGAAACTAAATGAGCTTTTCTCACTTTGGAACATTGTGAAATTCAGAATGAAGCAGGCTGTGGGTGGCTGTTCAGGGCACCGTGAGCTAGTGAAGAGAGCAAAAAAACTCAAGTCATGGCAGATATGGAGCAGAGCATGGGGTAGGCGGAGGCAGCTGGGGCCAGAAAGACACACTCTCCCACCTTCACTTTAATCCCCTGTGGAGATGCATCTGGAGGGACGGTCGAGATACCCGGGTCTCTGTAGCCCAATCAATCCCTTAAAAATGCTGGTTGATGGTTTTCTTGCTCATTAAGTTTCTTCCTAAGGAAGGACTACTTAATCTGGTCCACAGACCCCTCGGGAAGCCAAGGATAGAATTCAGGGAGTCCATCAACTTGGATGGCAAAATAACATATATATTTTTTCACTACTCTTTAGCTGAATTGAACGTTTCCCAGTAATCTGAATGTACGCAAGGAATCCCAGAATTATTAGCAGTATCTGTTGCAGTCATCTGAAAATATCTTTTATGTTCATCTCTTCTTCATCCTGCCGCAACTTGGTGGTCCCTGCCCACACTAGGGTTCTGCAGGTCCCAAAATTTAAGGTAACTGAATTTTCCTATGTTTTCCAATGTAGATGTACCAGTAAAAAAGCAAATGCTGTCTTTTGATCTCCATGTAGATCCTTGGATCCACTTTTAACTGAACTGGTTAGAAGTCAGAGAGCAAGAGGAGTGAGTAAGTTCTCTGGCCAAAAAACCTCCCAGGGCAGGTGGGGCTTATCATTCATTTGGATACTAAATTATAGAACCGAATTACGGGGTTGAGCCCCCTGATTCACTGTGAGGAATCCAGTCCCTTCCCCTGGTGGGAGTACTTGAACCTTGCACAAATCTATCTTCATGCTGTGCATCAGCTTTCTCTTCAAGTCACTGCCTCAGGTTTTTCTGCCCATTCCCTCCGATTTCTCACGGCTGCCTCTCAGCACCACCCCAGCCCTCCTTCACCTCCATCCCCCAAAGTGTAGACCTCGATCCCTCCATTACAGCTCTAAGCACAGCTCACCCAGAACTGCAGTAGTTTAAAAACGTGATTGAAGTTTAGGGGGGAAAGGAATTACAAGAATTAAAAGGGAGAATTAAAATTAAATGATGATGTATAACTCTCCCAAATCCACCGACAAGTCTCTCCATAGGGGTCGTGGATGGTCATCTTTTTTCTAAACCTTTTGCCATGTGACTGGCGCCTACTGACCACCCAGGTCGGGAGTCCCTTCAATTTGTCCTCCTTCCCTCAAGGTCAGGTTGCCCTTCCCAACTCTCAGACTCCAACTAGAGGAATCAAAGCCCATGAACTTCAGGATATTCTCTCCAAACGCGACAGGAAGACAGCCTTATTTAACTATTAAATAGAATACCTAAGTCTGAAGTATGGGAATTGAGATCATTTCCCCCAGTTCCAGGCTTCCTAAGAACTCCAGGCAATAATGGCCTCAAAGCCGTGTGAATACAATGCTTGAAAAGGTGACCCTCCCGGTACAAAGGAAGCTTGGCAGGACACACCCAAAATGAACCATTTGGGGAATCCTATGCAGCTTCTACATTGTTCTACATTGTTCCAATGTGGAAGCTGCATATAATTCCCCAAATGGTAAGTTTCAACAATCTTAAGATCCATTTTCTACCTTGAGAATAGGAGCAACTATTGTTAGCATGGCTTGTTTATTCCAGTGCTCTTAGGGGAGATTACAGATGGCTGCATGCAGGAGGTGTCTCTTGAATTAAAATGAAGGGTGAGCGTACATATCTGTGGGCACCGAAGAACGGCCCGCCAGTTCACTGTGTGGGTGATACAGAACGGTGAGGACGGGCACCCGAGGCTCTGTGGGCCCCCTCACCTCCACGACTTTTATTGAACCTTGAAATGGCTTTTAAAGTTAACAATCACCCCAGAGGACACAACAGTAGACACTTAAAAGACATGAAGGTTTTGTTAAATACCCCCCAGTTAATCCAACAACACACCTCAGTCCTTGGTGGCCGTGTATAAACTCTACCGAGGGTGTGTGTCTTAGGTTCCCTAGGAAACGTCTATAGCCAGACAAACAGATAACGCCTAACAGAGATAAAGAGAGTCTAAGGAAAGCTATGAAATCAGCTTTTCAGGCAAGGTATGTTCATTTCACGCATATAATTTTTTGTAAAATTCTCTCGTTATCGAGAAGGAAAGTGTCAGAGGACAAGTTAGAATGGGGGTGTGGTGTGGGTCTGCCTCAGCCTGTGTGAACAGAGGCAGACCTGTCCAGTTTGCATCTGAATTTGTCTTTGCTCGGGGTACCCAGCTTATTGTCCCAAACTTCTCCAATCCAGCAAAGGAGCCTAGAAATATACCGTATCCTTTCAAAGCACAATTGAAAAAAAAACTAAGGAGGCAACTATGTGACTACTTCCTGAAGGATACAGCATAGCATTCAGACTGCTTAACAAACCTCTGGAAGAGAACAATGTCTGAGGAGCTTTGAGTTTGAGTTCTGTATATTTTAGGAGAAAAAAAAGTTTTCTTTAATTAAGTGATGGCTAATGAACTATTAAAGCAACACCCTTGCTAATTAAAGAAATGAATTGAACTTGCTGGACCTTTCAGCTGCTTGGAAACCCTCCGCTTCTAATGTTTTCTAGCTGAAAAGAAGGTTTCCATCCCAAAATGAGTCAACGAGTTAGAGAAAAGAGGTATCAAGGGCTGGTTGAGGTGGTTGGACGAAGCCTCCAGAAAGAGCAGCCAGATGTACCCGCAGAAGTGATCCAGGCACGCTGTGGATGGTTTAGCTCAGGTAGGTGCCTGTGTATCACTACTGTATCGCCAAGCACCTAGAATAGCTCTGGTGCTAGTAGATGCTAAAAAAAAAAACAAAACAAACACACACACAGAAAAAGAAACGTGTGTGTGTGTGTGTGTGTGTTGAATGAATAAATGAATGACTGCTTACCTAGCAAAGAGCCCTTTTGTTTTCAATATACCTTGGGGGTCTGACTTTTCCTAATCCAGAGTGTGAGTCAACCAGAGTCAATAGCAGGTGATACGTGAAGTGATCAATATTAACTTGGCAAAAGAGGTTAAGAGACTTGTTCCGTGTCACAAACTAACATGCAGGCCAGGTCAACATATTACCTCTCTGAAGACCCTATTGAGAGAATGTCTAAAAATTGTGCCCTTGATTCTGCCCATTTTCCACCAAGGGAAGGTACTTGGTATCACTGAGGACGCTTTGCAAGCACTCAGCATCTCTGCTAGAAGTCATCAACAAAGCTGTTTGTTTCCTCCTGTAATTCCGGACTCAGTGCATTTGTCTCAGGCTCCTGGTGATCTGGGGAAACAGATTATGTGGTGTCGTCCAGGACCATGCCACTTAGCAAGTTTTGCTTATGTCAACATTATGCACTGTACACATTTTTTTCTCTTTTGCTGGGGGCAGCTGAAAGTAAGTGACACTAATTTCTATTCTGCAGTTATCCAAATATCGCACTCACAACACAATCCGTAAATGTAATGACTACTCATCAATAAAGCAGAGGAATGTCTGAGAAACCCTAATTGTCACCCCCCAAAAAATTTTAAAAATAAAAAAAAACAACAAAAACGCTGCCAAATGGCAGGTCCCTTATCTTAATTACAGGCTTATTTGCACTAAAATGAAGGTTATTCTATAATTACTACCAAATGTTTTGTGTTGAGGTTGAAATACCGCTCTGCAGGCTGTCTGTCCGTTTCCTTTCCATTTTCCCTTGTCATTCGTCTCCTCTATAATCGTCTGACAGAGAGTGCTGGCTCTTAATTCCCTTTCCAAAAGCATCACCCCTGAGGGCACCTTGTGGATTCTGGGGCATCCCACTGCAGTCTTTCTGCAGGATGGCATAGAGAGAATTAAAGAAACCTTGGCACTTCCCTGGCAGGCGAGTGGTTAAGACTCCACGCTTCCAATGCAGGGGGCGCAGGTTCCATCCCTGGTCGGGGAACAAAGATCCCGCATGCCACGTGGTGTGGCCAAAAAATTAAAAATATACATATAAAAAAAAAGAAAAGAAACCTCTCTCCACCCACAGTAAACAACCTCAAGACCTGTCGGCTTGAGAGCAGAATTAGCGTGGCCTGACTCTGCACTGGCTCTGATGCTGAGAATCCCCACTACCTCCCCTGTGCCCCTACAGTACCCTGAACAAACTGCAACATTCATCAACAAACACAGTCTATTTTTTTTTTCTTGGCTGCGCCGCGAGGCTTGCGGGATCTTAGTTCCCCAACCAGGGGTCGAACCCAGGCCCTCTGCACTGAAAGCGCGGAATCCTAACCACTGGACTGCCAGGGAATTCACTGGATGAACCCATTGGATGAATGTGTATGGCTTTGCAGGCTGCAGCTGGCATCCACCCTCCTTAGAGAAGCGGCGGCTCTACAGGTTCGCCTCAGGCCCCCATCCTCCTCCAAAATGGTGACGATGTTACTACCGTGGGGCACGCCTCCTAGAAGTGCCGGTTTCACTGCAGCAGCAGGGCTCTGCCTGGCTCCCTCCTTCGCACTAAAGCACTGCCGGAACCTGAGTTCACCACCTTTTCTTCAAGTCCCCACGGAATGAGCAGCAGCCTGAACCTGAGTTCAGCACCCTTTCTTCAAGTCCCCACGGAATGAGCAGCGGCTGACGGGCTAGGTCGCGAAGCAGGCTCCACAGAGGTCTTCCCTGCACCTGGGGCTCCCCGACCCCAGCCTCACCTCCTCTGTGACTGCTAGAGTGCAGGGCCTCGGCGGTGTGGAGAAGCTGCCGCCTCCCCTGCTCTCCCCAGCCCCCGTCCGCTGCCGGTCCACCCACCGGAGAGCAAGAAGGCTGTTCCCGTAGCTTCCCAGGGAGCAGGGCTTTGTGCCTTGTGCTGCCTCCTTTGCACGTGCTCCCCCTTATTAGTTTCTTCCTGCACACAGTCCCTTCATCTCCTCCTCCTTTGAAAGCAGCCTCGGCGAGTTCTCCCCTTGCCGCCCCGGATGGTGGGGGGACGACCCCGGCCCCCCGCCGGGGGACCTTGGCTTTGATGCTCCGACTTTACTGCGCGTCATTTGTATTCCGTGCTTCCCGTTCCCGCTCTTGCCCAGTGTGTTTTGATGAGCTTCTCTCTGCACTCATATTGTCTCAGTCGTTAACCACCCATTTGCAAGTCTGTAATTTACTTTTGATCATTCATTTTATGAGGCGCACAGGGTAAAAAGCCGCCGACGCTGTTCTTCCCTTCGTTTCCCCTCCGACTCGGTCTAGTTTGCCGCTGAAGATTCTCTCCCAGTCCCGGACCCTGTTGCCGTATCATCTCATAAGGAGGCCTGTGCTGCCTTGACCTTCCTAGGAGAGATTTTCCTTCTGCTTCGCCTTCTGATGTGGTTCATTAGCTCGTTTCCCCTCCCCTTAGGGATCAGCTTCCCTGGGAGACGGAGGAGTTGGTGGAGGCAATTCTTTGGGGGTCTATTGACTGACAGAAGGGGGAATCGCTGGCAGAACGATGGGATTGCACCGAACCCCCAGGAGAAGGAGTTACCAGCGAAGGCTCAGCAACACGTCCCAAACTGGCATTTCACAGCCGTTTTCTGTTTGGCAGGAAACAGCGTCAGCCCGTGGGGAGGAGGCGCTCTGAGCTTCTGGCTGCATCTCCCTCCTTCCCGTGGTCAGCAGGATTTCCAGGGAATAAAACCTGCTGCCTCTCTCTTACCAGAGGGGAGAAGAGCCCGTAGCAGGAGACGCCCAGGCTCACGAAGCCCAGTTTGAAATGAGCTTCTCCGGTGTTCCTCCCATTTTGTGTTCTTCCTTTTCCTCTTTGGAAGCAGACACTGTTCCTGAAGCAGAAATCAGCCCTCAGGGCAGAGCCTTCGTTAGCAACCTTTCTGGCTGGCGTGGTCACAAGAGATCTGTGGGCCCCTACAGACATTCCTGGGACACCCCCCCCGCCCCAGGCTCTCCCTCTCTCCCACCCTACCCTCTTCCTCCCCTGGGATCGCTCTTAGAGCCTCCGAAGCAGGGTCATGGGGGGAGCATATCTTTCAGGGATTTCATGGTATTGTGCAAATTGGGAACGTCTGAAAATTAAACCAGGCACTAGTCACAGGTGAACAAGGACACAAGGTCTGAACCAGAACAGTCCCTGGCTGTCCATCTTCCAAATCCCACTCCCAGGGCTGAGTCTCAGTGTAAGAGAAAATGTGAAGACTCCCTCCTTTCCCAAAACTGGGCTAGGGGAAAAACTTGGGTGCTTGAGGTCTTGACTTGAAATTCAAAATGGGTTTTCACATAAAAATAATGGCATCCATGGTGGTTAGACGGAATTGGCCATGATGAGTTACGAGATCACTTCTTCCCTTTAGGACTTGGGCTGAGGTAAAGATTCTCAACATGCTACCACCCTCTGCTGTGAGTCAGCAGTTTTGTTGTCTGTTTTTAGAGCCACCAGTTCTTCCCAATGGTCTCAGATAATGCACTGCAGACCATGCACACAGCTACAGTCATGAGTCAGTGAGATGAAGGTAAAAATCCCTGGCCAAAAAGATAATTTAAATGAAAGGCTTTCTTGTATTTCAGAAGACGCTGGGCGCAGTGAACTTCAGAGATGCAGTTCTGAGCTGCTAGAAGCCTCAGGGTCAGAGTTTCAATCAGGAAACAGCTTTCTACAGATGCCTTCTGACTTGGGAAGCCAGCACAGAGACGTCTTTCCCAAGATGAGGGTGCAAAGGCCCCAAGCACAGCTGGAATACGCCTCAGCAGGTAGCCTCCAAATTTTAAGCAGAGCAAACAGCTTACTCTCAATCCCTCTTTATTACGAGGCCAGACAATCTTTAAAGGAAATTAGTAAATCTAACATATCTTTGTTGCTAATTAGCATCCCTGGATCCAAAAAATCTTAAAAGGAGAACATTATCGAACCTAGAACATTGTCAGTGTAATCGCTGCAAAACACAACTGGGTGGAATTGCCGGTCTGTCCTAAAACTTCCACTAGGCACGTCAAGATGGTTTCCCCAGGCTTGCTGTTACCTGCCCTGTGTGACCTGGCCCTGCTGCTCCAAGCAGCCCTGCTTCCCCGCGGGCTCAGCACAAGCTCCCCACGAGGGTCCTGCCAGCCCGCCCCAAACATAGAGCTTTCTTAGTCCTCCAGCGTCTGGGTGTGTTACCCTCCAGAACACGACTCACCCACTTTCAGGACCCAAGGCAAATTCTGCTTCCTGGCCTTCCAACAACCCAAACACACATTACCTCCCTCAGGAATCCTGCGGTGGTCCTACCACCCTTCTCTCGTCTCTGCATGTCCACCGAGCAACCCAGCTACATAAAAAACTCCTCTGGTAGGGCCAAATATCGGCAATTCCAAATAAATAAAGCTAATTTACGTCTTTGTCTTCTGCAGTCCCCCGTATCACTAGTGCTAGGCATGACACAGGGGCTCAATAGACCCGAGTTAATAAGTTAATAGAGTCATCGTTTGAAAAACACCCTCCGACTAGTGCACGCACATGTATAACCTACTACTTAGTATGGACAGAACACTGCCCTGTGAAAACCTATGCTGAACGACAATACCTGTGTATCCTAATTGGCAGTGATTATTCAGCAGCCGGGCCCTGGGTGAGACGCGGGCTCCCAGGACTCCCAAGGAAAGGCTCCAGCTCTGAAGGCAAAGAAGAGTAGAAAAAAGACAGGAGAGTGAGCGGGTGGGGTGAGCTATGTAGAAAATGAAGACATGGTCAGACAAGTGGCCCAGAGACTCAGCCCTGAGATGCTGTCCTCGTTCCCTGGCTGAACCCCGAGCATCTGTGGATCACGTAGTACATGCTGCTTCTTTGCTACGTGCTGCACGCACGTTGAGGGATAAGGCGAAGGCTCTGGCCCAGAGAGCTCCCAGCATGTCCGGGAGATGTGAAAACAGCAAAGCCTGAACCTCAGTAAGCAGGGCTGTAGCACAGATGCAAACAGAAAGCTATGGGGGAAAGGAGGTCGTTCATCCTTCCTGGAGGAACCAGGGAAAATGTCACAGGACATGAAACTCTGGAGCTGGGTCTTGAGGGGTGAGCGGGTGTTTACTGGAGAGGAAACCAGAGGAGAATATTTCGGGCCAAGGGAATGGCTTGTGCAATAGGAAGAGAGTAAGATGGAACCAGGAGCAAGATGGGAACCCCAGACTTGCACAGCCAGGGGCTGAGATGCTGAAGAAAAGCTTAGTTCAGATCTGGAATGATGCTGGGGAACAGGAGAGAAACAGAATCTCAAGGAGTCAGGGAGAAAAGGGGCAGGAATAAGGTGGTTACAGGTGGCCCCAGAGTGATAGCTCAGTATGACATCTGCAAACCAGGCCTTTGGTCTCCTCTGGAGCTGACTGCCAAGCTGTATCCTGCCAAGCTCCATGTATCCTCAGCGGTGCCCTCACACCTGTATTCCTTCAGGAGCAGAAAATAGCTCCAGGTCACAACTATCCTTAAAAGCATTACTAAGTCCCCAGTACAGACCAAACATGTGTTAGGCCTAGAAATGCAAAGTCAGAGAAGACGAGAGTATGAACAAGGCCTGCTACCAGCTTACGGTCTAGTCCAGGAGACAGAGAGGTGATAGGGCTTGTATGAGTGTGCGGGCTAGGGTAGGTAGAATGAATGACAAAGGTCCAGAGGTGACCATATCAGGAAGGAGCCTCAAGAATCTGGGGCTGGATCCATGCGGGTTTTGGGGTATTTTGTTCTGGTTTTTTTTTTATAAACTTATTTATTTTTGGCCGCGTTGGGTCTTCATCGCTGCGCATGGGCCTTCTCCAGTGTGGGCAGCGGGGGCCACTCTTCGTTGCGGTGTGCGGGCTTCTCATTGCCTCTTCAACCAAAACAAATATTATATCTATTGATATTTACCAGATTAGAATTTTAAATTGAGAAAATTTTTAAATATGTGTATGTAAATTTTTCTAAAAGAACAATAATAAACCCAGTACACATTAACATAATTAACATATTTTTAATGAAAAATACATGTTCCAAAACAGTTTGCTGAGACAAGTGGCATTGCTTTACACTTTTGTAAACCTCTTTCTGATATGGCTTAATAGAAAACAGCTAAATTTTCATCTTTGCTTCTACATTCAATCTGTTGTAATATTTGTTTTGGTTGAAGTATATGAAGAAAACTTGGTCTTTAATTACATAGGTATGTAATTTTAAAAAGAGAGGAGTATTTGCTTTTCAGGTAATTGTGGATATTTTTTGATATTTGAAAACTTGCAAGTGGTGGTTTCTTTAAGCTTAGTTGCAACGTGGAATCTTAAACCAAGTGAATTACCTTTTCATATTGTATTGCACTAAAATCCATTGATTTATCTTGCTATTTGAGTGGACCATTTACCCATGTATGATTTTATAACAGCATGCCTTGGTCTTTTGGAAAATATTGGTTCACTAAATTATGCAGATCTTCCAAATGTTCACTTATTTCACTTATGCAATATCAAAAAAGAACACATTTGTTAATATCACCACCAATTTCATCAGAAAAAGTCTTTAAGCATTGGGACAATGTCAAGCTGCCAGTAACAGATACAGGTTTTTCTGAAACTCTAATTTTCATTTGAAAGCTCAAATTTTATCCTTGGCAACAAATACAGTTGGCCTCCTGTATCTATGGGTCCCACATCTGCGGATTCAACCAACAGATCGAAAATATTCAGAAAAAGTTTTTTTCAGAAAAAGTTTTTTCCAGAAAGTTCCAAACAGTACAACTTGAATTTGCCGTGATCCAGCAAATATTTACATAGCATTTACATTGCTTTTACAATTATTTACATAGCATTTACATTGTATTAGGCATTATAAGTAATCTAGAAATGATTTAAAGTATGCAGGAGGATGTGTGTAGATTATATGCAAATATTATGTCATTTTATATAAGGGACTTGAGCATTCATGGATTTTGGGATCTGCGGGGGTCCTGGAACAAATGCTCCACAAATACTGAGGGATGACTATACTGTCAGTTGTTTTCTTTTTGAAGTGACTCACTTCATTCCTTTGGAATTTTCTGCCAAATATCTAAGTCTGAATAACCATAGTTTGTCTGTTGTTCTTTCAACTGAAAGTGGTGCTTTTGTGAAAAAAGTGGATACTTTAGCTTACCACTCAAATAATCACCCAAGTGTTTTTGCCTCAAGATAACCTTTATATTTCAGAATGCAACAGAAGTGCTTTATGTGTACTTCCCATTTTGTCACACAGAATATTAAAAAAATAAATATTTAATAAAATCAGAAAAGAAAGATGATAAATAACAACAGATACCATAGAAAGACAAAGACTTATAAAAGAATATCATGACTATCTATACACCAACAAATTGGACAACCTAGAAGAAATGGACAAATTCTTAGAATCATACAACCTTCTGAGACTGAATCAGGAAGAAATAGAAAATCTGAATAGACTGATCACTAGTACAGAGATTGAAACAGTAATCAAAAAGCTCCCCAAAAAACAAAAGTCAAGGACCAGATGGGCTTCAGAGGTGAATTCTACCAAATATTCTAAGAAGATTTAATACCTATTCTTCTCACACTATTCCAAAAAATTAAAGAGAAGGGAATACTTTCTAATTTATTTTACAAAGACAACACACACGAAAAAGAAGATTACAGGCTAGTTTCTCTGAAGAACATAGATACAAAAATCCTCAACAAAATATCAGCAAACCAAATTCAATAATACATCAAAAAGATCAAGGAGGATTTATTAGTGATGCAAGGATGGTTCAACACCTACAAATTAATCAACGTGATACACCACGTTAACAAAATGAAGGATAAAAATGGCATGATCATCTCAATAAATACAGAAAAAACATTTCACAAGATTTAACACACATTTATAATAAAAACTCTCAATAAAGTGGATATAGAAGGGACACACCTCAACATAATCAAAGCCATATAAACCCACAGCTAACATCATACTCAATGGTGAGAAATTGAAAGCTATACCTCTAAGATCAGTAACAAGACAAGGAAGCTCACTCTCACCACTCCTCTTCAACATAGTATTGGAAGTTCTAGCCAGAGCAATTAGGCAAGAAAAAGAAGTAAAAGTCATCCAAATTGGAAAGGAAAAAAAAAAAAACTGTCAGTATTTGCAGATAGCATGATTTTATATATAGAAAACCTAAAGATGCCACACACACAAAAAAAAAACTATTAGAAATAATAAACAAATACAATAAAGCTGCAAGATAAAAAATCAACATACAGAAATCTGTTGCATTTCTATATGTTAACAACGAACTGTCAGAAAGAGAAATTAAGAAACAATCCCATTTAAAATTGCAACAAGAAGAATAAAATACCTAGGAATAAATTTAACCAAGGAGGTGAAAGATCCCTACACTGAAAGCTATAAGACACTGATGAAAGAAACTGAGGCAGACACAAATAAATGGAAAAATATTCTGTGCTCATGGGTTGGAAGAATTAACATTGTCAAAATGTCCTTATTGCCTAAAGCAATCTATAGATTCAATCCAATTCCGGTCAAAATCCCAAGGATATTTTTCACAGAAATGAACCAAAAATTCTAAAATTCACATGCAACCACAAAAGACTCTGCATAGTTAAAGCAATCCTGAGAAAAAAAGAACAAAGCTGGAGGTATCACAGTCCCTGATTTCAAACTATACTACAGAGCCATAGTGATCAAAACAGCACGGCACTGGCAGAAAAAGAGATACACAGATCAATGGAGTAGAATTGAGAGCCCCAGAATAAACACACGCATATGTGGACAATTAATTTATGACAAAGAAGCAAAGAACATACAATGGTGACAGGATAGTCTCTTCAATAAAAGTGGTGGAAAAACTGGACAACCACATGCAAAATAAATGAAATTAGACCACTATCTCACACCCATACACAAAGGTTAACTCAAACTGGATTAAAGACTTGAATGTAAGACCTGAAACCATAAAACTCCTAGAAGAAAACATAGGCAGTACACTCTTTGACACTGGTCTTAGCAGTATCTTTCTAGATAATGTTTCCCCAGACAAGGGGAAAAAAAAGCAAAAACAAACAAATAGGATTACATCAAACTGAAAAACTTCTGCATAACAAAGGAAACCATCAATAAAATGAAAAGACAGGGAATTCCCCTGGTGATCCAGTGGTTAGGGCTCCATGCTCTCACTGCTGAGGGCCCAGGTTTGATCCCTGGTCAGGGAACTAAGCCACACAGTGTGGCCAAAAAAATAAATAAATAAAAATTTTTTTAAAATGAAAAGACAACCGACGGAATGGGAGAAGATATTTGCAAATGATATATCCAATAACTGGTTAATATCCAAAATATATTTAAAAACTCATATAACTCAACAACAACAAGAAGACAAACAACCCAATTAAAAGATGGGCAGAGGAGCTAAATAGACATTTTTCCAAAGAAGACATACAGATGGCCAACAGGCACATGAAAAGACATCACTGATAGGGAAATGCAAATCAGAGTCACAGTGAAATATCACCTCACTCCTGTCAGAAAGGCTATTATCAAAAAGGCAAGAAATAACAAGTGTTGACAAGGATGTGGAGAAAAGGGAATCCTCTGACACTGTTGGTGAAATGTAAATTGGTGCAGTCACTTCCTCAAAAAATTAAAAATAGAACTATCATATGATCCAGCAATTACACCCCTGAGTAGTTAGCCAAAGAATACAAAAACACTAATCCGAAAAGATACCTGCACCCTCATGTTCACTGCAGCATTATTTACAATAGCCAACATATGGAAACAACCTAAGTGCCCATCGACATATGAATGAAGAAAATGTATATATATGTATACATATATACAATGGATTATTAGCCATAAAAAAAGATGAAATCTTGCCACTTGTGACAACATGGATGGACCTTGAGGTTTTCATGCTAAGTGAAATAAGTCAGATGGAGAAATACAAATACCGTATGATTTCACTGATATGTGGAATATTAAAAACTAATAAACCAAACAAAACCAAAATAAATACAGAGAACAGACTAGTGGTTACCAGAGGGGAGGGGGTTGGGGGAGAGCAAAATGGGGAAAGAGGATCAACTGTACTCTGGAAAATTAATTTTTAGTGGTAAGCATGTTGTAGGGTATACAGAAGTAGAAATATAATGCTGTACACATGAAACTTATGTTATAAATCCATGTTTTAATTAACAATTAAAACAAATTAAATTTTTTAAAAATATTTAAGGGCCAAGATTTAATAAAATTAGGCATTTTTACTGTTTCATCAAGGATATTTTAAAGTGAAACTGGCATCTTTCTAGACTATGAGCTTGTGGCAGTGGAGAACACAGTGGCTATTTGTGCAGTTTGATACCTTTGCCTTGATTCATGATAAGGTACCATCTGTTTTACCCATCATTGCTTTTATACCAAATATCTACACAGTCAAAAAGACCAATAATGTCTTAATCTTATTACAAAAATTGTTTGATTCTGCCGACCCTCTGAAAGGATCTTGGAGGCCCCACACATCCATGGTCCACAGTTTGAGACCTGCTGGTCTAAGCCAGCAATCATGGTAACTTCATTCTGCCTTGCCAAGTTAGCGGTTTAGTCCTGGGCATATGAGGCAACCTTGGCCTATGACTGATGAGGATAAGTATGTGGAAAGACTTCTTGGAAGGTCTCGCTTATTCTTAAAAAGGAAACAAAGATATAAATATTTCCTTTTCTGACTCTGGACATTGACTTCGTCTGTGATTCCTGGAACTGCAGCAGCCATTTTGTGACCAAGAGGGAAAAGTCAAGAAAATCAGAGCAGTGGACCCTGGAGCTCTGGATAACTTTGAAGGAGCACATTAATCAACATGGTCATACTGTGTCTCTGAACTCTTTGTGAGATAATAGGTGTCTTCTTGGTCAAGCCATTTTTAGTTGGATTTCCTTTTACTTGAGATAATACAGTCCTTGACCTTGAAGAGTCTGCAGTCTACCTGGGTTGAAATTAGCATATACACTTTTATGAAGATCATCTTCCCAGCTAGATAATAAGCTCCTTGAGGGAAAAGATACTTTAGAACTGCTTTACTAGTGATAAACAAAGGCAATAGAAAATCAGGACAAGAGTGTTGGTCAGCTTAACTTCAGAGCATTTTCCTGTAATTTCATGACCTGGTTTTGCTCTGTGGTCTTGCTGCCAGAGCTTGGATGAATTCTCTCCGTTCTGTAAGACACATATTCTTCTCCTTATGAATCCCCATCATTGTTTTTCACAATTCTTCTCCAGAAACCTGTTTCATAAAATATTAGTCTGACCTATCCTCCACATCTCCAATCCTCAGGCTAACATATCAGGCAAGTATGCTTATAAAAAAGCGATAATAATAATATAACAAGCTCAGTTATGAAACACATCCATAATGAATATTAAGGGGGCAGGTTGAATTGATCACAAATACATCTTGGGTGACTTATATCTGGAAATCCATTCACCTCACTCACAATCATGGGCTCTTGGTTTTCTTTCCTGAATACATACATGAGATTGAGGTGTCTTTGTTTCTATATTTAGGCTCTGGAAAACTTCCACAATGTCCCTCGCTCCATGCATTGAATCTTGAATGGAACCAAGAACTTGCATTCATCTCCAATCCCAACCAATTGTCCTAAATCTCAAATCTGACATTTACTGATTATGTGAACTGCATAATTATCTTAGCCTCTCTGTACCTCAGTTTCCTCATTTGTACAATAAGGATGATAATAGGATCTACCCCATAAAATAGTTGTAAAAATCAAATGAATTAATAAACATAATGCACTTCAGAAAATGCCTGACATATCTTTAGAGTCCAACAAGAATGAGCTATTATTACTATTTTTATATATCATCATGATTACTTTGCCTAAATGTGATGATTCTGCATGCTTTTCTATAGGGCTCTAATATCCCCATTTCCCACCTTCTGGCAAGTATAACAGAGCTGCTAGCAATTACCTATTTATCCTTTTCTTCCTTTGAGGTACAAAAAAATGTTAGAGAAAAATAGTTTATACAACGTTTCAGGAAGAAGAGGAGTTCCCTCTTGTTTTCTGGTAATTTCCACCATATCTACCTCCTTGGTCTATTTCTTTTTTTCCTTGACCACATCATCCTCTCTTGGATTCTCTCATTTCTTCTTCATCCTCAGTCTTCGAAGGCCCCTCTTACACATCTCGCCATATTTGAGTTCCATTCCATTTGTGTTCTAAGAGCATTTAAGGGAAGAACAAATTTATTCTTGTCATTCTTATTGACTTTGTGGTCAGAGCTGGGATCTCGAGCAATTGATTTCTGTTTGTGTATAGTTTTGATGTACTGCAGTTCAGTAATTTTCCAGACGGACAAAGGGCCTATTGCAGATGGTGGGTTTCCCCTGTCTGATCAAACGCCAGCTCAACTCTCCTGTTCAAGAAATTGATGATTCCCACGAAAGCACTTTGGAGAACAAGAAGAATATGTCATCACTTCCTTTGACAAGGGGCCTGGTTGATCCTTTACCCAAATAGACCCTCAGGGTCTAGGAAGAGAGATCAAAGTTTCCTGATTAATAAACACCCTTAATGTCCAAACTGCTGAAGCAAATAATTACTCTCCTTCCTCCCAAGGAGAGTAGCCATGAAAGTTCCCTACTTACTGTCACCTCTGAGAGTCTTTCCAAGTTTTACCTCCCTCGAGCCTCCTAGTTTTTGTTATCTCTTCTCTATCTCCAGTATTTTGCTTGAGTATATATTCTTATTGTTCACCTGTCCTCTTAATAAACTCACTTTCCAAACCCTTCTTCATTTGGACACAAAAATCATTTCTCTAAACTTTTTGACTGTTGCTCATCTGGGGCTTAGGACAATTAAAGACATCAAATAACTTGCAGATAGGGTGACCACGTAATTTGTCATCCAAATCAGAATATTTTTCAAAGTGAAAGGAGGTGCTCTTAATAATTCACCCAGGACTTTGGATGTAAATGGAGACTGTCTTGGGCAAACCAGACTAAAATCCTCT
Source organism: Balaenoptera acutorostrata (assembly GCF_949987535.1). NCBI lineage: Eukaryota > Metazoa > Chordata > Mammalia > Artiodactyla > Balaenopteridae > Balaenoptera > Balaenoptera acutorostrata. The sequence goes on along the minus strand of NC_080072.1, from coordinate 109,471,648 downwards.
TATGTGGAAATGGATGCTACTATTTCCAGGGTGTATTGATAACATAATGCAAGTTCTCTGAAATTGAGCTTTCTTGGTCTCATGCTGATTTTGGACCAGCATCTTGGGCAGTTCAGTAAAGTGTGTATTCAAGCCTTCAGTGGTGGTCCATGTAATTACGTTTACATCTGCCCCATCTGGAGGCCATTTATCTACAATAGACTCTCTACCGCGCTTGTGTGGTATGTGGTGGTTTTGAGCACACTTGTCTGGGCAGGAACACCTTCCCTACCCTCCCACTCCGCATTCTGGAGAAGGATCTACAAGGTGAAATTAATGACTTCTGTGGGGAAGAGGAGAGAGGAGAGAGGGAGGGGACAGCAATGATTTTGAGGTTCCGAGGTCATTCCTCCTTTTTTATAGACCTAAGCATAATTTTACTCCTTTGCCCACCCCTCTCTTCTCACAAGAATCATGACTGCCCTGCTGTTGGTTCCATTCCCAACACAGGGATGGGATTGGGGGCTGGAGGCCTGAGGCCTGTGTAGAACCACAGTGGACCACATGAGGTCAGCAAAGAGTTAATTTGGGGTCGCCTCTTTAAGGACACAGTGTGGTGTGAATGTCTCGGGGGAGCCCTCCAAGAGGACAGGTGGCTGGAATTGGGGCGGGGGTGGGGTGTAGACCTAGACCCGGCCCAAGGCCAGGAGCCGGATGGGATGAGTAGGAAGATGGCTGGGCAAGAACCGAGCAGGAGCAGAGGCTCTGCTGGAATATTCTCTCGGGCAGCTAAGCAGGTTTGCAGAGGGTCAGTGTCTGAGAGAGGAGGCAAGGACTCCCGGCCAGGAAGGGACAGCTACAAATGAGTCTGACTGAGGAGCAAAAGTGAGTGTCACCACGTTCCACCGTCACAAAGGCCTCTGATGGAGGGCACCCTAGGTATGAAAGGGGTAGCAACAGGCTACCCTAAAAACACTTGAGGAGAAAACACCATAAAAATCATATCCAGGTCTCCCAGTCCACAAAACTCTGATCACTTAACATCAAGGCTTCAGGGTGCCTATACAATTCAAAATATTCAGAAAACAAAGTGATCGTTCCTGTCTGTGTGTAAGTCATTATCCAGCATTAGCTGCTTAATGCAGCCAGGGCTCCAAGAACAAGAGAAAAGAAGTCAGTGAGCCCTACCCTGGCTTCCTCTCTCCTCCAGAAGTCCCCCGGTTCCCGTCTACTTGATTTGGCCACTTTAAGTGCTTGAACCCAGACGTTGATGGCTGCCCTCTGAATCTTGGTGTTTAGGCCTCGTGGAAAATGACTTGCTTGTGAGTGGCTAATAATACACCTGCCAAATTGCAAATATGGCCGAGATCCTTCTGTTGGTTCCCCACATTCCAAGAGCCTTCTTCTCCTTCAAGAGCTATCTGAGATGTCTCTGTGGATTCGTGTTTACATGAAGGAAAGGCTGCCGTTACTTAATAATGTCAAGATCGCTGAGCCTCCCTAATGAAAGAGATACACAACATCAACTGTCATTTTAAACAAACATGCAATCAGGATAGCGGTGCTGGAAATATGATCTGCCTAATTTCATGGAGATGATGCAGGGACCAGGCTGCTTTCACAGTGTTTCCTCCGGCAAGCTCCATTTCACAGGATTTCAGGGGGGGAAACGGTGGATTTTCACAAGAACTGCCAAATTGTCAGTTCTGTGAAAAAGAAATTGCTTTAGCAGCTGGAATCCAGGAGGACAAATAGGTGCACTGATTATATCTTCATTGTTCACCAGAGCCGCAGCACTCAGCAAGTTGTAATTACGCCGTGAAGAGCTCAGTTCTGTCGTCAAGTCTTTCCCCATGTGAATATAAACAGTATTGTTCAGTTTGTTATCAAAGGCTTGCAGCCAATCCTGCAGCGCACACACACGCACACGCTCACACACGCGCACACACACCCCACCACACATGCAAACCTATAGAATTGACCTCTAGGCCGTTTTGTCCAGACAGAGTGGAGCTGTGGACACATCAGCATTCTGTCCAATTGGGTTTCAGCACAGATGTGACCAGCTGCGCTCCCCCAGTTCATTGGCAAGGGTCATGCAGAAGGAATAAGAGAAGTAGGTTAGAAAATAAAAGTAGACGGGAGTGAGTTATGGACTTGGATTACGCAAAATGATGGGAAAGAAAAGACAACAGAGTTTGGAGATGCCACCGACTGAGGTTTGCATCTGGATAGGTCCTGACACACCAGCCGGCACGTGGCACACTCCTGCTGGCCTCACTTGTCACCGATGTGTCCCCACACACAGTCTCTGGCAGTTACCACGGTGTTTCGATGGCCGTCAACCCTTGATTTCAGCCTTCCCTCTGATTCCGAGAATCTAACCTTCCAGGAATCAGCCAGGCAGCAGCTCTGGATATTTGTTCCTCTCTCCCCTTCTCCATTTCCTGGCAGACAGAGCCTCTGCATGGGTAGATACCCCCAGTCTTGACTGGGGCAGCTACTCATCTGACCTAGGGAATCTATCTTGGGATATTATCAGACCTTATGAAATGATAAAATGCATGGCTAGACCCCCAGAAGAGTCCCAGAGCTCAGCTTGGAGGGAGAGAACCGTGACAGAAGTGTATTTCTTTCCAAAGGACCTTCCCTCCACGTACAGGTTGTGGTGATTTGTGCACCAAATGTCAGCCAATAAGTCAAGGGTAGTTTGCTGATCTCATATTTCTTCCATTTTTCTTCTCAAAGACCTAGCTCCTATTTGAAGGAAATGGAGAGGACAATATGGAGAAAGTTAGAGTCTGGACACTTGTAGACCTAATTTTAATTCATGTTAATAGATGTATCTAACGTATGGTGAATTGGAGCCTCATAGTTTTGAAATCCTACCATAAAAGAGGATGCCTTGAAGGTAAACTATGAGGACAAGAAGACAGACTATGCAATAGAAATCATCATTGGTGCTCAGCATCCAAGGACAGAAGTTCACCACAGGGCAGCAGCCAGCAGAGGCTGAAGGGAATGGGAGGAGAGAGGGAGGGGTCTTTTATGTTCTTTTAAACATGCTGGGCCTTAAATATTTGGAAAGTGTTCAAGTTAGAATTTGTGTAATTTTAACAGTTGAGTATCAATAAAGATGAAATACTGAGAAGGGATAAATGAATTGGAACTGTTTAGTATTCATCACCACTACCACCCACCCACACCTGCAAAAAGAAGAGGGAAAGAGGAGATGAATCCAAGACGGATGATCTGGACACAGTCCTGGTGTGGAGTCATGTGCACAACTGAAGAAGAATGATATTTAATATACCTTAGGACCAAGGGCAACCGTGGAAGAATAAACATGCTGAGGTCATAGCTAGGAAGATAATAAATAACTCCATAGAGAAAGGAGTTGCTTGGTGTGCAGGAAAGAGCAGTGGATGTGCAATTAGAAGCCATGAGTCTTGGCTGTGGATTTGCTGGTGATTGTCATGTTATCCTAAAAACTGCAATGCCTTGGTTTTCCTCTTGATGAAAGGAGGAGATTGGGTTAAATTAGTCTAAAGTCCCAGCTCTAAAAGTTCATAACTGGACTGTACCACACAGTTAACTGTAATCATACAATATGAGCAGAAATCAAATAGATTTTGCCCAAACAGTGTTGAAAACAGGAGGAGAGCTATAGACTACAGACAGTGCTGTCAGTAGACTGAGGGGTTAGAAGGATGGAAGAGAAACGAAGGCAGCCTGTGCTGAAGAAGGACTTCTAAGTTCTTTCAAAGTTGAGTCCCCGCCTGCCTTGGCACCTTAGGCTGCAGGTGATCTGATGGTCCAGGAAAGTTGAATCCCCTCAACCTCATTGCTTAAACCTCCAAATGCCTCTCAAAACAGTTACAATGTCCATAAAAGGAGCTGTCACAGGACATAAGGACATAGCTTCTTATGGAAGAAATCTTTTCCCCAAGGGCTTTATAGAAAAGAAAGGAACAAAGGATGGGATGGAGAAAACCAGGATCCGGGTGGCAGTGGGACTGGAATGGACAGACAGTCTATTCCACTCATCCCCACAAAAAGCCTCTTCCCTGGGTCATACCAATGAATTTCAACCAACCTCGTAAATGATCAGTATATCCTGAGCCACCACCCTGAGGGCACCGCGCTGTACTAGGACGATGGGCTGGGCTGGGGCAGAGGGCAGGGGGCACAAAATAAGGACAAGGATGAGAAATTGGCCCTCACTTAGCTTTACGATCCTATGAGGAGAAGATGCAGATAAAAGGGAACCACATTTCCTGTGTGACTTTGAGCAAAGTATTAACCATTTTTGCTATTAAATTCTCTGATCTGTAAAGATAAGAGCCCTCCCTACCTCACAGATTAAAACTCCAGTGCATCCCAAACTCCCAATCTATCCCTGCCCGCCCCACAGCCCTTCCTCCCTGGTAACCATAAGTTCGCCTCTAAGTCTGTGAGTCTGTTTCTGTTTTGTAAATAAGTCCATTTGCGATTGACACGTACACGCTGCTATATTTAAAACAGATAACCAACAAGGGCCTCCTGTATAGCACAGGGAACTCTGCTCAGTACTCTGTAATACCCTAAATGGGAAAAGAATTTGAAAAAGAATAGATACATGTATACATATCACTGAATCACCTTGCTGTACACCTGAAACTAACACAACATTGTCAATCAACTCTACTCCAATATAAAATAAAAATTTTAAAAATTAAAATTAAAAATTAAAAAAAAAATTTTTTTAAACCCACTCCAGTGTAACGAAGTGCAGATGGGATGGAAGGGGGACATCGTGTAAATTCTAGGTATCGGCTTGAGAGCGCTTTTGAGTAAGTGAGCAGGTTAGACGCACAGAGAGAAAAAGAGTTATTACAATAGGAATACACGTCTAACAATCACCACCAGAGACTCAGAGGACGCCTCGGGTTTGTGGGAACTGTGCTCAGGTCTGGCCTCATGGGACCAGTCTGTGCAGCCCCTCACAGCTCCCCACTCAGAAGGGCCCCGTGCTTGGTTTCATGTTCTGCTCTCACTGCCTTGAAATTCTTCACTTTTGAACAAGAGGCCCTGCATTTCCTTTGACGCTGGGTCCTGCAAATTATGTCACCGATTCTGACTGGACTCAAGGGCACAAATTATAAAATCATTTTTAACAAGGGATCTGACATACTACCCCAAGGCCAAAATAGCCCTTTATCCTGGTCAGCTTTCTTTCCTGTTTGGTCTCTTTATTTATTTAGCGTCTCCAGCTAAGTGCTTTAAATGTCATTCTTACATTCTACATTTCCTCACATCTAAAATCTTCATGGCTTTCTTCGTAGAGATCTAATCTTCCTACCTATGATATAATATTATGTAATTTAGGGGACATTGTACAGACCCCTCAAAACCTGAAACTACTGTGAGGGCACTAGCTGGTCTAAAGTGGCCAGAGACTGTGACACATGCAGTTGGCAGTGTTGTCAACAACCAAAAGAAAGTCAAAGAGGGGATGAGCTCTCTGAAAGGTATTATCAAATGCCCCCTCGAAGTTCTCTCCTGTCAAGAACATTACGGGCTATGAGTTGCTAAAGCAGTAGAAAGCTGAAGGAATAATTACATTATTGAACAGAAAATCCCCTATAAATATACTTGTGAAAGATGTAGAATAAAGAAGTGGCTAAGAAATGTCACTTGTGGCAGCGCCCTGTGTTCCGATTTGAACTGGTTCAAATCCCAGCTCTGTCTTTTATTAAGGATCCGACCTTGGGCAAACTCCTTAGCCTGGATTAAGTTTTCCACTGCAGCCAAACAAACTACCATAAATCCAGCAGCTTAAATCATACCTATTTATCGTCTTACAGACTGTGTGTATTAGGAATCCCAGCCTGGCTTAACTGGGCCCTGCGCTCAGACTCTCATGAGGCCGCCAGCAAGGTGTGAGCCAGGCTGCATTCCCACCGAGACGCTTGACTGGGGAAGCTCCAACTCCACCTCATTCAGACGTTTGACAGGGCTCGCTTCCTTGCAGACTGAGGGTCTCTGCTTCTCACTGGCAGTTGGCTAGAGACAGCCTTCTGGCCCTAAAGCCCTCCAGCAGCTCCCTGCCATGTGGTCCTCTCCATGGGCGGGTCATGGCTATTTGCCTCTTCAAGGCCAGCATCCGAGTCTCTTTCACTCCAGGCTGCTAAGACGAGGCTCAGATAAGGCAACGAGGTCCTACAAGCGACACCATCACCTTTGCCCTATTCTACCGGTAGAAGCAAGTCCCAGGCCCTGTCCCCCAACACATAAGGGGAAGAGACTATGCAGGGTGTAACACCAGGATGATGGGCCCCTCTTAAGATTCTGCTTAACACAGCCCACCCTGCCATTACACTGTGGGAAGAAAGTAATACACCCAAGCACTTTTGGAGGAGGTGGAATAGAGGAATGTGTTGAAGAATGTAGACTCTTGGGTAAGGCTCCTCAATTCTACTGAGGGTGTGGCCTTGGGCAACTTGCCTTCCCTCTCTGTGTTTGTTGGTTCTCCTATAAGATGGGAATTAGAATAGTAATTACCTCCTGGGTTGATGGGAGGATTAAGAGTGATAATGCCAGTAAATCATTGAGGAGAGTGCCTGGCACTTAATAAATGCTCAGTCATGTTAACCTATAAGCGTGTTCCTCTTTGCAGTAGACTTGGAACCGTACAGTCTAGTTCTAGGTTGTTTAAACCAACATTGGCCAATTAGACGTAGAGCCACTGCTAAAACCCAGGGCAGAGTTTAAGCTGCCAGCAGGGTAAGTCTGCTGTGCTTGCTGGACCTGATTCTGCCTCTGCAAGCTGGCCCTTCCCTGGCTGAAGGATCCTGCCCAGTGTGTGGGGAGGGACGCCACATTTCCTTTAGAGTGGGTGGGTATGACCCAGGGGGCAGAACGAGCAACTTGGTGTAGGAAAGGTGGCTTTCCTCCTGGGATGAGTGGATGGACAGACCTGGAGGCTGATTTGAGAGATGAGGTCCAGGGGCTCTGAGGCTCTGAGAGAAGGCGAGGGTGTGTGGGTGGAGCAGAAAGGACATTAGGAAGACAAGGGCGATAGTAGATGCGATGGGCTGATATGACCTTGCTCTCTGCAGCAAGCTCAGAGCAGCAGACGAGGTGATGACTTGCAGTTTTGCTATTGGTGCTGCATGAGTCATTCGCCATATGGCTGGTCCTGTCCATCTCCGTTTCCCCCATCAGTTTAAATGCATGTACTGCACATACAGATGCGCGTATGTATGTACCTGGATTGCTGCCAGGGTAATGGGTTAAGGCTTGTTCTGAGGACCTGAGACCCCTCTCCCAGGAATTAGGCATAAATTTGGACATCAGTGTGATAACTCGGCATTTTTATAAAATACTGTTTGTCAGTTCAAGGATCTTAGCAAGTTTTAAGGAAATAACTTAAAAGATCACCTTCTTTGGCGTAGAAATTAATCTCTTAGACTGATGGAGACCATGGGGAAAAGTTGACGGTAAGAAAAAAGGGATGCAGACAGGACTCAAGTAAGAAGAAAACGAAATTAGTTTTACATTTGCAAAACAACTCACCATGAACCAGAAAGCTCTTCCATACATTGTCTCCTCAGCCCTCACCAAAACAAAGGAAAACAAAGGAGATATTATCTGTATTTGCATGAAAAAGAGAGTCTCCAGGAGATGAAATAAGTAGCAGAGGAGGATTCTAGAATGCAGGTATTCAGATTTCTAATTCAGTATTCTTTCCTCTACAGAATCCAAAAAGAGACCCCAGAATGGCCTTCTTTAGCACCCAGATGTCTATGTAAAGGTTACTGTCTACATATTAATTGAGCAAGCTCTGTCCAGGCACTGCCAAAAGAGAGATACATAAAACTCTCAGAACCTGTTTTCTTATCTGTAAAATAGGGATACTAGTAATATGCACCTAATTGGTTTTTTGAGGATTAAATCAGTAAATAATTATAAAATATGTAGGAAAGTATCTGCACAAAATGTTAAATTAAGCATTAGCTTATTGTTTGGGCCGCTTCTTCCTGCCTTTCCATTTAAAATAAAAATACTCCTTCAGGGAGGAATTAACACTAACTTGCTGAATGAATTAATGGATCAATGACAGGAACCGAATGGAGATGGAAGAGGACACAGCAATAAGGCAAAACTCCCAGGGAAGGTAAAGGCTCACTTCGTGATTCTGGTGACAGATTTTCCCAAAACCACCTAATTGATGGCCCAAAACTCTGACTTCACAGGCATTTACAGCATAAACCCAAGTTTCCTAAACTCCCAGGGATTTCTTTCTCTCTCCATTTCAGTGTCACCTTCTGATTTATGACTATAACACCCTACTTTTCATGCAGGATGCAAAACAGTTTTTTTGTGGGATCTTAGTTCTCCGACCAGGGATTGAACCCAGGCCCTCGGCAGTGAGAGCGCCGAGTCCTAACCACTGGACCACCAGGGAATTCCCACAAAACAGTTTGAAAGGACTCTTCTGACACCCCAGAAACTCAGTTCCCTTTACACACTCTGATTGGTGTGCTGGTGAACTGGCTTGGGGCGTGGGGGAGGGTGGCCTTCCTCAGGTGGCTGTGAGAGAGCCCTAACCGCAGTGTTTGCTGATATCCGAGGTGAAATACTCCCATTACGACTGATTTCCAGCGACCTCAGATTTAACAACCAGCGGGCAAATTCCGGACTATGTAACAACCGCCCTTGCACACAGCTGTGCCACTCTCCTCCCCTCCTCGTTTCCATGAGAGGACTTGGTTTCAACCGCGAGGTCCACTAAGCCCCACGGGGTATGAGTTCTCACATCCGGCTCCCAGCACAGCACCACTACTCCTCACCATCTCTGCGCCTTGGGACTGAAACGGAGCAGGACCCTAAGGTCCTTTCCCCCCCCCCCGCAACCCTAACCCTAACCCGGTGTCCTCAGCCTGCCTTTTGTCTGTGGAAGAACTCTAGCCAAAGTTAATCAGACAAGTGAGAGAATGCAGAGACAAAGGAAAACAGCCAAAGGAGACCAAATAATAATAGTTTAGTCATCAAGGACCTTTAGGTCCTCCTTAAGGGCTACAGATAATATTCTGAGCCGTATCCTGCGAGCTGTGTTATAGATACTGAAACCCCTACCAGGTGGAAGAAGTGAACTACATGATGCCCAGGCTGTAGCCACGACATAAGCTGCCACAATTCCAAGAACTGGCCTCAAAGAAATGGAAACAAACCAAACCTGGAACTGAAGATTAACTGTATCTAAAACAATCAAGATGATGCTGGTCGGACCACTGATGACCAATTTCAAGATGACTGTCAGAGGTGACCGTGCTGTTTCTGCCTGTAGGCCCCTCTGTCTTCAAAAGCTCTTGCCCCCTGATTGTCCGCAGGGTGGGTGGGGGGAGTCGGCCTTTGGACAGGCGTCTGCCCTCCCACCCCTCCCCCAGTTGCCAGCATCCAAAATAAAGCAAACTTTCCTTTCCACCAACCTGGCCTCTTTACTGGCTTTTGTGCAGCAAGCAGCTGCACCCCACTTTCGGTTACATGACCTCGCTGTACCGGGCAGAGAATGAGGACCTTGAGCATTCCAGAAAAAGGAAGGGTAGGGAGGAAAACATTTCCCTTCTTCCCGTCGAGGTTCTTCGGCTGGCCTGGTAATTAAATTGACGCAAGACAGATTCATGGGAGGAAAACAAATTTCACACGTACGGCAATCCAGAAGAATAGGAGACTCAAAGAAGTAACCAAAGCAGGCAGCTGGTATACCTTTTGGACAAAGAGGCGATACATTTGTGAAGAATTGACAAAACATGGGATTTGGGCTTGGGGTAGTAAATTCGTGGAGAAGTATCAAGGTCTGTTTGTACAGCCTTCTCAGCCTTGAATCTCCAGTGATGAGGATGTCTCTCTTCCTCCTGGTACAGGAAGGGTATCGTTCACATGGGAGATGCTTTTGGGGGACAAAGGAGGATCAGAGAGTCCTACTGGCACCGGCTGTTTCTTAAGTAACCTTAATTCAACATAAATGGCATGTTTTGGAGTGGCTGATTTTTCTACCCTTCAGAAACAAACAAGCAGGAGAACCCGAGAGGTGGAGTTTCTAAGTTTTATTGCAAACCATGGCATTAATAAGAGGTTTGAACTGAAGAAAAGCCAAGTTCACCTGGTCCTGGTGGCTTATTTTCTCCATTCATCAGCTGGCAATGACAGCAGGAAGGAAGCTTCATTAGCTCATGGTCTTTAAAGGCTCAGATACAAAAGCCAGTGTACTAGGAGTGCAAAGCCTCATTATTAGGTGATAACTCTCATCGGGCTGATGCAAATAGCACCTCTCTCCCTATCTAAACTTTTTCCACTTAACGTTGCTCCATCTCTTTCTTCTGTATATTTTTTAAAGCCATTTTGATGTGCCGTAATTACTATTTCAATAAAAACCTCACAGAGATGATGAGTTTAAACTAAATGAAGCAAGCAGGGAAAAAACATGCTTCCCCACTCCAGGAAAAATTAGCGTCTCATCCCCTGTTTTACAAGCAGTGAAATCAGTGCCTTATTGGGAGGGTGTCCATTCAAGGAGAGAAGCTTTTTTTATGTGGAAATGATCACTGTACACTTCCCAGATAGTTAATTACATTAGGTTGTTCTGTCCGCGATGGCAAATCAGCTTCATGCAGCAGGGGCTTGTGGTCAAGATAACAGCAAAAGATAACGCAGTAAAACAACCGTGAAAAGAAAATGGTGCAAGGCATAAATGCTGGCAATTGCTGTTTATTTACATATATATGTATTCTTAGGAGGGCAGCAACATGCCCTTCGCTGTTATCGCAAGCATTAAAGTTTAATAGTCCGTCCGTGAGTTACTTACTGCTCAGAAACACCTGCTCGGTGAGATAAAGTAGCAGCTATCTTTCTAGTTTTAAAATTGACATTCAGCCAGTTATATTTCTGGTCTCCCTCATCACTTAGATGGTTGTTGACTTTTCTTAAATGTCAAAGGAGATTTTCAACTTAATTTTATTTCCTCATGCTAGTTTCTTCCTTGGGCTCTCCAGATGCTCTGTGGCCTCTAAGTCAGTCCTAAGAAAGTGTTGCTATAAGGAAATCTCTAGTTTGAGAAAAGCAGGTGCATTTACAACCATCTTCTGCACACATTATAAAGAAAAGGGAATTCGCCATATCTCATCCATAATTACTCCTGCTTTGTCTTTCTACTGCATTCACGAGAACACGTGACATGGTGAGCAAGTGTAGTATATACATGTATCTAGAGAATCACAGGCCATAACTATGTTCTGTGTCCCTTTCTTGGTCTGTCTCAGGCCCTGCCTGGCTTCTCATGACCTCTCTCTCCTTTGCTGTCTCCATTCTCCATCAGCTGGTCCATGCTGTGCATACCCTACCATCCAAATTCTGGGAGATCAAGGCTGATTAGCTTAGCACCCTCAGTTCCGAGGCTGAGTTCCTCACCTCAGACCATCTCACAGAACAACCACCAGACTATGGCAAGACCCCTGGTGGGTAAGGTGTTCACATCGAGTCAGGCAGTGGACACGTCCGTGTAAGGACCACCCAGCACCACTCCCTTGGGCAGGGCCCACAGTGGCAGCGTCAGCCTAAAGGAGCTGTTGGGTGTTTCACACACACGGACCGACCAGTGCTGTATAACATGCTAGGTGCTAGGGCAGCAGGTGTAACCAAAGTGAGGAGCTCCAGGGAGCGTCAAGGTTCAAGAAGGAACTGAGCTAGGAATTCTGAACGACAGAGATAGAGCTTAGCTGCTAGACTTAGTTCAAGTCCTGGTTTTACCATCCGACCTCCACAGGACCTTGGGCAAGCGATTTAACCTCTCTGAGCCTAATACCCTTGTATGTAAAATGGGGTTTATAACATACCTATGTCATAAAGTGGTCATAAGGAGTCAATGAGATGACACGTACAAGATGCTGAGCCCAGGATCTGCCCAGGGCACATGCTCAGTGTCTGATGTGTTGTGTTTGGCTGTTTGTTTGATATCTGTATCTGAGTCTGTGTCTGTGTCCACTGCAGGTACACAGAATTGGAATTAATTGTGTCCTTGGCCCATGACACATGCCCATCATTTGTCTATGCAGCACTCTCTTTTATTTTATACATTTATTTATAATATAATGAACATCCAATAACCCATCAACCTATAAGCTCCTCCCAACTCACTTCCCTCTCCCAAAGAGACAACCACCAACCTGCATGCTGTATGGATCATTTCCGAGCTTTTTTGTTTTATTTTTATGAACGTGTATATGCCTAACAATGTATTGTTGAATTTTTAGACCTTATAAAAAAGAGTATCGTATGACATGTATGGGACCTACTTTTGGCCCTTAAAATTATGTTAGGGAGATTTGTTCATGATATAGATGTTATTTCTTCATTTTCACTTCTGTGTAGTATTCTGTTGTGAGACAAATTATTTAAGGGCTCAATAAATGTTACCTATTAGTTTCAGCTATTAGTCAATACTAAGTCACCTCTCCTTGTTCTTCACCAAGATATTGACCATCCTCTGCTAACTCCTAATTTCACCCTTTTATTCAAAGGACATCACCTTCGTCTAGAACTGCCCTTCTGACCAGCAGTGGACCAATGTGGATACACCACCTGTTTTCTTCCTCCTTTTCTCGGGACTCTGCATCCCTAAATGATACCCCTGCTATTTGGTCAGCTAGATTGCCTACAGAGAGAAGAGACCCACACGTGTAACCAGGAGGAAGAGTGAATCGATTATTGCCTTTTCATTTCTTCAGTGAAAATGGGAAGGGCTCTTATTGACAAGGCCGTTCTGCAAATGGGAATCCATCACGCTGCATCATTGGCATCCTCGTTATCTGGCGCTACTGTAATCCTGCCTGGTTCAGCTCCCTCCCACCACCCACCTTCCTTCATCCTTTCACTGACGGCTCTAGTAGAAAATCTGCAGACTCCAATACTACGTGGAGTCACGGATAGGGAAGAAACTGCTGGAAGATGCTCCCCCTGTGCGGTCTGAATACACAAACGGCAAATAACACAGGGGCTCTGAGTCCTGGCCGAGTTTCCTTTCTAGTGACTGCTGTGGGCCCAGGAGAAAACTCGTGAAGTGACCCCTGATTAGTTTGGCCAAGCTCCCTCCCCGGCAATTACTGTAGCAAAGCTCAGACATTGCATTCTGAGTGATTCTGGAAGATTAAGCAAGAAAACGAAGGCATGATAATACTGTAGCCAGAAAAGTAACCCGGCTTGAAATTTATGCAGTAATTCAGAAGGAAATGGCAGGCTGCCAACAATTCACGCCAGGTTTATCTAAGTGACGTTACATTGTTAATGCTTATTTTGACCATTTTCCCTCCCTCAGAAATATACATCCATGCTTCTGATTAACGACTAAATGCAGGAGGTTTAGCTTCATATTTCTTCCTCTCTCCAAATTGATCACATTTTTCTCCCATGTTCTTTGAGTGCCAGAGGCAGGGCAAGAGGAGGGAAGACAGGGGAGTAGCATACCTGAACACGGATTGAAGAATTTCTCTGTAAACTGTAACACAGCCCGTTACTGGTGTAGGGACCACATTTGAAAATGTTCTTTCATTAATTCCACAAGCATTTTCGATGTTTGCATGTCTGATTGTTTGTAAGCTCTGGCCTCAAGAGACACACGTGTGGAGACAGGTTGGCATGTCCAGGGAGGAGCGCTGTGATGCGGTGTGAACAGGCGGCTACGTTCACCGCGGCAGGAGAAGTCGTCTTCTGTGGACGGTGAGAACAAAAGCCATCCACGCCCACACAGCTCACATCGTATGATGGGGCTACCCTGCCATCTTCCCCAACAGGACTTGACTCTTCCAGGAAACCCTTGCCCAGGAAGACACCTTTTGCAAATAGCTGAACATCCTTGAAAATCCATTTAAAATGGATCAACTTTTCCATAGATAACATCAAATTCATTGTTTATGATTCAAGTCACTTCCCATCCTGTCCTCAAAACCCTCACCTCCCTGTATCCACCAATCGTAGACTCATATCTTGATCGTTCTGCAATCCTAAGCAAGCTTCTGCATTTAAAGACTCACCTTAAACAAGACTTCAGAACTTCATGAGTGTCCTGGCTTTGCCCTAGCCCACCCAAGACCCTCTGAGAAGTCTGTCAACGCAGTGTTCTTTCTCACCACAGTAAGTGCCAAGCTCAGCTCTGACTTATCAACAGGCTATTTGGTGCCATGTTTGACAATGAGGAAGGAAAAATGAAAAGAGAGGTGACAAGTGGGTCTTGAAAAACGACTGGGACTGAACCAGCTGCAGAAAACAGAGCATTCTGAGAGGTGAGAGCAGCTGAGCAAAGGCAGGAAGGCTCACGACGGGGCCGTCCCACGCATGCTGGGGCTTAAACTGCATTGTATCTGGGGGAACACTTTCACCTTCTCCCCGTACAGGACAGCGTCTTGGTAAGCGCCCCCTCCCACGACTGAGGAGTTTGGGGCTGCAGTGTATGAGGTCACGTTTAGAAATAATGAGTGATTCGCAGTCACCCAGAGCAAACTGCTTCACGCCTCGGGTGGTCCTCCCACCTCCTGGACTCTGTCTGCACCATATTCCTGGCCAGAGTTCACCACTTCCCACTTGACTCCTGACCCAGAGGTCATGCTGATTTCATGTGGACCAAGTCCAAAGCTGCTGCTCGGGGACCTCATGTAGCCAGGCACCCTGTCTTATCACCATCATCACATCCTCAGAATCTGTGCAGGCAAAGCTGGTCAGCAGAACACATTTGAGTACGACACATTGTCTCCTAGACCCAATGATTTCTTCTTTGTACCAAAATGCACTCCTTCCTAGAGGTTTTAATGAAGCCACAAACAGCCTCTTCAAGGGAATATCTTCTTCCCAGAAGCCTCCGGGCCCTCTGCATGGTGAACACAGACTTTACAGATTGGGCCCAGGAGCCTGACAGCATGGGCTCTGATTAATACGGTTCTCAGACCACACTGGCCTGGGCTGTAACCTTCCCAAGAGAGAAGCAGTCTGGGGGCTGGTCCACTCTGCACCCTTGATACTGGAAAGAAGCTAAGATGTGGATGCACCCACTTCCCATAGGCCACTTTTCCCTCTAACAATTTCTGCACCTTCCCTGGGACGGCAGCTGAGCTACACATGTGGAAAGATTTGATCTCCTTAAGCCCAGAGGAGTCCGGTGTTGCTGGGGGCGCGGGGGGAAGAGCCAGGAATTTGTAGGCAGACACACCTGAGTCCAATCCTGGCTCTAACCCTGTGAGTTCAGATGAATTCCTTAAACTCTCCTAAGTTGACTACAGGGTAAAAGAGGAGAAAAAAGCCCCAGTGCAACAAGGCTGTGAGGTTGCTAACAGAGGAAAAGTGCAGGCACGACACAAGTGTCCAGTAAATGTACATTTTCTCCTCTTAACCACCCCTCCCCAGCTCTTAGCCACAAGGCCTGATTCCTGTTCACCCTACTCTTAATAAGAGCCTTGACCTTTTAAAGCAAAAATCCATGAATTAATACCCTCAGCAGCTGTCTGCGCTAAGAGACCGCAGAATTCTTTCCACAAGGCCCACTTCTGCACTCACGTGGGTAACTGAATACTATCACTTCAAGGGTAAAAGGTGTCTTCTAATCTCTCTGGAAGTGGAGGTGTCTGCAAAAGTAGGAAGTGGTGGCTAAGTAGTGCCTTCGAGCATACAAAGTGTAAAACCTCCGGCGTAAGCCAACCTGTCACTCTCCATGTTGCCTATGAAGTTGTCATGGCCTGGAGCACGCAAGCCACATCCCCTTGGCAGGAATCCCAAAGGCTTTAGCATTCGTGACTGCCCGGCATTTCCCAGGCTTCTTGCGTGAGCTACAAAGATGTCCCTTAGCTTGCTGTCGAATGAAAATTACATTACTCCCCTGTCTTTCTGGGCTGTCATCTGCTCACATGCTCAGCTAATTTAATCCTGGAAGCACACTTCTCCAAGACAAGCCATACTTAAACAGGGCTTGCCTGCTCCCACATTTCTTTCCAACCTGCAGAAAATAGGTTTGATTTCAAAGCCAAGTGTTCAAAGAGAAGAAGAAGCTGTGTCTGGGAGAAGAGATGGAGCTGTTTGCCTTGAAAGCTTTCTTGTTAATTTTAGTTCCAGCCACTGTCCCCAGGTCTTTGGTGCCAACTAGAAAGAGCGCCTTCCTTCCTGAGAAAGTGAATACGGTATTTCCCAGTAAACCCTGAACCATTGCCCAAACCTCAGATCTCAAGGCTTTCCTAAGGTTATGGTCACCAAAGCTAAAAAGAGTAATGGCAAGAAGACAAAACCGCAGTGATCAAAGGATGCTGGTGCCGGGGTTGAGGGGGTACCCAGGAGGCTTCACACAGACCAACATCGCCCTCTGCTGGGGACAGTCCTGTCATAGCACCAACGAGCTTGCCCACCACATTCTGTGTTCACGCAACTAACACCCTCACCTCTCAAGCCTTCTTCCTCTCCCCTCCTGGGACCCAGACAGAATTCTTGTGCTTTTTGGCTACTTTCCTTTGACAGCCCCCCACCAAATTCCAAAATAGCCAAATGTTTACAAATAATGCATTTGGAAACTGTTATCTGGAAACGTCCATATATTTTTGGTATTGAGGTGACCTTCATTCTGAAAACAATGTGCCTTAGAAACTCTTTGGATTGATGGAGGATGTGAGGAGTAAGAGGAAACTTTTCAACAAAAATATGATAATGGGTGATTACATCTCTGGTTTATTCAGGAGTATTGCTGCAGATCTGTCAGTTCCATTTTTTTTAATTTACTTATTTTATTTTATTTTATTTTTATTTTTGGCTGCATTGGGTCTTCGTTGCTGTGTGTGGGCTTTCTCTAGTTGCAGCGAGCAGGGGCTACTCTTCGTTGCAGAGTAGCTTCTCATTGCAGTGGCTTCTCCTGTTGCGGAGCACGGGCTCTAGGCACGCGGGCTTCAGTAGTTGTGGCTTGTGGGCTCTAGAGCGCAGGCTCAGTAGTTGTGGCGCACAGGCTTAGTTGCTTTGCAGCATGTGGGATCTTCCCGGACCAGGGATCGAACCGGTGTCCCCTGCCAATTGGCAGGCAGATTCTTAACCACAGCGCCACCAGGGAAGTCCCTGTCAGTTCCATTTTTTCCTGGGAAATTCCGCCTTAATATTTTCAGAACTAATATTATAAGTGATGAGGGAAAGGTGATGTCAGGAAAACAAGGAAAAAATCTTCAAGGTTGTAGTGGAATTCACAATTAAAACCTAAAGTAGGGCTTCCCTGGTGGCGCAGTGGTTGAGGATCTGCCTGCCAATGCAGGGGACACGGGTTCGAGCCCTGGTCTGGGAAGATCCCACATGCCACGGAGCAACTAGGCCCGTGAGCCACAACTACTGAGCCTGCGCGTCTGGAGCCTGTGCTCCGCAACAAGAGAGGCCGTGATAGTGAGAGGCCCGCGCACCGCGATGAAGAGTGGCCCCCGCTTGCCGCAACTAGAGAAAGCCCTCGCACAGAAACGAAGACCCAACACAGCCATAAATAAATAAATAAATAAATAAAATTTAAAAAAAAAAAAAAAAACTGAAGTAGTGTGCCCATTGCAAAAGCTATTTCAGGGAAAGATAAATCTACCATCCATACCTATACACAGTTTGGCCTAAATGCTAGAAGTACTTGGAAGTAGAGAAGTCATTAGAAAATATAGAGTTGCCCCAATAAAGAAGACTAGATTTAGAGTCAGAAGACTTGAGATTTCTAGCTATCATTTAACATATCTGTAAAACTTGTTATTGTGTTCAAGGAATATCTGAACTCCTACTCTTTGCCAGACATCATAATAGGTCCTGGGTCACAACAGTGAACAAGACGAAGACAATCTGCCCTCTCAAAACTTGCAGTCTAGCGATGGCAACAATTTAACAAATACTCTAGCTCTCTGGGATCAGTGGTATAAAAGGATGAGTACAGGATGATCTGGAAGAGCGTGGCAGGGGAGGATAACCCTAGAGGATCAAAGAAGACGGGTGCAAAAGCATTGAAAGAACTATATGAGTTATTTTTCCCCAACTTTTTGCTTTTTTATTGGGGAAAAACATACACAAAATTTACCATTTTGACCATTTTTAAGTTTGCAATTCGGTGGTATTAGGTACATTCACAATGCTGAAGAAACATCACCACTATCTCTTTCCAGAATTTTTTCATAATCCCAAACATATTCATCAAAGAGTAACTTCCATTCCTCTCTTCCCCCAACCTCTGATAACCACTGTTCTATTTTCTGTCTCTGAATTTGACTATTCTAGATACCTCACATAAGTGTAATCATACAATATTTGTCCTTTTGTGTCTGGTTTATTTCACATAGCATATGGTTTCCAAGGTTCTTCCATGTTATAGCATCTGTCAGAATTTCATTTCTTTTTACAGTTGAGTAATATTCCATTATATAAATATATATTCATTGTATGAATATATCACATTTTATTTATCCCATCATGTATTAATGAGCATTGGGATTGTTTCTACATTTTGACTGTTGTGAATAATGCTAGGAACAAGTATCTGAGTACTTGCTTTCAATGCTTTTGGGTCTATACCTAGAAGTGGAATTGCTGGATCACATGGTAGTTCTGTGTTTAATTTTTTAAAGAGCTGCCACACTGCTTCCCACAGTGGCTGCACCATTTTACATGCCCACCAGTAATGCACAAGGGTTCCAATTTCTCCACATCTTTGCTAACGCTTATTATTCCCCTTTGTTGTTTTTTTTTGTCGTCTGTTATACTAGAGTTACTCACTTACTCAGGGGCCATATGCTGTCGTAAGTCATGAGAAGTGACCAGGACTGGAGAAGTCACTTACAGAAATCCTGTTGTCTCTTCACCGCCCGCCCCCATCTCCCAGCTGACACTTCTTTCCTTGGAGAAGAGCATCCCCTCCTTTCTCACTGCCTGCTGAATGGGCAAATCATGTAGAGTGATAGAATAATGCAGGAAAAGAGAGTTACTTTCACCAACGTTACATCCCTAGGTACCAACCTTCTTCATCACGTAAGCACTGTCTTCTTTGGAGGTGCTGTGCTTGGAGAATGGGGTGGGGCAGACAGAATTGAGTTCTTATGCAAGAAAGAGGCATCCAGAAATTGACTTAAGAAGGAATCCAGAAGAAGGTAGTCAAGTCAAAGGGGGTAAATCGAAACAAAAATCGGTGACTCACACAGATACAACCAGCCTACACTGCACCAAATATTACCCCTACTGTCACCTGGGTTAATAGCATGGGGTTCTTCTTCACAAATAACTCTCCAACTATTTGTTGTCACTCAACAGGTTTTTTTTTTTTTTCATAGAGACCACTCTTGGTGTTCATTTTAACCTTATGTCCCCTTTAAAAAATGCTTAAGACCAAAGAAAAGAAGAACAAAATATAACAAAACATGAGGCAAGGTAAAAACCATGCTCAGAAGAAAATATATAACATTAAATGCTTTTATTATTAAAGAAAACTAAAACTGAAAGGAACTTAGTAGTCCTCTTCAATTAGGAAAATACAACAAAAACTATTTCAGATGAGGAGACGGAGATTTAATAAAGAAAAAGGCAAAAATCTATAAAACGTAAACATTTA
This sequence comes from Balaenoptera acutorostrata, assembly GCF_949987535.1. Taxonomy (NCBI): domain Eukaryota; kingdom Metazoa; phylum Chordata; class Mammalia; order Artiodactyla; family Balaenopteridae; genus Balaenoptera; species Balaenoptera acutorostrata. The sequence continues at coordinate 109,452,054 of NC_080072.1, read as the reverse complement.
TTTTAGCAGTATGATGTACAATGCATACAAAAACTTGAAAGTACTTGCTAATATATATAAATATTTTACATGCTTGGCTGAGCTGTCATAGAATAAAGATTTGAAAGACTTGAGAAACGCAGTGAACAAGCTTGAAGTGATGACCACACAGAGAACAATGTTAGGAGGAGGATACCCCTGATATGTCCTTTCCTGAGGGGTGGATTCCACTGGAGTGACACCTCTGACCTCTCTCCAGTCCTGGCACACTCTTCGCTAAGGGATTAATTTGGCTCTTCAGAGTAGAAGGAAAAATGTGACATACAGATGCTAGGCGCTTCCTCTTCTCCTTCCCCTGGAACCAAGCTTCCAACAGGGACCACACACTCTGCTTTGCTACTCGGCGCCGTCATTGACCATAACAGCCACCACCAGTTATCCTAGAGGGCCACCTGAGCCCAGCACTCCCTGTGACCAGATGGAAAATGCTGCCTAAATCTGAGGTTTAGTGTTAAAACACTTACTTTCCCATGGACATAAGCCATGTTTGCTAACATCAGCTCAGTCAGTAATAGAAATGATAGTTTGGACTCCATGTGTCAACTTTTTGTTTTACTTTTTGATTGTTACCAGAACTCTTATGGAAAAGTTAAGTATATATTGTTGGCAGCCCTCTAAAATCCAACAATAACTTGAAGAGGCACATTTTATGCAAATTCACATGGGACACATGAAAATGTACAACACGTAGGCACTAAAGCAAGTCTCAAAAAACTTCCAGGAATTGGTAACATACAAAATATACTCTCCTTCAATTAAAAAGTCACTTAACAGAAATCAGTAACTGTAAGAAAACAATTTTTAAACTCATTTCTGAAATTATAAAATAAAGCATTTATAAATGATTGAAAGTTCAGAGGAGACATAATGGAAAATAAGAAAATGCTTAAGCCTGAAGGATTAAAAAAAAGTGCATATCAAAACTTGTGGGATACAGCTAACGTGGTACTTAGAATAAATTCCTGATCTTAAATCTTTATATTAGAAAAGAACAAGGGTTAAAAAGATGAAAAAAAAGATGAAATAACATTAATAAGTTTAAATAAGAACATCAGAATAAATATGGAGAAAGTTGAAGTAAGGGCATAATAATTTAAAAGCAGCCATTAATGAAATAAGAAGCAAAAGATAATAAAGAATTACTACAGCTATTATGAAAAACAGTATGACTTTCCTCAAAAATTAAAAACTGAACTACCGTATGATCTAGCAATCCCACTTCTGGGGATGTATCTGAAAGAATTGAAACCATCATCTCGAAAGGATATCTACACACGCAGGTTTATTGCTGTTATTATTCACAACAGCCAAGATATGGAAACAACTTAAGTATTTGTCAGTGGATGAATGGATAAAGAAGATATGAGATAGATACATACATACATATATATATATATATGTATGTGTATATATATATGTATGTATATATACACACACACACATATATATATATATATATATGAATGTTATTTAGCCATGAGAAAGAAGGAAATCCTGCCATTTTGTGACAACCTACATAGACCGTGAAGACACTAGGCTAAGTGACATAAGTCAGACAGAGAACAACAAACACTGTATGATATCACCTACATGTGTAATCTAAAAAAAATCTGAACTTGTGAAAACAGAGTAGAATGGTGGTTACCACTGGCTAGGAGGTGGGGGAGTTGGGGAGATGTTGTTTAAGGGTATAAATTTACAGTCAGTAGATAGATATGTTTTGAAGATCTAATAAAGAACAGTGATTATAATCAACCACACTGTATTATAAACTTCAAAGTTGCTAAGAGACTAAATCTTAACTGTTCTCAACACAAAAAAGAGATGATAAATATGTGACATGATAAAGGTACTAGCTAACACTACTGTAGTAATTACATTGTGATATATAAATGTATTAAACCAACACATTGTATACCTTAAACTCAGACAGTGTTATGTGTCCATTATATCTCAACTTTTTTAAAAAATTAATATAATGAAATCAGCAAAGCCAATAAAATAAAATCAGAAAATACCAATAAAATTCACAAATGTATAACAAGATAAAAAAGAGAAAGAGAGAACACCACAACCACCACTACCACCACCAACAACAAAATAAAATGTATAAAATATTAAGTATCTCTAGCTTGGTATAACTGGTGATATGGCAGATAATAAAATAATTATAGGTGACTATTATCAAAAACTTCATGCCACTATATTATAAGGCATAAAGAAATGATACCAGTTCTAAGAAAATTATAGATTACTATCATTTACTGAAGAAGAAATAGAAAAGATCAATGGTCCTATAACCATTTTTAATTGAACTTGCAGTTAATCTTTCCATAATAAAAATACCAAGTCCAGATACATTTACAGGCAGGTTCTGCCTAAAATTCAAGAAAAAGAAAAACAAACTAATGGTAGACAAATATTTCTAGATAACCTTTAAGGAAGAAAAACACATCAATTTATTTTAGGCAACTAGCATATCACTTATTCTAAAACTTCACAAGGTTGGTACAAGAAGGAAAAATTATAGACAAATTTTAATTATGAATCTCAATGTAAAACTCCAAAGGCAAATGTTAGCAAATCAAATCAAGTAATGTATAATAGTATTAATGTAATGGCCAAATTAAATTTATCTCAGGAATACAAGGTTAGTCCAATATTATTGGAAAAATGCAGATTTGTCATATGGCAGAGTAATTCGTATCAGGTTAACCATCATGCAGCTAACAATCATATATACTGGAAAAATGTATTAAAAATTTCTAAATAATTGAAAGATCAGAGGAGATTATAATAGAAAATATGAAAATACTTAAGACTGATTGAATGAGTCCCACTCGTATTATAGAAGATAATCTCCTTTACTTAAAGTCAACTGACTGATCTTAACCCCACCTACAAAATACCTACATCACAGTGTTTGATTGAGTGAGTACTATAACCCAGCCAAACTGACATACAAAAGTAACCAGCACATATGGCTTCTTATCAAAGGGCACTAAGGCCTTATGGTAAGTGGCCTCTAGGACCCAAGCAGAAAAATCTCAGTTTCTTTAACTTGAAAAGTCATGGGACAAAGTTCAAGTATTCCAGAGAAACTGGAAATTGAAAAGAAAAATCCAGGAATGGAGAAAACTGGAGAGGAACAAGCCCCAAAATCTGTGTATAAATTCCTTGGCTGACCCATGAATGACACATGCATGAAGAAGGCTTCAGTGAATCCAGCAGAAAGCAACAGATGAAGACAAAACTGAGGAGACAATTCACCTGTTGCCCCCCACAGTGAAAGCAGAATCTGAAGTTTGAATCACACTAAATTAGAAATACTTAGAAACACCTTGGGCTTCCACTGAAATCCCAGAAGTATCATATTTAGAAATAAAGGCTACATCCCAGAACTAAGAATGTCACCATAGGAATGAGGGCAAATACAAAACAGAACTGCTAACAAAGTGTAAAACTAGGCCTCCAGAATTTCAAGGTAATTAGCCAGTTATTTAACTGCCTATTAGAGCAAAAATAATCACTCTTCAGAGGAACATTAAAGAATCCAGAAACCCTACAACATAACATTTACAATATCCAAAATATAATGAAAATTGTATCAGATATGGGGAAAAAAGAAACAAGAAATATGACCCACTGTTATGAGAAAAAGTAGTGAACAGAAATAGAACCCAAGATAACCCAGATAATAAGAACTTGAAAATAGATAACAAGAACTTTAATGCTATTATTGTTCAAGATTTCAAAGAAAAAGATGGATATAAGGAATGAACAGATGGGGAAATGTGCCAGAGAAATGGAAACCACACACAAAAAAATGAACTAAATGGAAACTCTAGAACAGAAAAGTACAATATCTGGAAAAACAACAACAACAAAGGACTGGACTGTCTTAACACTAGACTGAAAATTTCAGAGGAAAGTATCAATGAATTTGAGGACAGAAATATAAAAATGTTTTGAAAGTGAAGAACAGGAAAAACAAAAAGATTTAGAAATGAAATGACTCAGTTACCTATGGGAAAACATTTAATGGTTGAACATATGTGTAATCAGAGATGGGCCAAAAGAAGAGGCAATAAAGCAATAAAAACGTATCTGAAGAAATAATGGTCTAAATATCCTATATGTTATTTTTTAAAAGCATTAACTTACAAATCCAAGATCATCAAAGAAGTTCAAGAAGGCTAAATACAAAGAAAACCAAAACTGGATGCCTTATTATAACACGACTATATAAATATGGAGAAAGCTGTGCATGCAAAGTACACCCCATGTTGTTATTCTCAGGAAGTATGAGCACGGTGGGGGAAGGCAGAGCACAGAGGAGGAAGGGGCATTAAAACATGTATCCAAAACACATACATTAACATAATCCCATTTATTTAAATTAATATGTAGTATATATTGAAAAAATAATGCATGTAAGGATGGTCACCAAAATATTAATGGTGGGTATTTCAGTGTGACCTTTACTTTCTCTTAATACCTTATAAACTAATGGATTTATTATAATGATCATGTCGTATTAGTCTAATTAGGATTTTTTACATTTTTACACATTAAAAAAGAAAGCTTAAGTCAAAGGCCTACATTTTCACCAACCCCAATGATAATCCTGCATAATGTTTTTCCCCATCTATTCATTATAAAGCAGCACACACAGACACTTTGGTCTAGAATTCATGTGTACAACATAAAGAAATCCAGGAGTAGAGATCATATACTGTTTAGGACTTGGATCAGTGTCATAGTGAAATAAAGACTACAAAAAGAGTAGATTTAGAGAGGAGAATTGGAAGTTTGCTTTGGAGAATGTCATGTTTGAACTGCCTGATATATTTGCAAATTGAGATGTTGAGTAGCAGCTGGATAAGAGAATGAAGTTAAAATGATAAGCCCAGTTGGATATCAAACTATGGAGCCAATAATATATGGATATTATTTAAAGACTGGATGGGGTCATAAGAGAATAATGCAGATAGAATAGAAAAGAAAGGCAAGCACATGGCCCTGCAGCATACTGAGTTACAGGGATGAGGCAATAAAGAGGCACTAGCAAAGGAGGTAAATATCAGTCAATAACGTAGGAGAAAAGTCAAGATTGTGGTGACTTAGAAGGTAAAGAAATTTCTTTAAAGAAGAAAAAGTGATCAACTATGTCAAACGTTTCTGATAGGTCAGGTAAGATGATGACTGACCACTGAACATGGGATTTAGCAACATGGAGTTCCTTGGTGACCTTAAGAAGATCAGCTTTAGAGGAGTGACAAGGTCAGATGCCTTGGCTAAAATGAAATTAAGAGAGGTTTATAGGAGAGAAAAATGAGGAAAATAAAGATAACTCTCAAAACATTTGGCTGTAAAGGAGAAAAATGTTTGAAGGAAAGGAGGTTGAAAACTGAGAATCTAGGACAATGGCTCTTAATGGAGAGCAACTTTGCCCCCCAACCAGGGGACATTTGGCAATATCTGGAAACGTTTTTGGTGGTTACAACTGAGGCTGTGAATGGTAAGAGGCAAGTATATGTAGGAATCTTGCACCCCCTCTCCACCCTCCTGCCAACTGAAGGAGGCATGGGGCATTATTATTCCAAGAGTACAGAACTCCCTCTTGATTTTCCCAGAGAACAGAACTAGAGCCAGTGAGTGAGTTTACAGGAGGCAGATTTTAGAATTAGTCAAGGAAGAACTTTCAATCAACTAGTGCTTTTCAAAGAGAAAATGGGTTGTTTTTGGTTGTGAGGTCCCCGTCAATGGGAGCAATCAAACAAAAATGGGTGACATATTTTAAAGAATATTTTTGCACTTGATAGGATCTGGGCTAGATGAGCTCCAGAATTGCTTCCCAAATTTAGAACCCAGATATGTTCAGACCTGCGACAAAGACACCAGCTAGACTTGGTAATCTTGATCTATCTACCATTCTGCTTCATCCTCTCATGGTTCCTGTAACATTCCATCATACAACCTGCTGGGTATCATCTCCCCTGGCTCAGTATACTGCCAAGCTGCTAGCCCCTTACTGTTTAGAACTTTATTATTAAAGTTCCAAACATTCCCACATTTCCTTGTAAGAGCTCCACTATTGCCTTTGAGCATGTTTTCATTTCCAAAGCAATGCACAGAGATAGCCATTATATTTTTAATATACCTAGTACCTCACATTTACTTCTAAACAAATATGCCTTCTCCAAATTAAATATCAACCCTTGATGGTGTAAGAAATTGTTTAAATAGCCAGCTTCTAAGTAATTTAAAATCATAGCTGTACCTTCATTTCCTAAGTCATGGGGCATGTGCTACTAAAGGCACAGAGATAGTAAATGTACTCATCAACTCTATGTGGACTCTGCATCTGTAGATGTAGAGTCTGTAGATGTAGATGCACTTATATGCCAGAAGTATTTATTTAGAGTATTTCAGCCTCATCTCTTCATTCTCTACATCAGCTCAGAGGTCACACCAAAAAAAGATGGATATATTTCAACACTCTTCTCATCCCAATCACTAGTAAAGAGATTGAATTAGTAATCAAAAACATCCCAACAAAGAAAAGTCCAGAACTAAATGGCTTTACTGGTGAATTCTACCAAACATTTACAGAAGAACTAATACCAATTCTTCCCAAACTCTTCCAAAAAAATAGAAGAGGAAGAAACACTTTCAAATTCATTTAATGAGGCCAGTTTTACCCTGATAACAAAGCCAAACAAGGACACTATAATAAAACAGAATTACAGGCCAACATCCCGGATGAACACTGATGTTAAAAACTTCAACAAAATATTAGCAAACAGAATTCAACAGTATGTTAAAAGGATCATACACCATGACAAAGTGGGATTTATTCCTGGGATGCAATGATGATTCAACATACACAAATTAATAAATGTAACACATTACATTAATAGAATAAAATATAAAATCATAATCATCTCAATAGATGCAGGAAAAGCACTTGAAAAAATTCAATATCCTCTTATGAGAAAAACTCTCAACAATTTGGTAGAGAAGGAACGTACCTCAACATAATAAAGGCCATATATGACAAGCCCACAGCTAACATCATACTCAACAGTGAAAAGCTGAGTGTCCTTAACATACAATAAAAGCATTTCTTCTAAGATCAGGGAAAAGACAAGAATGTCCACTTTCACCACTTTTATTCAACATAATACTAGAAGTTTGTTCCTAGCCAGAGCAATTAGGCAAGAAAATGAAATAAAAGTCATCCAAATCAGAAAGGAAGAAGTAAAATTGTTTCTGTTTGCAGATGACATGATATTACATATAGAAAAGCCTAAAGACTACACCAAAAAAACTGTTAGAAGTAATAAACAAATTCAGTAAAGTTGCAGGATACAAAATCAATGTACAAAAATCACTTGCCTTTCTATACACTAACAACTAACTATCAGAAAGAGAAATTAAGAAAACAATCCCATATACAATAGCATCAAAACACAATAAAATACTTAGGAATAAATTTAACCAAGGATGTGAAAGATCTGTATACTGAAAACTATAAGACGTTGATGAAAGAAATTAAAGAAGACACAAATAAACAGAAAGACATTCTGTGCTCATGGATTGGAGGAATTCATATTGTTAAGATGTCCATACTACCCAGAGCCATGTGCAAATTCAGTGCAATCCCTATCAAAATTCCAATAGCATTTTTCACAGAAATAGATAAAACAATCTTAAAATCTGTATGGAACCACAAAAGACCCCAAACAGCCAAAGAAATCTTGAGAAAGAGAAACAAAGTTGGAGGCATCATACTTTCTGACTTTAAACTCTATTGCAAATCTTTAGTAACCAAAACAATATGGTATTGGTATTAAAACAGACATATAGATCAACGGGACAGAATAGAAAGCCCAGAAATAACTCATGAGTATATGGTCAATTAATACTTAACAAAGGAGCCAAGAACATGCAATGCAATGGGGAAAAGGTAGTCTATTTAATAAATAATGTTGAGAAAACTGGATATCCACATGCAAAAGAATGAAACTGGACCCCTATATTACACCACTCACAAAAATAACTCAAAATGGATTAAAGACTTGAATGTAAGACCGAAACTATAAAACTCCTAGAAGAAAACATAGGGGGAAATCTCCATGACATTGGTCTTGGAAATAATTTTTTGGATTTGACACCAAAAGCAAGAATAAACAAGTTGGACTACATCAAATTAAAAAGATTCGCCACAGCAAAGGAAACCATTGACAAAATGAAAAGGCAACCTATGGAATTGGAGAAAACATTTGCAAACCACATATCTGATAAGGGGTTAATATCCAAGATATACAAGGAACTCATACAACTCAATACCAAAACACCAAAAAGCCCAATTAAAAATGGGAAACCCACCTGAACAGGCATTTTCCCAAAGAAGATATACAAATGGTCAATAGGTACATGAAAAAGTTCTCATCACTAATCATCAGGGAAGTACAAAAAAAAAAAAGAGATATATCACCTCACATCTATTAGGATGTCTATTATCAAAAAGACAAGAGATTACAAATGCTGGCAAAGATGTGGAGAATAGTGAACGCTTGTACACTGTTGGTAGGAATATAAACTGGTACAGCCGCTATGGAAAACAGTATGGAGGTTCCACAAGGGATTAAAAAGAGAACTGCCACATGATCCAGCAACCCCACTTCCGGACATATATCTAAAGGAAGCAAAATCATTATCTCAAAGACATCTGTACTCCCGTGTTCATTGCAGCATTATTCACAACAGCCAAGGTAAGGAAACAACCTAAGTGTCCATCAAAGGATAAATGGATAAAGAAAATGTGATACATACACACACGCATGCACTCATGCACACACACACACGCACACACACACACACACAAACACACACACAGTGGAATATTATTGAGCCTTTAAAAAGAAGGAAATCCTGCCATTTGTGAAACATGGATAAACCTGGAGGGCATTATGCTAAATGAAATAAGGCAGACAGAGAAAGACAAATACTTCATAATAACACATATATGGACTCTAAAAACAAATTTTTTTTGAACTAATAGAAACAGAGTAGAATGGTGGTTGTCAGGGGTTGGGGGTGGAGGAAATAGGGAGAGGTTGGTAAAAGTGCACAAAATTTCAGTCATAAGGTGAATAAGTTCTGAGGATCTAATGTATAACACAGTTATTATGGTTGATAATACTGCATTGTATAATTGAAATTTGCTAAGAGGATAGAATTTGTGTTCTCACCCCTCCAAAAGAGGTAAATATGTGAGGTGTTAATTAACTTGATAGTAGAAATCCTTTCACAATGTATTTGTATATCAAATAATCACACTGTACACTTTAAATACATTGTAATTTTGTGCCATTTTACCTCAATAAAGCTAGGGAAAAAGTAATGAGTATGCATTATAGTACTTATAAATAGAGGCAAATGTGTGACAAAAAATAGCACAAATGACTGGGTGGAAAGTAAAAGTATTTAGGAATCTTAATCTGTAAAGTGTTACAATATTATTTTAAAGGTATACTGTGAAAAGGTAAAGATGTATATTATAAACCATACAGCAATCACTAATGAAAACAGTTTTTTTTACCTAATTAGTAAAAAAAAAAAAAAAAAGGAGGTAACATGGAAACTTAAGATTCTAATTCCATGTTGTAACAGCAGAGTTGTGCATTTTCAGCAAAGACTATGTGCTTCAAAAGCCTAAAATATTTACCAACTGGCCCTTTACAGAAATGACTTGTTGACTCTTGGTCTATATGTTCCTATTTAAGTCAAAGATTCTCAAATCGGACTTCAGAAAAATAGCTAAATGTGATATCCAAGAAACCCACCTCAAATATAAAGACCTGGGTAAGTTAAAAGTAGAAGACAGGAACAGTTATGTCATATAAACATTAATTGTAAGCAAGCTGGGATGGCTAAGACAATGTGAGATGAGGCAGACTTCATAACAAGTATTACCACCAGAGATAAAAAGTAGGGATAAAGTGATTAATTCATAAAAAAATAGCAATTTTAAATGTGTTTGCATCTAATAACAGATTCAAAATATATGAAGCAAAAACAACTGAAACGAGAAACAGACAAATCCACAATTATGATAAGAGGTTTCAACACTCCTCAATCAGTAATTGATAGGCAAGACAGACAGAAAATTAGCAAGCATAAAGAGGACTTGAACAGCACTATCAACAAACTCGACATAATTGGTATTAATGAATATTACATCCCAAAACAGCAGAGTACACATTCACGTGTTGCCAGAACATACACCAATATTAGTTTCAGTCAGCAGTTATCAGTAGCAGATACTTGTAGTTCAAAAGGGTCCTTGGGGTTTACAGACCCCAACACTGTGATTTCCTTTTCACTTCCTGGAATTCTGTATCGTTTCTGTTGTACAACATGGGGGCAACTGGAAGCCTCATTGGTGGTCTGTCGTATCAACTATCATTTCTCTAAAAGTGACTCTTTCCATTGGGACAATCCCCCTTGAAATTTATGAGGGTTCATAGCACAAGCAGGTAAAATATCAATACTAATTATACATTTAGCAGTAGGAGCAATAAAAATGGTGCACAACGGCGGTCCAAACAGCCCCACCCAGGTGGTTATGCTGCCTTCTGTCATAAGCAGGAAACAAGACAGTCTCTCCCTCTCTCTTCCCTGTCTCCTCCACCAGAGAGTGAGAAGTAGCCATGCTATGGTCACGTACCTACCTGGTTGCCTATGTGACCAGCTACAGAAACTGCTCAGTTTGGGGATAAATAAGCCTTGCGGTTTGGCACACTCAGCAGGCATGTTCAGGGATGCTCAGTGCCCATGGTAGACTGCCCGTCCTAACATAGAGTAATAAAGTAAGCAGCTATTGATATGAGAACTGATGGGCAAATAGGCCAACGGAACAAAAGAGCAAACTCAGAGAAGACCATGTATAGGTGAGAACTTAATATATGATAAATATAGAAATACAGCACCACGAATCAAAGGTGAAAGGGTGGGTTGTTTTGTATATAATATTAGGGAGAAACTAAAATTGTATCCCTAAATAGCATCACATATAAAAATAGAATCCAGATAGATTAATGAAAGATAAAATAGAAAATCAATAGAAGAAAGTGTCAGAATTTATATTTGTGATTTAGAGGTGGGGAAGAATTCTTTTAAAATACTTGAAAAGCAGAAATCCTCAGGCATAAATGTGTTAAGTATAATTACATCAAAACTAATTATTTTTGTTTAATGGAGAAGAATATGGATAGCGTTAACAGAGAAATGACAGATTGTAAGAAAATATTTGCAATATCTAAAATGGACAATGTACAAATATACAAGAAATTCCTTTAAGTCCACAAGAGACAGATAACCCAAGAGAAAAAATGGGCAAAAATATGAATAGGTGATTAAAATAGAACGAACCACAAGAACTAATAAGCCAGTCAAGAGATGTTCACTCTCAGTGGTAATCACAGACACAAAGGAAAACAATCATGAAATATCATTGTACCTCTGTTAATGTGGTTAAAATGTAAAACTAGGCAATCCCAACTATTGGTAGAACATAGGGATATAAGAACCAACACGTACTCCTGCAGAGAGAAGAATGGTGAAGCATTCTCGAGAGCTACCTGTGGGCATTTAGTCAAATCAAGTTTACACACACTTTGTGACGCAGCAATTACACTCCCAGGAATGCAGCAAATTCTTTCATAGACCCACAAGCAACATACATAAAAATGCCCATCATCACCTTGCTTATTGTGATAGGGATTCAGAGCAATCTGAGTGTCCATCACCAATCGAGTGGACAGATCAGATCTGGTGGATACACATGGAGTTTTAGGAAACTTTAGAAAGAATGGACTAGATGTTCACAGGGCCCCATGGTTGGCACTTCATTGCTAAGTTAAAGAAGTAAAATGAGGTCTATAATTTATGATGATTTCCTTAAATTAAAAAAAACAAGCACCCAAATCAAAACCTATTTTGTAAGACTACCTATAATCAAATGACACATATGAAATATATTCACATGTTTGCCAATGGTGAATGAAAAAAATGAAAGTTGATAATGTGGACAAATAAGGGAAAAAAAGACAGAGAAAGAGAAGGAAGGAAGGAAGGAGGGAGGGAGGGAGGGAAGGAGGGAGGGAGGGAGGGAGGGAGGGAAGGAGAGGAGAGGAGAGGAGAGGGGAGAGGAAAAATGAAAAAGAAAGGGAGGGAGGAAGGAAGAAATGTCAAAGAAAGAAAGTTCTTTTTCTTTTGAAATAGTTTGAGGGAAATTGACTCAAATAGAGGTAATAGCATAAGGAAAAGCACACAGGCAGGAAGCGTAAGTCTGCAAAAACAAAGGCGAATAACCCAATTTGGATGGAACATCAGAGTGTTTCGAGAGGAGCAGCAGGAGATAAGCCTGGAAGGGTAAGTTGGTAAGCTGAATTTGGTCTATTTTTATTTGTTTTTATCTAAAAACTAAGATATATGCTTTACTCGTATATAATATATGGATTGACCCTGGAACTCAGGCTCACAATTTAAGATATTTGTGATCCACATGAAAGAAAATTTTTAAAAAGAGCCAAATTCTGTCATTTCTCCTAAAATCCATCCTAATTCTCTTCTGTCTCAGTGCAGCTAATATCTATGGCACTTTCTATGGCTCTGTGATGTCATTTCCTTTTGTAGCTATTAGTTCCCTGCAGTGTTTGTGCTTTACTCAACACAGGCTGTCTGATAACAGATGTGATTCCCAGCTGTGTCTATATACCAACCACAGAGCGTTCATTAATAACAATTATTAAGTACTTTATGATACAAATTGAGCCTGTAGCAATAGAGAAAACATCCAGCCATTTGTTTTATGGCCTCTTGTCAGGGTGAACTATAAATCCCCATTATCTCAACATTATCAGCACTGGAAAATGGATCTAAGCATGAGTCATAAATAAAACTACCAAACAGCTCAATCATTCTGGAAAGGACAGAGTATAAATTAACACTTGACGACGTAATGTTATATATGAACTTAAATAATAGCTCAAGCCTTCCTGTCGGCTAGTTACGCAAATTATTATTTTTAAGACTTACATTGGTAGTTGAATGGCTGGCATATTCATTTAGGCACACAATTAGAGTTCAATAAATATGCAGTCCAGACACTGCCCTCCCATAATGCAACAGCTCCCACTAATGATGTATGAAGAACAGTGAAAATGAAGAGAGAAAATTTCAACTGAGAGAATGTCTCTTAGGATTACAGGGAGTAGGGAAAAAAAATCACATTTTCTCTGAATACTACATCTCATAGGAGAAATCATTAAATTTGGGAAGATGGATAGAAGAGGAACTACAAAAACTGTATGCATTACTGGTTCCTGGGTGGTAGTCCAACGGATTTTCAGTCAATTGTAAAAATATTTATTTAGTTACCGCTCTGTTTTGGGTCCAAGCTGTCTTAAGTGATGAAGACAGAACGGAAAGATAAACGGAACACGTGAATGTAAGTTTTGAAAGAAAAATAGCCAATAAACTCTCTAGGAAACAAAGACATGCAAATGAAGACCATGAGATATTATTTTTCATGTTTTAAAAGTTAATTCCCAGTATTGGGGAGGAGACAGTGAAATAGGAAATCCAATCATTTGCTAAAAGGCATCCGAAGGGGTTCAAACCTAGACGGCCATTGGGCAATATCTACCAAGGTCTCTAAAAGTGTCCATTACTTTTTTAAAATTAAGGTATAATTGACACACAACATTACATGAGTTTCAGCTACAACACATGGTGACTTGACGTTTGTATAAACTGTGAAATGATCACCGTCTAGTTAACATCCAAATATACAGAACATTTCACGAATGTGCGTGTCATCCTTGCACAAGAGCCATGCTAATCTCTGTATTGTTCCAATTTTAGTAGATGTGCTGCCAAAGTGGGCACCAGTGTCCACTACCTCTGACCAGTAAAAGATTCTAATTCTGAAAAATTTATCAAGTACCAAATTAGTGCCATTTATAATGGCTAAAAAGGAAATAGCAAATGATAAGATTCACTAGAGGAATGGCAGAATAGCTAAAATAAAGTCTGTAAGGAAAGGGTTAAATAACTCATGGTTCACCCATATGATGAACTACTGTGTTGCCCTCAACAATTATTTTGTGAAGATTATTTAATATGAAAGTGTCCACCGAGCACTTTAAATATGTTGTAAAATGTTATGTATATTATAATTTCAATTATTAAAATATTATGAAGTTTTTACACACGTTTATACATGCACCCATTTAAAAGGCCAGAAGAAACACCCTAAAATAGTAAAGTCTTTTTCCACATGATGGTACTATGAATATTTTTTATCATCTTAATAATTTTCTGTATTTCTAAAAATTCTTTTCAGCAGGACAGAGCATTTACAGCACAGCTGGCTAGTAAGAATTTCAATTCACATTTTTTCCCAGGCCTTCTATAACCTGTATCCAATGGACCTGTCCAACTTGTCTTTCACAAAGTTTAACATAAAACTGGTCAAACCCATTTTCTCACTGCCCCCAAATCATGCTCTGCTTTCCAAATCAGCCTTCATTCAAGTTCTATTTCACATGTGTGCTCAAGGCAACTAAACGATATGAACAGCATGAAAGCTGGAATCTTAATGAACTCAGTCTCTACCTGGAATCACACAGAAGCAGAAATACCTCACCCACCAAAAGTCATTACAAACCCCCACCAAAAACACAAAACAAAACAATCTTTTCCTTATATCTCTTCAAGCACATCAAAAGGAGATCCAACCCTCACCTACACCCACACCACTCAGAGTGCACAGTGCCTCCCCATAGCTCCCGCAGGTCCCAGCTACGCCAGGTCTCTTCCCCATCCCCGCACAACTTTCCTCACCGCCTTCTAATTTCCTCTTCTCTAAGATTCATCTTACCTCTTTGTGTATGTCCTCTCTCTTTCCCACATCACATCTTTTGTCTCTGACCAGTCTCCAGATGGGCAAAAGCAGAACTAAGAGGCGGTGAGCCTCTGTTTCCACGTCTGCAAAGAATGTAAAATAATAAACCCTGTCCTACCATATCTTAAGATGTAGGTTCAAATATTTTAAAACTGGAAAGCATTGTACATGTTGTGACTATCATACCCCCTTTTTCTCATTCATGCAATAAGCCTTACTAGTATGCAACCAGTACTCTGCCAGCACTCTGGAAGTTATACTTGATTATTCTCTCTGTATGCTTTCCTTAACTGATTCCATCGTTAATTCAATTTTTTCCTCCAAAATACATCTCAAGTCACCCATGGTTCTTCGTGTCCATTAGCACCAATCTAACCCAAGCATCCGTGCTCTCTCACTTAGACCACTGAATTGACCCCTGAATTACCTTCCCATCCACTCTTACCCCTCTACCATATTACCTACCCCTACAGGAGCCAAACATTTTCTTAAGCATTAAGTAATCAATTCCAAGAGTCAGAATGTCCATTGGTTTCTCTAATAGACACAATAGGTCCAGTTATTTGGGGAGCACACGCATAATGAAACTCATACATAATGGCATAAGAGTACAAAAGAGAAACTAGAACCCATGAAAGGGATACTTACTTGCCAGAGAACTCTGCAGCTCTGTGCAGTGGGAAGAGAGAAGTCTACGGAGAGCCCCCTCTGATGCACACAGGTGCGTTTCCTCCTTGGATGTGTGACATACAGGAGATGCCTATCAAAGCAATTCATTGAATACACTGAAATTGACAAATTGCTTATTCAACTTAACAAAAGACATTTGAACACATTTAAATTGTTTTTCCCATGGATGACTACACTAGTGACGTTCGTAAACCAGGCGTGCACTCTGTTTGAACTAAGTACCTCAAGAGCTTCTTACTGCGCTTAGAATAAAATCTTCACTCCTTACCACTGGCCTCCAAGACTGTGCATGACATGGCCCCTTCCTTCTCTCCAGCCAATCTCTCCATGACTTATTATGCTTGTTGACTTGTTATTTCTTTACTGTTTCAGCTCTTTCCCATATTTGTGTGATGCCATTCCATCTGCCCTATTCTTCACCTGAATAATTTCCACAGGAATTCAACCATGTTGAAGCATGTTTGTCAAACTGATGTTAGGATTTGACAGGAATGTATTTGCATACATAGCTGAGGAGGCTCCTGGGACAGTGCTCCTATTAGGGTAGGAAGCATCCAGCTACTGAAATGAGCTCAACCCATCAGCACTATTCATTGAAATAAAAAAGTGATTCTGAGACTGGCATGAGCCTATTGCTAGTATTTGTTTCATTTCAATCCCACGGACTGAGAGACCTGTAATTTAAAGATTGTTGTGAAAAATCAGTAATGGCTTTTTCTCTTCTGAGAAACAGGTTCACTATATAAAGAAAAATAAGTTGAATCCCTACTGTGTTAGGTACTGTTAGTCGCTTGTTCCATGCTCACTTCCCCCTTCTTTGCTGATTGAACTTTGATTTTATTTGGGGTGTCACTGTGTCAGGCTACATGCTTGCTTCTGCATCCTCCCTGAAAGCTCATAGTGTCTGGGTGGCTAATGACACACATGCAGGACGTTCCTGGGAGAGATTATGTTTTTTGGGGGGAATGGAATGGATGTACCTGACAAAGTCTTTCCCCCTTTCCCATGCTTTCCTCCCTTGAATGTGGACATGATGTCTGGATCCCCAGCAGCCATCTGCTAACCATGAAATGACAAACATGAAGCAAAGGTCAAGAGATTCACAGAGATGTTGGCCTGATGCCACCAAGCTCCTGAACAACTCTATCATGTATTTATTTCCAATTCTCCATGACCCTCCCCCATTTATTCTTGAGAGAATCAAACATGTTCATGAAGTCTAAATAGCTGCTCTATTTTTGTCTTCAAGGACCTACTGCTGCATATGTGACCTCATGCTCCAGCAAAGCTAGAAAGCCCTCAAAGTTCCAAAACCTCATGGTGATTTGTGGTGAGGCAAAAGGGACTATCTCTTTCCTTACATGTCTCATATTAAGTGTAAAATGGTAATTGAGACATTTTCCTGAAAGCTTCATTTCCAAATAAGCAGCAATTATAGGAAGCGCAGTGTCCAGCTAAGAACAAGGTAATGAACTCTGGAAGCGGAGACACGGCCAGAGCCCAAAAGTGAGGGACGTCTTAGTCCACACCCATCCTTAGTCCATGAATCATCAAGTGATGGAGTATAATCAGTAATGATATCAACGTCCTAAATAACACAAATAACAGGGTATCTCTAATTGATATTTATTAAACTCTTTATTCTTAAAGGAGTGTCCATGGAACAGTCATATGGATTGGTTTCTGAGTCCTGGTTGGTAAGGGGGCTTTCAATAAAAGTTGATTGTCCAATTTCACTAAAACTTAGAGCTGCTCTGTCCAATATGGTAGCCACTAGACACAGGCGGCTATTTAAATTTAAATGAGTTAAAATTAAATAAGACTTTAGAGTTCCTGAGTCATGCCTGCCACATGTAGCTACTGGACTGCGCAGATATAGAACTTTTCCAGAAAGTTCCACCGAACAGTGATGCTCTAGAGCCTGATCAGGACAGGCTTGGACATTCCTCAGTAGGTAACACATATACCTGCTTTGATTTCCACCAGAAAGTAAGCTCCCTGAGGGGAGCGATTTTTGTCAGAATTATGCACTGCTCTATCTCTAACACCTAGACAATCATTTTTACATGTCTGGTGGTCAGTAAATAATTGGTTCTCAGTTCAGTTAGGTACAGCACGAAATACGTTTTACTCTCAAAATTGCTTGCACTTTTCTCGGCATTTAACAGGCAGTCTGCCTAGAGCACTCATCTCGTTTTCTTTCCGATCTATTTCTATTTAAATTTTAGTCCAGTCTAATTATTTCCATAATCTTATTAAAATGGAAAAACTCAGTCTTTCCCTCCTGTTGTAAGGAAAAACCCAGTTCTTCCCTACTGTGTTTCCCTCCTGTGTGTCTCCTTTGCTATTCCCCCAGAACCCTTCACTCCTGACACTTCTGGGCAGTGAATGTATAGAGGTTTTTCCCCACCACAAGCAATTCTCTGTGACACTAGCTGGGTGTCCTATGATTTAACTCAGTTCTGACACTCTCTACCTGGAGATGGCATTAGGTTCCGCAGGTTAAGGGCTCAGTCCCACAAGACTCCCCACCACACACACACACACACACACACACACACACACACACACACACACACACACACATGTCAGATGCCAGTCACAAGCCCAGGCGGTCACCTGTGCTTCTGACCAACCTGCTATAGACTGAAGGTTCCAACAACCTCCCCCTTGGATGTGATTAGTTTGCTAGAGTGGTGCACAGAACTCATGGAGACACGTTTACCAGTTTATTAAAGGATATGATAAAGGACACAGATGAACAGCCAGATGAAGAGATACACAGGGTGAGGTCTAGGAGGGTCCTGACCCAGGAGGTCTGTCCCTGGGAAGTTGGGGTGCATCACTCTCCCACTGAGGACGTGTTCACCCACCGGGAAGCTCCTCGACCCCACACTTTGGGGATTTCATGGAGACTTCATCACTCTATTTCCAGCCCCTCTCCCCTCTCTGGAGGATGGGGGTTTGGGCTAAAAATTTCAAGGTTCTAATCACAGTTTGGTCTTTCTGGTGACCAGCCCCCAACCAGGAACCCAGCTAGAGTTGCCTCATTAGAACAAAAGATGCTTTTGATACTTGTATTACTTAGGAAATTATAAGGGTTTCAGGAGTTCAGTGCTGGGAACCAGGGGCAGAGACTGATATAGGTATTTTCTGTTATCTCACACTCATCCATTTATTAAAATCTCAGTCTCATTCAGGAAAATATTCTGTCAAATTCAAATGTTGTTTTTATAGTCGCATGCATATTTTCTCTCCAGTGTCCAGGCAGGACTCTCACTCTTGCCTTCTTTCTCTCTCCTTCCTTCTCCTATTGCTGGTTCTCCTGTCCTCATCTGCCCATCTGGGTGCAAACTTCAGGAAGCCCTACTCTTACCTGTCTTGTTCAGGAAAGAAGGCAGCAGCAGTGGGGGAAGAGAGGAGATTTTGACTTAAAGTGGGCAGGGGTGTCTCCAATCGTGGGCTGCTTCTCCTACAATCTGTGGTCTTTTGTTGTCAAGGTGATCTTATTGCATGAGGTTACACCATTCTCTTGGGGCCTCACCTAAGTCCCCCTTCATCTTGGAGGAGATTCTTTAGCCTCGTCCACAACTCTGCCAGAGAAATAACCACTAATGCCACTCTGGCTTTTCTTAACGACTGCTTACTTATGCTTCTTATTTTCAATATCTTTATTTCTTTGAAAATACTTCTTATTGTAAATTGTTTGTTCCACTCCATTAATTATTCCTCTAGAATAGGTACCATATGGTGCATCTTTCTTTTTAATCCTTATGTAACTCAAATGATCGTTTACTTTTGTGAGCTTATATTCCTTTGACAGTGTCAGTTTCTTTGGATGCTCAGAACAAGATAGTGAGCTTGGATACATAATTTGGCATTGTTGACATATACGTGATATTTAAAACCATGGAAATGGATGAGATTACCCAGGGAGAAAGTATGTAGAGTGAGCCAAGAGGGTTGTGATAGAGCTTAAAGGAATGCTAATATTTAAAGGTTAGGGAAAAGCAGAGGAATCAGCAAAGAATCCTGAGAACCTGAGGGGTAAAAGGAGCACAGGGAGGCTGTGGTGTCAAGAGTGTTTCAGGGAGGAGGGTGGGAGCGCTTGTGCCAAATTCTTGTCAGATCCGTTTTAAGTGAGGTGAGAAGTGAAAAGCCTGCCTTTGCAAACAGAAAGCAACAATTTCACTCAACACTTTGGCTTCCATGAGGTCTGTGGAGACATTCCTGTTACTGTTTTTCTGTGTCGCAGGCACGAAGGTGGGTGTGAAACAGTGAAAGGCTCTGCTTTCCACGCTTCCCCAGCAGAGTAACTCCACGTCCACAGCCACCTCCATCGCCCCACCTCAGGAGGGCCCGCGGGGTGTACAGAAGCAGCAAGCAGCTGCCATGGTCTTCTACACACAAAGGAAAATAGGAGCTTTTGCCCAGAGGTTAGTAAAGGTTTGGTTGCCTTCTTGGCAGGCTAACCCTCAGAAGCAGGGAGACAACCTATCCCCAGGAGATGAGTTAGGTTTCCAACCACCATCTTACAATCAGGCAGGCAGAATGTGAGAACTGAAGGAAACAAACAGTCCCAGGGGTTCCAGACTGTGTCCTTCCAGGTTTTGGGGGGGGAGGGGGGTACTCTACATATTTGATCCAAATGATAGAAAGATAGATAGGTAGGTACGTAGATAGCTAGCTAGCTAGATAGATAGATGATAGATATATATAGATAGATGGTAGATGGATGGATAGATAGATAGATAGATGATAGATATATATAGATAGATGATAGATAGATAGATGATAGATAGATTAGATAGATATAGATAGATGAGATAGATGATAGGTAGATAGATAGGTAGATAGATGATAGAGAGAGAGGTAGCTGCATATATTTAAGAAAATGTTGTGTACATGCAAATATATTTTATGTCAGTTTTCAGTGCCCTGCACACAAACAGATGCATTAACCTGTGGGATGGCAGTCACTAGATTTTGCACAGACGTCAGTTGAGAGCATTCCCACCATCTTGAAACTGCAAGGTGAGCAGTTTAAAAACATATAGATCTACACCCTCTCCAGCATTTATTGTTTGTAGATTTTTTGATGATGGCCATTCTAACCACTGTGAGGTGATACCTCATTGTATTTTTGATTTGCATTTCTCTAATGATTAGTGATGTTGAGCATCCTTTCATATGTTTGTTGGCAATCTGTATATCTTCTTTGGAGAAATGTCTATTTAGGTCTTCTGCGCATTTTTGGATTGGGTTGTTTGTTTTTTTGATATTAAGCTGCATGAGCTGCTTGTATATTTTGGAGATTAATCCTTTGTCAGTTGCTTCATTTGCAAATATTTTCTCCCATTTTGAGGGTTGTCTTTTCGTCTTTTTTATGGTTTCCTTTGCTGTGCAAAAGCTTTTAAGTTTCATTAGGTCCTATTTGTTTATTTTTGTTTTTATTTCCCTTTCTCTAGGAGGTGGGTCAAAAAGGATCTTGCTGTGATTTATGTCATAGAGTGTTCTGCCTATGTTTTCCTCTAAGGGTTTTATAGTGTCTGGCCTTACATTTAGCTGTTTAATCCATTCTGAGTTTATTTTTGTGTATGGTGTTAGGGAGCATTCTAATTTCATTCTTTCACATGTAGCTGTCCAGTTTCCCCAGCACCACTTATTGAAAAGACTGTCTTTTCTCCATTGTATATTCTTGCCTCCTTTGTCAAAGATAAGGTGACCATATGTGCATGGGTTGATCTCTGGGCTTTCTATCCTGTTCCATTGATCTGTATTTCTGTTTTTGTGCCAGTACCATACTGCCTTGATTACTGTAGCTTTGTAGTATAGTCTTGCACTGTTGGTGGAAATGTAAATTGATACAGCCACTATGGAGAACAGTATGGAGTTTCCTCAAAAAACTAAAAATAGAACTACCATACGACCCAGCGATCCCACTACTGGGCATCTACCCTGAGAAAACCATAATTCAAAAAGAGACATGTACCAAAATGTTCACTGCAGCCCTATTTACAATAGCCAGGACATGGAAGCAACCTAAGTGTCCATCGACAGATGAATGGAAAAAGAAGATGTGGCACATATATACAATGGAATATTACTCAGCCATAAAAAGAAACAAAATTCAGTTATTTGTAGTGAGGTGGATGGACCTAGAGTCTGTCATACAGAGTGAAGTAAGTCAGAAAGAGAAAAACAAATACCGTATGCTAACACATATACATAGGGAATCTAAAACAAAAAAAAAATGGTTCTGAAGAACTCAGGGGCAGGACGAGAATAAAGATGCGGACACAGAGAATGGACCTGAGGACACAGAGAAGGGGGAAGGTAAGCTGGGACAAAGTGAGAGAGTGGCATGGACATACACACTACCAAATGTAAAATAGCTAGCTAGTGGGAAGCAGCTGCATAGCACAGGGAGATCAGCTCAGTGCTTTGTGACCACCTAGAGGGGTGGGATAGGGAGGGTGGGAGGGAGACACAAGAGGGAGGAGATATGGGGATATATGTATACGTAGAGCTGATTCACTTTGTTATACAGCAGAAACTAACACACCATTGTAAAGCAATTATATTCCAATAAAAAAGTTAAAAAAATATATATATAGATCATTTGAACTGCTTACCTTCGTGTTTCAGAGACTTGTTGATAGAGGAAATAATAGGTCAATGGGGCAAAAATGCAAATATCATGCTGATATGCAAATAAATGCTGATTTCTAGTCATTAAAATAGCCTTACCGTTATAGTTGAACTTTGTAAGTATTGTTTAATTTTAATATAAAAAATGATATCTAATAACAAAATACCATTTTCGTTTTTTTCTTTTCTATTGAGGTCCTTTCCTTACATTTTCTTTTTTTTTCTTTTTTTTTTTTTTTGGTAGCATTTTTTTTTTTTTTACATTTTTACTGGAATGTAACAAACATACAGAAAAGACCACAAATCTTAAGCTTCATGAAATGTCATAAAGAGAACACATTCATGTAATATTAGCAGCACCCCAAAAGCCCCCTCATGCCTGCTCTTAATCACTGTCTGTTTCTCCTCCCCAAAGATAAGTACTATGCTGACACCATAACTTTATACAGCCTATTTTTAAACATTATATAAATGAAATAACACAGAATGGGTCCTTTCAGGATTGGATTCTTTTGATAACATTGTATTTATAAGAATTATATATTTTATTATGTACAATAGTAATTCATTTTCATAGACATGTAGAAGTTTATTATATGAACATACCAAATCTATCTATTTTACTTTCAGTGGAACTTTGGTTTTCTCTGTCTTTTAATTGTTACAAGGGCAATTATGATTATTCTTTACATATATTTTGTTAGGCAAGAACTTGGTGGTTATAAGATGTACATATTTAACATGAAGAGATAATGACAAATAATTTTTCAAAGTGATTATATGACTATTCAAAGCCATCTATAGATTTGATGCAATCCCTAACAAAATTCCAATGGCATTTTTCACAGAAATAGAAGAAACGATCTTAAAATTCACATGGAACCACAAAAGACCCTGAATAGCCTAAGTAATCTTTTTTAAAAAAGATCAAAGTTGGAGGCATTATACTTCCTTATTTCAAACTTTACTATAAAGTTGTAATAATAAAAACAGGATGTTACTTGCAAAAAGACACATTAACCAGTGGAACAGGATCAAAGCCCAGAAATAAACCCACACATATACAGTCAACTAATATTTGACAAAGAAGCCAAGGATACTCAATGGGGAAAGGAAAGGTTCTTCAGTAAATGGTGCTGGGAAACCTGGATATTCATATGCAAAAGGATAAAATTGGACTTCTATCTTAGAACAACCACAAAAATTAACCCAAAAAGGTTTAAAGACTTAAATGTAAGACCTGAAACCATAAAACTCCTAGAAGACATTGGTCTTCACAACAATGTTTTTGGCTATGATGCCAAAAGCACAAACAACAAAAGCAAAAATAAACAAGTGGACTACATCAAGCTACAAAGCTTCTACAGAGCAAAAGAAACAATCAACACAAGTAACAGGCAACCTACAGAATGGGAGGAAATATTTGCAAGCCATATCTCTGATAAAGGGTTAATATCCAAAATATATAAAGAACTCATACAATTCAATAGCAAAAATAATAATAATAATGATCTGATTTTAAAATGGGCTGAAAACCTGAGTAGATATTTTTCCAAATAAGACATACAAATGGCCGAGAGGTACATGAAAAGATGCTCAACATCACTAATCATAAGAGAAATGCAAATCAAAACCACAATAAGCTACCACCTCACACCTGTTAGAATGGCTGTCCTCAAAAAACAAGAGACAACAAATGCTGCTTAGGGTGTGGAGAAAAGGGAACCCTTGAGCACTGTTGGCAGGAATGTAAATTGGTGCGGTCACTGTGGAAAACAGTATGGAGGTTCCTCAAAATAATTAAATTATGATAATTTTTATTATATGATCCAGCAATTACATTTCTGGGTGTGTACCTGAAAGAAATGAAATCATGATATCAAAGAGCTATCTGCACCCCCATGTTCATCACAGCATTATTCACAATAGCCAAAATATGGAAACACCTAAGTTGTTCTATAGGTATCTATATTTCAAACAATCATTAAGTAAAAAATGATGACATTCTAAGGTATAATTTTCAGAGGCTGCCATTATGTGTGGAAGAATTAGGGAGGTGTGCAAGATGTTAAAAAGATCTTTCCTTCTGGCTGAATGCTCAAAGCTTAGAATAAAGGTAACAGACGCCCATACATTCTAGAGAGGTGCTACACACAAACAGCACGACTCACTGAAAAGTGGCCAAACTGGCCTTATGACCATCACCCTCAAAAGCCTATATAACATAAGGCTAGAGATTCATCGAAGGAAAAAATTCTTTGAAGAACATTCATAGGAGAAGAGAAAGTTACGTCATTTTTCCTTTTCTCCCTAGAGCTAAAAGGTATTGACCCAGCAATTAGTGAGCACTCATCACGTGTTAAAATTACACTAAGTTCTGTAAAAGATTTATCTCATTTAATTATCACAGTACTACTATGAGGTGAACACCTGCACCTGCCTGACCCTGAGAGCCAGCACCTCTGTAAATTTCATGCCCCCGGGTGCCTCTCTGCTTCACCCTGGTCCTGGCCTCACTAGAGAGAAATGAATACTAAAATGAAAACAAAATCCCACACTCCCCAGTCTCTCAGACTCTGCATCCAACTTAGGTTCTAGCCATTGGATCCACTGGAGTGATATTTGGAAGATGGACATGAACAGAGGCTGCTATCCTTTGCTGTTTATGCTGGCAGGTAACATCCGGAACATATGAGAATCAAGATGCAGTGGCGGCAGCCGGACTTGGCATCCCAGTGCCTAGTCCCCAGCTCCACAAGTGTCAAGAGGCATTTGTGACAAAGATGGTGGCTTTCTGATCCCTGGATTGCAGCTCTAGTGTTGTGCCCTTGAGCTCAACAATTTCAACCCTCAACTCCATTCTGCAGCAATTCCAATTATTTTGAAGCACCTAATTTTCCATATTAAGTCCCTTTCTGCCTAAGAGACCCAGAGTGGTTTCTGTTTCATGCACTGAACCCTGACAGCAGCAATGGATAAAGAATAACACTGGTATTTGATTTTTTTTTTTTTTTTTTTTTTTTACTTTGCCCTAATAGACACATCAAATGCATTACCTAGATAGAGTCAAGCCTTTCCCATCTGGAACTCACTCTGTTATCATAAGCCAAAATAGCTATGGAGGGAGGGGCAGGTGGTACTCAACATCTGGGCACCAAGAGCTGACATGTTCTTAGCTTTCCATTAAAGGCAGCTCTGGGGAAAGATGCCATCCTGCAGATCTAAGTCAGATCACCCTGAAAACTATTTGCTCCACCCTCAACACCAGCGCCACACACACTTTCCCAAATTACTGATCTTCAGGTGTCCTTTGTAAAAAATTAATAAACAGAAATCTCAGTTAAATAGAACTGGGAGACCAGAAGGGGGAGCTCTCATGCCCTGTGACCATAGCAGAGCCCAACAGGAAGCTGAAAGACACTTCTTTCCTGGTGAGGACTCGGCCAATGAAAAGCCATGGACTCTTTGTTTACTCCAGCCCTCCCAGCTTCCTTTTCCCCCCTATAAAAGGGTTCTCCTTCCCTTGAAATGGGGGGACATGCACATGGCTCGCCATGGTTGCAGCCCCCTAATTGCCATTCTCTACTCATCTTGAATAAACCCATCTTTGTTGAAAAACTATCTGGCAGTCGATCTGCTTCAGGTCAACACCTTCTTGGCCATATCTCTGATCCTCCCAGGGTCAGCTCTCAAGTCTCCCTGCTGAGCACCCTACCCAGTACTTGACCCTGGCTGTCCCCTAGAACTCTACCTCTTGGGCACATATAAATCCTTGTTCATTCACTGCTTCTATTACACCCAACCCTGTGCATCCTAGCCTTTATCCTGCCAACCTGCATGTTGAGGCAGTAATACTCCCATTACTACTTTTGATTTAGGAAGGGAAATCACCAGAAATTTGTAATAAATAACAAAGCAGTGATGTTTTTGGCAGGACTCTGGCCTTCTCTCAGCAGGCTATTTTTTTGCCCTGCAAGGCAGTTTAATCATAACCTTAATGATGTCTCCCCACTGCTTAATGTGGGGCTGCCCTTGTCTCCAGAGCCAGGTACAGCGTGGACACGTGGGCGCCCTGGGGCTTCTACATGTTTGAGTTGTCAAGCTCAGCTCTTGGAAAGTTGTTAATTTCCTCTGAGGTAATTTGACTGTGATTAAGTTAAGCTGCCACCAGGTGGACACTGGAGCCTTAGTTAAGCCGTTTTAATCTCAGTAGCCAGACTCCCTATAGGCATAATAAAATGAAGAGAGAATGTAGTTTGATTTTCACTTAATTGTGTTTAAAAAAAAATAAACAAAAAAGAAAAAAATGGTAGTTTAGCATGCTACTTAAACAGAATTAAAATAGAGTAGTATAAAAATATCTCACTCATGTATTTAACCAATATTTATTGAGTAACTGCAATGTGAAAAAGATGGCTCTAGAATCAGGGATGGGGCAGACAACACAAAAAACCAAGTACCTGACTTCACAGAGTTTATGTCATGGGGGTAAAACAAACAACAAACAAACAAATAAAAATACATATTTCTCCTATATAACATTATAAATTATGATACACGATAGCATAGTATATAATGATATATTATGATATAATGATAATGATATACATAGTATATCCCCATGCACACCAGCCTATAAAGACAGATAAAATCACAATAATGATAACCTAGATTTTACTGACGCTCCCTGCCCCACAAATCTATCCATGAAAGATCTTATTACCCTATAGAATTCCCCTTGTCCCCAACCCTGAAGTTTTTCTGGAATTTTTTAGTACATATCTCAAATATGCTTGCTCGTAGTCTGGTCAGTAATGTCAGTCAGCTGCCACGTGGTTTACACAAGCCACAGTTAATGTTTATGCTGAGTACCCATCACCCACCAGGTACCATTGCCCCTACCACACACAACTGCTTTCATCTTCTCCTATTTACTGGCCAAAAAAACATTTACTAAACACCTACTTTGATCCAGTAGCAGAAAGGGAACCCTCTTACACTGTTGCAGGAAATAAGACAGCTATGTTTCTGTCCTCATAGAGCTTATAACCTTGTGGTGAAGAAAGACAAGGAAAAGAAATATACTATGAGTGAGTGCAGCTAAAAGTACAGAATACCACGGAATCATCTGAAAGGGGAAGTTACAAAAGGACAGAGGCTCATAGAGCAGGCTTCTAAACAAAGTCACGTGTAGATTGAGACTTAGAAGACTAATAGGAGTTAACTAGGTGAGCAGTATGTGCAAGAGTGTTCTCTGCAGAGGGAACAGCACACATGCAATTCTGAGACACGACCCATTCCAGGCAGAGTCGTCTCCTGCCCAGCACTTTTGTTCATGTCCCAGAACACTCCAGACATGAACAATGAGCCAAGAAGAAGTTAACAGCAACTGGATATAACCTCCCACCTAAAACAGCTAAAGATCAAGACAGATAATGAAATAATGGTCCTAAAGACATTAGACATTAGGCATCAAGGGACAATGCTGAGTGATGAGAAGTAAACAAGCTTAGCCCTGTTATTGCCCAGTCTACTTCCTGGAGAGAGCTCGGGGAAGGAACCCCAGCAGAGCCCAGCACCCGCCTTGAATTAAGGAAATAGAGTTAAATAAGAGATGGGAGGGACAGCAAAAATACTGGAAGAAATAAGGACTATACATTATCCAAATTTTATGAAAACTACAATTCCACTGCTCTAAGGAATCTCAACAAATCTTAAGCTCAAGAAATGTGAAGAAAACTACACCATGACAAATTGCTTAAAACTGATAAGTAGAAAATCTAGCAGTTATATACAAAAGAACATATGTCATAAGGATGACAACAGATTATTCATTAATAACAATACAAGCCAGAAGTACTTCAAAGTACTGAAAGAAAAAAACTTTGATCCTACATTTCTTTACCCAGTGAAAATATCTTTCAAAAATGAGTATGAGGGTATTTAATATGTATGTTGAGCAAATAGTCAAAGAAGATAAGAGTCATCTATTTTTACAAAGATGCAAGAAATAAATGATTACTACAAAAAAAAAAATGAGTATGAGGGGACTTCCCTGGTGGCGCAGTGGTTGAGAATCTGCCTGCCAATGCAGGGGACATGGGTTCGAGCCCTGGTCTGGGAAGATCCCACATGCTGCAGAACAGCTGGGCCCGTGAGCCACAATTGCTGAGCCTGCGCATCTGGAGCCTGTGCTCTGCAACAAGAGAGGCCGCGATAATGAGAGGCCCGTGCACCGCGATGAAGAGTGGCCCCCGCTTGCCGCAACTAGAGAAAGCCCTCGCACAGAAACGAAGACCCAACACAGCCATAAAATAAATAAATAAATAAATAAAAAGTAAACTTAAAAAAAAAAAGAGTATGAAATAAAAACCATTTCAGACATTAAAAATCTGAAAGAATTCATTACTAGAAGACCTGCTCTACAAGAAAAGTTAAAGAAATTGTTTCAAGCAAAACAGTAAAAAAAAAAAAAAAAAAAAAATCCAGATAATAGTCCCAATCCATATAAAAAGCACCAGAAATGGAAACCATATAGGTATATGTTAAGATAATTTTCTTATTATTTAAATACTTTTAAGAAATATGATACTGTTTAAAGCAAAAATAATAACGATATACTATGGGTTTTATAACATATATAGAAGTAAAAAGTTTGTTAAAAATAACACAAAGGCTGACAAAAAGCACATGAAAGGATGCTCAACATCACAAATTACCAGAGAAATGCAAATCAAAACTACAATGAGGTATCACCTCACACTGGTCAGAATGGCCATCATCAAAATGTCTATAAACAGTAAATGCTGCAGAGGGTGTGGAGAAAAGGGAACCCTCTTGCACTGTTGGTGGGAATGTAAATTGATACAGCCACTATGAAGAACAGTATGGAGGTTCCTTAAAAAACTAAAAATAGAGCTACCATGTGATCCAGCAATTTCACTCCTGGGCATATACCCTGAGAAAACCATAATTCAAAAAGAGTCATGTACCACAATGTTCATTGCAGCTCTATTTACAGTAGCCAGGACATGGAAGCAACCTAAGTGTCCATCGACAGAAGAATGGATAAAGAAGATGTGGTAGATATATACAATGGAATATTATCCAGCCATAAAAAAGGAGGAAATAATGCCATTTGCAGCAACATGGATGGACCTAGAGATTATCATACTAAGTGAAGTTAAGTCAGACAGAGAAAGACAAATATGATATCACTCATACGTGGAATCTAATTTTTTTTTAATGATATATGTTAACTTATTTAACAAAACAAGCAGACTCACAGATTTCGAAAACAAACTTATGGTTACCAAAGGAGAAACGTGGGTGGAGGGAGGGATAAATTAGGAGCTTGGGATTAACATACATACACTACTATATATGAAACAGATAACCAACAAGGACCTACTGTAGAGCACAGGGAACTCTGCTCAATACTCTGTAATGATCTTTATGGGAAAAGAATCTGAAAAAGAATGAATACATGTATATGTATAACTGAATCCCTATGCTGTACACCTGAAACTAACGTAACACTGTAAATCAACTATAGTCCAATAAAATTTTAAAAAATAATAACACAAAGGCTGAGAAGAGAGAAATGGAAATATACTGTGGTAAAACTCTTATACTCTACATATAATAGGTTATCACTGGAAGGTAGACTGTGACAAGTTAAAGGTTCATATTATAATGCAGCTAAAATAACAAAGATATTTAGCTAATACATTACAAAGATATTAAATGGAATTATAATAAATTCTCAATTCAAAAGAAGGCAGAAAAATATGAAAAGGGGGAACAAATAATTGATAGAACAAATAGAAAACATATAGTAAGACAGTAGATTTAAATCCAGCCATCAATAATTAAATTAAGTGTAAGTGGTCTAAACACCTGAATTAAAAGATAGGGATCCTCAGATTGAATAAAAATGAATAAAACAAGAAACAACATATTCAGTTATCAAAAAACCTTAAATATAAAACAAAAGTAGATGAAAATCAAAAGAATAGGAAAAGATATAACACTAATCAAAAGAAAGTTGGAGTGGCAATATTAACATAAGACAAAGTAGATTTCAGAGGAAACAATATTATCAGAAATAAAGAGCTCATTTAATAATATTAAATGGATTAATTTATCAAGAGGATATAAAAATCCTAAAAAAATTTTATGCACCTAAAAAATTTTCAAAGAATATAAAGAAAAAAGCAGAGAGAACAAAAGGATGTAGAGACAAATCCACAATTATACTTGGAGGCATCAATGCTGCTCTCTCAATAACTGACAGAACAACTAGACCAAAAATAAGTAAGGATATAGTAAGGATATAGCAATCAATTTGATCTAATTGACACTTACAGAACACCTCACCTAACAACAGCAGAATACATATTCTTTCCAAGTGCATACAGAACATACCAAGGCAGATCATATTCTGGGCCATAATATGATAGATTTTAAAGTATTCACAGCATACAAAACATGTTCTCTGACCACAATGAAAGTAAATTAGAAATGAATTGCAGAAAGATATATGGAAAATTCCCCAAATATTTGGAAGCTGGTAACACACTGCTAAGAGGTACACTGATCAGGGAAGGAATCAATAGTGAAACTAGAAAGTATTTGGAACTGAAAGTATTATATATAATGTATCACATATATAATACATATACATACATCATATTATGTCAAAATTTGTGAGATACAGCTAACACAGTAGTAAGAGGGAAATCTATAGCACTAACTATCCATCTCATAAAAGAAAAAAAGTCTCAAATCAATGACTTCAGCTTCCACCTTAAGGAACCTGGGGCTCAAAGCGTTTGCTCTGTGCTCCTACAAATCCATGCAGCAGACAGTACACTGTACTCAGAATCACTCTCCTTTTAGACCCTGAGGCTCTCTTTCTAATTCAGGTCAAGCTTGTAGGCCAGGTTCCCTTTCCCTAGGGATGAGCACCCTTCTGGGAATCCCTAACATTTCACACTCCAAGCTACATCTCGTAGTTTCTTTACAAGGTTGCCAAGCATTGAATGACTTATCTGAACTCCGCGTAAGACTCCTACCTTCCACATTTTTTTTTCAACATCTTTATTAGAGTATAATTGCTTTACAATGGTGTGTTAGTTTCTGCTGTATAACAAAGTGAATCAGCTATACATATATATATATATCCCCATATCTCCTCCCTCTTGTGTCTCCCTCCCACCCTCCCTATCCCACCCCTCTAGGTGGTCACAAAGCTGATCTCCCTGTGCTATGTGGCTGCTTCCCACTAGCTATCTATTTTACATTTGGTAGTGTATATATGTCCATGCCACTCTCTCACTTCGTCCCAGCTTACCCTTCCCCCTCCCCGTGGTGGCACATATATACAATGGAATATTTCTCAGCCATAAAAAGAAATGAAATTGAGTTATTTGTAGTGAGGTGGATAGACCTAGAGTCTGTCATACAGAGTGAAGTAAGTCAGAAAGAGAAAAACAAATACCATATGCTAACACATAAATATGGAATCTACCTTCCACATTTAAAGGGAAATGCAATTAAAGAAAAACTTTTAAAAAATAGAAATAATTACCCGCTAAATTTATCAATCATTGCTTAATCTATCCCTGGTTTTCCCTGCAGGCTTGCGTTGAATAATTTCTTCACTTCATCTAAATCTGTAGACCTTGGTTAAAAGGCCCTCTGTGCATAGATGCACAATTCTGATTTTTTAGCATTTTCATCAGTTTTCTCTCTGCAGTCTTTCTTCTTTAGAGCCTTTAATTCTCCTGATAAGAGTATATAATTTTGGCTTTTGTTATGCATCCTTTCCTAAGAGTTCTGAGACCCAAGTTGTGGAAGGCTGGGATGGAATCCTGATAGACAATGAGGATGGCTCTTCAGGTGTGAAGGGGAGAGGGCAGGAGGACAGGCCATATTCACTCTCATGGGAAATCTCATCTTGCCTCAAGAATTCCAAGATATACATAGCAAGTAGACAGCAGGGATCCATTGCTCTAGTTAACCACTTGCTAAGTCTCCATTTCCAACTGGGAAGAGAACACAGACTCTTAACCATGCGCTATAATCCTTTCTTATAATCTCAAAGTCTGCCATTAGTCTGTCTATTACAAAATTCTGATTATCTTCAGATACTGATAGTATCAATCACATGCCAACAAATAACCTTAACCTCATATACAATTGAATGTGCTACTCATTACAGAAAACATCTGAGATCGACTGAAAAATTCTGTTTTAATCTGTCTCCATCTTTCATTCTTTTTCATAATTTTCTTTTACCCAGAGATCTCTTGGGCTTTAATCTGTAATATACATTTTCTGTGCCATGTAATGGTCTGATGTGTAAAAAATACTCCCTCAGTTAATCCTAACATCCCCCAGCAATTTGATTTCCCTGCTTTCCTTGGGTGTCTCCGTCTTCCCTAGGCAAACACACAGACTCACCACCCTACCCTAAATCCTCTTTTCTTTTCCCCTTCACCCTCATAACACTTCCAGCAGCCAGACCAATCTACCAGGAATGAATCACTTTCAGTTTACCATCACAACCAACACTGCAAATGGATAAAAGACAAACATATCATAATATAATACCACAACAATCCCTTCTTACACATGTTTCTTTGGAAGGAGGGAAGGCCAGCCTCTTGTTCTGCCCAATAGTCCACCCTCTATGCCCCACAGTCCCCATCAGATATGGGAAATTTCAATACGTTGCTTAAGTTTACCTTTTAAACATTAAAAGTGCAGCTCCCTGGTAATGTTTATGGTTCAGCTTCTTTTGAAAAGTTATGTCCTTGTTCTGTTATAAATTCAAGGTTATATGAATTTTAAAACAGATTTAAGCTGAACATGACTATACTTTGAAACAAACACAAACCTCAGGAAGTGAAAGAACCTCAGAATCTTTATATATGTAACCTCAAAATTAACCTACTGGTAATGGTTATTCAGAACATGAAACTGCAAGCTGACCATGCCTGGGTGTCCGGCACCGTGGACTGAGCAGCCTCAACTTTTTCCAGTACCATAAGGACTCTGGTCCCAAGATTCTGGCCTTAGAATCTTGGCATTCAAGAAAATTCCTTGACAATATGAATATTGAAAATCTAATAGAATTTTCCTATTAGAATCCGTTGCATTTCTATACACTAATGATGAACTAAGAGAAAGAGAAATTAAGGAGACAATCCCATTTACAATTGCATCAAAAAGAATAAAATACTTAGGAATAAATCTAATTAAGGAGGTAGAAGACCAGTACTCGTAAAACTTTAAGACACTGATGAAAGAAATCGAAGACAACACAAACAGATGGACAGATATACCATGTTCATGGATTAGAAGAACTAATATTGTTAAGATGACCATACTACCCAAGGCAATCTACATAGTCAATGCAATCCCTATCAAAATGCCAATGGTGTTTTTCACAGAACTAGAACAAACAATTTTAAAACTTGTATGGAAACACAAAAGACCCCAAAGAGCCAAAATAATCTTGAGAAAGAAGAACAGAGCTGGAAGAATCACATTCTCTGACTTCAGAGTATACTACAAAGTTACAGTAATCAAAGCAATATGGTACTGGCACAAAAGCAGAAATGTAGATCAATGGAACAGAATAGAAAGCCCAGAAATAAACTTACACACTTATGGTCAATTAATTTATGACAAAGGAAGCAAGAACATACAGTGGAGAAAAGACAGTCTGTTCTTTAAGTGGTGCTGGGAAAGCTGGACAGCCACATGTAAAAGAATTAAATTAGAACATTTTCTCACATATACAAAAATAAACTCAAAATGGTTTAAAGACCTAAATTTAAGACCAGAAACCATAAAACTAATAGAAGAAAACATAGGCAGAACACTCTTTTACATAAATCATGGCAATATTTTTTTGGATCTGTCTCCTAAAGCAAAGGAAACAAAAGCAAAAATAAACAAATGGGACCTAATTAAACTTAAAAGCTTTTGCACAGAAAAGGAAACCATCAAAAAAAGGCCAATCCTATTTACAGATGAGGAAACTGAGGCACAGAGAAGTTAAAGAGCTTTCCCATGGTCATATAGATAGGAAGTGGAAGAGCTGGGATTGAAACCCAAACCATCTTGCTTCAAAGCCCACATGCTTTCACATTTAACCTCTATACTGAACAATAGGATGACCAAATTTTTAATGGTACAGACAAGAATCAAAGAGAAAAGGAAGGAAAGAAGGAAAGAAAGGACAGAGGAAAGAAAGAAGTCTAAGTAGGAGTTGAAAGCCTTCAAGGATTAGAAAAAATCTGTTAAGTGAGGAGTAGAAATCGGAAATCAGATATGAGGGACCAAGACCACCCAGGAATAAAGCAACAATGTGCAGAGACACAGAGATGAGAATAGATAAGACATGTCCCAGAGACAGAACTACCACATCAGTGATACACTCACTCGAAATGAATTTTGACCTTTTGGGTCAGGCTGAAGAATTGGTGCTCCATCTTACCTTGTCCTCTCTCATCCCTCCACCATGCCCCAGAAACGTACACACCTAATTTCCCATGGAAGCTACGCAACCACGTTCACAGTTCACTGGGAAATAGAAGAATGCAAATTATTGATAAACACTGCCCCGTAAGTCAAGGCCAGCAGAATCCAACAGAGAACAGATACTAACTCACAACTCTCTCCTTCCGCTTTAGTAGAAAAGCTGGATTACGTCTCCCATATTATTGGCAAACTGATAGAGCTTAAATCTCTATTCTCTCTTTTGAATGTCCTGGAGCCTAGATCTTTACTGACTTTTAGCCTGGAAATGACAGCCAACAGCTCTGGCTGTCATGTCATCACTGGGCCTAGAGTGAGTATAACCAAGTTATAAGAGAGTGATCTGGTTCACTCACAGAATACAAGGGTATAGAAGAATTAAACCAGATGAAGATTTAATGAAATGAAATATTAAAGTGCTTGGTATAATGACTGGCCTATAGTAAGGGCTCAAAAATGATAACTGTTCTCATTAGCAACAGCAGCTAGATAACTTGGGAAATTCAACTCATGAAATCATCACCATACTATCAGCAGTTTATTATCCAGCCCACAGAATACTGAAGTTCTTATAGAAAAATAACATTCAGACCACTCTTGGAAGAAGGCATAATTGCTTCTACCTTGGACACTCAATTCCTATCCTTCAAGATCCTTTCCAATGTGCATGCCTAGGATGGTACCCAGGACAGTAGGTTCTGTGACCCCTCAAGTTATGCCTTGGTGCTCTGCTTCATACCTCAGGACTACCTAGCACAGATGAATGGCTGCAAAAAACCTATTTGGTCCCAGGCTTGGAAGCTTCTTTCTTCAACCACAGGATTCAATTCCTGGTTTTCTTCTAATAAGGGAGAGTAGAGAAGAGAGCGGGAGCTTTCAAGTCAAGCAGATGTGGATGAAGCAATTACACTGAGGAGCATCAGGATGAGTGTGGCAGGAGAGGATTCCGCTTGGGCACAGGCACAGCTGCTGCTTTAATTGTATCTGCAAAGCTACCAGAGATCACACGCTACAGTTAAAATTCTAGAGCTTCCAGAGAAACGAGCACTGGTTCTATTGAGGGACTGAGGTGAGCTCGTCTACGAAAGAGCTTTCCTTTAGTGAACTGGACACACCCATGCTCCTCTGATACAGTGCTTTTTGGATCCCTAAGACTGCAGAAGACTTCTCTCAAGCCCTGTGGAAGAGGGGGTCCCAGAAGTCCTGGGCTGTGTTGTGCTTGAACGGTCAGGGTCAAATTCCAGCTCCAGTACAGATTTTGGCTTGAAAGTTGCCAGAAATACCCACAAGGGTCTCACATAGGCTGCACTGATGACCACACTCTGCACTGGAGATTCCTACCAGGGAGCAGGAATCATTCCATGGGCACCGGATGCTAAGGAGACAAGAAGAAGATATCTGTGCTTTCCATATGGATGAGGCCCTTTCATCAGGCCTTTATACATTAATGATCAGCATTAAGTCAACAGAGTGAGTGGGGTGGCTATTCTTCAGTGTGGAACCGGGTAAGCTACGATTCATGAAGTCTGTTAGATGTGCAAGCCTCTGACAAGTTTGAGAGGAAAAGGTGAGGAGATGCAGTGATCAAGGACTTTAAGATGGGAAAGGGTAGTGTGGAGAGGATGAGCAGCTGTGTCCCACTTCCTCTGATGACACCATCAGAAGGATGGGCTGAGCTGCAGCAAGAGTGCCCAGGTGAGTATCCCAGCAGCTCCAGCAAGCCTGCATCCCTGCCACCCCTCAACTCCGCCGTGTTCATGGCTTCGTTGAGTGCCACACTCATTGCCTCTCTCCTTGCAGTGATTCCTGCTGGCAGGGTGGTGAGAAGCCTCCAATGCTAGAAAATGTCAAGGAGAAATCTACAATTATTGCATTTCCAGGACTCTGGCAAGTCTGTCCTCCAGATCTCCAGATCTCCAGCTTTGATGGTTTCTCTTTGGAGATGCCCAGCACCTGGTGGGCAGGTTCCGACTAGCAGGTGATCCAACTCAATCCATCTGGATGCTGAGTTCTCATGCTGCCTCCACCACCTACCAGTTCTATTCCCCCTGAGAACTCCGTGCTCAGACAGTAATAACCAGCTGTCAGATCGGGTTTTATACTAGTTATAAATTAATGTTTTAATTGGTTTTATTTCCAGTCAAATGTGGAGAATGGGGCAAGGGATGGATCCCAACAGGATTTCAGAAAAGCATTTTATTTCACGCTATCACAGTATCTTAGAAGAGTTACACTAAAATAAAATGTGGACACCCCATCTCCCCAGAACATGCCTGCATCTCAAAGTAATAAACTTTCCATTTCAGTGGGGGAATGAAGCTATTTGTCAGTTCCAATGTCAAGAATGAATGCAATTCAAATTCTCCAGCCATTTATTTCAACAATTCTCTACTCTACAGCTGAAATAACTTAACATAAGAACTAGCTGTTCACTCAATGTAAAACTTGCAAACCTGGTTCCACAAGGCATATTTCTAAAAAAAAAACAATGAATCTGCAAGGGCTGCTGGGTAAGACACTCCATCCATCTTGGTGCAATGGTAACGCCCAAGACCACTGGAGCCACTCCACCACCATCCCGGGCTGGGAGAAACATCCCAGTGGGCCAGTCTCTTCACTTCCCTCTTCATTACCATCATGATCATTGCTGCCATTTCCTCATAAACATTCACGATTCATCATCTTTCCTCTTTAAACCTGATGCATTGATGACACCCAAATGGCCCTGAATGTGAAAACTTCAATGACTGAGACATCAAGAAGAATTAGAAATAATGATAAAAATTTTTCATTTCACCCTTGACAATTCCCTATTGCAGATGGCTACAGAAGACAAACCTGAGTGGCAGAAGGAGAATGGCTTTGTGTGGCTGGCGGGGTGAGGAGGAGGCTCCTGGGAAACCTGTTGATAGAAAGTACAAGCACCACACCTAGATGTTTGGAACGATCTTCCAGCATTCAGGAAGCCTCCTCTCCACTTCCCACTCACTACCATAACAGGAAGCATTTGAAAATGAGGAGTGCCAAGAGCCTGAAAAATGTTGTCTACTGAAAAACCAAATTTTTCACTTCTCATTAAAACTAATAGCAAACATTCATATACTCTATAGCACATGCTATGTACCAGATTCTACAGCATTTTACACATATAAATTGCTTAGCCCTCCTTACAATCCTAGGAGGTAAATGTTATCAATATTCCCATATGAGAAAACTGAGGTTTGGTGACCTGGCCAAAGGCCCAGAGTTTTCAAATTATGGCACTGAAATTGGATCTCGGGTACCTGTCCCAGAGCCTGTGCTCTTAACCAGCACAGTAAGTGCCCTCTCTCAAAACTGCATATTACTGAAATTCCCGGAGGACATTTTCTGAGAATTGGGTGTTCCTGGCAGTCGTTTCAGTGAGGTTCTGCCTAAAGGTAGAAGAGTAATTCCCAGTCACCTACACATGTTTAAAGCTGTTTTCCAAATACAGTTAACCCTTGAACAATGCAGGGGTTAGGGGCGCCAACCCTGCGCACAGTGGAAAATCTGCGTATCACTTAAAGTCAGCCCTCTGTACATAGCCGGCTCCATGTCCACAGTTCCTCCGCATCCGCGGATTTGACCAACCTCAGATGGTATAGTACCGTACTATTTACTCTTGAAAAAAATGTGTGTAGTGGGGCGGGATGAATTAGGAGATCGGGACTGACATATATACACTACTATGCATACAATAGATAGCTAATGAGAACCTACTGTATAGCACAGGGAACTCTACTCGATGCTCTGTATGACCTAAATGGGAAGGAAATCTAAAAAAGAGTGGATATGTGTATATGAATGACTGATTCACTTTGCTATACATCAAGAAACATTACAACATTGTAAAGCAACTATACTTCAATAAAAATTAATAAAAAAATAAAAATAAAATAGATAACCAACAAGGACCTACTGTATAGCATGGGGAACTCTGCTCAATACTCTGTAATAACCTAAATGGGTAAGTAATTTGAAGAAGAATAGACACGTGTATATGTATAACTGAATCAATTTGCTGTACACCTGAAACTAACACAACATTGTTAATCAACTCTACTCCAATATAAAATAAAAATTTTTTTAAAAGAAATAAAGACATACAAATTTTTTTTTTTAAATGTGTGTATAAGTGGACTGCAAAGTTCAAACCCGTGTTGTTCAAGAGTCAAGTGTACTACCAAAGAATAAAAGACCAGTTCCTCTCTTTCTAGTATGCGTGAGTTCTTTAATTCCCTTTGGGTAAGATTAGGGGAGGAATGAGAGGACCAGGGGAGAGGGTTAAAGGCCAAGAGAGAAGAAAGGAGCCCAAAAGGGAGGCATCGTGCGCGTCAGGAAAACACTGAGGAGGAGGCCTCTGCAGGGCAGGATTCACGCAGGGGAGTATAAGGAGGTGCAGCTAGGTGGAGAGATGAACTGGAACAAGACACACAGGGCCTTGAACATGACAAGACGAAAGACTTAGGCAAGGTTTGTCTGCGAGGCCAGCGGCGCGGGCAGGAGGAACAGGCAGGGACTACACCCGAGCTCCCGACACTCTGAAACTGTTCTCCCAAGGCCCTTTCACTGTGCTCTTAGGGACCTCGAAATTGCTTCTGCTTCCCAGTGAAGCCCAGAAGACGTGCAAGGCCCCCACTTGCAAGCCAAGGCTGCTTATGAAGGAAATTTCCCACAGCCGTTTGCCTGGGCTCAGCCAGTGCCGGCAAACAGACCCAAGCAGAGC
The DNA here is from genome assembly GCF_949987535.1 of Balaenoptera acutorostrata. Classification (NCBI taxonomy): domain Eukaryota; kingdom Metazoa; phylum Chordata; class Mammalia; order Artiodactyla; family Balaenopteridae; genus Balaenoptera; species Balaenoptera acutorostrata. The sequence continues at coordinate 109,412,395 of NC_080072.1, read as the reverse complement.
TAAGGGCCACAGTCTCTTGCTTGTCTGTCATCAAAGACGCCTGTCCTTCATGAGGAATTGACTTCTGCGGGTCCATTCTCATCTCCCAACGAGCTCCAAGAGTAAATGCTGGGCACATTCCCAAGTCTCTCTCTCTCTCTCTCTCTAACTTTCGGCTCCAAAGAAGTCTTTTATCCACTGAATGATTAGCTCACAGACAGCTAGTGAGGACTATACAACTTGTGCAACTGGTCTACCTCCTACTTCTGTACATTTAATCCCTTCTCATTGGTGATCAGCTGCCATAAAAGTCTAGAGTATGTGGGAGAGAGAAGAAAGGGGCCTCATTGTCACTCTTATTCACCCAGGTTTCTGGCCATCAATAGTTTGGCCAGGTAAGGGGAGATAGAGTGGGACCAGGCACAAAGATGGAATGAGTGTGAGGGCATGACAGTCTTTTTGTCTCACCCAACTTAAGGGATGGGGAAATGATGGGTATGTCATTGCCTGCCAAAGCCAGAGATAATAAAGCCTCAATCAACCTGGACATTAGCCTACATCCTCAATTAACTAGATTTTTTTTCTTTTCTCCACTTCTGGCATAAAAATGCAAATAATCAGATTTCAGTTTTATATCAAAGATATGAAAACAAATCTATGTCATGAGATTGAGAAGATAAGCCACAAACTGATAGAAAATGTTTCAAAAGATACATCTGACAAAGGACTGTCATTCAAAATATAAAAAGAACTCCTAAAATTCGACAAAAAGAAAATGAACAGCCCAATTTAAAAATGAGTAAAAGACCTGAACAGACACCTCACCAAAGAAGATACACAGATGAAAAATAAGCAAATGAAAGGATGCTTAACATCATACATCATTAGGGAATTGCAAATTACAATAACAATGAGATACTACTACACGCCTATTAGAATGGCCAAACTCCGGAACACTGACAACACCAAATGCTGACAAGGATGTGAAGCAACGGGAACTCTCATTCATTACTGATAAGAATGCAAAATGGTACAGACACTCTGGAAGACAGTTTGGCACTTTCTTACAAAAATAAACATACTCTTACCATACGATCCAGCAATCCCACTCCTTGGTATTTACCCAAAGGAGCTGAAAACTTATGTTCACACAAAAACCTGAACACAGAAGTTTATTGCAGCTTTACTCATAATTGGCCAAACTTGGAAGCAACCAAGATGTCCTTCAATAGGTGAATAGATAAATAAACTATAGTGCATCCAGAAAATAGAATATTATTCAACATTACAGAGAAACAAGCAGTCAAGCCATGAACAGACATAGAGGAAACTTAACCGTGTATTACCAAGTGAAAGAAGCCAATCTGAAAAGTCTACATATTATATGATTCCAACTATGTGATGTTCTGGAAAAGGCAAAACTATGAAGACAATAAAAAGATCAGTGGTTGCCAGTGGGGCTGAATGGGTGCAGTACAGAGGATTCTTAGGGCAGTGACTATTCTAGATGATACTATAATCGTGGATACTTGTCACATTTGTCAAAACTCATAGAAAGTACAACACAAAGAGTGAACCCTAATGGAAACTATGGCCTTTGGGTGATAATAATGTCAGTGTAGGTTCATCGATTATAACAAATGTACCTCTGAGGTGCGGGAGGTCAGGATGTCGACAGTGCGGAAGGCTGTGCATGTGGGGGGGGGGCAGAGAGCATATGGGTACACTCTGTACTCTCTGCTCAATTTTTCTGTGAACCTCAAACTGCTCTAAAATGTTAAATTTATTTTCTGCAGAGTGAATAGCGAGACCCTCTCTGCAGACTGATGCTTCTGAAGCCTTGATTCCTGGATGATTAATTATGACCGACTGAAGCAGCAAAGTGTCATAGCACGTTGTAGAAAATCTTTCAAAAGTCATTTATCTGCTACTTCGCCAACCAGTTATTGAGGCACTGGACTAAGCTCTGAGGGTCTAAAAATAATACAACCCTGATCCTGGCCTTGAGGAGCTCACAGTAAAGTGGGAGAGACAGACCTGCCAACAGTTGTACTGAGAAGTAGTACTGCCTTAATGCAGTCAATGTAAATTGCTGTGGGAACCCAGAGGAAAGATAAAAATTGACCTGGAGGAAACCTCTGGTTAACATTCAGTGCCCCATCATTCACCAGTACCTTCATAGGTGCATTTGGTGACAACTCTGCTGGGTATCATACAGGGGAACAGGGGAACAATAGGTGAGCGAGATGACATAGCCCCTGCTGGTCAGGGAGATTACAGTTTAAAAGGTCCTATTTTAATTACTGAAGAACATGATATTTAAGCTGAACCAGGAAAGCCTTTCCAAGACGTCGATCTAATAAGAAAAAAATTCTGTATGTTCAAATCACAGATGATTAAGAGGAATATCAGAGGTGGTCTGTTACCATGGGTCTCAGACCTAGTCACACATGAGCACTGCAGGGCAATCTTTTAGTAAACACCACACCCAAGTTTCAACCCAGACCAATTAAATCAGAACATCAGGCAACTGGGAGTAGGTATTGGTGTTTTTTAAAATCTCCCTAAGTGATTCTGGTGCATAGTTAGGATTGAAAATGCCTACTAACTTAATCCTGCCTTTCTACTGATTATGAATCCATGTCCAAAGGTTGAGGTCAAGATTACAGAGCTAGTCAATACAACAAATCCACTATACAACTTAAGAACTATAACATCTACCTAATTCTCTCCTCCTGGTCCTGGTCCCCCAAATAGTAACCACTAGGCTGAATTTTATAATTGCCTTTTTTGTTAGTTTATCCCACACATATGCACAATTTACCTAAATAACACACTGCTTGGTATATCTTGGTTTTGTGCTCCATAATGAAGGTATTTACTATATGTAGTCTTAGGCCCTTGCTAATCAACAATGTGATCTGCAGACCAGCAGCAACAGCATCACCCAAAAGCTTGTTAGAAATGCAGAATCTGGGGCACTAGCCCAGATCCACTAAATGAGAATCTTCATTTTGACAGTATGCCTGCATAACAAAGTTTGAGAAGCACTGTTCTAAAGACTTGTTTTGTCACTGAGATTTATCCAAGCTGTTACATGGAGGTGTAGTTCTGGGAATGAGTACTTAAGATGTGTCCAATTTTTTTTATATTATAAAAACTACTGCTATGAACAATCTTATCTGTCTCTCAGTGTACATGTGAAGAGTTTTTACAGGATATACACCTCGGAGGGGGGTTGATGGGAAATAAACTACATAAATGTTCCATTTCACTGGGCCAAATTGTTTTCCAACGTTCTTTAAGATTCACATACCCACCAGAGTGGATAAGAGCTCCTATTAATTTACATCTTCTCTAATATTGAATATTGTTAAATGCTTTGATTTTTGCCTATCTAATGGATGCATTTATTGTAGTCTTAATTTATGTTTTTCTGATTTACTAATAAGTTTAAAAATAATTTTAAGTGCTTTCTCGCCATATTTTCTCTTCTATGGAATGCCTATTCATTTACTTTGCTAGGTTGTTTATTGGGTTATTTGGGTTTTCTTCTTGGTGGTTATAGTTTTTTATGTCTATAGATACAAATGCATTTTCAAGAATGTGTTGCAAATAACTTCTGCTAGTATATTGCTTGTCTTTCCACTTTCTTCATCATGACTTTGATGAACAGAAATTCTAAGTTCTACTGTAATAAAATTCATCAATCCTTCTATCTTGGTTAGTGATTTTTGTCTTTTTAAAAGATATTCCTCTACCCTGAGATCTGAAATATATTTCCCCACATTTTCTTCTAACAGTTTTAAAGTTTTGCTTTCGTATTTAGTCCTTAATGCATCTGGAATTGATTTTTGTGCTCTTTTTTACAGTCGAGATCTTATACCATTCTTTTGGTGTGGAAAAATCAATTGTCCCAGAACGATTATTGAATAGTCCCTTCTTTCCTTTTTCCTCCAGTTAATCTAGAAGCTTCTTGGATCATATATATTTATCAATCTGTTTCAGGACTCTTTCTTGTTTCATTGGAAAATGTGTCAATCCTCACACCAATAGCACAGAATCTGAATCACCATAGTTTTATAATAAACTTGATATCTGGTAGGGCAAGTTCTTCTACCTTATTCCTCTCCTTTAGTATTCTGACAATTCTTGACCCTTTTAATTTCCATATAAATTATAGAATCAATCTGTCATGTTTCACTCAAAACATTGTTGGGATTTTTATTGGGATTGAATTATAAATTAATTGGAAGAGAATTAATATCTTTATAGTATTGAGAATTTCTTTCCATGGACACTGACCATTAATGTCTTTCAATCAAATTTTATAATCTTCCCCACAAAGTTCTTACACATTTGGTTAGATTTATACCTAAGCGTCTTTTAAAAAAAATTTTGTTATTGTAAATTTTATTTTTTAATATTATTTTCTAACGTTTTATTGACTATATGTAGAAATGTAAATAATTTCTAGATACTGTTCTTTAGACACTTAGATAAACCCTCTCATTACTTCTAATAATTTGTCAATAAATTATTTGAGGTTTCTATACTGACAAGTCATTACATCTGAAAAGATAAGAGTTTTGTTTCTTATTTCCAATCTACATGTGTGGCCGAGACAGCTAACTATACCATATATATATATGTATATTCTCTTTTTAGTAATAGAACACTATGAGTTTTATCTGGGATCATTGCTACTTGCAGCTAGGTGTGACCAAATGACCAACTTCAGGGCAATGGGCTATGGGGAGAAATAATATGTGAAACTTCCACATCATAACCTTAAAGACAGGCTGCAATCTGGTTGACTGAAACTAGGATTTGGGGTTTGGCTGTCTTAGAAAAATCAACTGACTCTGTATCCCCAAACAACAGGCAATGAGATTGCTACTCAGAGCCTTTCTCAAGAATCTCCCATTAACTGTTCTCACAAACCGGAGAACGGGAGATAATCTAGTGGCAACACTCATACTAAGGATGATGCCTTTCCACACCAGACCATCTTTGCAAATGGCTTTAATATAGCTACCATTAAACTGACTGAGAGAGTTATGAGCTGAGCACAAAAGCTAGTAACTAAAAGAGATTTGAAGGATGTAAAAACTACAATCTGAAGCGATCATTGGATGTGTTTACTTTTACGTGGAGCTGATCAGAAACACAAAGATTGAAAGCTATTTAGTTTGTGAGGCATTATATTAATGCAAAAACCAAACCCTTGCCTTTAGAAGTGTAAGAATGTTCAATCCTTAAAGCTACAGTTGGGCCCCAAAACTGTACTAGCAGGAACTGGGCTGTGTAGATAATGCAGTTCCAAAAAGGCACATTATCCAATACCTTTTCTAGATACATCTATGGAGAGCAGTGGGAAAGGAAAAAACAAAAGCAAAAATAAAAACAGAGGACAAAGACAAGGAACAATGGAAACTGGACTTACTTCCAGAGAGCAGAACCAAGGGCAGCCAGCTGGGCTAGGCAAGCCCCAGCCCTACTGCCAGGGTGGGAGCTGTCACAATTCATGCCCAGCAAGATCTGATGACCTTTGGTGTTCCTCATTCTTTGCTTTCCAAATAGGAGTTTCATTCTAATTATCTTTTCTTATTTGTATTAGTAAAGATAAAGTCTAAGTTGTTATAGAAAAAAGACACCAAAATAGAAGTTTATTTTTTTCTGAGCTAATACTCTAAAGAAAGTGGACTCTAAGAGGCAACCCAAGGTCTTAGGCTGGCAGAGTAGAGCTGTCATCCTTAATACATGATTGTGGCCTCTTTTTCTGATTCTACAAGGAATTTGTCAATTCCTTGCTAGTTAGAAGTCCAGAGTGAGTATCCTGTCTTTAAGGAGGTAACACATAAGGTACACACATCACTTTTACGTATATTGCATTGACTCCATGTTTGTCATAAGTCCACACCTCCCTGCAGGGGAGTTTAGAAAATGTGGTCTGTAGCCAAGCAGCCATGTGCCCAACTAAAACTGTACTACTGAAAGGAGGAAAGGGAGAACAAATTCCTGGAGACAATTAGCAATCACATACCCATTATTTTATATTGAATGTGAAGTACTGGCACGAAGGTACTTTGCCTTTTATTTTCTCATCACTAAACCACAAGAAACTAAAATAAGACCTGATGGAGAGGAATAAGCATCATCCAGATACCTGGATTTTGAACCAGGTGCACTACCTGAATGGGATTTTGGGTTATTAGAGAAGAGTTTTGCTCTATGTGTGGGGGGACTGTGGCAGTTTTCTCACTTAAGTCTAGGAAGGAAAATGTACAAGGATATTTGTCATTGCATTATTTGGTGATAGGATGTGGAAGGAAATCTCTCTTTATCTCTAGGAGAGTAAATACATGCATATGTTAGATGCATACAATGGTTTACTACATAGCAGAAAGCACTAATAGATTAGATATATGCATGGGAATATAAATGAACCTTAAAGACATAATGCTAAGTTAAAAAAAAAAAGTGATTTATGCCTTAATACCATTTGTATAAATGTAAAATACACAAAATATCCAACATACATATTTGCATGAACTCCAACAAAAATATACAAATTAACTCGTTAAAATAATTATTCATGGTAGGGGAAATAATGAGAGTAGGAGTCAAAAGAAAAACGTGGAAAATTACAATAGAAGATCCTTATGTATACCAATGTTACCTGCCATGAATTTCAAAGAATGATGAACCACCCTCTGCATCTGAGGTCTGAAAAGAAAAAAGAGTGACTTATGAAAGAGGAGTGGGAAGCAAGTGGTACTTCCACAACTGAAAAAGATGGAGTAAGATGGGTCATATCTACCCTCCTTCCTGAAATAATAAAACCAGAAAAAATGTATGAAACAATGTCTTCTAAGACACTGGACATTAGTCAACAAAACAAAGTGATCCCTGAGAAACAAGAACAAACAAGGTGACATCTACACTCGCTCTACCAATGAATGGCCTAAAGAGGGTTTCCAGGCCACACTGCAGACAAGAACAGGTGGTCTGAGTTGAGAGGATATAACCGGAAGTCTTAAGGCCAAGATGGCTAGAGCTTGCAGGACAGAGTACTGGAGAGGAGAAATCTGGACAGAGAACACTGAATATCTGCAGAGGATCCCTGTATAATCTTCAACTTAGTACTGATCAGCACATGCAAGGGAGGACACTTCCCAAAACCAGTGGGGGAAACACATTCAAAAGGAAAAGAAGAAATGGTATCCAGCACTGACACGGGATGAGAACGGTACTGTTTGCTACCAGCCAGACTAGAAAATCCAACAATTCAAAAAACATCAGGTATGGTACCCAGAAGGATTTAGCCTAAGTAGGGCAAAATTAGCCCCAAACCAAACGTTGCTCTGGTTCCACCCAGCAACACTGAAACATTAAGACCCAAAGGATCAATTGTTTCTAAGTACCTTGACTGTGTCTTAGAACAAAGCTCAAGAATATTTATAGGAATAGAAAATATCTGGCATACAACAAGATAAAATTTACAATCTATGACATCCAGTATAAAATGACCAGCCATGCAAAGAAGAAGAGAAATATGCTAAACATAATAAAGAAAAAAATGAATTTCAGTAAGAACCATCCAGAAATGATACAGGTGACAGGATTAGCAGACAAAGACACAACTGTATTCTATAAGTTCCAGAAACTAGAGGAAATATTTAACATGTTAGAGATGGGGAAAATTTTTTTTAATTCCCAAATTGGACTTCAAGAGATGATAACTACAATTTCTGAGATAGAAAATACAGTGAATAGATTAACAGTATATTAGATATTGCAAAAGAAAATATTAGTGAATTTGAAGACATAGCAATAGAAACTATCCAACACAAAACATGGAGAGGGGAACTTCCCTGGTGGCGCAGTGGTTAAGAATCTGCCTGCCGATGCAGGAGACACGGGTTCGAGCCCTGGTCCGGGAAGATCCCACATGCCGTGGAGGAACTAAGCCCGTGCACCACAACTACTGAGCCTGCGTTCTAGAGCCCGTGCACCACAACTACTGAGCCCACGTGCCACAACTATTGAAGCCCGTGCACCTAGAGCCTGTGCTCCGCAACAAGAGAAGCCACCGCAATGAGAAGCCCGTGCACCGCAACAAAGAGTAGCTCCCGCTCGCCGCAACTAGAGAAAGCCCGTGCGCAGCAATGAAGACCCAATGCAGCCAAAAATAAATAAATGAATTTATTTTTTTAAAAAACATGGAAAGGAAAAAGACAAAAAAAAAGAAAATGAGCAGAGGCTCAGTGAGCTGTTTGGCAAATTCAAGAGACCGAATACATGTATTTTTGGAGTCTGAAAAAAAAGAGGATAAGGGGCAGAAATACAGGTGAAAATAATAGCCAAAATATTCCCAAAACTGATGAAAACTATACATCCATAGACCCAAGAACCTCAGTAAACCTCAAGTACAAGAAACATGAAGAAATATACAAGAAAGAACATCATAATCAAATTACTAAAAACCAGAGCTTAAGAGAAAAATGCAAAGCAGCCAGAGATAAAAGGTATGTTTCATCAGAGGAACAAAGATAAGAATGGTAACAGATTTCTCCTCAGAAACAGTGGAAGCCAGAAGAAAGTGAAGCAATATCCTTAAAGAACTGAGGGAAAAAAAGAAACTCTCAACAACCTTGAATTCCATTCCCAGAGAATACACCTTTAAAAGGTGAAATAAAGACATTTTCAGGCATTAAAAAATGTGGAAATTTTTATTACCAGCAGAATGGCACCACAAAAAATGTTAAGGAATCCTTCGGGCAGAAAGAAAATGATTCCAGAAGGAAATATCTTCTCTACCAAAGAAATGAAGAGCACCAGAGATGGTAACTACATTGGTAAATATAAAATATAATTTTATTACTTAAGTTCCTTTAAAAGGCAGTTCACTCTTTAAAGCAAAAATAATAAAATGTATTTTGGGACTTACAAAATATGCTGAAGTTAAATGTATGACAGCAATACCATCATGGTCAGAAACTGAAAAATGGAAGTAGGCTGTTGTAGTATTCTTAAATTATATGTAAAGTGGTATAATATTACCTGAAAGTAAATTAACAATCTGTCTTATAAACTTTAAATGAAACACTTAAAAAATTATAGCAAATGAGGCAATAAAGAAGAAAATATAGAATCGTTAAAATGTTCATTTAATCCAAAAGAGGGAAGAAAAACAGAAGAAAAGAAACAAAGAATAGATGGGACAAATGAAAAACAAATAGCAAGATGGTAGACTGAAACTCAACCATATAAATTGGCACATTAAATACAGACGGTCTAAACATCCACATAGATAAAAAAGCAAGAACTCTATGCCCACAAGAAACTGACTTTAAACATAACACAAATGGGTTAGAAATAAATGCACAAAAACCACATAATCATTCCAACACTAATAAAGCTAGAACACAGCTTGAAAGGGATCTTGTTAGCCAAATTTTTAGCAGAGCATAAAAAAGAATAATGGCAGAGAAATGGAAAATAAAGAACTTCTTCCCAATTCATTCTTTAAGGCCACTATTCCTCTGACACCCAAACCTAAGACATTACAAGAGAACTACAGCTACGCATATCCCTCATAAATATAGATGCAAAAAGTCTTAACAAAATTTTAGCCAATCAAATCTAATAATACTTTTAAAAAGAATAATATATTGTGACCAAAAGGGGCTTGTCCCAGGAATCCAAGGTTGGGTTAGCATTAGAACATTAGTCAGAGAAACTTATATATTAACAAACCATACGATTATTTCAATGGATATAGAAAAATTATTAGATGATGTGAGTGTTAGTTTTGATGCCTCGACTTGGCTAGGCATAGCACCCAGTTATTTAATCTACACTAATCTAGGTGCAGCTGTGAAAGTATTTTGTAGGTGTGGTTAACATCTACAATCAATCGACTTTAAGTAAAGGAGACTGTCCTTGATAATGTGGGTGGGCCTCATCGCAACAGTTGAAAGTCCTTCAGACCAAAATGTGAGATTTTCCAAATGAGAAATTCTGCCTCAACACTGCATCATCAATTTCTGCCTGTGATTTGCCCTACAGATTTTGGATATGCAAGCCCCTACGACTGCATGAGGCAATTCCTTGAAACAAATCTCTAGACAGATAATTTATACATGTATACATGTATTATTTAGTTAATATAGTCATAAACATATATTATTTATAATACTATAATAAACGTATATTTGTTATTTAAATTCTCTATATATGCAGGACATGTATAAAGAGAGAGAGAAACAGAATCTTAAGTATAAGTTTTCTGAATTGGTTTGGGATCTCTGGAATTGGTTCTCTAATCAGACTATATTTAAAGGCATTAATGACACCACTTCCAGTGGTAAAAAGCACTGATAGTCTGAGGTGTGATGTGGCAAAAAATATACAGAATATCATCACTGGATACTCTAATCGAGTGCTTATAAAAAGCAAGGTGCTGGGTGACCACGTATTTGATACCTAGTTTAGTTAAAATAACAAGGATAATGAGCTCGGCTGGTTGCCCCAAGTGCACTGGAGAAAGTAGGAAAAGAAAAGGAAGAGTTCAAGGCCTCAAGTTCCCAGCTCAAACGCAGCGTCAATTAACTGAAAGTGTCTATGCCATCCGTGAAAGAAAACTGCATCTCCTACAGCTGCAGAACTGAGATTTCTGAAAGCCTAACTCCGAGTCTCATCCTACAAGTAGCTGGATTACAAAGCAAACTGAGTTCTCAACTTCACAGGGTATATACTCTGTTAAACAGAGAGCACTGTCTGGGAAGGAACAGGATCCTGAAGATTGGAATGGGGACATATGGGCAGATCCTGATGCAGCTGGGGATGCTAAACCCTTAAATCCTGCTGAGTCTTCTTTGCCAGTAGAAGCAGCCCTTCTCTCCCCGTCTGAAGAGGTTAGCCCAGCTTTGCCTGAGGAAACTGTAACGACCCGTCCTGAGTAGCTGCCTTGCGAGATGCTGCTGGCTCTCCTCGGGGCCCACCCCCCCAGGATGACCCATCTTTGTTTCTGGACCTGTAGCAGGATTCAAATCCCAGCAGGCCCCCACTGGTGAGACACAAAGTGTGACCTGTTAGGAGGTGTACTACACTCGAAAAGCACTGCACGATTTTTCCAATTTATACAGACAGAAATCTGGAGAATATGTGTAGTAAGAGACATTAAGGGTGTGGGAAAAATGGTAGAATTGGATCAGGTCAAATTTATTGATATGGGCCCACTAAGCAGAGATTCAGGATTCAATGTTATAGCTTCAGGGGTTAGAAAGTTCCCTGTTTGTTTGGTTAATTAGCTGAAACACGGACAAAAAGTTGGCCAACACCACGTGAAAATGAAATGCCAGAACTGCCTTGGTGTACTGTAGAGGAAAGTATCCAAAGGCTTATTAGGGAGATTAGAATGTTACAATGAATTTATCACATAAGACCTGCTCGCTCTGTGTGAGAGGGTGCAAGTGACACGCCTTTCGCCACAACCAGGGGAAATAAATGGTGAGGGGAGCCCTGGCATCCTGAACTGTGCTCACTCTTCTCTGTAGCCCAGAAATGACAGCAGGATCTACTGCCTCTGAATAAGATACTTAAATGCAATAGAGATAATTGGATCCCTTGGTAGCACGGGTCAAGTCGGGGCACTTAACCGTCAAAGACAAGGTGGGTGCGATTACCATAGGACAGCTGGGTCAAAGCAGTAATCAGAATAATCTGACTCACAGGGACCTATGGCATTGGCTAGTTGATCATCATCCCTAGAGGAGAAATAGATGGGCAATCTGCTAAATTAAGTGGAAGAGCTCTAGGTCAAGTGTATAGAAGTCTAACTTGAATCAATAAAACAGAAAGTGATGCCCCTTCAATCAATTCTCAGACTTGAACGTGTTTTACCAGGGTGACTGTTCATTAGGGAAAAGGAAAATAATCAGACTTTGGGGGATTACTGAACACAGGTTCTGAACTGTCATTAATTCCAGGAGACCCAAAATGTCACTGTGGCCCATCAGTCAGAGTACGGGCTTGTGGAGGTGAGATGATCAATGGGGTTTTAGTTCAGGTCCATCTCACAGTGGGGCTGGTGGGCCCATGAACCCATCCTGTGGTTATTTCCACAGTTCCAGAATGCGAAATTGGAGCAGACATACCGAGCAATTGGCAGGATCCCCACACTGCCTCCCTAGCCTGTAGAGTGAGAGCTGTTATCATAGAAAAGGCGAAGTGGAAGCCACTAAAACTGCCTCTTCCTAGGAAAACAGTAAACCAAAAGCAACGCCATGTTCCTGGATGGATCAGAGATTGGTGTCACCATCAAGGACTTGAAGGATGCAGGGCCGGTGATTCCCACCACATCCGCTTTCAACTCCCCTATTTGGTCAGTGCAGAAATCAGCTGGATCTTGGAGACTGGCAGTGGATTATCATAAACTTCATCAGGTGGGGACTCCAATTACATCTGCTGTTCCAGATGTGATTTCACTGCTTGAACACATTAGCACATCCCTCCCACCTGTTATGCAGCTGTTCATCTGGGAAAGGCTTTTTTCTTGATGGCTATTAGTAAAGACCACCAGAAGCACTTAAGCTGGCAACATGCCTTCGCTGTCCTGACAGGGGTACATCCATGCTCCAGCCTTAGGTCGTTAAGTTCGTCCACAGAGACTTGGCTGCCTTTACCTTCCACAGAACATCACGCTGTTTCATTCTACTGATAATATTATTGACATTGATGAGCTAGCAGGCTAGAACTGGCAACTATTCTAGACTTATTGGTAAGACATTTGCACATCAGAGGGTGGGAAATAAATACAAGAAAAATTCAGATGCCTTCCACCTCCGTGAAATTTCTAGAAATCCAGTGCTGTGGTGCATGTTGAGATATTCCTGTATATCCCAGGAACAATGCCTAGCGGCCCACTTTGGATTTTAGAGGCAACCTATTCCTCATTCGGGTCGTTACTCTAGCCCACTTCCAAGTGACATGAAAAGCTGCTAGTTTTGACTAGGGCCCAGAACAAGAGAAGGTTCTGCAACGGGTCCAGGCTGAGATGCATGCTGCTCTGCCACTTGGGCCACGTGACCCAGCAGATCAATGGTGCTTGAATGTCAGTGATCAATAGGGATGCTGTTTGGAGCCTTCGGCAGCCCCCATAGGCATTTTTCTAAGAGAAATGAAAGGATATCTCCATACAAAGACTTGCACACAAAAGTTCACACCAGCTTCATCTGTAATAGTCATAAACTTCAAACAATCCAACGTCCACCAATAGGTGAATGAATAAACACGTTATCATATATCCATACAGTGGGACACACTTCTCAGGTATAAAAAGGAATAAACAATTGATCCACCTCAAAATAACTATGCTGGGTAAGAGAAGCCAGACACACAGAAATCCATTGTGTATGATTTCTGCAAAATTCAAACTATTCTAAAGTGAGAGAAAGCCTGGGGGAGGGGGCAGGGCAATGCTGACAGGGCAGGAGGGAACTTGTGAAGATGATGGATACGTTATTATGACTGCGGTGGTGGTTTCATGGGTGTATACATATGTCAGAGCTTATCAACTTGTGTGCTTTTAGTATGTGCAATTTATTTTATGTCAATTAGACCTCAATAGACCTATTAACATATTTAAATATAATAAAATAATTGCATGGAAAAAATGCTTTTATGTTTCCCACTCAGAATGATATTTTAAGTCAAGGAAATACCTTCCTATCATGGTTTGTTATGAGGTTTCTTTGTTTTGCTTTTAGTTTAAAGTCATGAATGAATATTGAATATTATTACATGCTTTTTCTGCATCTGCTGAGATAATATGAATTTTCCCTTTTAACTGTTAATGTAGTAGCTAATGACTACGGAACTTAATGGAGTGGGCCAAGACAGTGTACCTTGACCTCATCACCTACTTCTCATCCTCTTATGAGCCCAATTCATCAAAAAGTATTTTCTATTCAGGACCTAGTTGTTCTGCCATGGAAGAGACTATTAGAACACTTAGTATTTTGTACAGCCAGACGTAGAATTTAAGCCTAGGTCTCTTTAACTTGCAGGTCATTGTTATTTCCATTTTTATGTGCCTTGAAAACTACTAAAATTATCGTTGTCTTTTTCGGTATCTTGATCATCAAAATGTGACCATTCAGAGAACCCACAGATAGAAAGGAACTGTTATGGACTGAATTGTGTCCCCCTAAAATTCATATGTTGAAGTCCTAACCCCCCGGTACACCTCAGAAGTGACTGTATTTAGAAACAGGGCCTGGTGACAGTTAATTTTATGTTAACTTGACTGGCTACAGGGTGCTCAAAGTAAACATGATTTCTGGGTGTGTCTGTGAGGTGTTGCTGGAAGAGATTAACATTTGAATCCGTGGACTCAGTAAAGTGAAGCATCCTCCCAAACGTGGGTGGGCCTCATCCAATCCACCGAGGGTCTGAACAGAACAAGAGGCAGAGGAAGCAGGAAGAATTCACCCCTTTTCTCCTGCCTCACGGACCAAACTGGGACATCTCATCTCACCTTCTCTGGCTCCTGGACTGGGATTTAGACCACAGCTCCCTGGTTCTCAGGTTTTCAGGCTCACATTAAACCACACCACCGGCTCTCCTGGGCATCCAGCTCACCGACGGCACATCCTGGGACTTCTCAGCCTCACTGGCAACGCCTCGTAATAAATGTGCAGCTACGTCTACATACACGTATACGTGTATATGCTCTGTTTCCCTGGAGAACCCTGACTAATACAGGCCTTTAAAGGGTGACTAAGGTTAAATGAGGTTACATGGGTGGACCCTAACCCTACATGACTGGTGTCCTTAAAAGAGAGGGAGACACCAGGGAGGCACCACAAAGGAAAGGCACATGTGAAGACACAGCAAGACCGCCATCTGCAAGCCAAGGAGAGAGGCCTCCATAGAGGCCAGTCAGCACCTTAACCTTGGACTTCCATCCTCCAGAACTGTGAGACAATAAATTTCTGTTGCTGAAGGTCTGTGGTATGTTGTTGTAACAGTCCCAGCAAACTAGTTCGGGAGCTTACTCAGTAGTCCTTATTCCTGAAATGACCAGTTCCTCTCATCTTCATGGGAAATTTAGCCATCCTCCAAGGCCAACTCAAATGTCACCTCTTCCATGAAACATCCCCTAATTCTCTGCATTCCCATGTTCTGACACATTTTTTTAATAGAACTTTACACATTGTGTCAGTGCCTATCACTAGATTGTGAACCCTTTAAGAAAAGCAACCATATAAAATCCATCTTTGAATTCTCAATATCTGGTTAATGTCTGTTGGATGAATGGATGGATGGATTTATGAATAGAGAGTGAATGAATAGATAAGATGCAATTTTTCCCTGCTGCCTTCTGGTGGCTATTTATTTTTCAACACTGCGTCTAAGGCACGGTGTGAGATGTCACAGCAACGTCCCAGCCCTGCATAGCTTCTTTCAGATGACTCAATTTCTAATTTGTGCAAAATTTCCTCCTCCTTTTTTGGTATTTCCATACTTTACTCTTCTCATTATATCATCCATCAACCTCCTGGCCATCCTTCTCATTTATTGAGAACGTGTGTACCAAGACCATGGTCCCTCTCCCTAGCTTAGCATTAGTGACTGCCAATCCTGTGTGGATCAGCCTCTCAAAAACAGATTCAGAGTTTCTTCCTCAGCCCTAATACATTATCCATACCCTGCTTCAGGAACTCATTACTTTGCCACACCCAGACTTCACCATCACAGAAACGTTTTCATCTCTAGATACGAAGGTTCTGTAGAAAGTCAAATAATGGACCCCCAAAGATGTCCACACCTTAATCCCCAGAACCTGTGACTATGTTACCGTACATGGCAAAAGGGATTTTGCAGGTGTGATTAAGGTAAGAATCTTGACATGGGAAGACTCTCCTGGGTTGTCTGGGAGGGCTCAATGCAATCACAGTGGTCTTTGTAAGAGGAAGTCAGGAAGGTCAGAGTGAAAGAGACGTGACAACAGACGCAGAGGATGATGTAACATGAGGCCGTGAGCGAGGGGATGCAGGCAGCTGGAAAGGGCAAGAAAGCAGATCCTCTCTTACAGCCTCCAAAAGGAATGCCGCCCTGCCAACTCATCCTAGACTTCTGACCTCTCGCACTGTAGGAGAATAAATGTACTGAGTTTGTAGTAATTTGGTAGGGCATCACCAGCACACAAACCTAGGCTCCAAGAGGCAAATCTATAACCACAGATTCCTGTTCTTCTGGCCCACTCCCTCTCTCCCAGGACCCCTAACCCTGTTCTCACAACTCATTTCCCTCTCCTGTTGCATTTCCTTCCCTGGACACCCAGACACCGTGAATTTAAACCTGAGCAGCTCTCTCCTCAGGATGCCAAGGTCTGAGCAACTCATCCCTTCACTTCCTCTACCCAGACACCTCAGATATCACAGCAAACCAGCCCCCTTCCTTCTTCTCTCCTATACTGAGAGTGCTAAACACCTCGGGAGAAAATAGCTCAATAACACATACTGGCACCACTACAAAGTCATGATATTTAACCTCAGCTTGGTCCTTGGTCCCCCTTCCTTTTTCTCCATGACCTTCATTACTTCCTTCTACTTCTTGTAGCAATAATTCCACACCATCAACTCTTCCCAAGTCACCTGTCCCGTCACTACCCCTCTTTTCCCTGCATTACCGTGACTCCTCTTTTTGAGAGAAAATCGAGGTGGGACATGAGCTGCCTCCGTCCTGTCCTCTTGCTACAGCACCCCTGCCTTGTCCCTGCTTGTTTCTCATGGCTGCCTCTGCCTAAAAGACACCCCCCCATTCCCCTTGCTCTCTGTACCCTCCATTCACCTAAAATAACTTACTTCTTTTTCTTTTTCCAACTGAAGAGTAAACTTTCTATGAAGACTTTAACAGCACCACTCAATTCCCCAGTTGACCACCCTCCTCTGAGTTCCCAGGTTATTGTACTTCTACTGCAACTAGCATACCCCACGGGATAACATTTAGTTATATTTATCTACTTACATGTCTGTTTTGTTTTGGGGGCAAAATTAAGCTCAGAGACTGAGCTTGTCTTTGCCAATAGTTTATTGAACACAGGTTCACTGTGGGAATTGCACAAGCAAAGAGCATACAGGGTAATGTCTCTTAATAAGCCCATAAAGAAATAACAGACACCAAACAAATGATAAATTACACTCTTGTTCCAGGCGAGGGGAGATGAAAGAAATAAAGACCAAATGTAGTTCAAGCTGTACCTTTATACGAGCTGGTACCTGGGAAAGCCACCGAGAGCTGACTTCCAGCTGCCAGCTCACAGCTAGAGTCCGTTGTTGCTAGCGTACATTGCTAGGGAACAAGGTGTTGGTACTGGGGGCAGGCGAGGCTGCTCCAAGGGTTATCACTCCAGGGACCTTCTCAGTGCTGGTGCCACTGCCCAGAGGAGCACCCCTCTGGCAGGAACACTGTCCCCTCTCTGCCTGAGACCGCTGCACAGTTTCCCACCACTGCTGGCCCAGAGCAGCCTGGCCACGGCAGAAGCAGGTGTCTCAGGATCTTAAGAGACCTAAATCAGCAAACGGTGGCTTTTGCCCACACAGAAACTCTCAGATATTCCTCACAAACTCTCGGTATTTAGAGTCTCAGTGTCTCCTCCCCGGGGTTGCTTCCCAACATGTTCTTATCGATAAGCCCCCAGGGGTCCCTCAGCAGCTGAGCTGCTAAGTGCTCATCAAGGTCAACTAATGAGATGATATCACAACATACTTTACTCTTATATCAAAACAACTTTACTTCTAAAAACAACTTTTTTGGGTCTTTTGTCATAAAGAAGTGGATTAAGTCAACTTAAGTCACAAACAAGTGGATTTGAAACCATATCAAAACAATACACATGAAAATGACTATACTACCCAAAGCAATCTACAGATTCAATGCAATCCCTATCAAATTACCAATGGCATTTTTCACAGAACTAGAACAAAAAACTTTACAATTTGTATGGAAACACAGAAGACCCTGAATAGCCAAAGCAATTTGAGAAAGAAAAATGGAGCTGGAGGAATCAAACTCCTTGACTTCAGACTATACTACAAAGCTACAGTAATCAAGACGGTATGGTACTGGCACAAAAACAGAAATATAGATCAATAGAACAGGATAGAAAGCCCAGAGATAAACCAACGCACATATGGTCACCTTATCTTTGACAAAGGAGGCAAGAATATACAATGGAGAAAAGTCAGCCTCTTCAATAAGTGGTGCTGGGAAAACTGGACAGCTACATGTAAAAGAATGAAATTAGAACACTCCCTGACACCATACACAAAAATAAACTCAAAATGGATTAAAGACCTAAATGTAAGGCCAGACACTATCAAACTCTTAGAGGAAAACATAGGCAGAACACTCTATGACATAAATCACAGCAAGATCCTTTCTGACCCACCTCCTAAAGTAATGGAAATAAAAACGAAAATAAACAAATGGGACCTAATGAAACTTAAAAGCTTTTGCACAGCAAAGGAAACCATAAACAAGACGAAAAGACAACCCTCAGAATGGGAGAAAATATTTGCAAATGAAGCAACTGACAAAGGATAAATCTCCAAATTAATCTCCAAAATATACAAGCAGTTCATGCAGCTCAATATCAAAAAAACAAACAACCCAATCCAAAAATGGGCAGAAGACCTAAATAGACATTTCTCCAAAGAAGATATACAGACTGCCAACAGACACATGAAAAGATGCTCAACATCTCTAATCATTAGATCAAATCAAAACCACAATGAGGTATCACCTCACACCAGTCAGAATGGCCATCATCAAAAAATCTACAAACAATAAATGCTGGAGAGGGTGTGGAGAAAAGGGAACCCTCCTGCACTGTTGGTGGGAATGTAAATTGATACAGCCACTAGGGAGAACAGTATGGAGGTTCCTTAAAAAACTAAAAATAGAACTACCATATGACCCAGCAATCCCACTACTGGGCATATACCCTGAGAAAACCATAATTCAAAAAGAGACATGTACCACAATGTTCACTGCAGCACTATTTACAATAGCCAGGACATGGAAGCAATCTAAATGTCCATCGACAGAAGAATGGATAAAGAAGATGCGGCACATATATACAATGGAATATTACTCAGCCATAAAAAGAAACGAAATTGAGTTATTTGTAGTGAGGTGGATGGACCTAGAGTTTGTCATACAGAGTGAAGTAAATCAGAAAGATAAAAACAAATATCGTATGCTAACGCATATATATGGAATCTAGAAAAACAGTACTGATGAACCTAGTAGCAGGGCAGGAATAAAGACGCAGACATAGAGAATGGACTTAAGGACACTGGGGAGGTGGGGAAGGGGAGGCTGGGACAAAGTGAGAGAATGGCATTGACATATATACACTACCAAATGTAAAACAGCTAGTGGGAAGCTGCTGCATAGCACAGGGAGATCAGCTTGGTGCTTTGTGACAACTTGGAGGTGTGGGATAGGGAGGGTGGGAGGGAGGCTCAAGGGGGAGGGGATATGGGGATATATGTATACATATAGCTGATCCGCTTTGTTGTACAGCAGAAACTAACACAACATTGTAAAGCAATTATACTCCAATAAAGGTGTAAAAAAAACAAAAAAACAATACACAACAGGGACTTCCCTGGCGGTCCAGTGGTTAGGACTCTGTGCTTCCACCATAGGGGGCATGGTTCGATCCCTGGTCAGGGAACTAAGATCCCACATGCCACATGGCCAAAATGTAAAAAAAAAAAAAACCACCACAATAGTGTCTCTGTCCTGTAACTAGACTGAGTTCCCTTAGGTGAATTACAGTGTCTTATGTGTCCTGTTATCCCCAGCACTCTGGCAAGACGCCTAGAATATTTTGAGAAATGATAAGAAGGAAAGAAAGAAGGATCTCAGAGATAGTGAATGATGTGGCCAAACAGCCAGCCTCCCCCGCCATGTACACACACCGTCACCACCACCAGACACCAGTCCTGCTCCCACCTCCTCCCAGTGATTAATCTGTTTGGAGACTGAGGTCCTTTGCCCCAGACCCCCAGGCAGCAGCTCACACCAGTCAAAGTGACAAGTGCGCTGGCATGTTCATCTGCGGTCCTGCTTCATCACATCCACTTCAGGATCAGGACAGCACTCTCGGCTACCTCAGTGCTCCAGACCATCTGGTCAGGTGGCACAGTGCCCACTTACAAGGTCAGTTTCTTCCTGCCCTGAGCATTCCAGATTCTGCTGCAGAGTAAACTTCCTCTCTGAACCATCTTGGGGAAGTCTTCAGACTCATCCTCAGTCCCTCCATCATCCACTTCTTTTCTTTTTTTTTTTTAATAAGTTTATTTATTTATTTATTTATTTTTGGCTGCATTGGGTCTTTGTTGCTGTACGCGGGCTTTCTCTGGTTGTGGCGAGCGAGGTCTACTCGTTGCGGTGTGCAGGCTTCTCATTGTAGTGGCTTCTCTTGTTGTGGAGCACGAGCTCTAGGCACACGGGCTTCAGTAGTTGTGGCACACAGGCTCAGCAGTTGTGGCTCGTGGACTCTAGAGCACAGGCTCAGCAGTTGTGGCGCATGGGCTTAGTTGCTCCATGGCATGTGGGATCTTCCCAGCGCAGGGCTCAAACCCGTGTCCCCTGCACTGGCAGGCGGATTCTTAACCACTGCGCCACCAGGGGAGTCCCCGTCATCCACTTCTTATTTTAGTTCTTGGCTCGGTGGCCGGGACATTTCTCTGTGATCTTCTAACTGCCCCTGAGGACAATGGAATGGTCTGGGAGGACAGAGACAGCAGAACTCACTTCTGAGGCTCCTTTTCTGTGAGAAGCAGAGCACCAGCAAAGTGGCCAGCGTTCTGGGAGCTCAGGAATGTGCCCAGTTTGCTTTGTGGGCACTTTGATGCTAAATCCAACTTTTGCTTTAGAAGTGATAGTCATGAACTATGTCCCACATCTAAACGATGGTTCCCTTTGCATTCAAAAGAGATCTTTACCCCGAAAGCAGAAAAGGAGATGAGAGGAGAAGCCACGATATGCTTCCTGTTGGCACAATTTTGGGTTGGAGTTTGCCTGAAGATTCCTCTAAATATGTGGGGACTAAGGCCATCATGATGAAAGGCTGCTAACAGCACGGAGAGTGCTGAAGACAACCATGAACAGCCCTGTACAAATGATACACGTCCCGTGCCAAAATAAAAAGGAAAGCCACATGCACACGGAGCTCCCGGGGACCAAAATGCGGAAGGAAGCCGGCTTCACATGAAACTGGCACCAACACTCTTACACCTGGTCAGTGCTACTGTCGGATACTTAATTTTCCTACAGGTAATTCCGTCTGTGTGGACAACTGAAGGCAAAAAACCCAAAACCAATCAAACAGAGCACATTCCCAAGCAAATCTATCAGAAGACTGAACATACATCTCTACCTCTGCTTTCTTTTCCTATATAATTGGGGAGGAAAAGAGAAGAAGAGATGGAGGGGAATAGAAAGGCAGCAGAAAGGCTCCCTTCTCTTTGAGGTCTCCCTTAACCACTACAACCCACGGTGACCTTTCCTCCCCCTCATACGTATAATAATTTGCATTTGACCATATCCCATACTGACGTGCATTATTAAATATTCACTCATGACCCAAGAACTCGTCTCCGCAATTACCTGCAAGGTTCTTGCGGACAAGGACCGCTTCTACTCCTCCACACTACCTATCACAGGGATTGAACCTAGCAGACGCTCAAAAGATTTGATTGCTCGGGCAATGCCACCAGCAAATAACCCCAAATCACAAAAGAAGATTTTATTAAACGGTATTATGAAATTTTAGGAATAAATCTATCTCTGCGTTAACGTGTTATGCCTTGTATTCAGCAATTCCTGAGCACAAGTTCTGTGAGCTGAGCATGGGTGTTGGGAGAGGGGCGCTGGGGAGTGGGGGGTGAACGTTAAAATGTATCACCAGGCCAACTAAAAAATGCCCACATGAGATTAAAGTAACTGAACTACTGAGTTTGCCTAAACGGTACCCGGTGTCTGCAAACTTCATTTAATCCCTGGAGCGGGAAGTGAGTCTCGGAGGGTCCTTACCTGCAAGCCTGCTCGCAGGTCCGCACTCCGTGAAGTGGGCGCACGCTTGGCAGGCTCGCGCTGTGCGCTTACGGCGGCTCCTCACCACCAGGCGGCGCCGGGACGCGCCGGGACGCGGGGCGCGCGGCGCTCTCCCAACACGCCTCGCGCCCGCCGACCCGGAAGTGGTCGCCGGTGCCCGGCCGGCCGGCCGCTTAGACAAGAGCCGGGTTGCGGAGCGCAGGCGCCCGGCGGCTGCAGCCCGGCGAGGGCCCCTCTGAGGCTGCGGAGGAGGCGCCGCTGCGTTCACTGCAGGTGGGACTCAGCGGGGCGGGGCGCAGCGCGAGCCGTTCCCGGGCGCCCCGGTCCTCGGCGTCCGTGAGTGTTCGGTGGGCCCACGGCCCTGCCCACCCTCTGAGGCCGCGGGCCGCCGCCCGGGCACCATGAAGGCCGCAGGGTTTTCCTCGAGGGCCGCGCCCCGGCCGGAGGGGGCTGCGGCGAGGCCGAGCCGCCGAGCCGCCCCTGTCGCCGGGCCCTGCCTGTAGGACGTCGGGGCCCGCCGCCCGGCTCTCGTGTCCGCGCCGCAGTCGGCGCCCCATCGCCGGCTCTGACATGGAGAAGGGGGGAGCTGGTCTGGGAAGCCCGCTCCCGCCCGCCATGAAGGCAGAGACCGCGACCGCGGCGCAGGAGCCCCCGGCCGGGCCCAGCCTTAGTCACCTGCTGAGTAGCCAGAAGCTGGTGGCCCTGGGGGCCGTGCTCGGCTGGCTCCTGGTCATCCATCTCCTGGTCAACGTGTGGCTCCTGTGCTTTCTGTCTGCGCTGCTGCTGGTGCTGGGAGGATGGCTGGGCTCCGACGCCATCGTGGGGCCTTCGGGTCGGCTGCACCTGGAGCGCTTCATCCCCATGGCCGTCTGCCCCCCAAACCCCGAGGCCGAGAGGCAGCTGGAGCAGGAGATCGACCGCACCATCCGGATGGTCATGCGGGACTTCGTGTCGTCCTGGTATCGCACGGTGAGCCAGGAGCCCGCCTTCGAGGAGGAAATGGAGGCAGCCATGCGAGGGTTGGTCCAGGAGCTCCGGAGGAGGATGGCCAGGGTGGACAGACATGCTCTTGCCCAGAGGGTTCTGACTCTCTGTGGTTGTCACCTGCAGAGCTATCTTCAGGCAAAGGAGGCCACGGCAGGGAAGCAGAGTGGCACAGGTGAGCCCTCCCAGCTCTGGGAAGCTTACTGCCAGGCCACCGCCCCACATCCCGCAGTACAGAGTCCCAGGGCTGAGGTCGCCTACACACGTGGCATCGTGAACGTGTTGCTTCGAGGCCTAGTGCCAAAGCCCCACTTGGAGACCCGGACTGGCCGCCATGTAGTGGTGGAACTCATTACTTGCAATGTCATCTTACCGCTGATCGGCAAGCTCTCAGACCCGGACTGGATCCACCTTGTGCTAGTGGGCATCTTTTCCAAGACCAGAACTGGCCCAGCAGCAGTGGGTAAACCACTCTGCCCAGCCAGCGCCCTGGAACAGCCCTCAGTGCCCACATCTCTGCCACTGATTGTGGAGGTCCAGAGTCTAGCAGATGCGAGAGCCCCTTCTCCAGCCCCAGTGCTCCTAGACTGTAGTGAGCCTTCACACCCCTCCCCAGAAGTTGAAGAAGGCCACGAAGCCCTGGAGGGAGATTTGGGGGGAGTGCTAGAAGAGAGAGAAGTAGGAAACAACTCTTCTCACTTCCTGCAGCCTCTGTTCTTGTCTGAAGACGCAGAGCTGGAGTCTCCGTTGTCTGAACTGGGCAAAGAAGCCATCATGCTCATGAACCCAGGCAACTTCCTCTCTGCCAGGATTCAGGACTCCCTGTGTGCCCTAGGGGGTTCCCAGTCTCTGGAGTCTAAGGATGATGAGGGATCCGAAGGAATTGAAGGAGCAGAGGCTGAGGAGGGTCCAGGAACAGAAACAGAGACCGGCCTGCTTGTCTCCATGCTGAATTCCTGCCCAGAGATCCACATTGACACAGCAGACAAGGAAGTAGAACAGGGAGATGTCACCTCTCTTACAACTTTGCTGGCCAGTCCGGAAAGGATGTGTCCCCCACGACCCTCGTGCTTAGAGAATGATCTCACCAACGGTGTGAGCTCCCTAGATCCTGGTCTCCCCCAGGTACTGCTCTCCTCCTCTCCACCTGGTCCCCTCAGCTCAGCCACCTTCAGCTTTGAGCCCCTGAGCAGTCCAGATGGCCCCGTTGTCATCCAGAACCTTCGTATTACCGGCACCATTACTGCTCGAGAGCACAGCGGCACCGGATTCCACCCATACACGCTCTACACGGTGAAGGTAACGGGGTTAGAACTGTGGTCATCCACTCTGGTCTGGGAATGAGTCGGAAAGCAGAGTCAGTGAAGCTAGTGTTTTGAGGGGGAGAGGCTACTCTTACTTAGTTTGCTATGGTTAATTCAGCCAGCATCTGTATGTGAATGGTCTGAAGCTCGTTTGTGAAGCAGAGTAGGCCTCTCTCTGATACCCTCACAAACAATCCTAGAATCTTGCTATACTGAGAGTCGTATTTTTCAGTGGTTCCCAATGGATACAGTCTTGTCCAGAGATTCTTTCCAAACTTCTTCCCTGCTAATTTCTTTCTTTTTTTAAGTACTAGTATCTTTAATACTTTTTGTTTTAGGAAGGAAGGTTATTTACCTATATATACCTCAAAAGGTAGCAAGTTTTTCATTCCTAGAGATGTTTAAGAGCAGTAGTAGGAACTGCTTGGCAGAAACGATGTGAAGGGGGTTCAAGGATCAGGTGTCTGGTTCCATTAGAGCAGCAGCTCCCTAAAGCTGGTTTTGGGATAGGCTGCCTCCAGGTCAACTGGAGAGTTGTATTTTTAAAAAATACGAATCTTGGGGCCCATTCTTGGGAAATTCGCATTCAGAATCCGTCAGCGCCTATCAGAATCCGTGTTCTGACAGCAGAGTCTGCAGCCCAAGTGATTTTTTTTGTTGTTGTTGTTAAATTTTTATTTATTTATTTATTTATGGCTGCATTGGGTCTTCGTTTCTGTGCGAGGGCTTTCTCTAGTTGCGGCAAGTGGGGGCCACTCTTCATCGCGGTGTGCGGGCCTCTCACTATCGCGGCCCCTCCTGTAGCGGAGCACAGGCTCCAGACGCGCAGGCTCAGCAATTGTGGCTCATGGGCCTAGCTGCTCCGCGGCATGTGGGATCTTCCCAGGCCAGGGCTCGAACCCGTGTCCCCTGCATTAGCAGGCAGATTCTCAACCACTGCGCCACCAGGGAAGCCCAGCCCAAGTGATTTTGAGGTGCAGCCAAGCTTGGGACCGTATCAGTATCAAATAGTGTCCCTCCAGGAGCAGACTGTTCCACAGAGAGCATCAGAACTCCCAGGTGCTCCAAGTCTGAGAGTTCTAACCTGAATTCCACCTGCGTGTCTTATCTAGACCCTTCCTTCTCAGTACTGGTCTCAGGGACTACTTTGCTCATTTCAGCTCATAAGGAATACCTCTCTCTGCCTCTAGAAAAATTTTAAACACCAGCCTCAAGTCCCACCAACAAGGAGATCGTTTCTTCCGTCACTTGCCCACAGTATAATACCTTAACCAAACAATAACAGTAACCTACTCTTAATGAGAACAAGCACATATATTGTTCTTCCACAGAATTTATTATATCTTAACTACTCTGTCAAAAAGTCTCCCCCTGTAGGTATGAAGTTGTAGCTTTCATGCTGTTCAGGGTGTTTGCTTTGGGGGAACTTTCAGCACTGTCGTCTTCCCACATACCAGCTCTCCAAGCCTATGAAGACAGCAGACTCTGACCCCTTAAAACATCTCCAGTCTCCACATGACTTCTCATCATACAGATGATCTGTGCTCGGGAAGAAAAATTCAGCGTCACTCCCAAGAATGATAATTAATTTGCCCAAGGCAAAACAAAAACACATGTTCCTTTAATGCATTCCAGGCAAACAAATGATTTTTGTTCATCGGCTGTTTTGGATTATTTGTTCTTCCCCAACTAATACAGATAATCACTGCTTGCGTATAATGACAAGGTGGTTATCCCCTTATAACATCCAACCCCATAATTAGGGATGAAAGAGGCAGTGTCATTTTTATCAGTGTTGTACCTTCTTTTTTATCCTGTGTCTTTGGGATTTGAAAATAGTTATAAGTAAAGAGAGTGTTTGCAGGGAGAGCTTTGAGATGGAAGAAGGAGTGGAGGGCAGTAAAACTCATTTTTCACTTCCTAGGCCACGTCTGTTGGGAAATGCATCTCGTTCCGTAATTCACTCAGTTTGAGTTATTCATTACAACTTAGAGCAACAGTCAGATCGAATAGGTTCAGGAACAGCATAGGAACATCTTGCTCCCTTTACCCCTACTCTGCTCTTACTGTGTGACCAGTAAGCTGATGCAGTAAACAAATTTGTTCACCCGACAGTATGAGACGGCCCTTGACAGCGAGAACAGCAGTGGCCTGCAGCAGCTGGCCTACCACACCGTGAACCGCCGTTACCGTGAGTTCCTGAATCTGCAGACCCGTCTGGAGGAGAAATCCGATCTACGAAAGTTCATCAAAAGTCAGGAGTTACCCCAGCCCCAGAATGCCTGCTTGCTGTTCACATCGAGCCACCCTGATCTGAGAGGCTGGAGGCCTGTTGGTTTGCGGGGAGGGTGGAGGGGGAGCGTGCAGCCTCAGGGATCCTGTGCTCCCCCAGTTTGCTTTTGGGTGTTTCGGGTCTTAGTGCTGGACAGTGCTAATGACATCCTTTGCGAGGTGCTTCTTTGCCACCGAATGCTTTGTTCTGGGGCCCCATCTAGTTTAAGCTTAGGAAGGAAACTTGCACAGTCCTCCTGTGCCTGTGAGGTGGTGTGAGGTGCTAAATTAACTTTTCCAAATTCATAGATGGATTGCTCTTAGATATTAAAATATTATCTAGAAATCCTTGCCAGCTTTCCTTGAACAACAGGCTTTTTGGTGTGCTGTTTGGTACTCGTGAGGCACAGGAACAATAAGAAAACATAAAATTTTACTCGAAAAATAAGCTAGTAAGCAGCTGCTTTGTTTTTTTAAAAAAACGCCAGCGATCACTCAAACATTTTAATAAGTTTTGGCATAAATTGTGGATTTCAGTTGCACATTTTCTTTCTTAATAACGATAATTGATACTGAAAATATATGCCCAGTTCTCTACTAAGCACTTTATACTTATTAACTCATTTAGTTCTCATAACAGTCTATAAGATAGATGCTATCATTATCCCCATTTTACAGAAAAGAAACAAAGAAAGATTAAGCAAGTTGCCTAAGGTCATTATTGTAGTAGGGCTTGGAGCCAAAATTTAAACTTCCTGGCCCTTATTCGTAACCACTGTAGTGTCTGGCCTCTTATACCTTAATATTATCATTAATAATGAAAGTAGGTTGTCTGTATTATATCCCTGGGGTATATTTGGAACTCCTGAAGTAAAAAAAGTCCCAAGGAAGGGAGGACCCAGGGGAGGGCCTCTGAAGGGATGAGCCCCAGGCCTTGGGACCCAGCCCCCTCGCCAGCCTCGGGCCGCCTCTCAGCTCCAGCCCGCAGGTGAGGGAGCACAGATCCCCGGGAAATGCGTTCAGCAGTTCTGTTTCCTTTACATACAGGATGCTTTTTATATGGAATGGCTCTTAGTGAATGTTAATGAATTAACTTTTTTTTTTAAGATGTGAAGGGTCCTAAGAAGCTCTTCCCAGATCTTCCATTTGGAAACATGGATAGTGACAGAGTGGAAGCCCGCAAGAGCCTCTTGGAATCATTCCTGAAGGTCAGCACCCTCTGCTCTCGTTCTAGCCACCGGACAGACACCCAAGCCAAGGTGGAGAGAGCTGGGGACCAGAATTTCTCTTTGAAGTCCTTCTTGTGTCTCTTGCAGCAACTCTGTGCCATTCCTGAGGTCGCTAACAGTGAGGAGGTGCAGGAGTTCCTTGCTCTGAACACAGACGCTCGTATTGCCTTTGTCAAGAAACCGTTCATGGTCTCCAGAATCGACAAGGTACGAGCGGGGCCGCCGTGCTCAGCCTTAGTTTCTCATCAGTGTGGAGGCGGGGGTGGGAGACGCACACCCAGCAGTAAGTGGAACACGCACTGGGATTTTCAAGACCTGTTGCCAATATTGGTTAAGTCATCCGCTTGCCGAACGACAGTGAGCAGCTAATGAGGATACGGTACCCCCCCGCAGTCAGTGTACACACGTCTCCCAGGGATGTCATGGCGTTGTGATTCCAGGGGAGGGACGTAAGGGTGCTTCTGCATCTCCACAGATAGGTGGGGCAGGAAGGTCTCTCCCGGAGACGAAGGTCATTCCCAGGGTCGGTCACTCAGGAAGGAGCCCTAAGACAGGACACCGAGCTGGTCTTAGGTTTGTGTCGTGATTCTCTGCTGGAGAACAGAGTGTGAGAGAACTGTACCTTCTTCAAGATGGTAACTCAGAACCTTTGGAGACGGTAGGAGAAGGACATTTGAGCGCCACACTGGAGCCTGTGAGCAGAGGTTGCCAACTGATTTTAACGCCTCCAGGGCAGAAGGCTGAAGTTTCTGCTTATCAAAAAATGCATATGTTTTAAGAGGTTAGAAAACACTGACTTTTGTGGCAGAAGAGGCCTCTCCCTCTTCTCATCTAGACTTCAGGGGATAAAGTGATACAGTGGAACTTCATGTGGTGGGAGTTAGGAGACATTCAGTGCTGTGAGGAAAAAACTGCAAATCAGAAAAGGATAAACGAGGTAAAATCCCCAGAGTTCCCTGCAGGTGTGTTCATCCATGCTGATGTGTTCCTTCATTGATTTTTTCAACATCCGCCCCCTGCATGCCTACTTAAAGCCACGTACTGTACACGTTGCTGATGATACAGGAGTGAACAAGACAGATATGGACCCTCGTCACAGACTACCATCCTGTGAGCCGAGAAGAGCGAGTTGTATTTTCTCAGCTACGTTATCCGCATTCACGCGGTCCTCTGTGTTCTTTCCCTGGGTTACTGTCCCCCGGTCTTTACTGTGGTCCTACTTGACCATTTCAGCCTTGCGTCGGCTGTGCTGGCTGTGCTCGTGGAGGACTAACACGGAATAAGGTCAAGCAAGTGCCGCACTGCTCTGAGCCAGCAGTGTTAATTAATGAGCCAGAGGCACCAAAGGAAAAGTAAATGTCTCCTTCCGTTTTGATATTTTAGGGTTTCATTCGTTTGTTCTTTTTTCTTTTTAGCAAATGTCTGTATGTCATTTTCCCATTCTGAGAAATAGAAATAATTCTTACTCTTCAGTGAGGATTGTTTCATTTCGTCCTTATGAGTAGAGAAGTTTATATGAATTCCAGATTCCTTAACTTTAACCTGAGTGATTTTTGTTATTCTTTCTCTAGTTAAAGAAGAGAAATTGTTCGAATTAACTGGAAAACCAGATTTTTTACTCTGTGTGAATTGCTCTGAGCATTTTTATATCACATATGTTTCTAGAGTGTATTTCTTATTTTGATAATCTTTTTCACTCTTTCTTTTCTCCATATATTCCTATCTATATTCCTTCCACTTAGTCACATCTTGGTGAAAGTATTATCAGTTTGGAAAGGAGAAATCATTCTTCTGTATGAGTACTTCCCTGGTGGGTCAGTGGTTAAGAATCCACCTGCCAATGCAGGGGACACGGGTTCGA
Organism: Balaenoptera acutorostrata; assembly: GCF_949987535.1. Classification (NCBI taxonomy): domain Eukaryota; kingdom Metazoa; phylum Chordata; class Mammalia; order Artiodactyla; family Balaenopteridae; genus Balaenoptera; species Balaenoptera acutorostrata. Next base: position 109,382,624 of record NC_080072.1, on the reverse strand, counting down.
GCCTGGGTCTGGGAAGATCCTACATGCCGCGGAGCAACTAATCCCGTGTGCCACAACTACTGAGCTTGCGCTCTAGAGCCCACAAACCACAACTACCGAACCCTCGTGCTGCAACTGCTGAAGCCTGCACACCTAGAGCCCGTGCTCCGCGACAAGAGAAGCCACCACAATGAGAAGCCCGTGCACGGCAACGAAGAGTAGCCCCTGCTCACCGCAACTAGAGAAAGCCCACACGCAGCAACAAAGACCCAACGCGGCCAAAAAAAAAAAAAAAAAAATCATTCTTCTGTATGAAAAGGAAAATACTGAAAATGAAAAGTATTTCACCAGCCTGTAGAACTCCCAGATTATTATTTATCCCATTGTTCTGGCTTCTTTACCGTGACATTGTTTGTCTTAACTCTGTGAGGAAAAAGATTTTTATGGCCAGAGAGAAAAGGGGAGAGAGTTTCCACTAAGTCATTAGCTAGTGTCTGTGTGGATAGATAAGGCTCTGCTAGATAGGCCAGCCGTCTGCTTGTCCTGGGTGCAGAAAGCACCTTGGTGGTTTCTGTCTGACCCTGCATCTCTGACCTCTGCAGGTGGTGGTGAGCGCTATCGTGGACACCTTGAAGACAGCATTTCCTCGCTCTGAGCCCCAGAGCCCCACAGAGGAGCTGAGTGAGGCCGAGACAGAAAACAAGCCCCAGCCAGAAGGCAAGAAGGCTACCAAGTGAGAAACCATTCCCAGTTCTCAGGTTGATCCCCAGTTTTCAACCAAAGCCCATTCCCACTCTTAGGCCCTAGAAGAGAGGAGATGGGTCATACCTACCAGTTTTTATACAAAGCCAGACCACAGACTGAGCCTGAGATCCTGCACAGGCACACTTGCTGAATGTTTGTCTTGCCATGAGAACCCAGGGCCCAAACTGACCAGGGAATTTTGATTAGAAGGAAAATTCTGTAATACGGTTAGTCTCCTTTTTTATTCCCCTGGAAAATTGAGATGTTTCTTTCCCTTTAAGAATTAAGGCTTATGACTGATCTCTGTTTGTCATCATTTCTGGAAATCTTGGCTCAGAAGTTGAGTGTACTAGCAGTAAACAGAAATGGGCTAGAATGGACACCTACAGGGCCGATTTTAGTCACTGGCTATTGCTGCTACTCTCTCCTGCACTAGGGTCCCAGGTGCTCTCTGGCAGCACTCAGAGCCAGCATGTGGAGAGGGAGGGCACCACACTTCCCTTCCTGGACACTTTGTATCTGTATCTGGGCCATTACGAAGGGAGGGAGAGAATGGGGGATGGGGGGTTGTAGAATGTGCGTGTGTCTGTCTGTCTGTCTTTGTGTTCATGTTTCATGGGCCAGCAATAACTCACAATTCTTAGCCTTTTTTTTTTACTGGGCCCATATTTGAAGGGTAACCATGGTGCCTGTGCTTATAAGAACCCTATTCCTTGAAACATTGAGGTTAGCACTTGTGGTTCTTTCTCTGGTTTTATTTGGAACACAAGGGGAATAGTGGATGTGCAAAAAGGTGTGAACAACAAGGACAATCTTGGTCTGTGCCACTTGTCTGTTTAATCTTCAACAAATTTTTAACAAGTGCATAGTGTATGCTAGCCACTCTTCTAGCCTATGGGAATACAACCGTGACAGACTGGTCCTTATTTTACATTAGCAAAAGTCCTTTTGCAAATGCAGGGTAGGCATAGCTTAGTGCAAGTGTTGCACTGTATATTAAGAATTGCAAGAATATGTATTGTTTGGGGGTTTTCAGGGCTAGGTCTCTCTGACCCTGAACCATAGTAAGCTCCTAAGAATAAGTATGGGTGTTCTTGTTTTGTGGTATTAATACCTGTCAGCCCTTTTGTATGGGGATCAAGACCATGAATTACATACTGTTTCTGCTCTTCGTTTCTGTACCAGGTCCAGACTAAGGTTCTCATCCAGTAAAATTGCTCCAGCACTGAATATAACTGAGGCACACGAGAAGATTCTCTATTGTCTCCGGGAAGGCAGTGTGGTAAGAAGCCCCTGGAGAATTCTTGGACTTAATGCTGGGATGTTGAACCTGCAGTTATAGGCAGCTGAGACAGTCTCCAAAATCAGGAAGGACTTAGGTGCCTTCCTAAAGGACTTAACCATCTGGATCTCTGATTTTTATTCTAGGAGTATTTTCTCAGAGTGGTTTGGAATTCCTACTAGTTCTGGGTTGGCAGGTTGGCTTCTCAAGAGCTGTGGGCTTGGAATAATGGATGAGAGCATGAGAAAGCCAGTTCCTGGAAGAAAACCCAAGTTTTTGTTGCAAGTGAGACTACAGAGGCATTGTTTTCCTTGCAATTTAGGTTAAAAAAAAAAAACTTAGGTGGTCACAGAGTCAGTGGGTGCTCTACTCATGACACTTACAGGGAAGGAGCAGCGGAACCACTAGCGCTGCCGTTGCCCTGATGCTTTCTGCGTACTTCACGTGACGTGCTACTTGCTCTCTCTTCAGGAGTCAGAGACCCTCTCCATGTCTGGGGTGGAATCCTTTATTGAAAAGCAGACAAAGTTACTAGAAACGCAGCCAGCAGAGGCCCCAGGAAAAGGTTCTGAACACATCTCCGAGGGATGTGTGGATGACTGCGTGTCAGGTGCAGCCGTGCCGGCCCGAGACCTCAGCAACAGTGATCCCGGTAAGTGACAGAAGGGAGCTAGGGCGCAGTCCACCTGGGACCTGGGACTGTTGGGATTCGTCGCTGCAGTTTCTCGTCTGTTCAGCTGAGCAAGCCAGGTGTTAAACACTTACGTTTGAGGTACTCTGCTGGGATTCAGAGAGGAATACGACACAGTCCCAGAGCTGAGTCGAGCAGAGGAGCGTGGCACGTAAACAGGGAGTTCCAGCAAGATAAGATCCACGGTTGTAATACCATCGTTATTTATTTTTGGCATGCTTTGGCATATCTTCGGACGACTCCCTTTATTTAGAAATTTTCTTCTGTTGATGTCTGCGGTGCCACTTCCCTGGTTCTCTCTCTGCCTCTCTTGTGGCCCCACCTCAGTCCCCTTTGTTGGCTCCTCAGCCTTCCAGAGCTTTATTTTTGGCTCTCTGTTCTTACTCTGCGCATTCCTGGGTGATCTCATCTGTTGGTTGGTTTCAACCCTAACACATACGCTGGTGACGCCTCAATACTAGAGGTGTGTTTCCAACTGCCTACTGGAAAGCTACACTTAGATGTACTATAGGGCAGCTGAAATACAGCATTCACAGAACGGAATTCATCTCTTCCCCTGGATCTCTTCCTTCTGGGTTACTTACTGCCGTGGCAAATGACACCACCAAGTTACCCAAGGTAGAGCAGAGAGGAAGAGGTGAGGACACCACTCTCGCCTCGTAAGCATTTGAGGCAGGGCAGGTTTACTTCCCAGCAGTGCAGATGTTTTCTGCAGAGGAAAAATTGGGAGCCCTGGATATTAGTAGGTTTGCTGAGCCAAAACTTTTTCTAAGAAGAAAGTTTTTCAAATCCCCCAAAACAAAGGCTCCCACTGAAAATAAAAGGTCACAAAAGCTTGGGTTCAGAAAAGGAAAAAGGGCTGATTTCACCACTGTTTCTCAGGTGCCCACAGTCACCTGACCTCTGCTCTACGGACCTCAGCTTAACTCTATGAAAAATCTCTGTTCACAGAGTTTACATCTCACTGGTTAAGTAAATGAAGTGTTACGACAGCAAAATCATCAGAGAACTCTAAGAAATTATAAATAAAATGGGATGGGTAAAATAATTCTAGCCAAATTCAAGTCTTTAAATTTTGAACATTATATCTCTAAAGGGATAATTTATGCCTGAGCCCTTCTACCAGCCCTGAGAGACTCAACATGTTCACGTGGTAGATAATTTACCACTTTTATCAAGAGGACCTGGTGCCTTGTTTGTATTCGCTTATTTTTTACTGCTATGACTAATTGTCACCACATGATGGCAGCTCTGGGTAAATGCTAAACCTGAGAAAATGATAGAATTGAAGAGGGTGAATAAGGAATGCTATTTTCCAAGGAACTGAACATCCCATTTTGAGCAAATGACTAGAAAGTAGACACATCAGCTCCCATGCCCCCTTGAAATACAGTGCAGAAAAAAGAAAATATATACTGAATGGGATTAAGAAGAAAGTAAGGTTCAGTTCTAGCAGATTTATCCAAATTTGAAATCATTCATGTTCTAAAGAACCCTTAAGCAAGAAGTGCTGGGGCCAGCTGGTGCAGAGAATACCCATTGGTCCTAGGCTAATAAAATGATTGTTGGTTATTAATTATAACATTAATCACAGCTGTAGCTGTGGTTACAGCTGAGATTTATTCAGGAACAGTATGTATTTCTGGGGCAGTTTCCTGGGAAGCAAATCAGAAGTGACATGGGACCCCATGAACAGGGATAGAGAACAGTGCTTGCATCCATAAAATACATCTATTTAAGAGAGTTCAGCTCAGCCTGGGTATGAGTGTATTTGTGGTCCTTCCAGTCTTTGGAACAGGAAAGAAATGAGTAATTGTCATAGCATTTTACCAAAGGTGTAGTGTTTTTCCTACAGCCACATATTATCTCAAAATCAAACTGAAGTCTCCTGGATCCTAACCCATCAGCTCTGTGTAATGGAGATGCTTTCAAAGCAACTTTTTTATGGAAAAGTGAATCTCAGGTCTGCTGCTCACAACATTTCCTTGCTACTTTGTGGAGGCTAGTGGAATACAAGGATGGAAGGGAGTGGACCTTGCCAGTTCCCGTTAGTCACCAGTTGTGAGCACTTCCTTGGAACAAAATGTATTCAGCTTCCTGGGGGAAGTACAAAAGAAACAGAAGCTAGGGAGGCAAAATAATTATATGCAAAATCTTTTTAAAGATAAGCAATACTTACTAAGTGACTAAGGAACATAAAAGAATTGTAAAGAAATACAGAGCCTATTGCTGAACTTTGTAGAAATGAAGTAAACATCTCTTGACTTGAATACAGATAGATTACAAAAATTTAAGATGATTGATATAAAGATGGAGAAGACCCAGTGCACTGAAATGTGTTGCTCAAGTATGGGTCTCTTCTGAGTTACTCTTGATGCCATTTCATTCCCCAGGAACAGAGACAGAGTTGGCTGACACAGCCCTGGATCTGCTTCTCTTGCTGCTGATGGAACAGTGGAGCTGGCTGTGTACGGAGAACGTGCAGAAAGTTATTCATCTCATCTTTGGGACCCTGATTCAGAGGTAGGACTGCTTCACATTAGAGTCTCAGGTTGGACAGGGGTTGGATGTGATGCCTAATTCTCCACTAGAAAGGGAAAGTATAGAGTCCAGGAAACCTGTGGCCATAAGAGAAGATAAAATCTCTGTTCTAGGGGTACAGGGATGAAGAGTGCCTGGAGAGTATCACCTTGTCGTCTAAAGCGTGAATGGGTCTGCTTCTGTAAGACTTCTGGCATCATCCACTGAATGACAGGCACCACCTGTGATCTCAGATACTTCAGCTGAACTCTTCCTCCTCTAGGATCAATTCTCCACCCAGTTTTACCCCCAGGCCCTATACCTTTCACCTTGTTACAGTGGATGTGTCTCTTAACTAACTGTATAGTCACTGTGACGATAAGCAACGAGAAAGACAAGGAGAAAACTGGTCAGTGCTCAAAATAAAGCTTATTTTCTCCAGGAGGGGTGTACATATTCACTACTGAAGAAGCACTTACTGACACAGGATGGTAAGGAATAAAAGGATACTTAGATTTAAAACTTGAATTTTATAATTCAGGCTTTGTGATCCCAACACCACTTGAATCTCCTGAAAGATTTGTACATAGATGGAGTTTTTAGCTCCTGACTTCCTAACCATGAAACTGACACAAGCTTTGCTGAACTGAAGAAGGCCAGAGACACTGTCTCTGAACCAGACAGACACAGTAGTGCTTGAGCTTTGGCCACTCTTGCATGAGACATCCTGGCAGATCCCAGAGTAAGAAGAAGCCAAATCCTGAACTCTTCTGTTAGCATGCGGCTCATGCTAATAGGCCACTCCAAAAATAAAAATAAAAACTTAAAAAAAGAATTATGTATCTATTCTGCAACAAGTAGGAAATCCATTAACAACAAGCAATTAAATTGCCCCTTCCACACTTAAAGTTACATAGGATCAGGGAGTCTTAGTAAGGTTTCATCGTTAGGAAACTAAGTGAAAGAAAAGGATGCACGTTTATATTTGCTGAGTGTTTATCAATTCCAGCACCTGACCTCTGTTGACATATATTTTCTTACAGCAACCAAGTGAGGTAGGTAGCCCCATTTCACAGAATAAGAAAGTAGAGCTTGGCAAGGTCAGCCAACATACCCAAGGCCATAGTTAATGACATAGTGGAATTTGAAACTGGATGTGCACAACTTCAAAGCCAATGTGCTTCTTCCTATGTATCGCAGCCTGAAGACCGGTCTCCGTGTGAAGCCCACGTATAAAATGCTGACTGGTCTCTGTGCCTTGCTTTCACCCTTGTCCCTCCTCCATACTCAGCTATGCCTCAAGGCTGCTTTTTCTGAAAAGCAAATATGAACATATATCCTGCACTTAATATCCATCAGGGTGCTCTGTCGCCTACAAGAGTGATTTTCCCAACATGCTTTCCAGAGTTTTAGGGTTCCACAGAGGCGCTTCAGAAGCCAACTTGGAAGCCAGGGGGAAAACCGAGTGGACCATTTTGATCAGTTTAATAGACTGGGGGTCTAGGTAAGGTTTTGTTTGAAAAAGGGCTCCACTGTGTTTAAAATACATATTCATTTATTATGGTAAAATGCCACCTCCTTTCTTAGGTGATCTGGCCCCAGCCTTGTCTCCAGCTCTCCCCGTGCACGCCATCCGCCGTGGCCTCAGCACTCGGGGGGTGCTTTTCCTTCAGGCCTCTCTTCGTCCTCTTGTCTCTGCCTCGTTGTCTTCTTCACTCGTTCTTTTCCTGCTCTCTCCCTGTGTCCTAAACTTCCCCTCTTCTTGTCTGCTTGGCCTACTGCTAAATGTTTTTCAAAAATCAACATTCAACGTCATTTATTCTGTGAAACTTTTTATGGCATCCTCTCCCATTTTTCCCTGGATCTAAGGAGTCTTCTCTAATCTCAAAGTTTTGATAATAGTACTTAACACAGTGTATTAGAGAAATGGTCTACTTTCCCAAAACCAGTGATTCACCCAGCATATCAGTTTTCCCCCCAGGGTATTTGGTGACATCTGGAAATACTTTTGTTTGTCACAACTGGGGAGGGAGGGAGGCAGGCTGTGGCTAGAGGCCACGGATGCTGCTGAACGCCCTCTCCGCCCCAAACAGCAACGAGTTATCCTGCCCCGAAGAGGATGCATCTACGCCCTCAGTAGTGCAGAGGCTGAGAAACCCTGCCCTAGACCAGTGGTTCTTTAAGGGCCAGAGCTGGCTTATGTCCCCAGCAGCTTCCACAGGGCCTGGGACATAGAAGATGCTCATTAAAGATTGGACAAAAGAATAAACGTTTCCCTTCTCAATACCTTTATACTGGAAAGTAGAGTCTTCGTATGTTTTGTTCAGTCACGTGTGAATGTTGCTGATTGAGGCTTCATTTCTCTTCCTTTGTTAGGCTTACCTTTGCTCACCTTCCCCCAAAATGGGAACATCCTAAACGAGCTAGTGTGTCATCGTTGACTCCCCACCTCCTGAAGTCATTTACATGATAAATTGGTTTCAGAACACAAGAAATTATTCAGTAGTAACAGAAAAGTACAGATGAATCTGGAGAAATTCAAAAAGGAGTGAGATTCATATATAAAAAAGGTAGGAAGGTTACCTGAAGTTTGAATAACTCAGAATATTAAAGAGCTTGGGCCAGAAAGGAGAGAGAAGTGTATTTGGGGAATAACAGGAAGGTCATTGAAGAGATGGTATTTTATGTAGCTAGGGAGCTTTAATACAGGAATTAAGTCCAGGGGAATTGCAGGCTGTGAGAATTCCAAGCCGGGCTGCATTACCTCAGTGGGCGATGATCATAGACTGTCTCGTGATAGGGAGGAGACAGTAAGGGGGAGGGTGGGTTGTGAAGTAAATAGACGGTGCCGTCCAGTGTAAGCTGTTTCTTGACCTGGCTGTAGACATGCGAAGCCTGCATTGTGGCAAACACCCCACTTTACCTCAAAACACTCCTCTCTCCCTCCAGCTGGGTGACTGTTGTGGTCTTATTCCTTTATTCACTGAAAAAATATTAAGAGCTGGTCAGTATAAGACATGGTGCCTACTTTTACATATTTTACGGTTTAGCGGGGCTGAGAACTGAGGGCCTTATCCATGATCACAAAGTGAATGCTTGGTGAGGGTAGAAATCAAACCCAGGTCTTCCAAAGCCCAAGTTCTTATCCACTTCAGTGTACTGCGACTCTGCTGTCTTTAATCTCGCTGAGCTTCGGAATAGTAATGATGTCTATCAGTAGGTATCTAGGTGCATAGAACATGTCCAGTAAATGTTAGGTCTTCATGTTTGCGCTTCAGGAAAAGGAAAGAAGGGTAAGAAGTGCATTCTGTGTCTGATTCCTCCAGCTAGTGGCCCCAGACCCTCCCCCCTGTGCAGGAGGCCCACCCGGATCAGTCTCCTGCTGCAGCATGCGTGCGCTGCTCCTACTGTGCCTGTCTCTGCGACTGCACCCAACCCCTGTTCTCCTACACAGGGCCGCGTGTGAGGCCTCTCGAGGTGGCTTCATGCCAGTGGGCTCATTTGCGAAGGCGACAACCAGAACCTCCCCGCGTCTGACAGCAGGCGGCAGGCCACCTGGTCTCCCTGCAGCACAGACAAGCGCAGGTTCGGTACAGGGTGCGGCACTGTTCTCCAGGTTTACTGGTGCTGCTGGAATCAAGCCGCACCTTTCCCCACGAGAAGAACCTGGAGTCAGGCTAAGCTCCTCCCCTTCCCGTCCCCATACCCTGGCAGTTCCACTGGAACCACACCTGCTTAGCTGGGTAGATGGCTGTCTGGTGAATGCAGCTCCTGCCATAAACAAAATCAGGGAGAGGGCTTGTGGCTGAATTTCCCTTGACTTTCTTCTCTTTTCACTTTTTTTTTAATTGGGTGGCATCTTTTTTTGTTGTTAAAGGGAGAAAATTCTGAATGTTTATAGTGAACTTGAATGAAGCCAAAATGAATACTGTGCAAGAAAAGAATTTTGTGGCTAGTTACTTTTGGAAAACTCTCTGTAACTGTGGTCTGTTAACCTCTGTTCATCCTAGGTATTTCCAAGTGATGACATTTTGTACTTGTTGAGTTGCCCCATATTTCTTCCTGTCAGAAAGTTCTTATGTCTAATAAAACTTTATTCTTAAGCCCATTTTGTTTTGTATGAGCTGGAACAGAAATAGGAACACAGCTGTTGACACCCTCCTTGCCCTGAGCCTCTACAAACTAGAATTAAATGAAGTCTCACTCTTCCCTGTTCAAGGCCTTTCACCTTTCTCTATAAATCATTACTCCCAGCTTTTTTAATGATATACTTGGCCATCTTCTCAACTATCTTGTGTTGGGTTCACATTGTTCTTGAAGCTTCCTTAAGATAGCAGTCAAGAAGTCATGGACATCGGAGAAGGAATCCCAGTGCCCACCCCGCAGAGGCTCAGAGGATCTGATACCTGTGGCCCATGGTCTATACCAGCAAGTTCCATGTGCATGGTACACATGGAAAAGACAGGGCTTAGTTCAGGGTTCAGAGTGTAGACATTAATAGTCTTACCAGCTTCAGGATTTACCATCCAGCAAACTTTTGTTGAGAGTTTACTTTGTGCAGACACTGTGCTGAACACTACGAGCATATCATTGAATGCCCTTAAAAGCCGTGTGAAAGACCTATTATGATCCCCATCTCAAAGATGCAAAGGCTTATAAAGAATTGTGGTTATTCATTCAAGATCACAGAGCTAATAAGTATACTACAGGCACAATCTGAACCCAGGTTTGTCTGATGTTCAGCTACGGTGACTGTCTCTCAGGATCAGATGTTTGCCCTATGATTTGAAAGGGTAAAAGCCAGCCCAAAAGTCTTTGATTCAAAGCAGTATACATTCCCTAAGAGGAGACTGCCAGTCAGTTTGTAAAACAAAAACTGCATTTCCACGTACGCGCACTCACATACAACACAGTACTCTGCAGCAGCCTGAAGTCGGCCCATGTTACTTGTCCCCTGGACAGCTCACATTTTTATTTTTAAAAAGAGGTTCATGCAGTGCTACATTCTTGGGCTTTATTTGCTTTGGTAAGCAAATACGCTAGAATGTGATACCTCCCCACAGCCCCACAGCCGCGGGCACCTCCTGCTCCGCCTGTCCTTACTACCCCAGAGAGGTGTGGCTGGTCCCAGCCAGGTCAGTGCTGACCTCTCCAAGACTGTCCCCGTGACTGCTGCTCAGGAGGCAGCATGTCTGTTCTCTCCCTGAAGCCACTTGTGTCTGAGCCATATCCTTTTGCAGAATACTCAGATTCTCTTTCTTTAAGTTCTAAAGAGAAGGAGAGTTGGTGTTGATGCCACAGGTAGCTACCACCACTTCTCTGGTTATCCTGAACACACTGCCATCCCTGATGGCATCTAGACTTAGACGCATCTTCTTTTAAAAATGTCATCATTTCCCAACCTCCAGCATTATCATCTCCAAGAAGATAATTTCTTCTGCTTCCAGCTTTCCTTATTCTCCTTGCTCCCTTAAAAGACCTATATGCATAACTAACTGCCTGGGACGCCAGGGACTGCTGCCAGATCAGAAGCATGCACTCTCTCACTTTTTCCCTCTCCTGCACAGGCTCAATCTCTCTCTCTCTCTCCCCTCCCCTCCTCCCACCTCCTTCTCTATCTCTGGCCTGCAAGGGAAAAAAAAGAGAGAGAGTAAATTCAACCTTCTGACCCCTCATTCCACGCCAAGGTTGGAAGAGTTCTGATTTGAGCCAGGCTCCATAAATCTCCCTTGATTGTTGGTGGTGTGGAGGGAGAGGGGGCAGGGAGCTGAAGAGAAGTTAGATGCCCAAAAAAGGCATCGTTAAGTCAAAGGGAAGTCTTGCACACATGCGCGCCTGACCTCGTGTGTCAGCTTCTGTGCTGGGAACATCCAATTATGTAAGAAGGAGCACTCCTTATTTGGAGTTAGAGTCTAAGGGAGGGGAGAGGAGTGGGGGTAGCCGTCTAAGCCAAGGAGTGAGTCCAGCTTGTGTAGACTGCTCATGTCCGAAAACAGCAGAAACTGACAGTATCCCTGCAGGCATGAGAATCAGGTTTAGGGAACCAGACACGGACTCAGACATTGACTGGGTTGGAGGGAAAGAGGAGAGATGTACTGTGCTCCATTGATGGTAGAAGGTTTGGGGCAGGAAGACCCAGCCAAGGTGAGGGGTGAGATTATTATGGAGTCCTGATGTAGAGTGAAGGAATGAGAAGAAGCTGGCCCGGTTCCCTGCCTGGATGCCCAGAGCAAAGCCACGATAAAAATACGAGCCAGGCTAGCAGCAGAGTACACGAATGCCACGTCCTGTGGCTCTGCCCTCCCCGTGGCCCTGAAGATGGCATCAGGCTCTGTGTCAAAAGGACAGCAGACACATTCCTGGCATCTGTGTCAGGATTTCTTAAAGAGTGAGTGTGGGTGAGTGAGCTTGTGTGTGTGTTGAGGGCACGTGGGATTGGAGTAGCATGGCAGAAGAGTTGGGAAAAAAGAGAAAGTTCTGTGATCTATGGGCATAGGAGAGTAGAAAAGTACATGAAGTCAGGAAGCAGATAGAGAGGAAGAAGAAAAAAAAGAATATGTCAGGTTAAGTTGTTCAGCCAGCAGTGGGTCCAGGAGAAAATTAAATGGCAAGCTCTGGACCTTGTGTCAGGCCGTGGAATCGCTGTCTTAGAAAGGAGGTCTCTACAAACCGTCTCCCAGGAAAGGTCAGGAGAAGGTTTATGGACAGTGTATGGGACCATCAGAGAGCGCTGTGTTCGCAGGTGGGAACATTCATTTTCCTTAAGGGCAATTATGAATGGATGACCGTGAGCTCTTCTGCCTCTGCCATTCTCTTCGGTCACTCCAGAATCTGAGGTGTTCTCTAAGTGGAGTCCGTTCAAGGGCCTCTTTCTCGGTGGGCATGTCTAAGTAGCAGATAGATAAATGGTCTTTCTGACGATGGTTATATCTTACGGGAAGCTCCGGGCCCACCACTAAAAGGTCATGAGCAATTACACCAGAAAAGGAATTGACATTTATTAAATACTAACTAGATCAGGTAAGCAGCTGTGTACTTTATATACTAAGGTGCAGTTCAATTCTCTGAGATACACATGTATTTTATAAGTGAGGAAAATGATATTCAGATTAAATAAGCTTCCCAGAATCATAGAGCTAGTAAGGGCCACATCTAAGATTCCACTTAAGTCATCCTGGCCTGCAAGCCTATGCCCTTCCTACCACTGCATACGGGCCTCCCCACTGAGCAAGCTTTCTCACGAAGCAGTGGCCACTAGAATTGGCCTCACCTGAAAGTCCCTGTGCACTGCTTCCGTCTAATCTCTCTTACTTTCCATCTGACTGGCCTCAGAGACACATGTATTTGATGGTAGCATATAAATTCATTTCCATCTGTATTCTTAAAGCACTTCCGGATCAGAAATTATATAGCCTCCCTTTGGTATCTCTATTCTACATCCTATTCCCAATCAGAAAAAGATTCTCAGAGTTACGATTCAGAGTTTCTCAGGAAACATGGATTATGGTTTCTTCCTTTGCTCCATAAATTTCTCTTTCAATTCAGCTCTGGTGCCTTGTGGTGTCTTACACCTGATCTCTTTCTATGCATAGCTTTTGTAGAAAAATGCATATTTTTGCAAGAGTCCCAGATACAAAATTATCTCAAACTAAGTCTTCCAGTTTTCCTGTCCGGTTATCTCCTGACCCTCTAGTTCTAGCCCTGGGCTGGTTTTAAGGGGCTGAAATCTATGTTCTGCAGCAGTACCTTTGTTCAGGTTGTATTGTGCTTCCTGGGGAAGAGGAACACTACTTGTCCCGTGCCTCTTCCACTAGACCTTGAAAAAGGGAAGCTCTTGACTTCCGTAGACTGGGTCAGGATGGGCCCCAACAGTCTCCAATTGTATGAGTGACCTCACTGTCATATTTCTTAGGGGTCTCTTATTCTACTCCCATCTTAGGATAAAGGCATCATGCCTTTCTTATCATGTACTGATAGTTTCTACTTGAATACATCTTTAAAGTTGTAACAGGTAGGTGTGCATTTGCACTTCTGTGTGTGGTGCATGCTCTTACATTCTCATAGTCTCAAACAAAGGTACAGAAGTGGTAGCAGTTAAGAAAAAAACAGAATATCATCAATGTATTTAAGCTTTAAAACCTTTTTTCCAAGTCAGGTTATTGGTATCTCTTGCCTGTCTAACTACAGAGAGGAACCTAAGACACTTTTTGAGGACAGTTTCAGACTGTAAGCATCTTGTGGGCAGGGACTCTGTCTTACTCACCATTCTGTTGTAGGCACTTAGTCACGCATATGGAAGGCACTTAGTATTTGTCAGATGAATGAACATCACATGCCCTTCCAGTTGAATCGGTCCCTCTCCTCGTCACTGGTGAGAGTCTCGGGTTCCTCAGCACTGCTGGGGATGAGAAACACAAATGTAAACGGAAACCCCCTTCCTTGCCTGCCCCACAGGTCTTTAGTTGGGCAGCTCCCATTCCCAGAGCCGTGGTTGGACCTCGGGCCATCTCCATTCTGGGGGCATTCTCCTTTCCAGAAGAACACAGTGTCCTCTGCCATCATGGGCCTCCCACTGTGAGGTCCCATCTAAGCTTGCCCCCTCTGGAAGCATCTGTTGCTGCTTTGCCTTCTCAGCCTCTTTGCTTCCACATGGGGGAAGTAAGGATGTGGGCTTTGAAGTCTGAATTCAAATCATGCTTTGAGGCTTGCTCTCTATGTGACTTGGAACAAGTCACTCAACTTCCCTTTGCCTCAGTTACTCTCCAAGTGGGAGTAACAGTGCCTCGCTCATGAAGTGACTGAAGCCTGTTGATGCATGCCTGCCATGTGGCACTCAATAAATGGGAGTCCTCGTCCATCTTTACAAGCTCCACCTTCCATTTCCTTGGGACTCTCATTTGCTAGGGCAGTCACACGTCTGATGTAGGGTAGATAATGTGTTTACATTGCAGTGGTTTTTGGGCGAGGTCTTTATAGTGAGCCTGCTTTGTGATCTGTTGGTAGCAAAGACCCCGTGAGACAGATGGCCTTTTCTGCATCCTTCAGATCAGGGTCTCTTCCTTCATGTTAGCTGTCTCTGAACTCCATCGTGTCCTCCTCACATACTTACCTAACATCTCCCCAAGTCACACCCGGAGCAGAAACTCAGAGCTTCAGAACCAGGGAACTGCCCCTTAACCCAGGTACTCCCAGCCCTCTTCCTTTACTTTCTAGGAAACTCACTTTATTTGGTTCTTGTATGGTGATCTCTTTACAGATAATTTTTGAAAAGCCTGTGTAAGATCTGATGCCTGTGTCTACTTAAGTACCTGTTGGGAGCTAGCTCTTCAGACCTACTATGGTACCATTTCTGTGTTAAGGTCCTTTCAGCCTAAGAGAAGAGATAATCCGTGAGAATCAGAAATACGGAACAGTGCGAGGTCAAATGACACAGTATAGACCATAAACACAGTAAAAAAAAAAATAATCATAAGGATTCTTGGGGGAAAATGTTAAGTAGGCTTTAGAGAGGAAAGTGTTTAAAGCTAGACCTTGCATTAGAGGAATCATTTAGACCAGTTTAGGGTAAAGAATGTTCCAGGCACTGAAACATTTTTAAAGAGGGAAAGGGACATTATTTTTACTCTTACAATTAAAAGTAACCTTTAAACATATTTTGAATATTTTCAGCCAGCCCCTTTCTGAGTGTCTGTGTGCAGAGAGAGGGATCCTTTTGTTTTGTTAAATACATTATGGAAAGCCCGCCGGGCCATTGCTGCTTGGGGGAGTTAGGATGGGATTTCTCCCTGGGCACCAGGTGGCGCTGCAGGTTAAACGATACCTATTTACCTTCTTTGAGGGAGCTGTGTTTATTCTGCAATTTTAGGTCCTTGCCCTGGTGTTGATCGTAATGAAACCATTCGTTGTCCTGCTCCACGATTCAGAGGCAGCTTATCTGCCCTCTCCTTCGTGCCCTTGACTTTGAGACCAGCCCAGTCTCTTTTATCCTTCCCCCTCCTCCTGTTTTGATTGTCCTTCAGCACGCACTTCTCTGAGCAGTGTGTGCTGCCGGAAGGTGCCCCTTGGAGCAGCCCCTTGGGGCTTCAGTGCTAGAGCTGATTTGTTGAGAACCGTTTTGACTCAGGAACCCAGAGTGAACCAGGGTTTTTATAGCTGATAAAATCAGCTGGACATCTGAGGTTGAAAAATTTTGTCAGTACTCTCTGTAAGCTAGTTGGTCCTATGCTCAAGAAGGCCTTTCTAGGATACCCGAGTCCTAGATACACATGTCACTGAGGTATAGATTGTCAGATTGCACTGATACTGGGAACCTTATCAGCCTGTTGCTTTCAGCCACGGGTGGAGATCGTCTGGCTTTTTCCTATCAACTTTGGTTTGGAGACGGAGCCAATGTTAATGCCTTTACCTCTGTCTTGAGACGGAGACTTCACCAAGTGCCCTGCAGCCTATCTGGTACTGGAGCAGGGAGGGAGTCGAGGTGAACTGGTGGGAAACATACTTTTATCTAACAGTGATATAATTATAGGACCAAAGGTTTTCTTGGGGTGATTTAACCCCCATAAATATAGAATCTATGTAAACACAGTGTGCTTGCTGTGTAAATGCAGCTTCAAGGTACTCCCTCTGCCACCTCCTCCTCTCTCCCTCTTGTTTTCCAACCACAAGTCGGGCCCCCAAAATCTCTGCTGTGTGGAGATTCTGGAGTTGTCACTGCTGTGTCCTGTATTCTTAGTGTCGGGATGGATAGCCTTCTGTTTGGAAAGGTTTTTAAATTCTGCCTGTAGACAGTTAACTTAGAACAGATACCTTCGGGTAGTTCTTCTCCCCCAAGGTGATTCTATTCATCATACTCACTTTCCTTCTTCCCCGTCTTCTGCCAATGTTTGTCCTGCTTTCTTAACTTCAACATCTGCTTCTCACGTTCATCCTTTGTTCTCTTCAAGGCTGGTCTTTTCCAGCTTACTCTCGCCGTTTTCACAGCATAATTTGAAACTCTGCCATGTCTGCTTGTTTACATACATCCCTAATTCTTCTCTTCCAAATCGTGCCTGAGCACACTCTTAAATCTGTGATCTCTAATATTTGTGGACGTTGGGAGCCGGCGCATCAAGTGGAGCACATACTTCCTTATCACCTCTCCCTCCTCCAGAAGTCCCCCTCCTTTCTCCCCTCCTGTAGTGACCGTCTTTGCCCAGAGCAGAGCCTGGAGATCTCCCTGTGAGGTAGAGTCACTGGGAACAACAGGGGTCTGGTTGTCAAGACAACCACTAAATTCCCGCTGCTGCCCTCCTTTGTGTCTTGCCCTTCTTCCCAGTGCTCCAGCTCTGCTTCTCTCCCTCTCCCTGACCTTTACCCTCCACCAGACACAGTATTCTTCTGAATGCGTGGCCATTTTAATCAGCCTTTCCTTTCCCCACCCACCTCCCTACTGTAGGCGCTGAGAAAGGAAAGGGTCAGGATAGCTACCTGGTGACTGAGAACGAGCCAGGCTTGCTGTTCACACGGGACCAAGGAAAGAAGGAAAGGGAGTCATTTTGGATCCTGCAATCCCTGTGGTGATTGTTTCATAGTTTAGTGTAGATAGGTCTCGTTTTAGGAAGGATTCTGAAATAGTGTCCTCAAGTTACCCATCACCCCAGGGAGCCCCTCCTCAACCTTTGTAAACAGTACCAAGGTGGTTCGCCCTTCTAATATTTACATCCCTGAACCTGCCAGGAGAAGAGTAAGTCTTACAAAAGGAAAACTAAAGCATGAAATGCAAAGTTCCCTCAGCATCCTGCCATCATTTAGTCCCTTGGATCTGGTAGAATTTTTCAAGAGGATCCAAAGGAGTCTTTCTCTGACACATACACAAACACACAAGCACTTTCAAAAATGCTTTCATTTTTTTTCCTTTCATCTCGTTAACTTTGTGAAGGAAGCAAGGCAAGAATCAATCTTAAGAAGGAATCCAGAACTCAGAGAGTTGTTTCAACTTCTAAGTGGCCAAACCAGCCTTAATCCTGTGTGTGGCTTTTCAGTGCTGTTTTCACTCATTACAACACGCTATGTGAAGCCTTTGTGGCTCTTCTGGCTACTGAGCTTGTTTTCCCCTGAAGGGTATGGACCAGTTTTATGTGCAGTGTTGGGGTGAAAACTGTGTTGGCCTCTTCTGGACAGGAACCTCTCAGACTTGGAGGAGAGACACGGTGGCTCAGAGACTCGGAGGGAGTTACTGATTGTGAGAAAGACGTCCTGCTGCTGCTTTTACTTGGGTCAGATGAAAAACGGGCAGGTATCCAAAACGTGTGACTGATTTTGCCCAGCTTTGAGGTCTATCGGTCCCGAGTTTTCAGAGCTGGTTTATGGTACATTTATGGCCACATAGTGTGGGGCTGAGAAAAGTTGTCCTGAAGGCCTTCAGAGGGGCATAGATTTGTGTACTCATCTTTAAAATTGGAATCCTACAAGTGTCACACTGCTCAAGTCTAGAACAGATTTCTAAACATTTCCACTTGCCATCAATCTCATTTATCCCATGAACACAGAACCCCCAAGCGGCTCCCTCTCATTCTGCATTTGTTAGGAAGGTAGCCAGACCTTTGCTTTTGGCCGTTGGTACCCAGACATTCTGCTACCTTGTATTCTTCTTACTATAGCTTCAAGTAATGGGTTGGAACCGGCTCGATGCTGCTCCGTCCGTCAGGAGCACTTCCCAGAATACAAGTGTGACTCACGGTCCGCATAACCCCTTTGCTTTTGTTTGACTTTCAGTCTCTTCTGTCCTCTGGGCCTATTTGCCAGGAAAACTGACAAAAACATAGACTGCTGGCAGCTGTCTCTCCTCTCTAGGATTTATGGAGTGTGCCAGACACGAAGCCCAGCTGACCCACTCCCTTGCCTTCCACCTCTCTTCCCTTCCGGGGGAGTACATAACCAGGTGTGAATTGCATGGATTATTCATGACGAATTCATAATTGTAGCTCAGCTGACTTATTACCCAGGATACTTCTTATAACATCCACCCTACAGCTGGTGTATTGGCACACAGTTCAATTTTAATATTAGCCTAAACAAAAGTTCTTAGGAACATAAATCTGCCAAATGCTTACATAAATACATCTCAAATGCCAAATACAAAGGATTTCTAGATGGTCTACTTTTTTTTTAAATTATTGTCCTCCTCCATAAGCACAAATAATTAAGAGCTCACTGTTCTTGCGCTGCTTTAAGTATTGGGAGGTTTGCCGTCTGCACAGCTTAGTTTGAGCTGTGCGCCATGTTTAAGAGCGGTGTTTGTCCCATTCACGCCATTGATTCACTTAGTAACTAATATTTACTGATTACCTGCCATGTGCCAGACACTGTCAAGTGATTAAAATACAAAAAGGACCCCAAACTCCTGCCCTGCAGTCTTAGCAGTAAGGAGTCATGGTACGAAGTGGGACTTTAAAAAGAACTCCATACATGATTAAGAGAAGGGACTAAGTAAATTATGAGAAGCCCAGGGAAGGCTTATGGAGGAGATGACATCTGAGATAGGATTTAAAGGATGAAGGGAAATCGAGAGCTGACACTGTAGACTAGAGCATTGAAGGCAGAGCTGTGAAGCAGTGTGGCGTATTGTGTGCACTTCTTCTCGAAGAAGTCAGGCACGATTGGGAATATACGACGTGCAGCCAGAGTGGCCAGAGATTACACCGAAGAGTTCAGTAGGCACCGACCCATACAGAGCCCTGTGCGCTATTCAAAGAACGTAGGATTCGACCCCCATTTATTAGGAAACCATGTACAGAATTTAAATAGATGATGACATGATCAACTTTGTAACTTAGAAAAAGCACTTCAGTAGTGCTGTCGAGGATTAATGGAAGGAAGAAACGTTAGAGCCGGGGAGACACATTAGGAAAGAGTTACACTGACAGAAATGAAAGGAGATGGGGACCGAAACTAAGGTGATTGCTACAGCGATAGTAAAGGGGTGATGAATTCATGAGAAACTGAGCACTGAGGAGGTCGCTCAACTAGGTTCAGTAATTGTTTCAATAATTATGTGGTGTTGCGTGGGGCATATGGATTAGGGGTGGAGGAGAGGAGAAGTCCCGGGCGACTCTGTCTCCTACCTTGTGGATTGAGAAGCATAACTAACAGAACAGCATAGTAGCCTTCTCAACAGGATGTCTGACTTGTGATGCTGGAAGTTTCTTGTTGCTTATTAAATCAATAAATCAATAGATTATTACCTACCTTTGTGTAAAAAGAAATAATGACACATGAGGAAGCATGGACTATATCTCTAACAATTTTGAGATTTTTAGTAGAAAACTTCAGGACTTGGAGGCCTAGATTTTCATCCTTTCTTTTATCTGTAAGCTCTGTCTTTGGAAGAAAAAGGAAAATGTGGAATGAATAGTTAATTGTGTAGCTGGTACCGAGGAAAGGTTTTTAAATTTTCTTCCTCTGGCAAACGATGCTCACCTGGTGGACTCCTGACTGCGGTTAGAACATGACTCAAGGGTGGTAGGAAGAGTATACTTGACGGGAGACCCGTCAACTCAGCAAAGAGGAGGAAGCTGCAAGAAAAACGCAGATACAGCTAGAAATGGATGTAATGGAAAACAGCTGACAGAGAGAGGAAAGTAGAGGTAGGTGAGAGGTACTAGAGTTCACAGAAGAACATAACAGAGAATCCTGTCTTATATGCCATAATAACAAGTGAACTTAAAGTTTTAACACTGGAAGTTATCGCTGAGAGTTTTGGAATAAGGTTGATTCATTCAGTCTATATTTGATGCCTTATTATGTGAAGGGCACTCTTACAGTAAATGCTGAGGAATATACCAAAATGAATTGAGATCCCTCCCCTCAAAATTTTACAATCTTATTCTTTTGGTACTTTTAAGAAGCTCAACCAGTATGTACTGAGTAAATGGAATAAACAAACACATGACTCCAGTAAGAAAGGAAAAGAATCAGCATCAAATGAAACCAGAGTAGTTAACTGAGATCAGACTATAGATGAACATATATAAAAAAACAGAGAAAGGGGACACATACTGAGTAATGCAGACAACAGAAACTAGAACTGATAAGAATGGTGTCCAAAAAGCTTGACTCAGAAGGAGCTGACATTGTGGATAAATGTTAGTGGAAAAGATTTTTTAAAAAAACAAAAAATAAATGCACATGTTAAAAACAAGAAGAACAAAGAAAATACAGGTAAATTGTTTGGAACAGATGCTGTAGTATTAACTGGTTACATTGAGAAATCATTTATTCAACAACGAATTGGTATACTTTTTGCCCAGGGTATTTAATTTCTGTTTTTTTCTGTAAAGGAAAAGGGTCTAACAAGAAGAATTGAGCAAATGTGATTAAACTAGTATTGAAGACTAAAATAGGAATGAAAATAATAAGAGAGCATTCAGTCTGCTTTAAAACTCATGTACCTGACCCATATGAATTCTGTTCCATGGAACTGAAAGAATTTGTATTTATCATTGAAGGCCTAAGATCATTAAGAAAATTTCCGTATAGAGATGTGTTGGGTTGGAGATGGACAAATATCTGGCCTTTTAAAAAATGGATATAGGCTCCTGACCCTGACATTTATCTCTGGAAATTTCTGAAGTAGGTTACGAAGTAGATGTTTTGTGAACACTCAGGAAGAGAAACAGCAAGCCCTGGAACCCAGTGTGCATTCAGTGGGAATGCACCCTGCCTGATTAGCAAGGTTTCTTTCTTGCTTAGCAGGACTATCAGACCATTAAATGAAAGGAATGCATTGGTTGTTATATTGTCTGTGAATTTCAACAAGCTTATGCCATATTTTCCTAATATCCATATGGACATACATGGTCTGGACTGTGGTACTTTTAAGTGGTCCGTGGCTAACTGAGTGTCTTTAGCCCAAGTAGCTAATAGATTGATAGCCTGGAGGGCATTTTCTAGTGAAAGAGCATTGAACTTACCCTGTTCATCAGAAATTTGCAAGTAACTCTAATCTTAGAGGTATAATTAATACTCTGGGTGACAGAAGTTAAGATTCAAAAGGATTAAAAGAGTTAGAATGATAGTCTAAAGCAAACAAGACGGAATTTAATAGAAATAAATATTATAAATCAGAATTTAGATTTTTTTAAAAATTACACAAGTACAAAAGGACAAGTCTAGGCTTAACAGGCGCATGTGATTTTTTGTTAAAGTACGTATGTGGACTTAGGGTTCTAATTGACTGCAAACTCAGTATGAGTCAGTGCTTTGATGTGTGTGCCCAAAAAGCCAACACGGTCTTCGACTATATTAATAGAAGTATGGTGTCTGGATCAAGCAAGGCACTAATCTGCATTTTTTGCTGGTCAGGGCACATCTGGAAGTTGTGTTTGGTTCTGGGCACTCCATTTTAAGAGAGAATAACAAAGCAGCCCACACCCAGAGGAGGGAACCAGGATGAGGAATGGTTCATTTCTCTCCTTCATTCCTCTGATGTTGAGTGTCTTCTGTGTGCTCAACCTTGACGTTGGCAGAATCAAAGATGTATACCTTGTGGAGGAGACTTAGCATAATAGCTGAATTTAAAAATGCATAGTGTTGTCTTTTGAAAGAGATTTGACCAAGTAACTTTAATACCTCCTGTTAAACTCCTGAGGATATAAATAGGAGCAATGACTGGAAGTTACAAGGAGGCAGATTTTGGTGCCAGTATTTAAGAAGCCTCCCAAATGAATTGAAATTACCCTTTTCAGGAATTACGCAACTTCCCCAAAGTCACATTCCTCATTGGTGGCAGAGCTAAGATAAAAGCCCAACTTTCTGGAGTCAGAGGCCAGAACCCTTGGCTCTGCCATGATATCACACAGGGGATTTCTACTTTGGGAGGAGGTTAGATAGGGTAACCTCTTTCCTTCCAGCTCTAAAGTTGTATGTTTCTATAAGCCTCTTGCTATGAAATGCTTGTTTTTTTCTCAGTGTTTTCATTTGTGAATTGGTGAGATTGGAAAAGATAACCTCTAAGCTTCAACAGAGGATTTCTTTAACCTCCTTGGTTAAAAATACTTCAGTTCTTAAAGCATATTAATTTTGTATCTGCAACTTATATGTTACTAATCAAAAACAAAAACTGTTTGTGGCTAGATATAAAACTATAGAACTCAGATTCTTAAATCATGATGTTCAGTCAGTAGTCTTCCTTTGAAGCACATGTTTTAAAGATGTGGATCCATGATTTAAAACATGAAAGCAAAAGTCAAAGAAGAAATTGTGTGAGACTCTACAAGCCACTTTAGATTTCACAATAGTCACTGGGAGGAAGAAACAGGAGTTTCTTGCCCTTGAAGTTCATTTCCTCCTCATTCTTCTCCCCACACAGGGCAGGAAAGGATGGTGACCTAGATACACAGTCAGAGGGCCTGAACTCTCTCAGGCACAGCCGAGCAACCTGGGTCTGGCTGCTGTAGGACTGGGAAGCCTAGAGCTGAGCACAGACAGGGAGGAACTGTCTGTAAACACACGAAGGGGCCATAGCAGGAAGGCAGAGGCCTGGGAAAGGAATCAGAGGGAAGGGAACTGTTAATTTTATCAGGTGTGAAGTTGGCAAAAACAACTTGTGTAATGGGAAATACCTTGGACCCACACCATCATCCTCAAGATCTCCTTTCTCTCCACCCAGTAGATTGGGCCTACTGATTTCATGAGCAAATGCTCAGAGCAGTGAGCTAGGACTGTGGGTACAGAACACAGTCTTCGGGTTTATGCCACTGTAAACATTTTACAGGGTGCTTGGGGGCGGGGGGAGGTGGGGACTGTCTCCAGGAGGCTAAAAAGGTGGCTTGAGCTTTTTCCTCCTTCTCTTGGAACTCTTAATTCCTTATACCATATCGATGTTTTTCAAACTCGTTTTAAACTTCATCTCACAGTAAAAAATACGTTTTACATCATGACCCACTGTGAACACACACACACACACACACACACACACACACACACACAAATACAGATCTGCTATATCCATATATACATGCATAAGTAAAAGGGTCCCAAAACTTGAGGTGCGCTTTTATGTTTTCTGTTCTTACCTATTTACATTAAGGTGTTCTTTTAAACGTTGTCACAAACCACAGCGCAGACGCCATGACCTCTAATGCTGTTCAGCCACAGTTTGAGAAATATCCTGTGCCCAACAACCCATTTAAATGACTGTTAACCCTCCTCTGAGGGTGACGGGATGAGTGGACACTTGGAGTCTGTAGATCTGTTTAAAGTGACAGAAGCTTTAATGTCATCTTCTTTTTCTCTCTCTCTCTCTTTGACCTGTATTTGGTACTTCCGGTGGGTTGTAAGTGGCTGAGGCGCCGTCGCCCTTGTGTTGGATACAGAGGTACAGCCCAGCGGGTGAACAGGATTCAGGGAGGAGCCCCGTTACTGCCTCTCATTTAGACTGCACCAGGCATTTTTGTTAGAATATTGTTATTGCTCTTAGGAATATTTTCCGTTATTATTTCACTGTCCTTCTCCCCCTCCCTCCCCATTAAGCCATACTTATTCAGGGCCTTCCTACTCAGCCATAGCAGCAATCTTAGAAAAGAAGCGAGGGGAATTTGGCTAATTAGATGTGGTCCCTTAAAGCTTTCTCCCCTTACTCTTGAGATCTGATTCTGCTGTTTTGATGGAAAATGACCTTCTGCTCACCTTGAAGTGCCATCTTAAGCCCTAGTGTCAAACTGTCTCCTTTTTAGCCACAGCTTCGTCCTCCACGTGTAGCTGTTTCAGACCAGGTTCCTTTGAGCGTGGACTGGACATGTGCGCCCAGGGGAAGGGATGCCCTGATCTCTGCATCCCACGTCTGGCATCATAGTGGCTCTTGCATGTCTCAGTGTACATCTGTTGTTGTTTTTTTCTCATTTTATTGCCTATTCTGGGCCCCCTAGTAAGGCTTCTTTGTGCTCTGAATCATTCAGAGATGGCCAGACAGAACAGATGTGGTTTGGCTTTTTTTCTTCTTCTTTTCTTTGGGAAAAAGGTAGGATGGCAGAAGAAGATATCTAAATCAAGTATCAGAACTAGAATAGTAGTAGAAAATAAAACCAGTGCTAGTTGAGGCTATTCTCTACCGTATTTATTTTAGCGTATTTACCTCATGCATCTTGTATTACATAAACAATAACATTTGTATTTAGTAGATGATTTCTTGTAAATAATTTGTAAATAGTAAATAGTCCAAAGGATATGTGTGTGTATATCCCCCTTGAAACTTGAGCTGTCTGTTAGCTTAATAGTGATAGCAGCAGAT
Source organism: Balaenoptera acutorostrata (assembly GCF_949987535.1). NCBI lineage: Eukaryota > Metazoa > Chordata > Mammalia > Artiodactyla > Balaenopteridae > Balaenoptera > Balaenoptera acutorostrata. Next base: position 109,358,141 of record NC_080072.1, on the reverse strand, counting down.
TCCAGAAACTGATGCTGGAAAACCTGTTATGACACACTGGATTGCAGACACATAAGTTCCATTCCTTTTGCTTCAAGGCACAGATTTCTTTTTAACCTTCCCACTCCTAGGTTAAGAACAGCTTACTCTTACTTTTTCACACTTTGATTCTTCTTCCCAACACCCCCATTTAGAGTTTGATGAGGTACAGTCTAGTGTATTTGTATAAGTTTATATTTTGCCACGTGCACACATTTGTTTTGCATCAAGCATGTGTGCATGAGACACTCAAGTCACTGTGGAAGAGGACCTCCTTGCCCAAATGCAGCTCGAGGTCCTGTTCCCATCGAGTGAATGACCATTGACTCAAAACCGTGAGACTCATACGTTGTAAAACGTGCCCTGAAGGTGACCGAGGTGCCCAGGTTTGCTGTCGTATGTTATGCTTAGTCGAGGAAGGGTTGAGTGGATGTTAAGATCTCTCTGAAGAGTTGAGTCACAGGTACTACTGGCTCCTGAGGACAAAGAGAAGGGCAAACAGAAGGGCAAGCCAGCCTGTTGTATGCGTCTGTGAATCAGAAGCTGAGCTAGAACTAATGCTGGCTTGAAGCCTTCTTGTTTAGGATTCTCCTGGCTCCTTTGGAGGACTTAAATATTTTGACTCTCAGGTCCTTGCCCCTCTCCCTCAAATCACTTAGGTGAGACGCTGGTGCACGTCCTTCACCTTAGCTAAAGTCACACAAGTGTATGTGGCTTGAGGTGAAGACGAGTTGGGTCACTTGATTCCCTGCAGAGAACCTGATCAGGTCGTCGCATCCACCTCCCTTTGACCCTCTTCTATAAACAGGAACAGGAATTCTTGCTACTGGATCCCTTTCATCAGGCGTCTTAGACTCGCTGAATGAAAAGCCCTATAAGAAGGAGATGCAGCCCTTATAATAACAATACGATTGTGATGGCTATTTTGGGCAAGAGCAGCTTTGTGCCGCTCTTGATCTCCATCGACGTCTGCCATTCTTGCCCTGCCATTACCTTTCAGACTTCCTATTCTTAGAATCATTTGTGAGCCCTGGGCTTGGGAGATTGCAGCCCCCAAAGCTGGAATGCCTAGCTTGAGTGGAATGCAGACTGTCTGGCAGAGTGGAGGTTAAATAAAGTTTGCGTTGGCAGCCCCCTCTGCTCTTGGATGGGCGACAAGTAGCTCGGGTTGAGAGTGATGGCATGAGCTGCATGTGGTGCGGTACCAAATAGAGTCTCCTGTGCGTGAGTAACGTGGCTGATGGTTCATTCATCACAGCCACAGCCATGCCAGTCTCAAAATGGGACCTCCTAAGGAGGCCTCTGCAGTCTTAAACCTCAGCTAGTGACCATATCACTCTGAAAAAATGCAGAGACAAAGAATTAACGTTGAAACACCTTGCAGGAACTGCAGGTTTGGTATACCTGCCCCCTCAGCATTACTGACTCGTTTTTGAAAGCAAGACAAAGGGGTAAATTTTCATTGTAATAAGAACAATTGTCAGTCAATCAACAAATATTTCACCTTGGGAAATTTTTGTTATGGGGAACTCTTGTGGTGCTACAATTTAGTTGGAAAAGTCAAGCTGTAGATAACATGAGAAAATAATTTATGTTCCAGAGTGAAATTCTGGTGCTAAATCTGTGTTCTAGAACTGAGTGCCAAAGGAGGCCTGAGGAGAGAGAGCATTTCTGGCTGGAATGCTCAGGAAGGATTTCGTGGAGGAGGTGGAGTTTGAACAGGTTTTGCCAGAGGGACAGATTTCTGTTACTGGAACGGAGAAGGCCTGGTCTGTAAGGAGCAAAGGGCAGGCGAAGGGAGTCCTCAGGACAGGTCCTGGGGGCTTGAAGAGCAACTGGATATGTACAGGGTGGCCGGGGAGAGGGATGTGTATAAAATCACCAAACCCTGCACTCTGAAGGCTGTGTGCACACGTTACTGAGAAGTTCCGGTGCTTTCCACTGGAGGACAGTTGGAAAGGTGCAGCCTTCCCCAGAGCCAGAGGCCCCTTTAATGTTCTGTTCTAAAGCCCCTAATACTACACTTGCCTCATAGCAGACACTCAGTGAATAATTATGGTAGTATCATTACTCATCTTCAAATTCTGTGATCCCAAGTTGTTGATTGGCTTGGTTTCACCTGTGAGAGTCGGTGCTCACTTGGCTTCGCTCTGTTCTGATTGCTCACGTGACTCACGCCTCGCTGCGTCCTTTCCTGCAGGTTTACCTGACCCTTCTGTCTTCGACCACAGGTGGCTAGAGGTGCAGGTAGCTACTCTGACGTGTCCTCAGCGCTGGGTGCAGTACCTCCGGCTTCTCCAGGAATCCATCTGGCCTGGCGGGCTTTTGCCTGAGTGTCCTCGGCCCGCAAGGACCCAGGCGCAGAAGGCGGCTGCTGAGAAGCAGGCTTTGCAGAGCCTGATGGGAGTCCTGCCAGGTGACTGGACGCGGACACTGATTGTACCAGTAACTCTTCCTTCCCATCCGGCTTCACCACCATGGCCCACCCCCTTCCCCGTTTTTTAAAAGGGCCTGGACTGTGGCTAAACTCAGAAGTTTGTTGACCCACCGTTTCTGAGGCTGACAGGACGATGGTCAGGACTTGCAGCAATACTGAGGGAACGGGGAGGCTCACTTCAGGGCAGGTCCTCGTTTTCCCGCCAGGTGAAGACTTCTGGCTCTCTGCCGACTCACGGCATTTTGGACCAGGGAAGAAAATGATACAGGTCCTGCAGAAGCTGAGCTTGCTAACTTGGGGCCAGTGAGTGAAGTGCATGGTCCTTAGCAGTAGATAAAAACAAACTCTGAAAAAGGTTTTTTCCCTTTGCTTTATGTGGTTTTTTTGGAGGGCGGGGAAGGCAGTTTGTTGCCTGTGGCTGTGCTGGGGGAAGCAGGGTGCAGTAGTGAACTCTTACCCTTGGACAGTGTTATTCACTCTTATTAACCTCTGTTCTCCAACCTAAACTGTTGTATCAGAAGTACCTGCACTTTAGTGACGGGTTACCAGATTGTTTCTTGAGGCCCATTCTCATTTAGATACCTAAAGTTAAGAAACATTTTTCTTGGCTTTTCCCTGTTTTCTGACGATCTTAGCTCGGCTGTGTGGTTCAGAGGTGTGCCAGAAGTACCCAGTATGATTAAAGACAGCAGATATCTTGAGGCGACAAACCCCTTAGAAGCTAAAGCTTCAGCGGTGACACTGAAACCACATCTGTTTCTCCTCTTCAGATATCGTGGTAGGAATCCTTGGGGTGAACAAATGCCGGCTGAGCTGGAGTCTTGTCTTGGAGTCACTGCAGCAGCCCCTCATCAACAGGTGGGCACAGCTGAAGCCGCCTCTGGTCTGAGGCATCTCGGGTTTCTGGGTGAACAGCCTCACTGAGAGGAACGGTGCCGCAGTCTCTCCTTGCCCTGGGCCCTGGCCCCAGAGTGTGATGACCAGGTCCACGCACGCTGGGTAAAACCCACTCTGCTGGCTTCTGAGCAGGTGTCAGGTGGCCGGAAGCTGGTGGGACCAGCCACCGTTTGCATTTGGAAGAACTCGATGCAGGCCCCGACGTGAGCTACTGAAAAGGCCCTGTCAGCCCCCAGGCCTGTTCTTCCTGACACCTGCCTGCCCCTGTGAGCATCTCGAGAACAGCCCTTGGCCTGGGCAGTACTTTCAGCATGGGTCTTTGCCTGATGTGAGGTAGACAAGATGATGAGTCGGCCTCTGATAAGGGGACCAGAAATGCTGGTGCTCCCTCCTCGAATAGCACAGAGAGGTCAGTGTTCCCCTGGCTGGTGCCTTGGGATGGAATCTTCTGCACGTGTTGAGTGCTCGTCCACTCCCCCTCACCCCCCGCCCTGCAGCACCCCGTGTCTATTAACTCTCGCACCTCAAGGCTCCTGGCTTTACCTCATCACAGGTAACCTGAAAATTCTTAGTAAGTTGTTATCACAGGGATTTTTCCCCCCCGTAGAGTTCTTCAGAGCGGTGCCAATGTGCTCATGTAGCTAGCTGTAAAGCGATGCGGAATTCCCTCACATCTAGTCTCAAGTACCATCTCCACCTGCACTGGGGCCACAGCCTTTGTGAGCTCAGCAGACTTCTATTTCATGGCAGAGGCTTTGTCCAGCTGTTGGTGTTTGGAGTCCGCTAAGGCTATCGGTCGAGGGGAAAGGGGGAGGGAAGAGAAATGTCATAAACAGGATCTGGTGTCTCTAGACCGAGCCAGACCCTCCTCTAAGTTGTTTTGTTCATTTGTTTCAGGCACTTGATTTACTGCCTTTGGGACATCATCCTGGAATTCTTGGATCTCAGTGCCTCTGCTGAGGAGTCCGCCGTGACCAGCTCTGCCACAGACACCCCAGGCAGCCCCAAGAAGATGGGCATCTCCCCTTAGCCAGAGGTTATTCACCCATTTCTTCGAAGGTTAGGAAGGGAGCATTACTCTGCCACCTGGAGACCAGGCAGGAGGGCTGTGCCTCTGGAACTGGGCTGTGGCTCAGAAGGCCTGGGGTCTCAGTGGCTCAGTTCTCCCCCAGCTTATACTCCATTTGTAGCAGGCGATGAGGGGGTATATGTACCAATTGCATGCATACCTGTTTCCATGCCTCTTTGGTGGTGTTTGGACTGTTGGCTGGTGGGTGGATCCTGCTTCCTTTGGAAAAGGAAGCTGTGAGGTAGAGGAATGAGCCCCTTTTGCCTCTCCTTTGCCCTCCTCGCTAAGGTGGTTTGCCGACAGCCTGGCCCTGTGCACACGTGTGCCTCACCCACCAGCGCACGCTCTCGGGAGACCAGGGGAAAAACCACGGCCAGATTTTCCTAGAGGAGAAGACAATCTTCTGAGTTCTCTGTTCCCACCAGGAAACTAAAAATTCATTCGGCGCCACTCTTGAAAGCCAGACCCCTGGTCCTACCTAGCTTCCCAACAGCCCCGCAAGAGGGAGGGAAACCTTTCTCAAGGCACTCCTTCCAGCACACCGGCCCCGCAGAGGGTGTCACTGCAGGCTTTCTCCCTGGGTGGCTGCACTCCTCCTGTCCCAAAGACCTCAGCGCAGACCGACAGCACTTCTGGTAGATCCGTCCCACCCTCCATACCCTCTCCTGAAAGACAGCTGCACCGCAGGTTTTCTCTACTAGCTTTCTAACCCCCTCCCCAAGAGCAAGTGAGTTTCGACCTTTGTGGCCTTCTCTGTCTTTCTTCAACCCAGTTGCATGGCAAGTTGCATATTCAGCCCAGAGCTGCCCAAGGGAAGGGAAGCACTTGCTCCTTGGCTGAGAATGCCCAGAGGAGTGAGGGTTCTCTCTCCGCAAGTCTCTGGCAGGGAACTTTAACTCTAAACCAAGAACATTAGCAACTTACCCAGAAACAGCTTTTTACTTCCTGTTCCTTCAGGATCTAATTAGTCTTGAAGAGCACCAGTGGTGAAAGCAAAGGCATGGCGTCCATTAGAAAGACGGACAATTCATAGAAATTGGTGGAAGGAAAGGAAGGACAGAGAGCCAGGAGGCAGGCACTGGACGTAGGTCTCGCGCGGGGCGGCGGGGGGTCGCTCACCCTCGTCCCTTTAGCTTGCACTTGCTGGGGAGTGCCTGCTGCCACTGAACTGGGACCCTCCCACTTGGAGGAGGGTCTTGGGGTTGGACTGGCGAGAACAGGGTGGGTCTAGGACAAGCGTCAAGGTTCTCTTAGATTAAAACGGCTCATGGGAGAAAGCTGTGAAATCTTTCTGCTTCCCGGCACCCCACCCCGGAAGGCTTTTAACCATCAAACATGTTCTGAGATAACGGGGCTTTAGCGGTACTGTTGGTGCCTAAAGGCAAGGGGATGAACAAGGTCATGTCACTTGGTTCCTTCTGCCTTAAAAGTTGATTGCTACAGTCACTTTATGGCTGCAGAGTTCTCAGCGTCTCCCACCCTGGGCACTCACAGGAGAAGCCGCTCAGCATCTCTCCCTGTGGTAAGTGTCTGCGGGGTGGGGGATTGCAGGGGTTCCCACCTGACACTGCGCTGCTCTGCCACCTCCCACCACCAGGGCCAGGCTGCTCTCCCGGAGAGGTGGGGGGCAGCCCCACGCTCTGCTACCCTTCTCTCCCCGTGCTTCGCTCTCAGGTGTACTTGCCACCTATATTGCTTTGAACCTCTGCTACTAGTTCTGGCTCAGATATGACACAAAACCAGTATACAGGCTGACACACCGTTAAACCCCTATAACTGTAAATTCTAAGCAATCTTTTGATACTTCCAGCCCAAAGAACACTTCCTTGTATTTCATGTTCTATAAGAGACCCCACCTCCATACTCTCTGCCCCAAAAAGATCAGCTGTCTGCAGACCCTCCTTCTACCCAGAAGGGAAATAATGGATATCGTCAAGGAAATAATCAAACCCCATCTGGCTCTGAAACGACCTCCCATGTTTAGGTAGTAGGTTCAGACAAGAGAGAGAAGCATTTGGGAGAGAGCTACAGGTCTCAGGAAAAGATAGTCCAGTTGAGAGAGTGAGTGATGAATGAAGAATTGGACCTACACTAACCTGGAACATTCGTGATTCTCCAACCCAGCCCATTCATTTCCAGCTTCCACTCGTCCTTTGCTCATGGCAGCCAAGAACAGTTGTGAGGTCCTGGGCGGAGTAAAAATATGTGTCAACATGGTCCCTGGCTATATGAGTTAGGTTGCTTTAGGCTGAAATTAAATTACTAGGAACATTTATTGTCTTCCCTCAGATCAGTACCTGAGTGGGTGAGGCCCAGGGCTTGATGGATTCAGCAACTCTGACCTCACAGAGGGCCCAGATTCTTCCCATCTTTTTGCTTTGCCCTTGTAAACACGTTAGCTCACCCTCAGACTGCCTCCTCTCACGGCTGCTGCAGTTCAGGGCATCACATTCACATATAACAATATCCATGAGAGAACGGGGGCATCTCTCCCATGTTTTCTTCTAAAGAATGAGGAAACCGTTTTCCAGAAGCCCTCCAAGATCCCTCAGCTCGTGACTCGTTGGCCAGAACTGCCCGCCCCTAAGCCAGCCCACTGACATTGAGCATGCGTGACCACGACTGGCTCATAGCGGTGTTTGTCGCCCAGGGAGGAGGTCACTCTCCAGGAAGGTTAGATACCTGAAAAAACAATTAGATGTTAGCAAGGAAGAAGCAGAGAATGGGTGTTGATAAACAGTGTCAGGTGCAGGGGCCATCCTGCCAACATCACCAAAGTCCCCGGTGCTCTAAAAATAACGAACCAGCTAAGGGTAACGTTTGTGGAAGATGCCATGTGAAGCACTTCATGTATGTTACCTTACGTAACCCACACATCAGCCCTGTAACGTAGTTCGACTCTGTCCCCATTTTATAAGGGAACACGAGGCACAGCGAGATGGTGACCTGCCAGTCACTTGAGGGAAATGGCAGAGCTGAGATACAAATCTTGTCAGTCTGCCCTCAAGCCCACACACACAACCATTGTGCTAATCTGCCTTTCTTCTTACAAAGCAAAGTAAGACGGGTTCTCCCTTGGAAGGAGCCTGTGGTCCAGTAGACGTCTGCGGTAAAGGGCCAGGGAATACGTATTTCAGGCCGTGAGGCCCCATGGTGGTCTCCGTTGCGGCTGCGCAGCCCTCCCACTGTGGTGTGGAAGCAGCCACAGGCAGCGCGTGTTCGGGTGACGGGCTGTGTTCCCCGCGCAGAGGGCAGCCGGCTGGGTTTAGCCCAGGAGCCGTTCGCAGCCCCCTCGTCTAGCGAGAACAGTGCGTGCTGAACTTGAGCGTGTGCGTGAGTCACCTGGCGCCCTGGTGAAGGCCTAGCGAAGCGCATTCGCACGAGCTCCCAGACGTAGCCAGGGAGCGTGCAGGCCTTCAACCGCACCTCAAGTGTCGGGGCTTAGAACGGGGATGCCGCCGCCAGCTGGGTGCAGTTAACCCACCACTAAATATACAGGAAGGGCACTTAATTGAGACTGGGGAGCCAGGGAGAGCCTGAGGTGATAACATCTGAATTGACTCCTAGAGGATTAACGGGAATTAGCCGGCGCAGGAACGGGGAGGCGTCCAGGTGGAGGGAACGGTTCACCAGGTGGGTAGAGATACGCAGAGTAGTCCTCGGAATACGCGTCCTGCCCGGCCTCGCTCATCTGAGGCGCCCCGAGCGGCCAGGCCCACAGGACAGATTGAATGGCGGTCCAGGGGCCGGGGTGGCCGTGTAGCGGGTGCGGAGGTTCCGCTTCACGAGGAGAAGCCGTCCTGGAGACCGGTCTGCAGCAGCGTGAGTATCTGTAACCCTGCTGAGCCGCACGCTTAGAAGTGGTTGACACGGTAAATGTTGCGTGTATTTTACAGCAATCCAGAAATTTTTAAAAACTGTTTTAAAGACAGAGCTGCGTGCGGCCCAGCACAGGGCAGCCCGGTGTGTGGGGAGGGAGGGGCGAGCGCCGAGGCTGGAGCCCCGGGGAGTCAGGCGGAGGGGGCCTGTGGGCACGAGGGCCCGGCGGGTGAGGGACCTCGGTGGGTTCCCTCTGCACGGTGGGGGTCAAGGAAGAGTCCCCCTGAGAGCGTCTCTCATCTGCAGGCCTGCTAACGGCAAGGGGGCTCGAGCACAGGCGCGCGAGCGGCCCGGCCTGGTCCTGCCGCTGGGACTCGGCTCCTGCCTCAGCCCCTTCTGACCCCTTCCTCCCTGCCAGCCTGTTCCCGCTGCTGCCTGCGTATGAGGTGGTGGGGTCCTCGCCCTGCCACCTGGTCGGCTGTGAGGCTGCCATGTGGTGGGGTAACTCACCTGCCCCGAGACTCAGGTCTCGTAGAAAAAGGGGCAAAAACGTCACAACCCTCTTGGGAGTCGATTGAGATCACGTGTAACAGCAGGCTTGCAAAGCGCCGGTGCCCCGCGGGGACGCATCGGTGCCGTTACTGGCCCCGCCTCAGCTCCTGGGGGAGCCGTGGGGCAGCCTGGCTTCCGGAGGCCCCGCCGGCCGCGCTCAGGCCGGCCTCCGCCGCCGCCGCCCGGGAACCTGCCGTCGCTCCTCGCCGTCCTGCGCGCTGGAGGGAGGGGCGTTTCTGAGGGGGAGGAGGGGAAGGTTAGCCAGCCCTGCGGGCTACAGGTGGGAGCGGGAACCGGGAAGGAGCCGTAACGGGAGGGAGGGAAACCATGAGGCTGTGCTCACTGAAGCCCCGCTGGGCGAGCTGCGCCACAGCTTGGCTCCTCTGCTTTCCACCGGGAGAGCCAGAAATCAGAGAGAACAAAGCGCTGAAGGCGGAAGGGTTTCCAGCCAGCCGACCTGCGTCGCTCCTCTGCGGTGTACAGGGTGGGCAGGCTGCCACGCACAGCACGCTGGGGCTCGGGGAGCCGGTGAGGGGCGGCCAGCCCACGCGGTACTCCCGCACCCCCTTCTTAGTGCACAGACACGGCAGGGACACGCGAACCCGGAAGAATGTGCCAAGCCAGAAACAAGTGCAAATCATCCTAACGTTTCCCTGCTGTGAGCCGGCAGCAGCGGGGTTGAAGCAGAGGCAGCACGAAGCGGTGGAGGCAGTTCGGGCGCCGGCGGCCCCCGGGGCACGTGCGCGGCGCTCTTCTCGGGTTCGCTGCGCCCTCCCGCCGCGTCCCGCGCCCTCCCACCTGTCTCTGGTCTGAAAGTACCTGTGAACTCGGCTTTTCTGGAGGTGCACACAAGCAAGTGATAGGATACAGAGAACTACTCCTGGCTTTGATGTCTTCAGCAGGACAGAGTCTGGTTTCCCCACACATCTTGATACTGCAGACCTCACCCAAAGGCGCTTCTCTAGGGGCCGCTGGCACACTGTTTCTGGGTGTGGAGGGCTGGAGGGGAATGAAAGAAAAGTAATAGAATCAAGATCCAAACTTAGAAAACATTTCCTAAGTGACGTTATCTACTCATTGTAATCCCAGATAGGCCTCTTTCTCACCAATGTTCGTTTAGGAAGTGCAAGCTAATTTTAGTATTAAAGTGTCATAAAGGTTAAGGAGGTAAATCTGCGGCTTATATGTAAATAATCCACACTTTGACTTTTTCTCAATTGAAGTGTAGTTGATTTACAATGTTGTGTTAGTTTCAGGTGTACAGCAAAGTGATTTGGTTATACGTATATATGTGTATATCCATTTTTTATGTTTCGATTATTTTCATTATAGTTTATTACAAGATATTTAATATAGTTCCCTGTGCTATACAGGAAATCCTTGTTGTTTATTTTACATGTGGTCACGAGCACACTTCGACTTTTTTTTCTTCCCCATATGTTCCCTGTTACCGTTGCACTATATTATTATGACCAATGGAGAGTGGGTCATACTTACTTCCAGACACTTGGATTAATCAATGGGGGATAAAGACCAAGACAGATAAACACAAAAGTCTGAGATTGCAGATAAAGGCACTATCGTGACCACAGAAGCTGTGACTTCTCTGTGCTGGGTATAGCATTGTGTGGTGATCTATAAGCTCGGGGCATCAGCCCTTTTGCCTGTGCCCCTTGATAAAAGAAGCATTCTGCCCCTGTAGCTGTCAGAAAGATTTACCATGATTTAGCAAAATGTCTGCATTTCATTTCATATCTTGCCATTAGGGAGGACAGACCTTATTGAGGAAAAAACCAGCCCTTTCTTTAGAGTTTATATCCTTTACAAATACATGGAGTCCAAATTCAACAAAGTGATGGCAAACCAGATTCTTTCAAGAGCAGTGAGGGCAACGTTCATTAAGGCTTCATGTGTCTCTAGGAGAATCATGTGGGCTTGGTTGGCAGTAGGACTTTTACTTGGGGACAGAATGTATTATGGAGTTGGTTTAGCCAGGAAGTTGGATGAGATAGTTTCACAGAAGTCTAGGGGCTTGTGTTCTGCTCTCTCCTGCTTCTGTCCTTTGGCCCATGCTCTTTCTCCAGGTAGATTCCCTTCCTTCCTCCAGCTGCGCCTGGGTGGGCACCCTCTATCTGTCAGAGCCATTCAAGTTCAACCTTCTCCTTAAAACTTTATCTGATTGTGCCACTCAGAGTTATCTATCAACATGCTGCCTCTCAGGTCCTTGTGCATACATGTGAGGTCTTCAGCAAGAGGTTATGATTCTTCAAGGGCAACGAACGTTGTATCTGTCCTACTCCCGTTATATCCCGCTGCCTTCTCAACCCTTTTATCTACCTAGTGCAAAATAAATACTGAAGCTCGTTTAATTAAGGACTATTATGCTTATCAACTCTTAGGAGGTAAAGTATGTGAATAAGTTGAATGAAAGAAGAATTTGCTGGGGACAAAAGCTGGAGAAAGGGATGAGGCGGAGCCAAGTTTTCCTTTTTAGGACCTTATATCTTTATTCTAAAGCAAATATCAAATGAAAGAAGTTCATTTTTCTATTGCCAAAACCCACACAGTTTTATAAGAGTGCTGTTTGCCGTCTAAGTATGTAGGCCATAAGGTTCTAAAACTATACGCTTTTTAAAGAAAATTGGTCCTGATTTGAAAATGGTTTCTAAAATGATCCAGCCACAAAAACACCCAGCATACCCTGTTTACTTTCCAAGTCCCCCACCTTCACCTACTCTTTACCTCACTGGGATCAGAAGACAAAACAAAAATCTGCCTGCAAGAAATATTCTCAACTTCTTCCTGCCCCAGACACAAATTTGTAAGGAATGCAGTTTCCATGAGGAGAAAAACAGCTTTCTCTCCCACTTGCTTTCTGGAAATCCTTTGGTCCCAGATCTAAAATTCTCTATTTCACACCTTCTCTAATAGTTTAAGTCATGTCTAAGATACGGCAAGGAAAACTCTTCAAAGACACAGTAATAATCATGAAGAAAAGGAAGCCTAGCATAAATGCCTCTTCACTCTCACAGGTGTTTGCTATCTTCCCCACCAAGTTTGCTGCTGCAACTATTTGCCCAAACACAGATCAAAACCGGGCAGCTGCCATCAGAATGAAAACTTAGGAATCTAAGACATCCAAATTAGCTGCAGGTCAACATGAAAGTCGCCTGCTGTTTCTGGGCCCCAGAAGGAGCCTCCAGGCCATGACTTGAAAGAGGGCAAGCGCAGGTAAAGGAGGAAAAAGTCCAGTCTGAGAATTAAGACAGTGATGCATTTCGTGAAAAGTAAGAAGCTCTAGACAATGTAGTGCTTGGGTCATATATTATCTTAGAGTCGGCCCACGGAAGAAGGATCCCATCTGCTGTGGAACGAAGTCCATTCCTGTGCCAGTGCACATTTGCACAACACATGATGTGAAATAGTCTCTGGAGCCAAGATTGGTTGTGTATCCACCCCGGGGCAGGTTGGTCAGTCTCCAGTGTAAACCTCCTTGGGATTAAGCAAGCACTTATTCCACTGTAGAGCACAAGGTAATTAATACCAGATCTGTTCCAGACAGCTTTGTATATCCTGCATATGGGTGAGGACCCAGAACGTTTCCTTTTCAACGATCTGTTTGGATGAGATAGAAGCTGTTGTTTTAATGTTTGAAACAGAATTTGCCCCCATATACAGGTGTGTGCCTTGCACAGATATGGGCTTGTGAGTGGCATACGGCATTTGCTTACAAGGCGAGAGCTTGTCTGGACAGATAAGAGGGGAGATAAGTATGCATGTGTGGAGACGGCAGTAATACTCATGGCCGCAATGCTTGAAGAGCAGGGCTGTGCACCTCCTTCTAGCAGTCTGGAGAGGATTGAGGTGAGTGAGAGCTTGTGTTTCAGCAGGCTCCGCGTACTGAGGTTTGGGATGTGGAAGAATGCCCACTGCTGGAGTGGAGTGACCTGAGATCTATATAAGATTAGGGTTTCTGTAGATGTTTCCCAAGTGATAGAAATTTTCCTCATCTAGTCTTGTTCATAGCAGGCAGCCTTGGACCAATAGTTTGCTTCACCCAATCCTTTCCTGTGTTTATTTCTGAAACCCTTTTCTTAAAAACCAAACTAAGTAAATAATAACAGGAAAAAAATTTTTATAAAGACTTCATAGCTCTGTCATTTTTCCTTTCTTATGCAACTCAAAAATTGCTCTCTCTTTATTCCTTAAATTTTTCTCCTGTATCAGCTTACCAGTCTTTGTGGGTTGACTTGGCTGTCCCACTAGTCTAATTGTCTCTATGATATATTAATATGGACATCAACTTAAGATTACAGGTAAACCTTAAATGTATGGTATTTCTTATACTTGACTCCATATTTGATATTCTATGAGGAAGATTGCCCTAGTATTCCCTTCTGTGAAATCAGAATAACCATCAACCCTAAGATTGAACATTTTCATAAATGCTTTACATGTTCCAAACTATTCACACAATGTTGTAGACAAAATGCTTGTGTCCCTCCCACCGCAGAATTTTTATGTTGAAGCCCTAGCCCCCAGTGTGATGGTATCAGGAAGTGAGCCAGGGGGAGGTAGTTAGGTTTAGACGAGGTCATGAGGGTGGAAGCCCCCATGATGAAATTAGTGCCCTTGCATGAAGAGGAAGAGACACCAGAGCTTCCTCTCCTCACGCACATGAAGAGGTCACGTGGGCCCCCAGTGAGAAGGTGGCCACCTACAAACCAAGAGAAATGGCCTCAGGATGAAACCTACCTTGCCAGCATCTTGATCTCGGACTTCTCGGCCTCCAGAACCATGAGAAATAAGTTTCTGTTGAAGCCACCCAGCCTGTGGGATTTTGTTATGGCAGTCCAAGCTGACAGGACACACGACTAGAAAGGTTAGCCATGGGAATCTCTTCCCCTGACTTTAAGTCTAGGTTCTGAGACTCGGAGAGTTTAGTGACTTGTTGAATTTTCCATGGAAAACCTGTTGTAAAAATTTCAGACATTAGAAAATGCAAAACAGCCTCTGGAGATACTGCTGAAGCTTCCCTCTCCCTTAAATCATCTCTGTAAGTTCAACCTCCTAGAGAAACTTTCTGAAAACCAGGGAGAAAATGCCAAATAATTAATGCTCAAGTGGGAAAGATGCCATGTAAAAGCAGAAGTGGTTGCTGATTGTATCTGTTCATAGTTCTGTGTGCCTCTTACCTGCTGCCCTGAGAAGCAATGTGTAATGAAGAAGTTCCTTTTTAAGAAATGAAACGTAATGAAACAGAAGTTTCCCTTGAATTGGCTGGGCTCAGCACACCTTGCTTGGACTGTATCCAGCTGTGCTCATGGAGCTGCACCTGGAGTAGGTCTGTCCTGACCTGCCCCTGAGGACGTGCCCGTCTGTCCTCTCCAGCGGCTGTAGAGCCCTTGGGGGCAGATTGTCTTGTGTACTGTGATTTCTCCAACTACTACACCATGGCATCTCCCTAGTTTCCCCTTAAATATTCTGTCATCTCACAAATTCTCAGAGGCCATGGCTGGTTCCTTCATCCTCTCACACGGGCTCAGGACAGACTTTGCCTGCACACAAAAGCTTGATCTGTAAGTGGAGTTGGCAGCCTTCTTTTGTCAGTGAGTAATGTCTTTCTTTCTCTTCTGGTAGACTTGGAATCCTCAACGCCATCTGGCAATTTTCTCTCCATCTTCCTACCCACGATAGAGCCACACCCCTCAAACCCCCCTTAAAAGCCAGATGACAGCAAGAACCTTCCACTGAGCAGAGGTGAAGCCTTAGACGTCTGTCAGCACCCCCGCTGTAAAGATCTGCCAGCTTCTCAGATCAGTGTGGGAGGAGGCTGTCTGAGTGGGTTTCATAGCTGTAGCAGGAACACCGGGCCCCGCCTCCCACGCCTCTCAGGCTGACCATCTCATCGGAGGTGCCGACGTCCCCAGAAGCAGGCCCCAGACTGGCGGCCCTTAGCCAGGACCCATCTCAGCAGCACACGCCCAGCTGGAGCCTCCTGGTTGCTGGGGTGAAAGGACCTCTCTATCACCACAGGAGGAATCTGATGAAGTCTGGACTAAAAAGGGGTGTTGTTTTCCCCCAATGACAGACGTACTCTCTAGTCCCCAACCCAGCCCCTGGTGAAAGGTGTTTTTGTTTGTCTTTTTTACCTTTTTATTACATTTTGTCTCGTTTATAATGCTGAGCTGAAGTGGGAGGGAGCAGTAACACCCGAGGATGTGAATTATCTTGCAGTCAGTGGGGGAGATTCGGCCACCAGCACATGACAAGGGAAGGTAAGACGGGAGAGGAGCAGAGAGTCAGCTCCCCGGGGACTGGTTAGGTGTTCAGTGGCCGTAACTGACTGTTTCATCTCACAGGAACACACAACTGCATACATGGGTGCGGATCTCAGTCTTACAGGGAAGCACTCCTTGACACGGGAAAGCAGGTGATCAATAGCCCATGAGACCCCTATATAGATTGTTCCTATTTAACTCTTCAGGCGTGTACAGGCAGAGAAAGAACCATTTCAAAGATGAGCTTTAAAAAAATCGCCTGACATTCTTTGGAATTGTTGTCACAGGGCAGTATATGGACTGTGAACAAATTCCCCCTCACCCCAAATCCACCCAGAAGGGAATGGCTGAAATGGGGAGGAACACACATTTGCCTGGGCACGGTGACCTTGAACAAACCTCTTCACATCCCTGGACTTTTCTTTCTTTCTTTCCATACAGAGGATGGGCTGGATATTGGATGAAACCCTGTCCAGCTCTGTCACATCAGTTAGAGAGCAAAGACGGTGACTTCCAGTTCCTGGCCAGTTTCTGGAACAGAGATGGTGCTCTCTGAATGTTTGTCATCAAAACGAATGAATGATTATATTTCATCTTGACTCTTATCTCAGTAGAGATTTTCTTCCACTTCATTTGGGTCTCAGTTTGAGGAAAGAAGGAAGGAAGGAATGAAGCATGATGAAAGTGAGGGAGGAAAGAATGTAGCTTTGACTCTGAGAGGACTGTCTTGACTTTCTCTGGGCTCCTAGAATAAAAGTCCCTATCCTCCATTTTCCCTCTTTAAGCCTGCCAAAATCACATGGATTAAGGCTACCATACAGCTTTGAGGAATAAGCCACACCCCCAGACTTCCACAGAGTCCAAGGACCTATTCATCCCCGATTAGCCTGTCTCGGGTTGATAATCAAAGTACACACTTTTGGTTTTCATTTTTCTAGAGTCTTTTCCATCAGCTCTCCTTCCATTTTATCTTTTCATCATTCCTCTGAGGAATGTAATACTTTACACATGTATAGGACTTTCTAAATTATGAAGTATTTCATATCCAATATTTTATTTAGATCTTGACAATCACTTTTTAAGGTAATTTGGGGGAGTTATTAGTGTCTTCATTTTACTGAAAAAGAAAATTTGCCCAAGATCAGTCACCCACTTTTTCAAGAGGCAGCAGCACAGGGGTTAAGAAATAGTTCTGCCGACAGACAACCAGGTGTGAATCCCAGCTCTGCCACTGATTAGCTCTGTGTCCTTCAGTAGGTGGTTTAAAATCTCCGTGCCTTAGTTTTTTCATTCATTAAATGGGAATAACATGGCACTCTCATCACAGAGAACAGGCGGGAGAAGGGGTTATATTTAGGATCCTTAGAACAAGCCCTAGCACACAGTGCGTTATAAATGTTTGTCGTTTTCATTGCCGAAGCCGAGACTAGAACCCGAGTCCCCCAACTTCCAGCTCAGGGATATTTCCACTGCTCCCACTGGTGTCATCCTCAGCGTGCAGACCAGAACCTAAGGCCATCCACGTTTCAGTGAAAAGCTCATCCAAGTCTCCGTTTATTGGGTCCAGAGCTAACATCTTCTGGAACTCCATTAAACAAAGCTGCTTCCCGTTGCTCTGGGCAGGGTGTCAACCCTCTAAAGTTTCAAAAGTTTATAAACCAAGCTCTCTCATCCAGTATTACTGACAGCCTGAAGGCAGACACTCCCGCTGTCCTGGGGAAAGGCCTTCTTCCTTCAGTCTTAAGAGACAAGGCTCAGGGTGACTTGTTGCTATGGTGATTCTCCTTCCTACCTCCCAGCATTCGCTCAGGCCAAGTGTCCACTGGAAAAGTCTCTCTTCTCTTCCTTCCTCTTGCCATTTTCATCGGTGCCAGACTACTTGATTCTGGACCATTGGTTTCTGACTCTCTGAGTACAAGTCTTGTCTTTTGCACTTTTATTATGTACTTCTTGCGAGCACGGACTATGTTGTTTGTGGCTTTGTACACTCCGTTGCACGTAGCAAATGCTCAGGACTCAGCAGGGACATAAACAGTGCTTAATTCATGAATGGACTGACTGTCTGAGGGATGGGTGGTGGGCTGTCCGAGTAGGTGACAATCATCCCTACCCCTTGGTTGCAAGTTCAGGTGGTCAGAGAACTTGCCCAGATGGCGTTCAACGCCACAGTGCTTGAAAAGGGGAGACGTTTCAGGAGTTGTCTTGGGGGAGGGAAGAGAGTTCTCTGTATGCTCACACCAGGCCGGCTGCCACTGAGCCTCAGAACCTGGTCTGCGCCGCCGTCTGAGAGCAAGGCGTGTGCACGGAAAACGCAGGCCGAACCACAGCTCGGGGAGCGCACCAAGCCAGACGTGACCTTGTTCTTCAGTTAACAACAAGTGAAAGTCATCTGCCCCAGGGTCACTTGGCACCAAAGTCCCGCAACAGAAGGGGCTCCACTTAAAGGGCAGCGCAAATCCAGGGCATTAAAATAACCTGAATGGTGTTGTTTTCTGATCAAGTGCCTTTCCCTCTCGGGTTTGTGATTTTTGAGCCTAAGAATGTCTCCTCACAGCTCAGGTTTCTCTGCTGCCACCCTGGTCTCCGGCCTGGAATGTGCGCACTGGCCATTGAGGTCTGATGTAACTATGTCACAGTCCCAAAATGGAGAGACATTATCTCATGGCCGGTGGCAGCGGGCGGGCACTGGCGTGCTGCTGGCAGCCCCGGCTCAAGGCGGCTGGTCCCGGGAGCGCTGCACATCCCAGCTCTCAGTGGACAGACGGCCGGAGGCCCTCGGCTCCAATCTGTGCCCAGTAAGTTGGGGTCCTGCAACTCTTCCCGCCCAGAAGCAGCCACGGGGAAACACAGGCCGAGGTGCAGACAGGCTCACTTTTGGACAATCACGTTGGTCCGCAGAAAGGCGGTCCCTGGTCGGGAGGCCCTTGAGCACCTGGAGGGCTCAGTCAGAATGCAGACAGCAGCTGGTCACACGACGAAAGACGTGGGCTCATGGCCACGCTGAGCTGCCACCCTTCCTTAGCTGGGCCCCTGCGGGCGATGGCTTCCCCCGCAGGGCAGGTGGGGCCTGGTGGCCTACGAGGAGCCATCCCTTTCAGCACTTGGAGGGGCCGAGGCCTCAGGGGGGACCATGTACCTCTTGTGCGCAAGAGAGGGCAGCAGGGCCTGGCCACTCGGTCGTGATGACCTTCTGGGTGAGGATCTGCCCCTTCCCGTGCAGCTCGGGGAGGAGGAGTGCGGGCGGGCCCTGGCCTCCTTGGCCAGCCTGCTCACTCTCTCACTCCGCCACCTCTGCCGTGAGAACTGCTGTGGCAGCCCAGCCATTGCCCAGGTGGGTCCCTCCCACTCCTGCCTCTGCCCCACCGACTCCTTCCAGACGGCTGCTCAAGCCTCTTCTCGGTGGTCCAGGGCATGCCTCCTGCTGGGCACAGCACAGAGTGCCCAGCCTCCAGGCCCCAGGCGGAGCTCCTCCAGGGTGGGAGCCTACACCGCTGCTTCCATCCCGCACACAGCTCCTCCTGCCACCGCCCGTTACCACCACATGCGGGCACCCGGGCGCCTTCGAGGCCCTTGCACGTGGAGACTGTAGTTTACCTCTCGGAGCCCCCAGTGCCAGGAGGCATGCTCACAACACTGACTCAAGAACACACCGGCTCCAATGGCATCCATCACACTTGGCATCAAAACCCAAGATGGGATCCAGGGATGCAGCCTCCTTTCCCACGCGCAACCTCCTCGCCTCCCTCCGCCAGGCCCAGCACGCTCTCATCGGGCCTCTGCGCGGCTCTCCCACCCACGCGTCTGCCCGGACGTCCAGTGCTCACGCCCTCATCCATCTCTCCATCTCCATCCATCCATCTCTCGCCAAATGCCACCTTCTCTTCTCAGAGAGGACTTTCCTGATCACGCTGTCTAGAAAACAGCTTTCCTCATGCCACAACCCCTGTCCGCTTTATTTGTCTTCCTAGCACTTATTACCAGCTGACTGTCATTACGTTATCTCACGCTGTAGGACAGTACACGACGCTACACATTTTTAGATTTTTTTATCGTGCGTGACTGACCCCCACAAGACTGCAAGCTCCAGGCGAGCCAGGACCTCGCTTTATTCCCAGCTTGTCCTTGGTGCCCACAGCAGTGCCGGAACGTTGCAGGCACTCACCGTTTGCTGAATGAATGGGTGGGGAAATGCATGAGCAGATGAACATTCCTTGGTAAAGTCAGGACCATTACGCGTGATAATGGGATGGGTAGTCAACCGCGGGATGATATGAGGCTTCATTTTAAAGAACCAAAGAGCACCAGAGCTGGAAAGGTCCTTGAAAGTCAGTCAACCCCCAACTGCACAGAGTAGGAACCTGAGGCCCAGGGAGGGAGAACGAATGCAGTGAACACTCGCAAAGTCAGTGTCTCTGACTTCTAACCAGCCGTCAGCTCTTCCTAAAACAGGGTCTGACGGGACGATTCATCCGAACATGTTCTGAGCTATCATCAATTTTCTACTGGTTTTGCATTCAAATAAGTTTTATGAGGATGAAAAACAAAACAAACACGAGAACAAGGCCAGCAGCGTCAAATTTCACCTCCTCACACCTTCAGGTGTCTTAAGAGGCATGACTGGAAAGCAAGCTTCTCTACCAATGTTGTCCAGACTCCCTTCAGTAGCCTATGACCTGCACAAACACTGGGACATCGCCTGTGCATTCTTCCCGACCTTTGTGTGCTAGGCGGGACCCTGCAGGACGGTCTACATTTGAAATAGAGGAAATCCAAGCCTGTGCCCAAAGCTAAGCAGGGGCTCTGGGCCTCTGTTCACCCTTCTCCCTGGACACCTGTGGAATCTGACTGCAGCCACTTTAGATGGACGGGACCCACTCAGTGCTGCCCATCGGACATCAGCCATTCTAGACATTCCTTAAAAAAAAAAAAAATCTCCAGGAGCTTCTAAGAAAGTCCCAGCCAGTCAGAAGCCTTCTCTCCCAGCTGGCCCTCCAGGGTGACTGCCCCCTTACTCTCCGTGTAAGATTGTGTTTGACAGCAATGGAAACCAACGGTTCAACACCCATCATTTCTTGGCAGGACAGATTGGCATGAGACTTGTCCCAAAACAAAATAAGCCCTTCAGGGAAGTATATTTCAAGCTGGGCTCACGTTCCCAAGCCTCTGAGATTCTTACATGGCTGACACAGGAGCCGAGGGCAGCTGAGCTCCAGCAGAGCCAACAATGATCGGCAGTAACAGGACGGCGACGAGGGGACACTCAGGGCCGGCTGTGTTCCTGAAGGGCTCAGACAAGGGTAACTGGAAACGCCGCAGACCTCGTCCTGGGAAAACACTGTCTACACTGCAGCCTGCTGTTCTCAAATGGCCTCGTCGGTGACTTCAGTCCTGGAGGAGGGCTGTGGAGGTCAGAGTAGCACCCCTTCCTTTCCCTCCACTTCTTTTTACTTCCCAATTCCTCCACAATTCTTTCTCACCACCACCGCCTTTCCCACGGCTGTATGTGCCACTTGGGGGAGCTGTGTGGACCTTCTGTCACCAGGGAGCATGCCATGTCATCTGTGCCTGGAAACTTGTTCCATCATACAGCTCTGATCGTCTGCATCCTAAGTTGCTATAAAGCCTTGCTTTCCAGGCTTGGTTCCAGTGCGGGCCCACAGCATGGCTCAAACATCAAAGGTGGAAAAGGCCCCAGGGACATCATGGTTCTCGGCGCCCTGGGAGTAACCAGGCCACTTTTGAGCTGCATCTTCCGAATGCCCACCAGAGGGCGCCCGAGACCTCCGGAGTCAGGCCGCGGCCGGGGCCTCAAGGCCAGCAGGTGGCGCTGTTGCCTCAGCCACAAGCAGGGAGCGGTCCCCGCTGTGCGCGAGGGCAGCGTCCCCGTGGCGGGCAGGTGGCGCCCTTGCGGGCGGAGGGCGATTCCAAAGGAGATGTCGCCGCGGCCCCACCAAACGCGGCTTCCCCGCCCCAGAAGCACAGCCAGGCCCTAGCTAGCCTGACTCGATGGAAAGCTCCAGGTAGGAACCGGATTCTCGGTTTGGGGTTCTGGCTGCGCAGCTGCTTTGCCGGAAGGCCTGGAAGGAAGTCATTCATTCTCTTTCCCCGCAGCTTCTTCGACCTTCCATGTGTTCGCCCAACATAAATTAAAGCCATACTGTAGCACCAAGTGGGCTCAGGACTTAGGAATGAAAAGGACACGCCTTGTGCTGGACAGCGTCTTGGTGGGCAGGATGGGGAGGGGCGTGGGGAGATTCTAGACGGTCTGCAAGCTGATGTGCGCAGAGGGGCAGCCAGAGCAGAGGCGGCCAGGGCAGCCTGCAGGCTGAGCGGGCGCGTGTGAGTGACAGGTGGCAGGAAAGGAGCCGGGTGAGGACGCGGGACCAGACGGGGGCTTCAGGCTGGGTCCAGATGTCCCTCCCCGGGTGTCAGGGTCCACATGCTCTGGGCAAGGGAGCATCGCTAAGAGCACGATTTATTTACAAGTGCATGAATCTGCACTCACTAGTTGATAAACAAGTAATTCCCAGGGTGAGGGAGAAGGGGGAGACACCCTTACAAGGTCCACCCTCTGCTGGGTTTACCTGGACCCAGAGCCCTCTCCAGGCACTGTTCTCTCTGCTTCCAACCTGACCGAGAAATACAATAGACTCAGTAGGTTGTGGACTTGTCAGGATCTAAAACTGAAGAGCCGCTGTATATTTATGTAGCAAGATAAATATGCACATTCATTATTTATGCAGAATAAGTAAAGAATTTATAAAGCCACATATTGTCATTTATTCATCAAGACAAAGGTGCAGACCCACATTTTATAGATAAGAAACGTGAGACTCAGGTCACAGAGTTCATAAATGGTGGCACTGGCACTCCCGTCCGGGCTTTCCGATCCCTCCTCACCAGGGTCCTTATGGAACTGACCACCAGCTGGGGAAGTGAAGTCTGGCGTCGCTGGTACCCAGAGATATCAGATCCCTGGTTTCAGTTTTCATTCTAAAACCCCTGTCCGTCCAGTATGAGCACCAGCTGGTCCCAGCGTCGAGGATCGCAGTGCACCGTGGGTTCTGGAGAGCCTGGAGGGATTTTCACGTGTCCCCCTGTCTGGGGCACCGTGGCCAGGGCAGTAGTCAGGTGGGCCGTGCAAAGCTTTGTTGGCATCCGGGACAGTGTTGCAGGGAGGGCCATCCATGAGTGTCTGTGATTTTGTGGACCCAGACACTTGGTCTCCAAACAGAAAACAGCCTGAAATTTCATTTTTTAAAGTCTCTGCTACAGAGATCCCTTGCCAGTGTATTGAAATTAATAGAATGTTTTTAATCAACTAGGTGTACTGAGTGCTGTGTAAAGATCCCGGAAGGAATAAAGCCCACCAGTGAGGCAGAGAGAAGTGGAATTCTAGCAAAGACAAGTGAAGGACCCCACACTCAGCATCACTGGAAAGAAGCTAACTCCTGCAAGAGGACAGTGGTGGGGGCAGAGCGTAAAAACAAAAAGAAAAAGCAGTTAACAAATGACATGAAATGGTCCATAAAATAACAGGTAAATTAGCATCAGATTTCCAAGAATCTGTGAGTTGAGCACTTAAAGAGACCACCTCTCCGAAGCTCACAATCTGGGATGACAGTACTGCGCCCCATAGAGGGGAAACAACTTGCTCTCATAGAAATAGCTGCCGTCAGCTTGGGCTCACAGCAGGTCCGGCCCTGGTTTCGGTGCTCTATAGGAATTAACTCATTTAATCCTCCCAAAGAGGGCATGGAGGACGAGGGTTCCCCCATATTTTCAGATGGCGAAATGGAAGCTTGGGAAGGACAAGTAACTTGCCAGCTCATCTAGTCGTAAGTGGCAGAGCTGGGATTCACATCCACGTGGCCCAGCTCCTAGGCCATCCTCACAATCACGGTGCTTTGTCACTGGGTCCAAGAACCAGCGCAAATCAGTAGCAGAACCAACGAAGCCCCGATACTCCACTCCTAGATCCTGTTCTTTCCACCGTGGCACTCTTCCCTGGTCCTGCAGCCCCTCTGTCAGGGATGCTCTTCACCCAGATCCCCAAGGCCTGCTCCCTCAATTCCTTCTCTGACCACCCCAGATAAAGCAGCTATCCCCTCCCACCCCGTGCACCCCGGCACGTCCGACACCCTTGGCTCTGCAGTTACCACCACCTACTTGTGCTTCACGTGTCTTCTCCCCTAAAACGCATCGTCTGAAGGCAGTGTCTGTTGTCCTCAGAGCCACGGCCCCGGCACATATGAGCATTCAGTAAACAGTCGATGAATAAACAAATGAGCAAGTGGTAGATAAATTCCCAGGCCCGTAGCGGAGAACTCAGGTGCTCTGTGCCCCATGCTGAGGTGGCCCTTGGCTCCTTGTGTCTGAGATGCTACCCACGTGCCCAAACCAGGCCAGATGCTGCCGCCTCTGGAAACCTGAAGCCTTCCACCCTCTGAGCTACTGGTGAGATTCATTCCTCGAGGTTTAGTATCACATCTCCACGAATCTTCTCTTCAACTGTGGGTAGTTCTGAAAGGGAGAACATAATACGTCAATGAATTATCGGCCATGGACACTCCTGAATATACTAAAATAGTACATAAACAACATTTTATATAAAACAGATCGAAACTAAAATATAGCTAGCCTGGATGCAGCCCTTAGAGCACACCCATCGTAGTGCCAGCTACTTTACACGTTGCACTAGTTGCCAAATGTTTCTGGCTCTCAGCTTTCCTGGCACCTGTGGGGATTGTACTTCCCAGACGCTTTGTGGGTGGGTGGCTGGCAGGCACCGTGTGACTGGTCCTCGCCCATCCGATGTAAGTGGGCCTGTTACCCATTTAAAATGCTAACGAGAGACCCTTGGGAGCTCTCTTTCCCTTTTGGTTCAGCCACCCGGCAACCTCAGCCTGAGTCCCTGAGTGACCATGATGAGCAAGGGACCCCCATGTCCCCAGTCTCTGCACAGCACTCTTTGGAGGTGGTCTGTGCTGTCATCGTTTTGCAGATAAAGAACAGGCTCTGAGTTATTAAACGATTTTCCTGAGATGACACATCTAATAAGTGACAGAGCCAAGAATGGAACTCAGGTGTGTCTGATGCTCAAACACATAACTTTCACCTACTTTTACTCTCTCTTCCAAATCTCTATTAAATAAACAAGGAATGGGACAATGGGAATACCAGCTATTCCCTGGAAAACAGAAGCTTTGTCAGGGCACGACGGCTCTGGGGAGTCAGGAGGGCACTGGGGGCCTGGGAATCCCGTGATATAGAAGGGATGTAAAGGGGACGTCTGCTGCCCACTTTGTCCCTGTTCATATTTTCGCGTGTTGAAGAGTTAGAATCCTTCGTCTTTAGTCTGATGGTTAGAATCCTTCGTCTTTAGTCTGATGCTTTCCCTTTGCAGACTCATTAATGAGAAGGTAAACGAATATGCAGGGAGGCCTCACGGTGTGCCAGGCACTGTGCTGAAGGCGCCCTGATGGCTCAGCTCTGCAGCCTCTACTTTCAAGGACCTACAGGCCGTCCAGTGGATCCCACTGCTTCCATTTTTCAGACAGAAGCGGTCACCACTGCAGAGGATAAGTGGTCAGCCGTTTGCTCTGAGAGTTCTCGGGGGTCAAATCTCAGCACAACTTTTGAAACTTCTGTGCGGTTCCGTGTGCCTCGTCTGCCCGAAGCTCCACTCGCTCTTGTGTGATTGGCGAAGAGATGGGGAAACCTCTGAAAATACAGTAGAGAGAGATGTTTTTGTAAATGCGAAATTGTATATTGGGACGAAAGAGACCCTCTACTTCAACCCTCATGGTTAGTTTTTATTTTATTTTTTAAATAAATTTATTTATTTTATTTATTTTTGGCTGCATTGGGTCTTCAGTGCTGCGCGCGGGCTTCCTCTAGTTGCGGCGAGCAGGGGCTACTCTTCATTGCGGTGCGTGGGCTTCTCATTGCGGTGGCTTCTCTTCTTGTGGAACACGGGGTCTAGGCGTGCAGGCTTCGGTAGTTGTGGCACGCAGGCTAAGTAGTTGTGGCACACGGACTTAGTTGCTCCGCAGCAGGTGGGATCTTCCTGGACCAGGGCTCGAACCTGTGTCCCCTGCATTGGCAGGACGATTCTCAACGACTGCGCCACCGGGGAAGCCCTTGTGTTTAGTTTTTAAAGAGTGAGGATACAAATGCATTCTCACCAATACTGAGGCTCTTTAAGAGGAAGACGTGGGGAATCAGACACGGAAAAGGAGCCACTATAAATACTGTGACCAACGGAATTCCTGTGGCCTGATGGCTTTGACAATAAACCCCTGGCTAGCTGTAATCGCACCTCCTCACCACTCGAGATTAGCTAATATGGGTGAAGCACTTGGAGTGCTTTTGAAGGAAGCAAAATACTGTCATTGTTAGTATGATTCTGTTAGATACCTCCCTCTTGAGATTCTCAACAGATTTGCTCTGTGCCCGTTTGGCTGCTTCTTGCATCGCTGCTTCCAGAACCAGGAACAAGTTTCTCCGGATCAGATGGGCTTCCCTGCTACTTCTTTGGAAGACGTGTTAAAGTGAAGGTCCTGGGGCCCCAGGAGCAGACAGAGACCAGGAGGAGGAGGAGTCAATAAACGGGGAGAAAGAGAAAAGAAAGCACAGCGACAGCATCTCAGTTCTCTCTTCTTCTGATTCAGGCCTTTGCCGAAGCATCGCATTTGTTTAAAGAGCAAATGAGGTGTAACTTGTTACTGAAAGCGGAGCTTGAAGCTCTCACTATAAATAGCATATAATAAGCAAAATCCTTGCTACCTCAGAGAAAAAAAGGGACCCTAAAAAGAAAAAGAACACTGATGCACAGAACAGACAGTTATTATAAAAATGGGAGGGGAAGAGACCTTCAAAATGGAGGAAGAGTAAGACGCGGAGATCACCTTCCTCCCCACAGATACAGTAGAAATACATCTACACGTGGAACTGCTCCTACAGAACACCCACTGAACGCTGGCAGAAAACGTCAGACCTCCCAAAAGGCAAGAAACTCCCCACGTACTTGGGTAGGGCAGAAGAAAAAAGAAACAACAGAGACAAAAGAATAGGGAAGGGACCTGCACCAGTGGGAGGGAGCCGTGAAGGAGGAAAGGTTTCCACGCACTAGGAGCCCCTTCGCGGGCGGAGACTGCGGGTGGTGGAGGGGGGAAGCTTCGGAGCCGCGGAGGAGAGCGCAGCCACAGGTGTGCGGAGGGCAAAGCGGAGAGGTTCCCGCACGGAGGCTCGGCGCCGAGCAGCACTCACCAGCCCGAGGGGCTTGTCTGCTCCCCCGCCGGGGCGGGCGGGGCTGGGAGCCGAGGCTCGGGCTTCGGTCGGATCGCAGGGAGAGGACTGGGGTTGGCGGCGTGAACACAGCCTGAAGGGGCTAGTGCGGCACGCCGAGCCGGGAGGGAATCCGGGAAAAGGTCTGCAGCTGCCGAAGAGGAAAGGGACTTTTTCTTACCTCTTTGTTTCCTGGTGCGCAAGGAGAGGGGATTCAGAGCGCCGCCTAAACGAGCTCCAGAGACGGGCTCGAGCCGCGGCGGTCAGCGTGGACCCCAGAGACGGGCATGGGACACTAAGGCTGCTGCTGCCGCCACCAAGAAGCCTGTGTGCGAGCACAGGTCACTCTCCACACCGCCCCTCCGGGGAGCCGGTGCAGCCCGCCACTGCCAGGGTCCCGTGATCCAGGAACAACTTCCCCGGGAGAACGCACGACGCGCCTCGGGCTGCTGCAACGTCACGACGCCTCTGACGCCGCAGGCTCGCCCCGCCTCCTCCGTACCGCTCCCTCCCCCCGGCCTGAGTGAGCCAGAGCCCACGAAGCAGCTGCTCCTTTAACCCGGTCCTGTGTGAGCGAAGAACAGACGCCCTCAGGCGACCTACACGCAGAGGCGGGTCCAAATCCAAAGCTGAACCCCGGGAGCTGTGCGAACAAAGAAGAGAAAGGGAAATCCCTCCCAGCAGCCTCAGAAGCAGCGGATTAAAGCTCCACAATCAACTTGATGTACCTGCATCTGTGGAACACCTGAATAGGCAACAAATCATCCCAAATTGAGGAGGTGGACTTTGGGAGCAATGATATATATATGTTTTTTCCCCCTTTTTCTCTTTTTGTGAGTGTGTATGTGTATGCTTCTGTGTGAGATTTTGTCTGTATAGCTTCGCTTTCACCATTTGTCCTAGCGTTCTGTCCGTCCATTTTTGGTTTTTTTTCTTTTTTTATTTTTAATTTTTAATAATTATTATTTTTCTTTTCTTTCCTTTTCTTCTCTTTCTTTCTTTCTTTCTTCCTTCCTTCCTTCCTTTCTTTCTTTCTTCCTTTCTTTCTTTCTTTCTCCCTTTTCTTCTGAGCCATGTGGCTGACAGGGTCTTGGTCCTCCACCTCTGAGGTGGCACAGCCAACTTCAGGACACTGGTCCACCAGAGACCTCCTGGCTCCACATAATATCAAATGGCGAAAGCTCTCCCAGAGATCTCCATCTTAACGCTAAGACCCAGCTCCACTCAACAACCAGCAAGCTACAGTGCTGGACACCCTATGCCAAACAACTAGCAAGACAGGAACACAACCCCACCCATTAGCAGAGAGGCTGCCTAAAATCATAATAAGGTCACAGACACCCCAAAACACACCACCGGATGCGGTCCTGCCCACCAGAAAGACAAGATCCAGCCTCATCCACCAGAACACAGGCACCAGTCCCCTCCACCAGGACGCCTACACAACCCACTGAACCAACCTTAGCCACTGGGGGCATACACCAAAAACAATGGAAACTATGAACCTGCAGCCTGAAACTACAAAGCCTCCAGTCTTCAATGGAGACCCCAAACACAGTAAGTTAAGCAAAATGAGAAGACAGAGAAACACACAGCAGATGAAGGAGCAAGGTAAAAACCCACCAGACCAAACAAATGAAGAGGAAATAGGCAGTCTACCTGAAAAAGAATTCAGAGTAATGATAGTAAATATGGTCCAAAATCTTGGAAATAGATTGGAGAAAATACAAGAAACGTTTAACAAGGACCTAGAAGAACTAAAGAGCAAACAAACAATGAGGAATAACACAATAAATGAAATTAAAAATTCTCTAGAAGGAATCAATAGCAGAATAACTGAGGCAGAATAACGGATAAGTGACCTGGAAGATAAAATAGTGGAAATAACTACTGCAGAGCAGAATAAAGAAAAAAGAATGAAAAGAACTGAGGACAGTCTCAGAGACCTCTGGGACAACATTAAATGCACTAACATTTGAATTATAGGGGTCCCAGAAAAAGAAGAGAAAAAGAAAGGGACAGAGAATATATTTGAAGAGATTATAGTTGAAAACTTCCCTAATATGGGAAAGGAAATAGTCAAGTCCAGGAAGCACAGAGAGTCCCATACAGGATAAATCTAAGGAGAAACACACCAAGACACATATTAATCAAACTATCAAAAATTAAATACAAAGAAAAAATATTAAAAGCAGCAAGGGAAACACAATGAATAACCTACAAGGGAATCCCCATAAGGGTAACAGCTGATCTTTCAGCAGAAACTCTGCAAGGCAGAAGGGAGTGGCAGGACATATTTAACGTGATGAAAGGGAAAAACCTACAACCAGGATTACTCTACCCAGCAAGGATCTCATTCAGATTCGATGGAGAAATTAAAATCTTTACAGACAAGCAAAAATAAGAGAATTCAGCACCACCAAACCAGCTTTACAACAAATGCTAAAGGAACTTCTCTAGGCAGGAAACACAAGAGAAGGAAAAGACCTACAATAACAAACCCAAAACAATTAAGAAAATGGTAATAGGAACAAACATATCGATAATTACCTTAAATGTAAATGTATTAAATGCTCCAACCAAAAGACATAGACTGGCTGAATGGATACAAAAACAAGACCTGTATATATGCTGTCTACAAGAGACCCACTTCAGACCTCGGGACACATACAGACTGAAAGTGAGGGGATGGAAAAAGATAATCCATGCAAATGGAAATCAAAAGAAAGCTGGAGTAGCAATTCTCATATCAGACAAAATAGACTCTAAAATAAAGACTGTTACAAGAGACAAAGAAGGACACTACATAATGATCAAGGGATCAATCCAAGAAGAAGATACAACAACTGTAAATATTTCTACATCCAACAGAGGATCACCTCAATACATAAGGCAAATGCTAACAGCCATAAAAGGGGAAATTGACAGTAACACAATCATAGTAGGGGACTTTAACACCCCACTTTCACCAATGGAAAGATCATCCAAAATGAAAATAAATAAGGAAACACAAGCTTTAAATGATATATTAAACAAGATGGACTTAATTGATATTTATAGGACATTCCATCCAAAAGCAACAGAATACACTTTCTTCTCAAGTCCTCATGGAATATTCTCCAGGATAGATCATATCTTGGGTCACAAATCAAGCCTTGGTAAATTTAAGAAAATTGAAATCATATCAAGTATCTTTTCCAACCACAATGCTATAAGACTAGATATCAATTACAAGAAAAAATCTGTAAAAAAAAGAACACATGGAGGCTAAACAATACACTACTTAATAACCAAGACATCACTGAAGAAATCAAAGAGGAAATCAAAAAATACCTAGAAACAAATGACAATGAAAACACGATGACCCAAAACCTATGGGATGCAGCAAAAGCAGTTCTCACTGGGAAGTTTATAGCAATACCATCCTATCTCAAGAAACAAGAAACATCTGAAATAAACAACCTAACCTTACAACCTAAAGCAATTAGAGAAAGAAGAACAAAAAACCCCCAAAGTTAGCAGAAGGAAGGAAATCATAAAGATCAGATCAGAAATAAATGAAAAAGAAATGAAGGAAACAATAGCAAAGATCAATAAAACTAAAAGCTGGTTCTTTGAGAAGATAAACAAAATTGATAAACCATTAGCCAGACTCATCAAGAAAAAAAGGGAGAAGACTCAAATCAATAGAATTAGAAATAAAAAAGGAGAAGTAACAACTGACACTGCAGAAATACAGAGGATTGTGAGAGATTACTACAAGCAACTGTATGCCAATTAAATGGAAAACCTGGAAGAAATGTGCAAGTTCTTAGAAAACCACCACCTTCGGAGACTGAACCAGGAAGAAATAGAAAACATGAACAGACCAATCACAAGCATTGAAATTGAGACTGTGATTAAAAACCTTCCAACAAACAAAAGCCCAGGACCAGATGGCTTCACAGGCGAATTCTATCAAACATTTAGAGAAGAGTTAACACTTATCCTTCTCAAACTCTTCCACAATATAGCAGAGGGAGGAACACTCCCCAACTCATTCTATGAGGCCACCATCACCCTGATACCAAAACCACACAAAGATGTCACAAAGAAAGAAAACTACAGGCCAGTATCACTGATGAACATAGATGCAAAAATCCTCAACAGAATACTAGCAAACAGAATCCAACAGCACATTAAAAGGATCATACACCATGATCAAGTGGGGTTTATCCCAGGAATGCAAGGATTCTTCAATGTATGCAAATCAATCAATGTGGTATATACTATATTAACAAACTGAAGGATAAAAACCATATGATCATCTCAATAGATGCAGAAAAAGCTTTTGACAAAATTCAACACCATTTATGATAAAAACCCTCCAGTAAGTAGGCATAGAGGTAACTTACCTCAACATAATAAAGGCCATATATGACAAACCCACAGCCAACATCATTCTCAGTGGTGAAAAACTGAAACCATTTCCACTAAGATCAGGAACATGACAAGGTTGCCCACTCTCACCACTATTATTCAACATAGCTTTGGAAGTTTTAGCTACAGCAATTAGAGAAGAAAAAGAAACAAAAGGAATCCAAATAGGAAAAGAAGATGTAAAGCTGTCACTGTTTGCAGATGACATGATACTATATATAGAGAATCCTAAAGATGCTCCCAGAAAACGACTAGAGCTAATCAATGAATTTGGTAAAGTAGCAGGATACAAAATTAATGCACAGGGCTTCCCTGCTGGCGCAGTGGTTGAGAATCTGCCTGCCAATGCAGGGGACACGGGTTCGAGCCCTGGTCTGGGAAGATCCCACATGCCACGGAGCAACTGGGCCCGTGAGCCACAATTACTGAGCCTGCGCATCTGGAGCCTGTGCTCCGCAACAAGAGAGGCCGCGATGGTGAGAGGCCCGCGCACCGCGATGAAGAGTGGTCCCCACTTGCCGCAACTAGAGAAAGCCCTCGCACAGAAACGAAGACTCAACACAGTCATAAATAAATAAATAAATAAAAGAATGTGAATTTCTTTTTAAAAAAAAATTAATGCACAAAAATCTCTTGCATTCCTATACACTAATGATGAAAAACCTGAAAGAGAAATTAAGGAAACACTCCCATTTACCATTGCAACAAAAGAACAAAATACCTGCAAATAAACCTACCTAGGCAGACAAAAGACCTGTATGCAGAAAACTATAAGACACTGATGAGGGGGCTTCCCTGGTGGCGCAGTGGTTGGGAGTCCGCCTGCCAATGCAGGGGACGCGGGTTCGGGCCCTGGTCTGGGGGGATCCCA